>NC_091126.1:172385677-173010677 GCF_040183065.1 Periplaneta americana | reverse complement strand
TTTCACGTGCCGTAAATCTACGACAAGGCACTGGCATCTTTACCTCCTTCCTGAGGGAATCCAAACTAAAGTGTTTTTCATCATTTGAAGCCGCAAAGCTTGGCTCCAGCGACCGTCATGGTAATCACAAGGCCAATGAGGACGACCTTTGGTTCGAATCTCAAAGAGGACATGGGTGTTTGTCTCGTGTTGTCTTAGGCGGAGCCCCGGCGTCGTTATAGCCTCAAGTCCCGACATTTGTGTACTTTGTGTTAGATTTTGAGTATTATATCTGAAGTAGGTCAGGACCCTAAAAGAGCTATAGAGTCAATCATAAATTATGATCTGTTATCTGAAAGGTTAATGTCATTCAAACTAAAGTGGTTCCCGTTCACTCAATGAAATGAGTGAACATAGGCCACGTAATAGTTATAACCATTATTTAATCCTGTGGAGTTAATCGAATTTGTTTCTTAATAAGGGAATGGACGGGTCTCCATATTCGTTATAAATTTTTCTTCCAGTGAAAAATCCCAACCGGGACCAACAACAGCTCTTCTGAGAAATCAGCAGTACTCCGAGAAAATCTGTTAGAAGACATTCTGTTCCCTATAAACTGTACTATCTGCGAAGGATTAACACTTAGTTTACTTTCGTGAAAAGCAGGTAATAAAGTCACTAAGCTACGGTAGCTTCAAATTTATTTAAATCTGTAGAATTGTCTCGTGACCAGAACATTGTATGAAATGGAAATATAAAGATGGGAATTTATCCTTTGAAGAGTTGAAAAAATTTAAAATACCTTGAAGCAACAGTAACAAATATAAATGACACTCGGGAGGAAATTAAACGCAGAATAAATATGGGAAATGAGTGTTATTATTTGGTTGAGAAGCTTTTGTCATCCAGTCTGCTCTCAAAAAAGCTGAAAGAATTTATGAAACAGTTATATTTCCGTTTGTTCTATATGATTGTGAAACTTGGACCCTCGCTTTGAGAGAACAGAGATTAAGGTTGTTTCAGAATAAGGTGCTTAGGAAAATATTTGGAGCTGAGAGGATGAAGTTACAGGAGAATGGAGAAAGTTACACAATGCAGAACTGCACGCATTGTATTCTTTACCTGACATAATTAGGAGCATAAAGTCCATACGTTTGAGATGGGCAGGACATGTAGCACGTATGTACGAATCCTAAAATGCATATAGAGTGTTAATTGGGAGGCGGAGAGTAAAAGACCTTCGGGGAGGCCGAGACGTAGATGGGAGGATAATATTAAAATGGATTTGAGGGAGTGGGATATGATGGTAGGGATTGGATTAATCTTACTCAGGACAGGGACCGATGGCGAGCTTATGTGAGGGCGGCAATGAACCTCCGGGTTCCTTGAAAGCCGTAAGTAAGAACAATTGCCAGCATGACTAGCATGATTTCAAGAAATAAGCAGAAACAAATGGAAATTACAATTTTAGTATGAAGAATGCAAAAAATTGCAATAAAGCGAGTTACATCACTTCCTTTCCTATGCATCTTCTTCTTGAAACACGAAGTACGAAGATGAGACCTTTCTTTTTTCGTGAGAGTATTATATTTTACAAGTAACTACCGTGTTCTCCGTCTTAGATTATTCCTCTGCCCTATTAGTACATAGTAAAATAAATGATTTAGTTTATTATCTTTCATCCAAAATTCTGTTCTTTTTTTAAATTATTTATGTAAGTTTAAAAAGTCCATTAATGAATATTTGCATTTATTTGGTGGTGTAATAGATCCGAACTAGTAACAATTTGGAAAAACTTCGTCTTACTTCATTCAATTTTGGTTTTTACTTCCGATCGAAGACCAGTTTCAACAACAGACAATATTAATAGTGCAACAGCAAATGTTTCACAAAAACTTAATAGTTTGATTTTCAAAGTCTGTCGTATTTTGCACATTTTAAAAAGTGGACTCATTTTAATGTTTTATTCTACATGTAGATGACCTTGTTATAAGTTGCTTCTATACTAGTTATTAACTACTGTTAATTCCTTTTTATTTAAATTTGTTTCGACTTCTCATCTTCCATGGATTTCAATTGCAATTCCTGAGTTATTAGTAGTACTTCATACAACCAAAACGATCATCAAAATTATATTTAGTACGCCTTCCATAATACACAATAAATCATTTCACAGCAAGGAGCCCTAAATGATACTTCTATTATATGTAGCGATATTATTCGTGTCTGGAAAATATGTCACCAACTGTGGCCAGGCACGGGTTTGATTGGTGTGCAGGAACAGGATATATTGAGAAATAACTTAGTCCATTCCTAAACACATTCAGATCAAGCCTTTAAATTGATGAACAGTAATAGTAATAGTATCATGGGGAAATATTTCATGAGGTAACTATTTTACACACACGAATAGGAAAATTATATGTTCTGGATTACACCATTACACAAAGTGAAATTCTAATAAATGTAATTTCAGTAAATATATAGAAGCATAACAAATTTATTACCATCAGCGATAAGTTTCGGAGCTTATCCTGTTAAATTCAAGACATGACTGGAAACTGGCAAAATAGGGAAACAAAAACAATGTATGAAGTATTTTTAATCTGACTATTACACTCTTACTACGTCATACTACTTTTGAACAATAAAACGGTACGAAAGGACGTATTTCAACCAATCATGGCTGCTTATCACACAATTCTATCGCGTCCCTAGCATTTGTTTAATTTTATCGCGTCCCTAGCATTTGTTTCTTTGTTTGCCAACATTTGAAACTGCGCTGGTCTGGACGTCAATACATACATACATATATATATATATATATATATATATATATATATATATATATATATATATATATATAATTACAAACCACTCCAGTCGATGCACAGCAGTTTCAAATATGACTCGCATTGGCATTCAAGAACAAGAATTAATAAAAATCACTGATCATACCTATGCATCTTCTGAAATCCGATTTACAAATAAATGAAGAGCACCATTCGGAAATCCTGAATAAGTCGAATACACCAAGTAGGCCTAAATCAACGAGTTCCACTTCTATTACGCACACGTCCAATATAACATCAATTGAACCATCAACCACATTCAAATTTGAAAATTGTACATTCAATAATTATTCCTTTTAAAATTATTCATTCGGAAATCCTGAATAAGTTGAATATAGGCCTAAATCAACGAGTTCCACTTCTATTATGCACACGTCCAATATAACATCAATTGAACCACTACCCACATTCAAATTTGAAAATTGTACATTCAATAATTATTCCTTTTAAAATTATTCATGTTTACTTTTTATGTCATCGTCGTTAATTAAAACTTTTTTAACACTTGTGTATATTAGTTAGGTTATGTTATAGCTTCTGCTATATGATATTATGGATAGTCACGTATCAGAGATTGTTTAATATTAAGATTTATTGAAAATCATCTGTCAAGTGACGTTGATTACTGGGATTCGGATAATTGAAGTGGAATGTTGCATTTTAATAAAATGAAACTGAATCAACAAAGCCTTCTTGACTAGTAACATTGCCATCGTGTATAGATCGAGAACTTCTCGACGAGAAGGCATTGCTAGTAATCATAACTCACTACTGCCATCTAGCATGCATCTAGCGTAACATTTGTAATGTTGATATGGTACAATAATACATTTGAAGAGAGTTGTATTTTCGTAAGCCAATTAATATTTTATTGTATTGGAGTACTTCGTTACTTCTAATCTTTATATACTTTCTTCTAATCGTGTAATAGTCAATTAAATCCCACTCGAGTTTTGATTTTCTCTAGATAAATCAAAACGTCTAGTGAGATTACTGTTGATTAAAGGACCATTTGTGTGCCCAATATTATGCAATCTTGATACGAACATGTTAAAATGGACATAAGCTATGAATTATTCTTCCCTTGCTCGTAAATGGGCGTGTTCATACTATTGGAGTGAACGTGGCGGAATAGCTTGTATGGAAGAAAGTACGTATGAATGTCTACGAGATTATTTAATACTAGCTGTACCCGTGCGCTCCGCTACATTTGTTAGAAATAAATGTAAAGTAATTACATAATTAAAATAGGATATCTGGTCCAGGGAACATTCGTGTTTGATAGAAGGATAAATCGTTTAATATGTCACTTAATTTAAATTGTATTTAAATAATTAAAATGCCATCATTTTGTTCCAGAAACCACTCATTTAGTGCAATGATAATTCCTTTAACATATTTCTTTATTGTTATTACATGCAAATAATTAAAAATATGATCATTTGGTTCAGAGAACATCTGTTTTTGGTGCAATTTGGTCCCATAAAAATTTTGCTTGGAATGAAAAGTATCGGAAATCATTTTTAAAGAAACTTTTGTTATGCAACATTTTTCACAAAAATTAATAATAAGGGAGACATTTTGATTTATTTAATTCAAGCCACTTTTAACCTCCCTTTTAAATAAAGTATTTTGAATGCCATGTAGCCTAAAATCTAAGTTATAACGAACTTAATTTATATTTCAATTTTCACATAAATCGGTTGAGCCATTATCGCGTGAAAAGGTAACAAACATCCAGACAGACAGACAGACAGACGGACAGACAAAAATTTCAAAAAAGCGATTTTCGGTTTCAGGATGGTTAATTATACATGTTAACATCAATTATTTTTGGAAAATCGAAAATTACCAGAAAAATTTTGGCTACAGATTTATTATTAGCATAGATATTGAAATTTAGTATCTCAACGTTTTGGAGGATATTTTAAAAAGAGTATCCCTGCGACATATAGGTTAAAAAAATTTGTTTTTTTTTTTTAATGTACACTCAAAGATTTTTTCTTCTTTCTTGTTTCAGCTTATGAACGATGATGGAATGAAATACCGTATGTGACGTCAAGCATTCAATTTCATGAATCCATTCATTTATTCATCCATACTTCCATTTACGAACGTAAAAAATTCTACGAATAACACGCCTGGTTTTACCAATACTCGTCACAATTTCTACTGTTTTACGTTGAGTAACGTTTACTTGCGAGCATACAAATGGATGAACATGAGTTCGTAGCAGCGAAACGCAAAAGTGTTTATCAACACGCGGTAACTCAAGAACCATGGAAGTTAGAATTATAAAACCTACATGTAAAGTAAAAAACAAATAAAGAGCTTAAATTATATATAATTTGTTCGATTGTAAATCACATATTTTATATATTACAACATGTATAACAAATACAAGCAACAATTTCTGATTGCTTTACATCTTTGATCGTCTGTCAATCCTGAATTACAGATGTATACAAATTTCCTATAAAGTACGTAATTTCAACGATATTCCAGAATCTTCAATCACATTTCACGTAAGTTAAACAGCTTTTCTTTAGTTTTGCATGAAAATGCAATAAACGTGAAAGAGTAAGCCTATAATTTATGGACTGCAACACATTATGATGTCAGATACTGATAAGTTCAGCGAGTAGCAAAAATGCTGAGTGTATGAAGGAATAAAGAAAATGTAAATGTCCGCAAAACAATAATGCACAAAGAGCGTACATGCGTACAAGAGATGGAAGTTAGAAAAATTTAATAAGCACGTTTAGCTACAGTCCGCGTTTTACGAGAAGATCCGAGCAAGGAATGCGAGTTATTCCCCCACTCTTATAACCTACCCCCGACACGGAACCGGCCGGCCATTGACTGAGCCTTGTTTGTCCCAGCCGACCAATGACATCATCCCCATCCACCTGCTCCTTCAAGAACGCCGAGTTACTGGCTTACTCCCTCCTCTCACCCCGCGAGGACCATACTCCCCTCGCAGGGATCCTCTCGTGAAATTTGGACAGTACAATCACTAACTTCGAAACCTCAAATTACCGAAATAGACTGCAGTTAATACAGTGTTCATGTAAACTTGTATGTTAAGATAGCTAGAACAATGTAAGTAAATTAAATTTTTTGATTAACGTTTTAAATATCAATTTAGACGTCAGTCAACGCATGAGGAAAGCGAAGTTCATCTGTAATATTTTTCTATAGTACTAGGGGGTACTAAGAACCCAGCAATGAGAATTAGTAGACATATTGCGCTTACCTCCCCAGCTAGGCACGTTCCCAACCCACATCAGCTGACTACACTAAGGTTTGCCGAGTATTCATGTTTAGAAGCAGGCAAGTGCGTACGTCCCTAGACCAGCGGTGGCGAAAATGCAATTGTGCGCCGAGCCACTGTGTAACCTGCAACGTGCATAGCACCTATGGAGGGAGGCGGAAACCCGAAGGGGAAGTGAAGCAGCTGTCTGACTTATTAACGGATTTTCATTTTCCTTATGTCAAGCACTTAAATATAATTTTATGCAGTAGGCCTACAAGGCTACAAACTATGTTTAGTACGTGTAACGAAGGAAGAAATGAACAATATCACAACCTAAGATTAACTGTCTTCAGAATGTCTCTGCGACAAAGTTTCAAAATCAGGAATTATGTCACTTACTGCCAGTCGTAGTTGATCACGAAGGTATTTGTCTGTCAGTCGCGATCTAAATTTGGTTTTTACTATTTTAATTGTTGAAAATAATTTTTCACAAATGTAAGTTGTAGCGAACATGGCTTCAACAGAGCAAGCGAAAGAACGAAGCTTCGGATATTTATTTTTTGGCAAAGATTTGAAAGTTCAACATTTGTCAAGTCCTTACATCTAGCTTTCATTTGACATCACATAGTAAATCAGTGAGTTCAAATTGAAGAGCTAACCGCATTATTCGTATATCTGCTGAAAAAGGGTCGACGTACATTGATGATAATGATGATGATGATGATGATGATGATAACAACAACAATAACACTTAACCTTTTAATGTTTCATCAGTAACATGTATGTTATGCCATTTTATGTTATACAACCGTTTTCCTCGTAATACTTGTGAACAAATCATACATTTAATATTCTCATCATATTGACAGCAAAAAATGCGTCCTCCCATCCTATTTGGAACTTTCGTTTCGAGAGAGACATATGCCAATCGCAGATGAGAAACAAATACAAATGGAACGGAGTTTGACTCCAGTGAGTGCAGGGTGGGGGTTGGCGGAGGTTAGAAGGAAGCGAAATGCACAGCTATCACTGCGAGCCACAATGTCTCGCGAGTCACGTTGTCGCCACGGCTGCCATACAATATAAAATACGAGCACATATATACACTGCTGTGGAGGAACGGTTAGCATGCCTAACAATGGAACGAGCGAGCCCGATTCAAATCCTGGTTGGGACAAGTTACCTGTTTGAGGTTTTTTCCGGGGTTTTACCGCAGCCCTTTAAGAGCAAATGCTGGCTAGATTACGTCGCCGGACTCTGGACTCATTTCGCTGGCATTATCACCTTCATTTCTCACAGACGCGAGATCAGGGATGCAGAACTGTGCAAGAGGGGTGTGGAAGCATGGGGAAAGCGTTGGTTCCCCATCCACAGTCCACCGGCGTTGAATGACGTCGCCGTGACGTTCCGCAACGAAGTAACATACCCGTAGATTCTGAATACAAATCCCCTCTACCGTACCATGTAAATGACGCGTGGGGTGAAAGGAAGGGATGAGTGACGTATTCCGGCTTGTGACGTATGCCACAAATGGTGCCCAGTTCTACATCCCTGCGCTAGATAACCGTTGCAGTTGATAAAACGTCGTAAAATAAACCAATTAAAAATGTAGTGCTCGGTCGTAATAACTCCCCTCCAACAGTGTCAGTGTGAATGGATTTGTGTTTTATGGTGACATGGAAATTTCAATAGAGGTTTTTGTTGGAGCTTCTATGAACTTTGCAAGCAGTACAGAGACGATGATATGAGCCGTTCAGAGCAAAAGTGGTGTAAGTCAAAATTGGGTAATGAGGTTTAAAGTAAAAATTCTGTAAAATACAGCGCAAATTAGCAATTAACATGTCCTTCTTGCTATCCACAGACTACGAATAGTTTAAATAAATTGAATATTAATTGCTACTTTGTGCTGTATTTTACAGAATGTTTACTTCAATCCTCTTTACCCATTTTTGACTTACACCACTTCTGCTCTGAACGGCTCATATGGAGGTAATGTAGGCCTATGATTTTTGGAACAAAATTGAGAATTGGATTATTTATAGTAAATATGCCACATGGCAGTTTTATCCATCATGATTCTCACAGCATCTACAGAGTATCGAACCGAAGTTCGTTTTCAGAGAAGCCTCATTTTAGACACGTCAGATCTTAAAAAAATATATATAAAACTTCCATTCATACAAGATTATTAGCTTGGAAATACTGTAGCTTGTAAAAGTCTGGGTGTCTACTGCCGTATTTGACCTTTCAGTCGTGATCAGAATATTTTCCCCATGGAAGTGGGAATCTTAAGATTTGTAACAATTTTTTATTTGTTGCGATCTTTGCAATTTCTCACTCTGTCCCGCACTTTCTGGGCTTGAAGTGAAATTTAGCACGATATTCTTCGGTGACATTGGAGGGATGCCAACAAAACAACACTAAAGTTTTCAACTTCAAAATAAGGTTCATGGGCGTGAAATTTTATCGCAGTAAAGAGCTTAAAGGATAGCAATATTTAGACTGGGAGATGTTTTTCACTCAGACAAAATGATTCTAAAATCTCTGCTCATAAAACACATCTCGGAAAGTTGATACAATTCAAGGACCTAATAATTCGGTTACTGCTGTGTCTCACCACAGCCATACTGTAATCGATGTGGTTGATTCTTATTGTTTATAACTTATAAATTTGTAAAGAAACAGATCCTAGAGTCGCAGGTAACATCACGAGTGCCATACACTCAGCGACAAATTCAAGCACTGCAAAGTTACGAATAAATTTATCCAAAGGGAATGAACAGAACAAGTGGTACTAGTTTAGAGAGACTATAACAGGCCTGGGCGTTAATAACTCGATTGAGTCACTGCAGACCACCTCTTAACTCCTCACTGCACCTTCTCCGGCTGACAAGCAAAGGTTCTGATGGGGGCAGATAGAAAAGTTAAATTTTTTTTTCTTCCACCATGTTAATAATGTCAAAAGAAGTGCTTATACAAATTTTGGCCACTCGATCGCAATTACGAGATCGTCCAGAAAGTGATTTTTCCTGGGGTCGTTTATAGAAAAAAAACAGAATTGCATGGAAATATTTATTCAGACAGATACAGCAATTGTTGCGCTTTTTGTCAACATATCCCCCACTGGAATTGAGACATTTGTCATACCATGGGATCAATTTTTGTGTCAAAGAAGTCAACCGCCTCAGATCGGAACCAGCGTTTGACTGCGTCTGCACCTCTCTCTGTCGATCCCATGATATGAGAACTGTCTCAATTCCGATGGAAAATATGTTGAAAATAGGTCAATAATTGCTATGTCTGTTCCAATAAATTTGTCCAATGAAATTCTGTTTTTTTTTTCTGTTAACGGTCCCTGGTGAACTTACTTTTTTACTGCCCTCGTAATTGCGGTCGAGTGGCGAAAATTTGTAAAAGCATTTCTTCTGACATTATTAACATAGTGGAAGAAAAATTTTAACTTTTTTATCTGCGTAACTCCTGTACTGTTATATAGGTGTCAGACATGGTCTCTTACTGCCAAACTCCGTAACAGTCTCCAAATATACCAAAGAAAGATGCTGAGAAGGATATTAGGCTTATCACTGAGGGACAGAGTTCCAAACGAAGTGCTACAAAAGATGTCAACAATTAAAGATCCAGCACTGCAAGCCACCAACACCAAATGGAATTGGGGAGGCCATGTTGCACGACTTAGAGACGGAAGATGGACGCAGAGAGTCACACTATGGGATCCCCGCATTGGCAAGAGATCACGCGGAAGACCAAGAAAAAGATGGACCGACCTCTTCAGTGAACGAGTAGGAAGCCATTGGTCAAGCAGAGCAAGACATAGGGAAGACTGGAAAAACCTAAGAAGACAAATGAACAGCGACTAAAACCAGTGCGACAGATACAAGCGAACAATACCAAACAGTGCAGAATGTGAACAAAGTGAACAATTCCAAGGTTATAAACATCTCTCACGCGGAGTAGCTCACCGCGTGAGACAAATAGAGCTCTCCCTCTATAGGAGGAGGCCTTTGCCCTTAACGGGACATTTTTAGGCTAATCATTTCATCTGCCGCCATCAGAACGTTTGCTTGTGAGTCAGTAATGTTTTGATGCGGTACGAGCAGGCAGGAAGATCAGTGACGGGTTGTATCAGACGGGCATCATAGCTTTTACGAACTTTCAACTCTCGATAGTCGCCTAAAATCCACCAATGATGCACAGCTCCATTCTGCGCGTTTGTTTATAAGGCGGTATAAGCAAAAGAACATGGGCGGCGGTTTCTCCGTCTCTTTCACTTCCTCTCTTACCCTCAGGGTTGAACTATAATAACAAGGGCAAGGGATTTGGAGCACTATAAAGTAATGGTGAAAGATAGTAAACAGGATGGCCCACTTAACTTTTTGACCACCAGTAGTATGTGAAATATTTCAGATATACACAAATCGACAATTACAAGTTAAATTCTGCCTCAGCCTCTAAGAGAGCCAGGTCACGCTTCGCGGACTTGTAGCCTGATGAGCCCCAAGCCCTTCCTACATCAGCATCGGAAACCAGTACTACCCCCAAAACTTCACCCCAGCGTATTTTTACTTTTAAGCATGATAATGACAAAAGAGTGAGATGATTTTTTTTATTTTTAGTGGGTTATTTTACGACGCTGAATCAACATATCAAGTTATTTAGCGTCTGAATGAAATGAAGGTGAAAATTCCGGTGAAATGAGTCCAGGGTCCAGCACCGATAGTTGTCCAGCACTTGGTCTTATTGGGTTGAGAGAAAACCCCGGAAGAAACCTCTACCAGGTAACTTGATCCGACCGGGATTTGAACCCAGGCCACCTGGTTTCGCGGTCAGACACGCTAACCGTTACTCCACAAAATGGATAGAGGGAGATGAAGTATTGGTGAAATATAAAGGAAAACGGGAGAACCCCGAGAAAACCCTCTGAAACGTCTCCTTTGTTCGCCGCCAATTCCATCACGACATTCCCGTTTGGGGAAAGTTACCTGGTTGAGGTTTCTTCCGGGGTTTTCCCTCAACCCAATATGAGCAAACGCTGGGTAACTTTCGGTGTTGGACTCCGGACTCATTTCACCAGCATTATCACCTTCATCTCATTCAGACGCTAAATAAACTGAGATGTTGATAAAGCGTATTAAAATAACCTAATAAAATAAAAAAATCCATCACGACTTGGCAGGGATCGAAACAAGTCCGACTGGATGGAAGACTAGCGTGCAACACTTGAGCCATATCGGGAAACATTAGTTTAGTTGTGTTGAAATGTGAAAGTCAGCAGCTCTTGCAGATATATACCAAAAAATAAGACAAGTGCAGTATATACAAAATTAAGAGCACGTATTTCAGAATTTGACGGTGACTATTCTGCAAATTTTGTAAACGTTATGTGCCAGGTTAGGAGTTTCAACGTATCACGTAAGTACTATTAAACACAAACGAGCTTATGATGAAAAACTGAATTCCGAGACTCTAGATACTCATCCTCGGTTGCCGCGCGACCCTTTAATTCGGTCCTGTGTATCTCTAGATGACATCACACTCTGCAACTGAAGGTGATGCTGAATTCATTAATTCTTCGTCTCTCGATCACCGTTTACTTGATTGAAATATGTCGTGTAGTTTAGAAATTATAAACGCGACAAAACTGGCCTTAAAATACGTCGATCGACTTTCTGGGATAGCGTCCTAGTACTGGATCGAACTTATAGACGTATTCAGGTCTAATATACTTATTGATATTGCAAACGTATTATCGAACACATAATATCTTGATGACGCTATTGAAGGCGTATTTTTAAGTGACATGTAATTTCATGTATGCTTCAACTGTATCAGTCGACTTATGAACGCAGTTTTCCGTGTATAATATTTCTTTTACCATGCAACAGTGTCGTTTCCAATGAAGGATTTGACAATATTATTCATTGTATAGTATAACAAACAACATAAGGTTTAACAGGTTTATGTTTGTTTATAATTCGACAAGCCAGTTCAAAAGGGAAACAACTCAAAATTTAAACGATGAAAGAGTAATGGAACGGAGAAAAATTCTCTCCGGCGCCGGGATTTGAACCCGGGTTTTCAGCTCTACGTGCTGATACTTTATCCACTAAGCCACACCGGATACCACCCCGGCGCCGGACAGAATCGTCTCAGATTAAGTTCCAACTCTTTGGTTCCCTCTAGTGGCCGCCCTCTGCACTACGTCATAGATGTCTATGAACGTAGGACCGAAGTCCACACATGTGCTGAGGTGCACTCGTTATGAGTGACTGGTTGGCCGGGTTACGACGGAATAAGCGCCGTCTTAAATCACGAAGTGATTTACGCATATCATATATATTATTTTAATGTACCGAAGTACATATGATATTTCCATGTAGATATTCTGCGTCATCGTACGATGAAAGAGTAATGGAACGGAGAAAAATTCTCTCCGGCGCCGGGATTTGAACCCGGGTTTTCAGCTCTACGTGCTGATACTTTATCCACTAAGCCACACCGGATACCACCCCGGCGCCGGACAGAATTAAGCTCCAACTCTTGGGTTCCCTCTTGTGGCCGCCCTCTGCACTACGTCATAGATGTATATGAACGTAGGACCGAAGTCCACACATGTGCTGAGGTGCACTCGTTATGATTGACTGGTTGGCCGGGTTACGACGGAATAAGCGCCGTCTTAAATCACGAAGTGATTTACGCATATCAGATATATTATTTTAATGTACCGAAGTACATATGATATTTCCATGTAGATATTCTGCGTCATCATACGATGAAAGAGTAATGGAACGGAGAGAAATTCTCTCCGGCGCCGGGATTTGAACCCGGATTTTCAGCTCTAAGTGCTGATACTTTATCCACTAAGCCACACCGGATATATATCAAAATTTAAAGTTTGAAAATGCATCCTAAATTTCCATGTTGCTGTGAAAAACTAAATTAACATCATTTCAATTTGAAACTTATAGTATATATAAAAGGCGGTTCTTTCCAAAATTTGCATTATCCATATATTTTTTAAAAAGAGTTAGTGGTGCACTCTGGCTTTCCTTGTTAGGCGTGTAATAATTCTGTCGTAAACAATTATGTCAAAACGTCTTCCTCGCATAGAAATCTGTAACGAAAAGTGCAGTGTTTTTCCGTAAATTGTCTTATCCATCGTACCTGTCATTCCATAACTCGTCTAATAGAATCAACCAACAAATGATGTGATATGACGTCACATTTTTCCCGCGGTTTATGTCGGCTGTTATCTGTGTGTGTCTATAGTGTATCACAGTCATTATTTTTATTTGAAGTATTTTTGTGTGATGTGAATAGGTAACTCAATCAGTAATATGCCTACATATTCATTAATAATATTTAGAGGCTGGCAGAGAATATTACTCCTGCTATTGAAGGCAAAGGAAGACGAAGGAAAAGCGAACCAGATTCGTGGAAAAAGAACCAGGAGAAGAGGATAAGGAAGCAATCCAGAATTATAAGAGAAAATCTTACTCAAACATGCTAAAGTCTTTAAGTTAGGGAGGGATTGCTATGTAAATAATTTGAAATTGGCTGCTAAGAATAGGCTACGCTGAAGAAAACTACATTGTGGCATTTCAAATATTCCTCTGGAAAACGAATCTTTACTAGTAGATGTGCACAGGAAAGTGTGACATAGGGGAGACACTCCATGTAATTAGTAATGAAAAAGAGGAAAAAGTCTGCAAGACATGAACTGGCCTCCTGTAGAATTGCCAGGAATAGTCCCAAACCCCGCCAAAATGAAGCATCTAAACAGTTTGCTAATAAGAGATTTTTAGATAGATTAGAAAAAGAATGAGTTGCTTGTATTTTATAAGAACGTGTTCACAATCGTTCAGCTGCAGAACACAATAATTCTCTTGAAGAACATGTCATTTGTGAAGGATGTGAAGAGGAGGAATCAGATTTAAGAGTGTCATTCAGATTAAGACTGTAACAGTGGTACAGGTGTTTGGAGATAATTTGGGTGCAACTCAAATCATTCTTTATTCGAATGCTTGTAACTTTTCATTAATACACTTTCATAATATCGTTTTTGTTATGTATTTGAAGCTTGTGTTTTTAGAGTCTTCCAATGGTATTGTCATACAATTTTATTTTATGTTTCAGTTTTTGTCAGAAATCCAATGTGTGGTTGTAAGATACCCAAAATATTCTTTGGTTCGGGGGATTGGAGAACATTGTTTTATACTGTATTATCATAGCTTAACTATCCTTTCCATATTTATGTTTCTTCGACAGATCAACTTAATTGTCGTTTTCAAGGCGCAATAATGATAGGGTTAAAGAATCCAGAATGGGTTAATTTTTTATGTTCTCTATAAAGTTACGAAAAGTAGTATTACTTGTGGTCTTAAGCCGGAATATTCTTGAGACTAGAAAGTCCAAGATGTCTAAATTTCTGTTCTTTTTCTAGCCTTTTCAGTAAGTTGGTGTAAAATGCTATGGCCAAATTCTTTTATGTTGCTCCAAAACCAGTGTTATCCAAAATGAAAAGTTAAACAACTAGGCTTCAATTGATAATATCAATATTTCTTTGCTTGGTGTTTGCTATATCTTGGTTTGAACTGTTAGTAAAAATTTCAAGAAATCTGACTCAAGATTACAGGAATTGTGTTTTTCGCGTTTCCTGAAAAATTACTTACAGTTGATAAGGCAAGTTCTAGAAAGAACCGCCTCATATGAAGCATGGAGCCTAAAACAATCCGGAACTTCTTCCATCACAAATGCTGCTTAATGAACTACAACTAGTTTCTTCCGGTGTTATACATGTTTTTTTGCCCGAACGGGGAAATTTTAAGTAATGAATTCGAAGTGGAGACTTGACCAAATGCCAAATATGACATCACTAGAAGATATATTTTAGAATCCCGACAATTGCAAAAAACTGTTCAGAATAAGATATTTCTATTATTTGACTCATATCCAAAGGAAGATAGTAAAGAAGGCCCGGTAATTATGATTGGCACGATAGAACACTCACAATTTTAATGAAGACAGGAGTGGTTTGTAGAGTAGATGGTATGTTCAAGATGTCACCAAATTTTATACCATAGTCAATAATGTGTATGTATGCTTTTTAATTATTACTAATATTTCGGTTCATCGGAATTAATTAGTAACAGAATAATGACTTTCGGAATTTGGTTTTCGGAAATTTAAAAAAGGTTTACAGCGTTTCAGAAAAATTGATTCGGAAAAATGTACAAGATTCTTTTCAATCTAATGTACGTCTGTTCATCAATTCAAGGATTCCATCAAACAAAATGTAGCAGCTATTCCTTTATACAATATAGTAAGAGATGTTTTTAACACTACCGAGGGAACTGTTAATTACCGTACGTCAAAACGTCCCTTCAAACTACGCACACAGATGAAAAATTTATGGCGTCTGGATGGAAGGTATCCAGGTGTTCAAAATAAAAAAAAAAAGTTCTTACAATCTTTAATTTGTTATAACTTCCATATTGCGACATATGAAACTTTCTCCTGCGATGTCGACATGGTTACTGAGCTCGGCCAAGGTCACCAGTATGTGTGTGCATGCACTTGAGAGGGTATGGATAAAACTGTGAGATATTCGTGTACAATAATTACTTAGGGAACTTGTAACAGAAGTCATTCTTCAAGTGGGGAAAATAATATTATTTTGAAATTACAAATCACGGACCATGACAAAGACAATAAGGACCGCAATAAATAAGGGCGACGACAACAAGGACGATGGTCAATATAAGAATCACGTGGACCACGATAAGGACTCAGTCAAGGACTACAACTACGATCACTTTACATAAACTTACTGAAAAGACCAGAAAGAGAACAGAAATTCAGACATCTTGGCCTGTTTAGTCCCAAGAGTATTCCGGAGAACAAAAAAGTTAACTCTTTTTGGATTATTTAACCCTATGAGTATTGCGTCTTGGAACGAAAATTTAGTTTATCTGTTTTAATTTGTTTCAGAATACTATCGAAAGAACATGAATTTAGAAAGGACAGTTAAGCTATGATAATACAGTACAAAACAATGTTCTCCAATCCCCCGAACCATATAACGACACATTGGATTTCTGACAAACACTAAAACATAAAATAAATTTGTATGACAATACCATTGGAAGACTCTAAAAGCACAAGTTTCAAATACAGAACAAAAACCATATTATCAAAGTGCAGTAATGGAAAGTTACAAGAATTCGAGTAAGGAATGATTTGCGTTATATTCAAATTATCTCCAACCATGTATACAACTGTTACAGTCTTAATCTGAATGACTCTTGAATCTGATTCCTCCTCTTCACATCCTTCACAAATAACATGTTCTTCAAGGGAATTATTGTGTTCTGCAGCTGAACGATTGCGAACACATTCTTATAAAATACAAGCAACTCATTCTTTTCCTAATGTACCTCAAAATCCCTTCCTAACAAACTCTTTACATTCTTCAATGTGGTGGGTTCTAGGATTACTCCTAGCAATTCTACAGGAGGCAAGTTCATGTCTTGCAGACTTTTTCTTTTTTAACTTTAATTACAGAGATCTTCTCCTCTATGTCACACTTTCCTGTGCACATCTACTAATAAAGAATCGTTTTCCAGAGGAAAACTTGAAATGTCATAATGCAGTTTTTTTCAGTATATAACCATTTCAAATTATTATCATAGCAATCCCTCCCTAACTTATAGGCTTCAGCATGTTTGAGTAAGATTTTCTCTTATAGTTCTGGATTGCTTCCTTATCCTCTTCTCCTGGTTCTTTTTCCACGAATCTGGATCGCTTCTCCTTCGTCCTCCTTTGCCTTCAATAGCAAGAGTAATATTCTCTGCCATCATCTAAATATTAATAATGAATAAGTGGGTATATTAATTACTGATTCAGTTACATATTCACATCACACAAAAGCCTTTCAAATAAGAATAATGACTGTAATACACTGTAGACGTACACAAAGAACAGTCAACATAAACGGCGAGAAGAATGTTACGTCATATCACGTGACGAAAAAGCTCTCATTTGTTGGTTGATTTTAATAGGCGAGTTGTGAAATGACAAGTACGATGGATAAGACAATTTACGGAAAAACACTGCAGTTTTCGTTACAGATTTCTATGCGAAGAAAGATGTTTTGCCATAATTGTTTACAACAGACGTGCTTAACAAAGAAAGCCGGGATACCAGTAACTCATTTTAAAAAAATGTATAAGGCAAGTTTGGAAAGAACCGCCTCACTTATGCTTAAATCATAATTGTAAATGTTTTATGTCCCAAGTCATTTCATTTTATACATAGTCTAAATATATGCAGACTTAAGTAGAGTTAAATGTGTATTATTTAAACGCTTTTAACTTATTTTTTTCTTTTTCTTCAAATATATTAGGTCTATTCATCGCAAATGGCAGGTGAGACGTAATGCAAATACTTTATGCTTAAAATATAGCCATATATTTAGATTGGTTCGGAAGGGTGAAATTTAAGCAATGTTGAATTTCTGGCTGGAAAAATGTTAAAGAAGCAACATTTGTCTTATGTTTTCAAATAATTATGAAAAGTAATAAAGATATAGTAATAATAACAACATATATTCGGTATGGTTTGATCTGGAGGAGAAACAACCTCATGAGCAATTCAGGCCATTGGAGTGGACTACGGACACACAACGCCACCTCCAAATTTATACGTGGAAGAGAAATGACTAACAAATTTTACCTCGTAAACTTACGACATAAGCTTTCGAACATCGTATTCAATCATTTTCGCTTCCCGAATCCTGTCTTCCGAACTCAATACCCAGAATGGTTATTTTCCCAAATGGACTTTTTCTCGAATCCAGTTTTCTGAATCCATTTCCCCGAATGCAATTTCTCGAATGTCCAAAAAACCGAATGTAAAGGTACACTTTCTGAACTTTGTCAAAATAAGTTGCCACAGTGAATGCTTGGTAATATAAACAAGTTTTATGCTCGACCATGCCGAAATGTAGTAATTATACACCTGGTAGCAGTCCTTTGATGCATGTCATTAAAGTACACCTACTCATTAAAGTACAGGTGATCAGCCAATGACAAGTCAGCTTTGTACCGTTATAAAACCTCAGCCAATGACAAGTCAGCTTTGTACCGTTATAAAACCGCAAGTATCGATTATTCTCGGATATGCAATCGAAAGAGAATTAGCGAAAAGTCACGGAGGCTGGAAATCCAATACTGTCGCAGAAGGTTATGTTCTGTTACTATAATAATTAGCGTTAATTGTAAATAATATTCAAATAAATTCAATTTGTCATCTCGTTTTTCAATGTCTAATTTAATTTCAATGTTATATCAAAGTTAATATTTAGTTTATTCTGTAGGTTCTCATAGGCTATCAAGGTCAATGTGGACATCTGTTCCTCGGAAAAAATCAATACTTTCGCGTCTGCGCACATCTCACAATTTACGAGGTATTGCTCAAGGTCAGTTAGATACAAATAAAATGAATAATTTCAAGTTATAAATATGGTCGAGCATAAAAAGTCGTATGAAACTCGCCTATAATGATAATTAAGAAGCTCGTATGAAAATTATGAAACGAGCGCAAGCGAGTTTCATAAACATCCATACTCGCTTCTTAATTACTATCATTATAGGTTCGTTGCATAATGTACTATTGTTGTCATTACTTTGTAGCCATATTTCTTTTAACTACAAGATCAAAATTTACGAAATGGATACGAAACCAAAAATTACATCTACATGCTACTCAATAAAAGCGGAATTATGAAACGAGCGCAAGCGAGTTTCATAAACATCCATACTCGCTTCTTAATTACTATCATTATAGGTTCGTTGCATAATGTACTATTGTTGTCATTACTTTGTAGCCATATTTCTTTTAACTACAAGATCAAAATTTACGAAATGGATACGAAACCAAAAATTACATCTACATGCTACTCAATAAAAGCGGACTTGGATGTAAGGTTTATTGGGACTGTGAAAGACTACACCAGAAAGAATGAACCACCGAAGGACGCGGAGATATCATTGTTGTTATAAAATATTTCAGTGCTAAAATATCTTCGTTCTTAAAGCATATGAAGGAGATTTATATCATTATTTACAATATACACTAGAGATGAACAGAACTAATGCCGCTCCCGCTCGTTGTGTTCGTTGCACTTGTCTTTCGAGTCTCGTCTCGTAACTCTTATTCTCTTCAAGTATTGTCCATCATTCTCGAAATAGCATTTGGTCGGCAAGGAAAGATTTCGTAACTTTGAATAATATGCACCATTGAAATAAATAGCATTAGGGATTTCAATTGATACAAAAAGACAAAACAAAACAGTATCATAGTTATCAAAATGCTCTAATTCTATTATCAGACATTCCCTATGGTTATATAAATAGAAAACAATTCTCAAATAAATTTGCATTTCTAAGGAACATAAAACATAACGTTAAAAAAAGCGTTAATATTTTTTTACTTGAGATTGTACACTTGATCTCAAATATGCGAAAAAAAAATCTAGTCTTTTAATGAGGGCCTAGTAATTAAATAAAGTTTGGGGAACGGATTATTATACACTGAAAGGTAGAGATGATGTTTCAAATAGGCTACTTGATTGTTTATACATATATAACCGTTGCCAAAAGATATGAAAGTTCAGTCTGGTATAAACAACTGTGACGATTCAAGGCGGCTTGACGTTCGAGAGTTGACCTCTCCCGATGTCTTGAATGTTCGCTTGATTCACTCACAAGCAGCCAACGACGTGGGCAATGCTGTCATGCGGGTTTTCGGCATTGCGGGAGCTGTTAGTCTCGCTTTCTCGATTGTTGTTCAACTCTAATATACATTTTCGGAGATTAATAGTTATTTCTATATCGAATATACTACAAAATAAAATACAATTAATCTGCATAATTAGTTTGTCAGCATAATAAAGTGCTTACCTGAATGCAAGAACTAGGTACCAAGTTTTTTTTTACACTGAAGGAAAAATAAATGCTCTTACATTGGCTGGACTCAACAACTGGTTACAATAAAACACAAGTAACATTTCTATAATTTCTGGCAAAAGATTACACTTCTCTCTGTTCAGGGGAGGCAGAGGTGAAATTTTCGAATAAAACTCAAGAAAAAATGAAAACTTGGTTTTTTTCTATTTTTATTATCTTTATTTTGATATTCCGATGCTAGTTTTTGATTTTGTGCCCTTAAAAGTATGAAATTAAAACCAAGATAACTGTATTACTATATTATTCCCATAATAAACTAATACTTCTCATTATTTATATACCTTCTCTGAACATATAAATAAAAAGAAATATTGAACATTTCTTACAATATGGTGCATGGAGCATTTTATATCAAACGATATAAAGTTTTATAAAATTATTAATATTTATAGAACTATTGTACTTAGAAAGTTGAAACTTGGTATGTCCATTACTAATAACATATTTAGTATCCATGATGAATTTCAAACAAATCTCCCTTAAGGGGAGGCAGAGGTGAATATTTCAAAATCCACAAAATTTATCCGATTTGTTTGAAATTGATCATGGATACTTAGTATGTTATTAGTAATGGACATACCAAGTTTCAACTTTCTGTAAATATTAATAATTTTATAAAGCTTCATATCGTTTGATATAAAATGCTCCATGCACCATATTGTAAGAAATTTTCAATATTTCTTTTTATTTATATGTTCAGAGAAGGTATATAAATAATGAT
Organism: Periplaneta americana; assembly: GCF_040183065.1. NCBI lineage: Eukaryota > Metazoa > Arthropoda > Insecta > Blattodea > Blattidae > Periplaneta > Periplaneta americana. Next base: position 172,989,824 of record NC_091126.1, on the reverse strand, counting down.
AAGTATTAGTTTATTATGGAATAATATAGTAATACAGTTATCTTGGTTTTAATTTCATACTTTTAAAGGGCACAAAATAAAAAACTAACATCGGAATATCAAAATAAGGATAATAAAAATGAAAAAAAAAACAAATTTTCATTTTTTCTTCAGTTTTGTTCGAAAATTTCACCTCTGCCTCCCCTTAATATTGTTTTCTACGACGAAAAACCCATGAAGTTGTAAAACGATGATAAATTAAATAGAAAGAAAAACAGATTATTAAAACCCGTTAAAAATTAATTTACACGTATAAAATTAGACATGGTAAAACTGAAAGATTACAGAGATTGAGCAAAGGAGGAATAAGAACCACTTATTTTCTTTTGGCTTCTCTAAATCATTGACGTTACGAGTTCAATGACTCGAAAGGGGGATTTTGAAGTTCTATCTGCTCCTGAGAATCCCGGATGAATGGTTTGGGATTTCTTGTGTTTTTTTTTTTAAACATTTCTATTGTCTCCTTATAATCTATGGAAAGCCCGGTTCAGCTGTAGTTATAGAAATATTAGTGAAAGAGGGAAAGATCGTGGAAAACGTAGGAAAAAACATGAAGATTTTATGTAAAATGAATATTTTACAAACATTTTTATGAAACATGAAAATAATTTTCGTGTTAATTGCATTGTACACATCACGATGTGAAATAAGTGACTTCACATTCTAATCCATTCCTGCTAGATGTATGGAAATAATTTTCACGAATCACAATGCAAAATAACAAAATATTCATATTTTATGGAATATGAGTATTTTACAAAAATATTTATGATACTTTGCATGAACAACTGATGGCTAAGGGGAGGGAGAGAGATCATACCTTACCCCTCCCTCCTGCTTGTGTATTAAGGGATTGACTCACGATCACGAAATGCCGACCACTGGTGTAATGAAACTTTATTCATTCATTCATTCATTCGTTCGTTCGTTCGTTCGTTCGTTCATTCATTCATTCATTTATTCCATAGATCTTACATGATCAATGAAGCTTTAAGATGTGGAACAAGTCAAAATTTTACAATATTACAATTACAATTTTTACAAATTTTTACAGTTTTACAATTTAGTAATTTTCTACAATTTTTACAATGTTGTGCAATTTTTTACAATATTTTGGCGAGATGTAGTGAGATGAGGTGAGGTCCGAGGATTCGCCAAAAGATTACCCGGCATTTGCCTTTTGGTTGGGGAAAATCTCGGAAAAACCCAACCAGGTAATCAAATCAAAGGGGTTGATGCCGAGGACTCGCCATAGACCATCCGGCTTCAGTCCCACGGCTGGGGAAAACCTGGGAAGAAGCCATTCAATGAGATCAAAGGGGGATCCAACCCAAGCCTGAACGCAGCTCATCTCTCTAGATATCCCATACTCCTCAAATACCGTATACTCGTTCGAAATGTATTTTCATACTGATTCAAGATGAATAGTTCCTTGCATGTTTGTCCATTCCGCTTATTTTACTGTCCTTCCCATTCCTCGCATTTTTGTACTTCACATGTAGTCTAAGTTTTCATTTCAATGCATCTATAGTCATGAAGATAGATGAATATGTCTTATAAAATTCACGATACAGTCCACTGTGGTAACATTCTGTCGCGTTTATAGTTTGAACAGTTCGAAATTTTGGTCCGTCAGCCTGTAACTCAGTGGGGATTGTTGATCTTTCAATGTTTAAATAGGAAAGGTAAAAAGAAAAATAAGAGTTTTCTAACCACTTTCGAAATTTATATGCTTTCTTTTCGAGCCCCTGGTTTCATCTAGAGAAGAGGGAAATAAATGTGACATAAACGTAATGTTGAGAAAAATGACTTTAAATGTTAAGTGGCAATGTAAAATTTTATGCAAAGTCTACGATGTCTGTTTTGTGCTTACATATTGAGTCTTGGTCATACGAAGCAGTCCACTGCAGATTTTGAAGAAATTTTAACATTAAGATATTAAAAATAACCATTTTATAATAAGACGTTGCACTTATATCACTTGTGTCAGGCCTACAAACTATTTTGTAGATTAAATAAAGGTAGAAACTAAATGTAAAAAAAATGTACGGTGTAAGTTACAAAATGCATTTTAAATTCAAACAATTTTAAGGGTGTGAAAAAAATTTAAGTCTTGCAAACATACAAAGTGTCCCATTTCTGTCGTTTACCCAATTTTTTTTTCAAGCACCAAATGAAATACCGTTTTAAAACGAAAGTTGTTTAAGTACAATGGGGAATTAATACTATGGGTATATCTTTTCTGTAACTTTGTTCATAGAAGAGATACGAGGAATGACTGAATTTTTAAGACACCATGGACTTTTTATTCGATGAATAATTTAATCATTTCAAGTATTGTTGAAATATATCACACTGTACTATTCTAATAAATAAAAAGCCACCGACGTGGCTCAGTCGGTTAAGGCGCTTGCCTGCCGGTCTGAAGTTGCGCTCGGCCGCGGGTTCGACCCCCTCTTGGGCTGATTACCTGGTTGGGTTTTTCTGAGGTTTTCCTCAACCGTAAGGTAAATGCCAGGTAATCTATGGCGAATCCTCGGCCTCATCTCACCAAATACCATCTCGCTATCACCAATCTCATCGACGCTAAATAGCCTCGTAGTTGATACAGCGTCGTTAAATAACCAACTAAAAATAATAAACAAAACACTGAGGGGTGCAAACGACATGGAACTCACAGTGTATATACATACTGTAAGTCCGAAATAAAAGACACTTTGTAGCACTATCATACCGTGGTTGGGTCTTGTTTCATAAATGGTACTCTAAATGGCAGATGATGTGCCGATTCTTAAGAACCATTCTTCCCTATCTTTTGAAGGCCATACCGGTACCTTTGAGGAACAGAATGGTTATGTGGTACGAGCATGACGGATGCCCAGCACATAAATCCTTAAGAGCCCGTCGTGATCGGAACCAAAGTAAGTGGATTGGACGTGGTAGACCAGTTAGTTGGCCTGCTTGGTCTTCTGACATTACGCCACTTGATTTTTTCTTTGGAGAGAGGTCAAGGATGGTATATCGAAATGTATTATTGATGTCTGTCTATCCATTTAGCAGGCAACACTAGGAAGATCTATTGCAACATTCATCCAAAGATTGTAATTGTGAATTAATTCTAATTCTCACCACTTCGAGCAGGATATGCAAGTGTTATGTTTTAGTAGGAGTATCAAAGTGCTACGAAGTGCCATTTTGCTTCGGACTTGGAGTAAGTACGTACAGTATGTATCAGTAGTGGTAGAAGTGTAGTGACAGTAGTAGTACTAGTAGGAGTAATAGTAGTAATAGTATTAGTAGTGGTAGCGGTAGCAATGACACTAGTAACAATAGTAATGGCAGCAGCAACGCTATTATTTTTTTCCTTCGGAGAAGGACCCGTAGGCAAGCACCACAGCCTTAGACTTATTTTGCAAATCTTCTTTTATTGGGTTGATTCTGAAGTCCTTAGGACCGCTCATCAAGCACGTGATTAACTGTGTGGTGCGATCTTATCGATTCAGCCACAGCATCCAGGTCTGACGGAGTCCGCATGAACAAACGCCCCTCCAACTCCCTGTGATATTCCTTTGCGGCCTCCTTAGATAGATGACATCTGTTCGCAATTCACGTGGATGAATCTGCTGCATCCTTAACCAGAGAGACATGCCGCCGCAGATTCCACTGCTCACCAAGGCGCCATCTATTCGAGGGAGCTACACTCCTTTGTTTTAACCGCAGTCCGCTTATTGAAGTCTCTAGAGCTTCTCTGGATATGTGCAGCTCCCGCAGACAGAAGCCTACCACGTCCGTCATGTCCTCCTGGTCAACTTCTAACTCTTGAATACGATTAATGAAATGATACTAATGAAACGAAATGAGTCCGAGGTCCAACGGCGAAAGTAATCCACCAATTCTGCTTCAAGTAGTTGAGTGAAAACCTCGGAAAACCCCAAACCATGTGACTTGGCCCAACCAGGATTTCAACCCGGGCCCTCTCGTTTGACGGTCAGGAAGGCTAACCGTTACTCCACAGCGGTGAACTGTAGCGGTATTAGTAGTGCTAGTAATAATAATATTTGTAGTTTTATATTTAGCATGTTTTTCAACAGAAGACGAGAAATTGCAGAGAAATTCTGCCTATCTTCTCCCAGGGACAGGTGTTATGTGCGCCACAAATCTACGACATGAGGCTCAAATCTTTGCTTCCCTCCTGGAGGAAGCCAAGTTAAAAATGTTATCGTTTTTTTTAATCAATTGACCTCGATCGGATTTTGACCCGAGAACCTTGGGTTCCAACGGGTAGCATAGCTAATTGTAACAAATGAACTACCAGGAAAACGTTTCAATTTTATAAATAACTTATATTTTGGATGTAACGACTCCTCCATTAGAATAGTTATTCTTTAATTTCATTTTTTTATTAAGACATGAATTCCAGTTTGATATTAATTTTGTTTGTTCTTCAGATTCTGAATTTAAGATATCATTCAGCGCCGATGATATACTAGAACTATAATGAATTGAAGGATGAAAGAAATTGAAGAAAAAGATCTTGATTTTTTTTTAAGCTACATTCAAATATCTTTCATGATACTCTCTGTATTTCTGTCAGAATTTCTATTCTCCTGGTTCTATACTGAGCCCCCATGCTTTTTCTTCAACTTGACAATTATGCATTGGTGGGTAAGAAGTGGCGTAATTAATACGTTGTGACACATCGTAAGCATTATTGCAAAATGTTGCCTGTTGAGATTGTGAATATTTACGAAATAAATTCACGGAAATAGTGTGTCGACTTCTGGAATCCTAAAGTAGCAAGCAGCTTGTTCATGCAGTATCATGACGAAGCAGTTTTGAATGAAGGAATACATCCTTTTCACGTTTCCTATACAAATGTAAGGTAGAAGAAAATAATGTGTTACATCCTACATTTATATTAACACTGGAATCAACTTTATTGTTTCAGGTCTACACCTCTCACTCTGCATGAAGACCGGCAGGAGTGCACCATTTTCAACACGATAAAACAGCAAAGGGCAGGATGATGACTTCCACCATTGTCGACTCGTCGAGTACCGGAACAGGCAATGGAATCCATGATGCAGTGTTTAGCGAAGGAGAAGAAGCTTCAGTGTCTGGGGAGGAAATGGAACACCACGAGGAAGAAGGCATGGTTCCCGGCACCATTACAGAGACTCCGAACTGCAAGCGTCCGTTCCAGGACAGCCAGACAGAACCCGACCACTCACAAGCCAAGAAGCGGCGGAAGCAATCGAAGCCTGTTCGACTGTTTTCCCTCACAGAACCATCCAGCGACGACGAAACAGAAGCCAACAATGAAGGTAAGGTACATAATGAAGGTTCACCAAAGTCAACACACGATGGGACAGAGACAATAGAGCAAAATATCCGCAACGTCGATCCCGAGTCGGGAAAAGACATGGAATCGGACGCTATCAAGGTGCTGGCTACTGAATCAGACCACGATTCGTCGTCACAATGTCCTTATTGTCCAGAAATTCTAAACCCCAAGGAACGTCTTAAATACCACATTGAAAATGGACACGTTCAAAAACAGTTTCAAAGTCACTTACATCAAAAAGTAGGCCTCGATACTCTCATCACTAGTAAGACAGAAATTCCACTAAATCTCTCCCATTTATCCTCAACAGATTCAACTTCCCCCATAGACTTTGTAGTAGGGTCTCTCATGTCAGAGCTTCGAAACCAAACAGACGACTCTATCCCAGGGACCAAACCGTCAACACTAATGCAACAAACTCACGATTCTGGCAACTCTATTCCTTTCGTTGATAGTAAAATGGCATTACCAGGCTACATGCCCTTAACTCCGCACTTCCTATTGCCACTCATGTCTCAAGCGTCAGGACACAATTCCTCACCATCGATTACACAGTCTCAAAGCCAGACTCCTGGTACAACACCCATTAGAATATTTAATCCTGACGCATATTGTGAGTTATGCAATAAGGAATTCTGTAACAAATATTTCTTGAAAACACACAAGGCAAATAAGCATGGGATTTATGTCGATACTCCAGGTTCAACACTCAGTGGCAACACGATCCAAGGGCCGCCTTACCCTAATCCATTAATTCAAGCCAATTTAAACCTACCAAGTATAACGTCTCCTGTACCTGGAGCACAAAATCCTAAACCCCCGCCCGCCGTTCCCAAACTACCCGACACTGTGATTATGAACAGGCTACCTGGGAATGGACAGATGAGAGCATTTTGTGATATTTGCCAAAAGAAATTCTGCAACAAATATTTTGTTAGGAGACACAAGGCTAAAATTCATGGTATCATTGACGAATCTCTCCCAACATCTGGAAATGTAACTTTCCTCAATCTTCCGAACTGCATCAGGAAGCAAGAGATCGATGAGAGGGGTAGCACATCGGCAGGTTCAGATACTGGTTCAAACGTTGTGGAAACAGTTTCCAGTGACATAATTGGAAATGTGTCGGAAATAGAAGAACTACGCGTGAATGAAAGGCATGAAAATAACATACAAATAAAGCTGAGTCCAACAACGTCTGGAACAGATGATGGTGCAGAAACTTCAAACGTGAAGGAAGAACCGGAACAAGAGGTAGAAGAAGGCCGTTCTGTGGGAGATTGTGTGGAAAACAATTCTGTCCAGTCAATGAAACTTTCTCCAACATCGTCACAATTAAACTTGAAAGAACCGGGGTTATCTTCTGATAGCTTACGGAAGATGGGTGTAATTAATGCCGATGCGTTCTGCGAGATTTGCTGCAAAGAATACTGCAACAAATATTTCTTGAGGACTCACAAAATGAAGCGTCATGGAATTTACATCTCCGATAACGATGGGAAAGATGTAAAAGCCGGAGGGAGTAACAGTATTTCATGGAACCACAATCAAACAAGTCCATTAAATTTAATTGTAGGAGAGCAGGGTACAAATAGCTCTGATTCGGGGGAAAAAGTAAGAAACGATTTCTCCGATAGCGATGATCCGGAATGTGATATATGCGGACGGCGTTTCCAGAGTTATTATCTGATGCAGATGCATCGAGCATATCTTCATATGGTCGGAAGTGAGAGAAAAGAAGTCCAGACGGATTCGAATGCTTTTGATGTCAAAGATCCAGAGGGCCATAGTACAAATTGTAATGAAGGAAATTTGCCAAACACCAGGGAAGAAACATTAGCTGAGGCGGGAAACTTTAATAACAACAATGATGGAAACAGCAATGGAGGAAAAGATGCTATAAGCGAAGATCTTCAAAAGCTCCAAACCATGATATTACAATTGAATAATTTGAATGTCAGTAAGGTTACTACATGCACAATCTGTAACAAAGAGTCGGAGAACAATTACTGTCTGAGAGCACACATGATGACAGAGCACGGTATTCTTCTAGAGGACCAAAATGGCGTCGAAGGAGACAAACTCCCTTCTATAGAGTTGTCTAGCATACCTCCTCTTATTGACACGCACACTTACTGTTTCTCATGTAAGAAAGATTTCTTCACTCAGTACCAACTAAAACAACACGTAGATGAATATCATAACAATTATCCTGTAACATCGTCAGCTACAACTTCTACACCGATATTAAGTAATACAATTAAAGAAGAGTTCGAAGCCAAATCTCCACAAGAAAAGAGTACGAATCAGTCTACGGCACACGCAGGGTCCGAGAAACGTATTTCCGTAACTCCAACGAGTAGTTACTGTGAAATTTGTAACAAGGAATTGTGCAATAAATACTTTATGAAAACACACATGCAACGTATGCACGGTATTGAAATTGAAAACGGGGCACAAATAGGGGGTGTAATATGTGATATCTGTAATAAAGAGCTGTGCAGCAAGTACTTTCTTCGCGTCCATAAGCAAAATACTCACGGAATAGTTGAAGATGGATCTGTGCCTCACTCAACAAGAGACAGCGGGAATAATGGTCATGGTCTACAGCTTCAGTTGGAAAGTGATCAAGCTCTGAAACCTTCTGAACTAAGTGACCTCAGTCATCGATATTTTAGTCATTTTACTGAAGTCTGTTCGATATGCAATCGCCGTTTTCGAAGCACGAAATGGCTGAAAGCACACCTCTTAAACGACCACGGCGAAAACGGAGTAGAGAAATGGAAGGAATTAGAGAACCAATATCAAATTCTTTCCCAACAAGGAAAACAACTCCAGGTGGTTCGAAATGTTAGCGTTTCTAACCATTCGTCGTCTGGACCAGGACCTACGTACAGTCCCACGCTGAAGATTCCAAACAATTGGCACAATCAAGAACAAGACAATGGATGCTCCCGTCCGCCCGCTATAATGAATATCGATCGATCAGGTGAAGCGGGAGGACATCAAGTTTTTTCGAGTCTCTTTGGCTCCGGGGATTCGACAGTAAAGAATTACCACTGTTCTTACTGCACATTTACAACACCCGTTCTGGCATTCCTCTTTGTACATGAAAGATCTCATGCAGGAATATCGTCTCAATCCCTTCCTGATCCAGCAAAACCATTTCAGTGTCCTGTTTGCTTACAAAGTTTCCTTCAGGCAGATGTTTTCCAACATCACATTTTGACACATCAATTTTCGGGTATATTGAATCCTTTCTTTGGTCCTTCGCCTTCCCCACACTATCCGCCGCAAATAGGGAGCATGCAAGAACGACTGAAATACACACAACATTCTCCAAACAATGACGAAAGCACGGATCGGGGAAGGAATGAAGAAAAGCTGGACTGTGAAGTTGTCGAAGAAGACTCTATGAACATAGCTGGAGGAAGGTTCAAGTTTCGGTGCTCTAAGTGTTTTCAACGCTTTAGATCTCGAGAAATGTGTCTGGCACACATTCAGAATAGGCACAATTCAAGTTCTAACAACGTCCCCGAAACATCTTCCAGCACGACAGAGACAATTGCCATTAAAGTAACACCACACGGAATGTACAAATGCATGCGCTGCGGGTTCTCCTCTGTCCACATGGTAATTGTGAAGAAGCATATCAGAAAAGAACACAAGGCCGAGAGCACTCAACCGGACATGCGACAAGAACCGCAGGCACTAGAAGCATTGTCAGAATCGAAAGAAGTTCCGGCGACTGACGAAGTGAAGAAGAAGCTACAAGAAGCGGCCAGAAAATCGCAAGTCCCCGCCTCGTACGCCGTCCCTCAGAGTCAAGCACCTTCCTTAGATCAATTCATCATGCAGCCGTTCCTCTTGGAGGAACCTTACGGAACTCCGAGTTCAGAGAAACTACAACTAGACCGGAAGTTCGTTCCTTCTCTTGTGTTCCTCCCGGTGAAGGAGAAATTGTCCGAGCCTCTTACAGTTTCCTTTACACTTACGCCAGCTTAGCATTGCGACGTCATCGTGCAAGGCGCATCCGAGGCACTCGTACATGAGAAACTGTACTTTAAGTTAAGCCTATCCAAATGGCGGAGAAAGCTACACCTGTGATTTAGTTTCCAAGTGTCTGTATGTGTGTTATTGTGTTTTGCTTGATGAGTTGGTATTTTTCATAGAGTTCCACACATCAGCACAAAAATGTTAAAAGACTGAGTCAAGTTGTCCGTTTTTGGTTCCCAGCGTATCGAGGACAAAATATTGTTGCAATGTAAAATATGAGGTGATGTTTCCAAAGTTCCTATTGCGCCTTGATAGACTGGGAACCCCACTGTATCATCGCCTAGCTTGCTCAAAAAAATCTGAAAATGTCCTAACTTGGATAACAAAAACAGCAGTGTTCGTGGATTCATATTTTTCTTCTTGTCATTTATCCTAAGATGACTTCCAAGCTGTCCTTAAAAGCAACTCAGGGTTACAGAAAATCAAGTACAATCGCCGTTCGATTCTCGAAGTCTCGAACACAGTTACCCTGCGAGAAGGACGGGACGGCTACTTTCACTACTGAACACTGTACCGACAGACGGACGGACCGACCGAAATACGGACAGACAAGCGGACTTGGTTTTGATCGGTGCCCTTCTGTCGGGACCGGCAGCACTAGACTAGCGGAGAGATATTTTACAGTGCGTAGCGTTACATTCTCCTACCCTCGTTTTAACATGTTATATTAATATATTCTAATATCATACCTCAATTGTCAATCAAAATATTGAGTCGGGCAGGACAGGGGGTACTGGTTGTTATGGCCAATGCTGTTTCTGGGGCCTTCCCCTGCGCCTACGCTCCGGCTCAGAGTACATTCAGGGAAGAATTTAATATTTAGAGACTTGTATAAACAGAAACGATTAATGTGTATTATTTATATTAGATAAGTTTACTGATTTCCTATTTCAATGGATCTATTTACTAAGATATAGATATTGAAAAAGTCTTGGTGAGTGTGAGATGTGTATGTATTAGACTAGTTTGATATATATTATATTATATGTGTAGAGAATTATCTTTGCACGTCCGCTGCGTCGGAAGACGCGGAGGATAACATTCCAAGCAGAGATGCTTCTGCTTTGTATTCTTAGTTACTTAAGATGGAGTTGAAACACATTGTCTTTCCCAGCATACGTTATGCCGTTGTGGTGAGAACGTGTAGTCATATACCACCACCTTCACATCCGAGCCAATTGATAGATCGAAAATAAAGTTAAAGTTCCTGTTAAATAAAGTACAACATTGGACAGACGTGCGTGCCTTGATTACGAGCACACGGGGAATTTTTTCCATGGCCACGCAACCTATTCCAAAAGACTCTGGCAATATCTTCGTGGTCAGAATCTTAAGTATAATTATTTTCCTTCACGTGTTCAAACCCAAATTAATTCCAAATAATGTTATTGGAAATTATTTATTTTAACCCAGCCATACATGAAAAGTACTCGATTTTTTTAGAATATCGATTGTTAAATTTTCATTTTTTAAAGCTATGACTTTCATTTTAAATACTTCAAGATAACAATTATAACGCTTCAAATACTTTGATTTTTATAAATAGTAACAATGTAAAAGAAAGAAACAGACATAATTCACAGTCTATTGACCTATACTACAAAACTTCATAGTGTCGTGGAAATAAAACACTAATTCTGTATCTACAGTAACTTGTTTTACTTTTGTCACAAAGCCTTCATAGTAAATACTGTTGAGAAGAGTAAAATAGAAAACTGTAGCTACCTATTATTGAACTATAATTTCCGATAACAGCAACAATATATTTACATTAACAATATCGGAAAGAAATAATTTTAAAACGTGCACAATCCAGTTGCGAAACTTATAAGGATTATGTACCTCGTGAAGGAAATATAGTATGTTATTTGTTTAGCGTTGATAATATAAGTTTGAAAGTTGAAAAATTTTATTTTGTTAATACATGATAGATAGCTTTAGTTATACCAATGAAATATCTCGACTAAAATGTAAAAATTTAATAAAAGTTATTAAGTATAATATTCGTTGTAATTTTTCACTGAACATTTTTCAAATATAAGCGTCGTTTCACATTAAACACAATCATACAAGTCAATCATAATTAGGTCTATTTATTCTTTTACTAAGACATCAACTCTGTCCGTTTCATCTCTACCCTAAAACATAAATAGTAACAGCAAATTTAATGATTGATTTTTTAAAAATAAGAGACATGTACCAAAAACTTCAAAATAAAACTACTGTATGAGTGTTTTGAAAGATGTTCTGACTTAAGACTATAACTGCAATTATAAATTTTACGGAATGTCATAGACATGTCAAATGAGTGGAAAAGAGCACTGTGGCAAATTTGCTTTTTGTATTCAGAAAATAATGTTTGGTTTTGTTTCCTTTTCTTTTCTTTTCTTTTGTTTACTTTCTCTGAAAACAATTGTTGTATCTAGTTATGATTTGCTTTTTGTAGAGTTTATAATAAAGCACGAATAAAGTTTGTTGCATTCTATGTGTTTTATTTAAATAGCATTTCGAAAAGGCAATACTTACATTAAAAAAATCACTCAATACACTTTTCTCAATATTCCTTGATCAATGGTAGTGCATATGATGCACAATTGCATTACACACTCCATTTCTTTATTTTATCAATAGCTTGGACGTAATACCTTTGCTCACAATTATTTCAAGCTAAGTTTCTTTGCAATTATCGCGGATTCTTTTATCTAGGATATTTTATTTCCGCACTCTAGAGCAGGCTGAGAATTGCTATGGATACACAATTTTTCTCAATTTTATTTTGTACTAATAATTAGAGAGGAATTATTTTGGATAAGTTTCATATTAATATAGATACCTTATTTCGCCGACCAGTTCAATTAACTTAACGTCAAAAGAAAAGTTACATCGGTACATAAAACCATTTTTTTAAATTTCATATTAAATATTTAACACACGACAATAGACCTACTGTCAAATTTTACTAACGAAAGAATCTGCAAAGTCTTACAAACTACCAACTAATTCTATATCAAATATAAAACTAGTATTGTGATGAAATCAAGAGCGATGACTTGCAGTATACTATGTTATAAAGGATCTGAGGTGGCAGTGTCTTTATGTGGATCTACTCAAGTTTTTCTTGTACTCTTTTTTCACCATTGATAACAACCAACATCATCATAATGTTATACAGGTTACTCGACGTAAAATTGAACATTGTCGTGAAATAAATACTGTCATATAATGGAAAGTTAAATAGGAATTTAGTCGAAGAACACCTGGTAATACAGACAATTCATCCTACAAAAATATTTAAGGAATTTTAAGTAAACAAATCCTATTCGTTACGGCGAGATACCGTGTAGTACGTTTGAGTCATTTTCATGTTAAAATGTAATTTAGGGACTTTGAATTGTGCTAGATTACATAGATCTTGATAAATATTTCCAGTTTAGTTCATAGTCGGAAATAATGTTCACATCCAAATAGCTGTAGCAAATACTGACTGAATCAGATTTTGATTCGAATTCAGGGGCTCCAGCTGCGTGACCCACTGGACCAATGTCACTGTAAGAGTTATTGGTGAATATATCTGCAGGAAATTACATTGTGTAATGTTTCTACTCCGATATCATATACGATATCTGTGTACAATAGGTGTCATTCTGAAGAAAATTGAAACAGTACCCAATGTTTTATAGAAGTTGGTAGATATTTGTTTATTATGAATTATGTAAATTGGTTTTAATATAATTGTAACCACCAGTGGATGCCGCTGGAAGATCAGTGCTTAGGAGGGGCGACCGAAAATCCCTCTCTATATGGACTACTTATGTAGACCATTCATACAACTTCCCAATGGTGGAATTGGTAGAGATAAGATAAATTTGAAGACAAACAGATGGCTTTCCAACTCTGGTGATAGTGTCGAGATGATTTGAGCAGATTCCTAACGATCACCAGATATCTGCAGAAAATCCCTCTCTATATAGACAACTAATGTGGAAACTTGAGTGGTAAAAGTGGTGGGAGTAATAAAAATGTGAAGACAAACGGGTGGCTTTCCAACTCTGGAGTTAGTATAGAGATGAATGAAACAGATCCCTAACAATCATCAGATACCGGCTGAAAATCGCTCTCTATATAGAATACTTATGTATGTCCTTAATTCATACAAGCACCAAGTGGTAGAAATGGTAGGGGTAAAGTAAAAGTGAAGGCAAACAAGTGGATTTCCAAGCCTAGCGATAGTGTAGAGATGGCCGATGTAGTTTCCTAACGGTCACCAGTTGGAACAAGCCGTTACCGAATGTTAGCGCGACGGTACTTAGACGGACTTCGACTGGCACAACTACGATCTCAGCGACGCTAGCGAGTCATCTGTGATCAGAGAAGCAGTAGTCTGACATAACGAAAGCTCATATGCATGGATGGGCAACTCGTGCTCCCAAAGTGCTAAAAAGCCTTGAAAGAGAGAAAGCCAGACGGAGCCAGCCGCAGCAGTTACAAGTTGTTTGTAGTTTCGCTGCGAAAGCCACGGTGCGCTCTGGCGGCTCATGCAGGTGTTCGTGATATCTATTCCATTATTTGAATTTCAGAATGACGCATGGTACAGTAATTATAGTAATTTTTGACAGACTATACCTGAACACATAACAAAACTATATTATTTTCAAGCTTTGTAAATTAGTTTAGTACTGGAGACACAAACTGAATACAACCTTTTCAAGATACAACAAATATAGCTGCAACACTTATTTATTATTACACTATTTGTTAATATTTCTTATTATATGTCTTATTTGAAACGTAAAACGCTAGAATTTACAAGTCTTTAGCCTATACATTAAAGAGTATTCCTCTGTTCTCAGAAAGGTAATAGTCTGTATTCGCAAACAATAACAAATTCAAGGAAGTATTTTTTACATGTCACGGCAGATGAAATAAGCTTACTTCTGAGTTCTTTCTTTACTTTGAGAGCTTTTACACTTCTTTCTTGTATTAAACTCTGCCTCAAGCACATGCAGTATATATGGAAGCAAAGAGTATATTTGGAAATTCTAACTTAGGCAACATTACGAACAGTTCGATTCCTGATTTTGCTGGAATCTGAGTGGCGTGCTGTTCTGTAGATTTATTAATTCAAGCTATAAATTTTCAGGATTTTCTATCGGCGTAAGCCTGCTGTAGGTCTTGAAGTAGGGTCTTATATTTGATAAGAAGATTTTCTTATCACTCTTCAAGATAGTTTATAGTCAAAGAAAGTGAAGTTGTCTATGTTCTACATGATACTACCACATTTCAAATTTATCCATAAATGTTCTTAGCTAGTCGATTATATGCCGTGCAATTCTGTAACTCGCACGCACAACGTGCTAACGATATTTGATATCAGTCTCACCTTGTTGATATCTCATTTTTACCTTTAGCTGTTCTAAAGCAGATGCAGAGAGTATTTCTTTACTAAAACCTTCCGTGTTTATTTGTAACATAAAATATCATGCGTGAGAAAGTGTAATAAGAATAGAAACTTTACCTCTCTTCTTAATAAAAAATCTCTTTTTACTCGTAACTAAAGGGGAATGATCTGGGAATTATATTGTTTTTCACTTAAAACGAGCCGCCACTTACTGCAGACGCGATCGAACTTGTGTCCTCAAAGAACCGCACACAGACAGTACAGTTAGTACAGAGTCCATTCTACCTGCACTGAGACTGTGTTGACAATTTGAGAGCACGAGTTGCCCACCCATGCTCATATGCTTTAACTTGAAAGAATATTTCGTATAGACTATGTAGGATTATAAAACGAAGTAAACTTCAGGATGAAATCGAGAGAGTTGGTGAAATGAAATTTATAACGCTGAATTAAACTTAAGAGTCCTCAGCATATGACCTTCTCCGCCACTCCAGCATTCTTCGGGAATCGAACCCATGTTAGCGAAATAATAAGCCTAAGTTCTAGCACTGAGCTACTAGAGTTGTGTTGGAGGAAACTCTGGAACACCTTCCTCGGTGTGAAAATCGTGTCATATATGCTGAGAGGCCAGCAATTGTTTTCAAATGTCCCGTGAGAATAAGGTATGGTAACATGTAAAGACGGAGCATGCCGGCTTTTTATTCGCCTAGGCTCTGTCACATGGCTCATATATGTGTGCCCTGTATTCCATATCTGACCTTCAGGATTGTGAATGATTAAAATGAATACAAACTCGTAAGACAAATCGTGTGAAGTTAAAATGAAACTTTATCAAAGCGAAAAAATATACGTACAATTCAAAATCGATTTCAAAAAGTTATTACTTACGAAAGAGAAATACGCACAAATCAATTACCGTAGAAGAGGGTAAAGTCGATCAAAATTTTGCAATTTTTTAATGATATTGAGGTTATGCAATGGAGCCAAGTTCCTCAGAAAATAGCATTTTGTCGTCATATCCTTCACTTATGAAGACCCGTTACAAGAATTTAATTACAATCTACAAAAAAAAAAAAAAATTATTTGACTTGTGATCGAAGTTACCCGCTTAAATAGGGTAAAGTCGATCACCATTGAATTTTTAGTTTAAGATCGATTTTAAAATATTGCAGAGTAAAGTCGATCACTGTTTATGTTTTTAAAAAACAAATTAAGTGTATTACATATATTTTATTTGTTATAAGGGGTGTAAAAACAATAATAAAAATATATGCCTATCGCATTATATAGTGTATCTTTTGTTACTGTGATCATACTATTCGATACAATTAGGCCTATAGGTCTCCACTGTACAATCGTGACTATGATTGCCAACTTATAAAGCATAAAAACACATTTTAATACTTCACATACCAACAAACAAAGATTTAAGAATTCAAAATTTACATTGAAATACCACCTTTCAATTATAATCTAAAATGCAATTCAACATTGCTTACATTTATATCAGATGTTATTTGAAATCTTCCCCTCCTCCTGTCACGTTAGAAACTACGTTGTTCCCATAGTCAGGTACAGAGGGGTGTACAAAATATGTTCCTTTGGCAGTGCTTCTCTTACGCAAGAAATTCACCTTAATTTCGTCTTCCTCTTTCCCCACTATCCCATCAATATAAGCTATACTATGACACTTTTCTGTTTATAAGTGTTAGTTGGAGGTATTTCGGTGAATAATTTATTCTTCCTGCTGGTCCTATCTGTTTCGAGTAGGTCGATGGCATGATCGACTTAACCCTACAAAGGTACGAGTTTTCTTAAAATAATAAGTTTCAATACTAATATTTACGAACTGCAAAACTATTATTTCAGGATACAATCTCAACGAAAACTACTTACGTATACTTCCTGTCTCCTTTCACTGCTGACTATAATTTAGAGTTTGTAAGACTTTGTTTTCATTTAAGAGAAAAATTTGAAAATAACAATTTTCACTTCAACGGTAATTACACAGTGTTCCCATTGTTGGCATTCGCAGGCTTTTTGTTGTCCCTCTCGCTTACATTTACAATGTAAGACAATGAAGTCAGCATAACAAAATTTTAACATGTAACTGAGAAAATATATAATTTTCAATAAAAATCGCAGATGATCGATTTTACACCCACTGATTGACTTTACCCACTTCTACGGTACGTAACATTCAAAATTAATGTATATCTAATTAAAATGTAATTTGCAAGGTCGTGTGCATAATTACGTACGACTGGGTTACGTATTACCCAGAATCTACTGTAATAAAATTACATTCAACTCTGCTTTTTACTTCGCTAATTTTACACTAATATATCATAATATCATACAATTAGAATAACAATGCAAATCAGATATATTTTAACCGGTTTTTAATATTTGATGCTGTTACATTGCAGCTCAGGTGTAACTCACGAGATGCCATTACGTAAACATTGCGTTTGCGTATACATCCCGTCATTACTGCGTCATTTCCAATCGAACAATTGTGTAAGACTCTAAACAATGACAATAGAAGTCTTGTAACAGTAGTCATGCAAAGAGTCAGTTTTGATTTCCAAAGTTAATATCATAAATGTTTTTGTTTCTTCCACTGTAGCTAATGTTGACAGGAAATGACAAATGATCCTAATGCAATCCATTTTATACCCCCGCGGATGGAGAACGAATATTGCTCGAGTATATTCGGTATCCAAGAGCCGAGTATGTTTCTGATGTTGGACGGAAATGACAAATGGATGTTACAAGAGGTTTGCATTGTCCATTTCGCGTTTCTTTCCTTGTTCCTCTGAAAGTATTTCAGTTTCCTTGCTCACAATTTTAGAATATAACTTATTTTTAAGTGTAGCTACTGTTATCTGCGTACAATCGTTAAAAATGACTTAAAAAATTAACAAATTGATTTTCTTTTAGTTTGAATTGATACATTAATGTACATGTAATTAGCGTGAAGACAAGCCAAATTGTTTTGAAAGAAAACTCAAGAAGTGAAAATTTTACCCGCAGTCACTTTGTACACAAGTCTTAAATGAAAGGCGCTAACTTATGAATAATATTACTCAGTCTATTAATTACCAATCAGAATTAATAATCATACGAAATCCCTTATTACTAGTGAAAATTAATAACTTGTTTTTAAAAGTTATCTTAAATTCGTTACGTAATATAGGACAAAAATCGTTGACATTCTGAGATTTAAGGTTCTCATTTTTTCTACTATGGGAATTCGTAATTTTGTGTGTACACGTTCTTGATTACATGACACGAATGGACAATTTTTGCACCTGCATTGATAATTTAACGCAAGCGAGACATGTTTTCATGCTTGTAAACTTATCTCTCCTTAAAATTCAAGAGGCCACATAGAGTAATTATCCGAAGGTCAATGTCACTTGCGTTTCGATCTGGGTATTAAATTCCAAGTTATGAAATGTCAAATGATAATCTTTTCTTTCACGACTACATATTGTGACTCACTATTAAAATGTATATGCATATTACTGTGCAAAAATTAAGAAAAAGTGTTTCAATGAACATTGTGGTCACACATATACTGAATTAATACAAACATTCATTTTTACTTTCTATGAGCACAGTTGTCATGTTTCTTCAATGATATACCATTAAATTTAAGAATAATTGTGGTTCATACACGGAATAATCTCAACACATCTCGGTTTGTTGAGATCTTGCCTATGAACAGTGTCCTCAACAATGGTTGGACGTGATTGCACAGTGTTATGGCCGTGGACGTCACCTCACCTCAATCTACTACACTTTTATCTGTCGGTCATTTGAAGACTAGCAGTAAGCAGATTGCGTAGGTCTGTCATAGTCAGAATGGCCTACCTAGGTTGTGACGTTCTCATGGTACTGTCGCTCAAAATATCTTCAAAACTCTACGCTGTCTGTTCTTAAGGTAATTTTTATTATGTCCGTTAGTTAGGCCTATCCCGAATGAAGTAAAACAAATTGATGTGTGGGATTGGAGAACACTTAGGGTGCTATTCATAGACATTTCGCAGCATGCGCTACGAGTGTACTAAGCTAGCCCCGGCTATCCACTGGTTACTAGTACAGAATTCAAATCATATCCTATCGCTAACACTGGTTTATGAATACGCTGACCATCCACCGGAAGCCCGCGCTAAAAATGTCTATGAATACGGCACTTAAGCATTAAGAAATAATATTAGAACTATAAGAACAGCAAATGACTGAATAAAATATTATCCAATGATAAACGCGATTATAGCAAACGTTGGAAAGCCGAAATAAAATAAATAATTAAGAAACTGATTTCACATGTTTAACACAAAATTGTCATACGAAGACATTCACATGGACCCTAATACATATCCCTGATTCCGCCTGCGAAACCACTGAATACCTCCCCACATTCCTGGGCTGATATTTGGACTGCCTAAACAAAAATAAACACGTTTGTCTCATTGCAGGAAGATTTTTGGGTCCAACCGGAAATATCTATTGAACAGCGACACACGAGTGAATGTATCTTACTCTCGGCTCCCTTCACTGCGCATGCGCAGTATTTTACAAGGTATGTGACAAGGTTAGTGGGTTAGTTGAGGAGAAATCTAAGTGACGTGAGGCCGAGGAATATGTAAAAAAAAGTCAGTAATCTAATATCCTCAGCTTCACGTCACTTTGATATCCCCTCAACTAACCCACTAACCTTGTCACATACCTTGTAAAAGATCGCGCATGCACAGTGAAGAAAGCCGAGGTTGTCCTGTTCGATAGGTACTTCCGGTTGGAAACGGAAATCTTCCTGCAATTAGACAAACGTAAAATTAACAGCATAAATCAGACATCCTGTACAAGAACAAAATGGTGGACACATACAACATCTACGATGAAGTTACGGCAATAGATTGTGATAAAAAAAATGCAAGTGCCAGAATTTTTATGATTGCGTAGAAAATACGAGTAATCAAATTCACCCTTAGTTTTGATAATCCCTATACTTAAGAGTAAAAAAATAAAGCAGTAAGGTTTTATGCCGACACTAGCCGTACCCGTGAGCTCCGCTCCACCTGTTAGAAATAAATATAAAGTAATTACATAATTAAAATAGGACGTTTGATCCAGGGAACATTCGTGTTTGGTAGAAGGATAAATCGTTTAATATGTTACTTAATTTAAATTGTATTTCAATTAATTTTTAATCCCGAGAGCAATCTTTTGGTGCAATGACAATTCCTTTAACATGTTTCTTAATTGTTATTACATGCAACCATAATTTAATGAAGATTGACATATCATTTAGTTTTAATGTGTATACTTTATACTACTTGCTATAAGTTTCAGAAGTTACTGTAATAACATTGTAGAATTATGTCCATCTAGAGAAACTACACTTTCCTATGGTGAAATAATAATTAAACAATTAATTAGCTTCCGATATTACTTCATACAAACACAGAAACATTCTCTGTAGGCCATGTTTAATAGCTTTCGATTGTTGTTGTCCAAGGCCCCTTATAGATGAAGTCATTTGTTTCTATTTCAGTACAGCACCTTAGGTGGCGTTGTTATTGTAATTTTAAAACTTATTTATGTCATTAAATATCAGTCCTATCAAAATTTTTTATAGAATTAATCTTATTGGAAATTATTTTTAAAGAAACTTTTGTTATGCAAGATTTTTTATGAAAATTAATAAAAAGGAACATTATTTCGATTTATTTAATTCAAGCCCCCTTATAACCTCCCTTTTAAACAAAGTATTTTGAATGTCATATAGCCTAAAATCTAAGTTACAACGAACTTAATTTATGTTCCAATTTTCATATAAATCGGTTCAGCCATTATCGCGTGAAAAGGTAACAAACATCCAGACAGACAGACAGACATACTTACATACAAATGTTTAAGGAACCCGGAGGTTCATCGCCGCCCTCACATAAGCCCGCCATCGGTCCCTATCCTGTGCAAGATTAATCCAGTCTCTATCATCATATCCCACCTCCCTCAAATCCATTTAATATTATCCTCCCATCTACGTCTCGGCCTCCCCAAAGGTCTTTTTCCGTCCGGTCTCCCAACTAACACTCTATATGCATTTCTGGATTCGCCCATACGTGCTACATGCCCTGCCCATCTCAAACGTCTGGATTTAATGTTCCTAATTATGTCAGGTGAAGAATACAATGCGTGCAGTTCTGCGTTGTGTAACTTTCTCCATTCTCCTGTAACTTCATCCCGCTTAGCCCCAAATATTTTCCTAAGCACCTTCCTTATTCTCAAACACCCTTAACCTATGTTCCTCTCTCAGAGTGAGAGTCTAAGTTTCACAACCATAAAGAACAACCGGTAATGTAACTGTTTTATAAATTCTAACTTTCAGATTTTTGGACAGCAGACTGGATGATAAGAGCTTCTCAACTGAATAATAACACGCATTTCCCATATTTATTCTGCGTTTAATTTCCTCCCGAGTGTTATTTATATTTGTTACTGTTGCTCCAAGATATTTGAATTTTTCCACCTCTTCGAAGGATAAATCTCCAATTTATATATTTCCATTTCGTACAATATTCTGGTCACGAGACATAATCATATACTTTCTCTTTTCGGGATTTACTTCCAAACCGATCGCTTTACTTGCTTCAAGTAAAATTTCCGCGTTTTCCCTAATCGTTTGTATATTTTCTCCTAACATATTCACGTCATCCGCATAGACAAGAAGCTAATGTAACCCGTTCAATTCCAAACCCTGCCTGTTATCCTGAACTTTCCTAATAGCATATTCTAAAGCGAAGTTAAAAAGTAAAGGTGATGGTGCATCTCCCTGCTTTAGTCCGCAGTGAATTGGAAAAGCATCAGATAGAAACTGATCTATACGGACTCTGCTGTATTTTTCACTGAGACACATTTTAATTAATCGAACTAGTTTCTTGGGAATACCAAATTCAATAAGAATATCATATAATAGTTCCCTGTTAACCGAGTCATATGCCTTTTTGAAATCTATGAATAACTGATGTACTGTATCCTTATACTCCCATTTTTTTCTCCATTATCTCAGACAGACAGACATACAAACAAAAATTTCAAAAAGCGAATTTCGGTTTCAGGATGGTTAATTATACATGTTAACACCAATTATTTTTGAAAAATCGAAAATTGCCAGAAAAATTTTGGCTACAGATTTATTATTAGTATAGATTCCAGCGACCCTGTGGACAGTGCGAATGTGTGTACGAAGATCATATCTACAGATTTCGATGACAGGGCAATCGCGGCATGGAGCTGTTTCTATTATACTAAAAGCCAGACTTTGTATGCTACTGAAGTTGCATGAGTGGGAGTAGCATTGTCTCGATGTGAGGTGACATCCATTAGCGGACATCAGTTTTATGTGACGAGCTGCTCGCGTCTCTCTCAATCGCCACACTTCGCGGCACATTGCAGCTTCCCCATCAATACCTACTTCGCAGAATTAAAGTTTTCTAGCCACACTTCTCACTA
This sequence comes from Periplaneta americana, assembly GCF_040183065.1. Taxonomy (NCBI): domain Eukaryota; kingdom Metazoa; phylum Arthropoda; class Insecta; order Blattodea; family Blattidae; genus Periplaneta; species Periplaneta americana. Next base: position 172,967,463 of record NC_091126.1, on the reverse strand, counting down.
CAGAAGCTAAACTATTCAGAATCCTGTACTGAACACTTAAATTGATGAATACAATTTGTATGGTAGTGGAAAAATATTTCTAAAAAAACAAATGGAAAAGAACAACCACCGAGCTTCGTGTTTTCGTGCTATTATTCAAATAAAATCTGATAATTTTGCCAATTTACGTTATTTTGCTAAAAACGCCTTAATTTCGAATAACTCTTCTCGGGTTCTCAGCCAGGTGAGTTGGAGATTAGCTTCCAAGCTTTCGACGGCTAGCTCTGCCATCTTCTTCAGGGACGAAGTGGTGCGATGCATTTCCTCCCCGTAAAGGTGAACAATGTATGACTTGAGGCTTTCCCGGCGTTTGATGTAGAATAACTCTTCTCGGGTTCTCAGGCAGGTGAGTTGGAGATTAGCTTCCAAGCTTTCGACGGCTAGCTCTGCCATCTTCTTCAGGGACGAAGGCAGAGCTAGCCGTCGAAAGCTTGGAAGCTAATCTCCAACTCACCTGGCTGAGAACCCGAGAAGAGTTATTCTACATCAAACGCCGGGAAAGCCTCAAGTCATACGCCTTAATTTCGGTTTATCAACATATATAATACCTATTATTTGTTTATTTAATTTCTTCCTGTAACCACTACAGGTTGCCATGATACAATAGGGTAAATGCCTTGAGGCTTAGTGATACATTGTTGTTAGAGTGAAAAATAACAATTTGAATTATACTGAAACACATGATAATAAACGAAGTAACATCAAGGAGATGCGAATTAGTCATGGTCCATATATATGATGCCTGAAAATAGCTATTGAGCCTTTGAGTGCTGCAATTGTTAGATCTCTTAAAATATTTTTATGCAGGCCAAAAGATTTACAGAAGTCGACTAGGAACCGGGGTATGGTCCCACGGGCTCCTATCATTAGTCCCGTAATGACGATGAATACCAGATGATATTTTTCCTTATAAAAACTGATGGAAGGTTCATATATATTCCTTTTTTCCTCGTGTACTTCTTCTGGCTGGTGTTGGTGCGATTCAAATCTCACAGTAGGGTTTATGATGTAACCTTCAAGAGAGGGAGGTTTAAATGCAATTATGTCGATTCTTCGATTACTGCCCTCATTGGAAATGCCGTGTACTTCTTCATATACTGAATAACCTATGTTCCTTAAGGCAGTTGCTATTATAGCTCTTACTGTATGATGCCGCGTATTTCGTACAAGTTCACCGTGTGGACAGGCCCCCAGGACATGGGCAAGGGTTTCAACCTCCCTGTCGCAACGTCGACAGAGGTTACTGTCCGAAGACCTGCCAGGTACACTACGCACAGCTGATACGTTAGCAGTCATCTCGATCGCTTCCCTCCACTCACTACAGGAAGGATCCTTGTGATTCCGGATCCAGTTCCCCAAGCATTTATGATAATTTAATAAAAGTTCGTTTAACCTCAAACACAGGTCCTTCTCCAGTGACTAATTAATAACAATAACTGGACCACATTTTGCAGAAAGGAACCAACCCACATTATACCTAAACTGAGAAAAATATGGTTTAAAGTTAAACGTGAGTAATAAATTCACAACTAAATAAAACTACATGCCTATTGATTTAACCAAAAGCGTATTATAGAAAGTATCTTTGTTCAAAATATGTATCTTTGCAATTATTTAATTACTGAGACATGGTTAAATTTGTTTGTGGGTTGGTTCCTTTCTGCAGAATGTGGTTCAATTGATGTTGACTTTTAAAAATAATTTTGCAAAGTAATTAATTTGAAAATTCAGCTACGTTTTAGAATGACAGAAATCAAAACATATTAATTGCTTCTACGAAAGATGGATGACTTCAAATCATACACGTGAATTAAGATATGGTGTTTCACGGTTGTCAGTTTTTCTTCTTCCTTCACGCGTTAGACATTATTGTCTGTAGCAATCTACATAATATCTTGTTCATGCCACCGTTTTTTTTGGGTCTTCCTACATTTCTTTTCCCTACCGGTTTATAATTCTTAATATGAAATGGTAGTCTGTCTATGTTCATTCTTTGTACATGGTTTATCCACTTGGTTTTATACTCTTTAGTTTTATCGTTCAGATTATATATATCTGTCAGTTAATACAATAAATTATTTCTTTAATCTCTACCTCTGAAATGGCTTCCATTGCAATTAGATGATATGAAATTTTCAGTAGATAAGTTAGTATACTACTTAGAAAAATCCCTCAGACTTTGGTGAAATCGGAAGTTGCGCATTTTCAAGTATTAATATTTATTTCTGTATTAATTAATTAATTAATTGACTTACCTATTCATTTATTTAAACTGGTACAGATAAAGCCATCAGACTCCTCTCCTCTTCCTCTCTAACAGGTGATTACAACTGCAATATCACAGACGCAATTAAATTTATAAATTAATTTAATATTAAATTTATAATTACATTTACAATAGAATCCAAGTATTGAAATGTTAAAGACTGGACAATTTAGTGTGGCAGCTAAGAACAAAGAAAATGTTAGTTACTGAAGTACAAATTAAACGTAGAATAATTATATATTTATGTAATTATTGAAGATTGTAGTATTTTATGCTAGACTAAGAAAACTATTTACTAAAGTCCATGTCTCAACGGGTCTCAATTACTCGCCAAGTACTTCGTAAGTTTGCGTTTGAACTGAGTTTTATTTCGATAGTCTCCAATAATAGCAGGCAGCGATCTCCAGAGTCTTGGCAATGTTATTGTGAAAGAAGCTGAATGTGAGGAGGTAGGATGTGGTGGCATTGCTAGTATTGTTTCGTGCCGAGAACGTGTGTCAAATTATGTTATGAAGAAGGATACAGTAAGAGAAGCGAGACGACATGTATGAAGGAATGGAGAGATTGAAGTTTTCGATGAGAAGGAAAAGTGAATGTAAATTTATTTATCTTATTTAAGTGAACCTATTTCTTTCAGGGAAGTAATATGATCGTATTTTGCGAACACTGCATACAAAACGTGGAAACAAATTACGAGTACATTGTGGTTTTATTTAAGTGATATAGTACAAACCCTAGTAATGCCGCATTTCGATTATTGTGACGTTTTGTTAAGTGACCTAAGTTCTGAACTGTCAGTCAAGTTACAGAGAGTTCAGAATATGTGCGTCAGATACGTATGCAACATCCGACGATACGATTACATATCACTATCCTTCGCAAGTCTTTCGTGGCTCCGACTTAAAGAACGTAGAACTTTACACTCTTTGTCATTACTCTTTCGAATTCTGCACACTTCAACACCAAATTACCTTTCGTCTCGTTTCTCTTATCTATACTCTAACCACGACGTAAATACCAGATCACTTATCTGTGGCGCGTTAATTATACCTCTTCATAGAACATCTCGTTATTCATCATCTTTTACAGTATCCACCTCGCGACAATGGAATTCCCTGTCACAAAGTATTAGGGGCTGCAATACAATAAACACTTTTAAAAACAGCTTAAAAGATAACCTTCTTAGCATTTCACTCCAATCATACTGACTTAAACTATTACTGTCTACATTGTTACTCCCTCCTTTAGACATGCATCCTGATAGTGCTGTATTTTCAAAATTTCTCATAATAATCTCTTTCTATTATCTAACATTATTTGAAATATATTAACATTCTCTGTATTTTAGCTTAATTCTGCTACATAGTTTGTATTTCAGCGTTTAAATAATAGTTCATAGTATTTTGTTGTTTAATTCGTAAATAACTCTTGTATACATATAGCTCTTATCTAAATCAAATTGTTGAATTCTTTGTAAGTTCATACATATGTATGTATACTTTTTGCTGGTTGAGTGGAAGAGAAGGTCTTACGGCCTTAACTCTGCCAGCTAAAATAAATCATTATTATTATTATTATTATTATTATTATTATTATTATTATTATTATTATTATTATTATTACTACACCGTTTTACATTAGCTACTGATATAATTACTGCGATACTCTGACACATCGTTCGTTCTCATAATATGACGTCATCTTTGATAATAGTCATTAGGAAGCATGCATTGTAGGTATCCAGGATGCTGTATCAATTTCCAAGGAGAATGGAAACACTTGTACAGCTTCTGGAACTAAGAAGTCTGTCTGATCAAGCCATGTACTGTATGCTGCGCCCCGACCGGACAACCTCCCGAAGATCTCGTGCTGTCGTGTTCTTGTTTTGAAGCCACCACTTTCTCCATCTTCTCTTTCATTTCATCTTTTTTCTTCCCCCTTTCCCTTCAAGTCCAACCCCCCGTTTTCTCCCACCACTATATCCACCCTTCAAGAACCCAACCCATTCCGCGGAGCACGGAGGTTATGATTGGACTGGAAAATGGTAAATTTAAGGTGAAATATATATATCAGATATGAAACTGAGATTATCAAAGTTGAAAAGTAAAATCTAAACACTTGCACGTAGGCCTATTTCATTGTCTTTATTGAAAACTTACGTGATCGGCAGGTGCAAGTGTGATAGGCCTATAGACCTGCATTTGTGCCTCTGAACTAGTGGACCGCATGCCGCCGATGGCGTTTATGTTGCTGTTTGCGAACAGTAAACTTGTTCTATCTCTACAGCAGTGGTTCCCAAAGTGTGCTCCGCGGATCCCTGGGGACGCGCCAACACTTATCAGCAGGCTTCGAGACTTCGGACCCAATAGAGCAGTTCAGTGGGAAATCCGCATAACGGCGTACTAAGTATAGTGGTAAAGCGTACAGTGGGTGGGGTTACTGTAGAATGAATGCCAACAAATACGCAAAGGAAAACGCTCTGGACTTGAAAGTTCTGACGAATAATTTGGTTTTCATACAAACTGTGTCTGAAACTATTACACGGTTAGAAAAGTCAGAGCAAGAGATACCGGAAGCCCTCAAATTAATTTAGAAAATGATGCAGAGAATTAATGAGACATCAAGTACACCGGTTACTGAACGTGTAAAACAGAAGTGGAAATCAATTTTATGTAAAAATAACGGATATGGAACATTGTGTAACATAAACAGCAAATTAGTGCACATAGAGTCACCCGAGAATAAAGGACTGTCTCTTAGAGACTGCAATGATGTTAGATTTTTTCGTTTTGCTCCTATCAAGTAATAGGACGTAGAGCGTAGCTTTCTACAGTACAAACTTTGGCAGATAACCGAAAAAGATTTACGTTTGAGACACTGAGAATGTATCTTATAGTACATTACATTTCGGTAATGTAACTGCACTTCCCAAAGACGACCAATAATGAAAAAATTAAAATTGTTACATGCTTATTTCCACCATTAACACTGTGTATAATTATACACAAATGCTTAAAAAGACAGGAGAATAAATGCTTTTCAGATTCTTTTGACATTATCATTGTGTAATGTATATTTACTTTCAGAATGTACCTATGTGTGTTTCCCCATATTACCGTACTCTACTCTAAGTAGCAACATTGTTACCTCAACACACTTCCATCTACCTGCAGCGAGTCAACAACCTATAGGTAGTGCATGCACAGTAAACTTATTGTATTGGGTCCAAAGTCTCGAAGCCTGCTTATCAGGAGTTCCGCGGTTGGTAATATATATTTTGAAATAAATAACATATAATACTACCGTTTTTCTCAACGCGACTGTATAGTACTGTACGCGACTGTACTTGTGAAAGTTGGTACATCGGCAAGGGTAGATCACCAGATGTCACCCTTGCATGAGCTGGCCTTCGAGCTGTTGTAAAAAAAACACGACTTTCTTTTTTTCAGTTAAGGTACCGGTAGTCAATTCTATTGAAAAATAGTCTCTCCTTGGCAAGGGTGGTGAGTTATTAGTTGGTTTTTTTCTGCTTGGTGTGTGTGAATGTTTGAAATTTTCTCTCTGGAGCCCAACAGTGTAAGAATAAGGTTTTGTAAATATGCTCGGAGACTTAGGGCCGATTGTATAAACCATTTAATCTTAGATCAGAGGTTAAATTGATTCTCGTTCTAGCTGAACTTGGAATTTTGTGTTGTATAAAGTCTAATCTGAGATTAATTTGTCTCAAACTGAAGTCAACTTTGACTGAAGAAATTTCTCCGATTAAGTTAGATGATCTAAGTTCAGTTATTTCTTTTCTGTTTGAAATATACGGGTGACAGATTGTACAAATAAAATATCCATTAGTCCTATTATTATTATTATTATTATTATTATTATTATTATTATTATTATTATTAATACTAATAGATATGGGAGGTACATTTATATAGTTTTTTTCCAATTTCTTGTCTTAATACACCAACAATCTTATATTTTATAAGGCTCTATCGTGTTCAGCAGTATCAAATAACATAACCTATAATTATATTATGTTTACAACAACCATTAATTATTAATGGATATGATAGGTAGATTCATAAATCTTCAATTAACTGTATTACTAAACGAAAATTGTCGTTTTATAAAGCTTTATTATGTTTAGCAGTATCAAACACCATAACATGATAACAATTTAGAGAACAGTCAACCTTCTTCTTATTGTCCGCCATTATTTACATTGCACAAAACAAACCAGTGTCTCCAACAGAGTGTACGGAAAGTCGCCAAAAAGTAGTTGAAAAGTCGCTAGATTTCTCATTATCAACAAAGAAAGATTAAATTTTGTCACTATGGGGTGCTAAAAAGGTCGCTAAATTCCTATTTAAGCAATATAAAAGTTAAAAGAAATTGTTGTTGAAAAAGAGTTACACTCGCTATACTGGCAACACTGAACAAACCTGTACAACATGGTCCGCGCATCACATATTTCACTTGTTTATGCGATGTTGCCAAATCCTTTTCACGTGAAAATAGATTGCATTTGAACCAAGGTAATTTGATCGCAGAAAAGATTTATACAATAGAAGAAGTGTCTGAACTCGGTTCAATTTTCGATCTTCGATCAAAGTTGATCTTTAGTCAGGGAGTTTTATACAATTGGGCCTTAATGTCTTAAGTGTAAAATGAATTTGACTAACAATGGTATTTATTCTGCAATAAATATTTTGACACGTAATTTTTTTTTAAGAAACTGATTTCTGTCCATTCTTGTACAAGCGTTCTGCTTCAGATACTTTTATTGTGAAGTCAGTTTTTACTCATTCAGTACGAGCAGGCTTATGTGAGGTGTTCGTGTTAAATCAGCGGTCATCAGCACACTGCATCCTCAGGCTAGCGTCTCTTACCCGCGGAAAAGAGACTGCACTAGGGTGCGTTCGTGGCTGCTGGCGGGTATGCTCTCTATCTCTTTCTGCTGCACGACGGGGCATATCAAATTGCTCCGCTTACCCTTTAACCATTTCAGCGAGTGCTGTCTGTTAAAGTGTCTGTTAATAACTACGTGTCTTTCATTCCGAACATAGTAATATTAATTTAATACAGAATAATTTTCATTTTCATATTATATACTATCGTCTCAATGGATCGGTGGCTAATAAAAGACTCAGTCTTACTAATAAACCGTGTATAGTTCTTATAAGAGACTTATGCAGAGTTGAGACAGAAAACGTTACTAATAAACCATGCATAAGCGATGGATGTGTAAACAGTCTGTAACTATACAATGAAAATTGCTTTGAAGTAGTTATGTACACGAAACCTCTTGTTTAAGCGTTGTATATAGAGAAAAAATGGCCACCCCTCTAACAACTGTTCGTACCGACTGTCATTTTATGATGATGGTTGCCTTGTAACCACAGAAGAACAAACCAAAGAGCACAGAATAATTACAATAATATTGCTGTAGCTGTACTCTCTGACCAAAATATAGAGTGGTAATCGATTAGAGCCAGTTGTACTCTCGATACTTAACACGCCACACTAGAGCGCTCTACCGGATGCAATAGAGAACCTCAGATATTCTATTACCTTTCGTAACGAAGTAATGACGAAACTATGACGTAGCTGTGTAACAGTTATACTGTTACACACGACGTATGTAGTGATTATTAGTAAGGAATTTACACACGACGTATAAACGAGATACTCGTTGTATAAGACAGTTAAACGTCTGTCTGTAGAGTTTTTATTAGTAAGACCGAATAAGAATGACAGTTCTACAAATTCAAAAACGAGTCGATCTCCTTGGCATGTATCACACCCCAGTGCTGCTAATATAAAAATGGATGAATCAACCAAAATACGAAAATATGAGTCATATTTCGCTCTTGGATTTACGTATGCAGGCAATAAAATTGCTCCGGACGCCCTTTGTGTGCTATGTAACCAAGGCTTTAAGTAAGAGTTCTTTATTTCCCGCAAAACTGCGTAGACCAGCCATCGTCAACTGGCCTGCATAGGCCTACTAGTTCGGAGCGCCGAGACGCTGGCTGAGGAGATAGTAGTGTGCAGTGTGTCGAGCCAAGCCAACGCATCCCATCACAGAAGCCAACTCTCTGACCATAATTTACAATATCTTCTTCGATTGTGTTCTACACGAGCATTGACACCTAACATAAACCAGTCAGTGAGGAAAAAATGAATTAAAAATCCAGGAAAACCAATGCTAATGATCAGCGAAAATAATTTTTATCATTTGTTATTTATATTGTAATAAAATAATTTAGGTCTACTTCAGCCTTCTAACAGAAACGACAATATGTTTCATATGTTATACAAAATAACAAATATTTGGTTTTGTGATATATAGTGTCAGATAAAAAATGGATAATTAATTTTATTTTACTGACGACACTTAAACAAAAGAATAAGATGACATGATTTAAATATTAGTAATGGATTCGATTAGTTTAATATTTCGTAATAGTGAAAATGCACTAGGCCTATAGGTCTGTAAGTCCTCAATTACTTTAATATAAAAAAGAACTATTTACTTTCAAAACCGATACAATACATAACGGAAATAGTAATTACGTTACAAGAGCGGTATGTTGACGTTTTCATGGTCGAGGAAAAGATTGAAAAAGCGAAACGTAGATGAGCTTTTTTAATTTCCGAGAACATGAAAACAAACATACCGCTCGTGTATCGTACATTATTTTGTGCGAAGATCGTTTATTACATACCTCAAATACGAATTTCTAATTAGTTGCAATGAAATCTCCATGTTGGTTTCTGTTTAATGACGGCAACTTCGGAAAACCAAAATATCTTTCTTCAACATTGTTGCTATAAAATGTTTTTTGTGTTTACTATACTCCAGCAGGCCGTGATATACGTCTGTCTTTTTTCCCCAGTCTATAAATGCGAAATTAAAACAAACGGTAAGGTTATGTAATGATTTATTTTTCATTTTAATATTTTAACAATATTATTTATATAACATATTGCAGTAATAACATCCGCATCTGGAATCTTGTTGATTTTTTCACGGCTTCCTTAATGTTACTTGTATCAGGAATTCAATAAGTTTCGTGGAGTAGTAGACTTTACTTAATTTTTGCAAATATTTAAAAACAATAATTAACATTGCAATTTAGGTGAAATTGCAGTGGTAAGTTTCCAATTTATAATTATTACTATGTTAAACGTCTCTAAAAATAATATGTTAAAAGCCTAAAGCAGTAAAATGAATGTCGCGCTTAAGCGGTAAGAAGAGGGAAATTGTTGTGTGTGTTACGTTGGGAATACTGAATGTGGTATTTCACACTTACCGCGTGTTGGTTCTGTGCGGAAAACAAGCAAATACGCACGATCTCGCACAAAATACATATTGTTTCTTGTCTTAAACTGAAAAGTCGTTTACTTATTACACAGTTCCTGTTAAAATAAATGAAGTACAGGTTTCTTCCGTGTTTATTATGATTATTAGAGATTGATTAAAAGGGTTGAACAAGTGAACGGACGCCACCCGATTCCTTCCCCCAACTCCTGCTGCACAGTTGATGTCCAAGGGATAGAACTGAGCTAGCGAGCAAACTGTGCCTGCACCATAGTGCACTGAGATGACGGCTCCAGGCGTAGACATTCGGAAACAAACCACCCCGAATGTAAGAACAAGAACGTACATGTTTTTAAAAGTAAACTTGAAGTGTTAAAACAGTGTCAGAATGCGTTGATGAAAAGTGCGAAAACGGACAATGAAAATGCTACAAAGGCGTCATGTCGGGTGAGTTGTGAGACGAGGAAACTACACCATTCTTCAGATTAGCAATTTGAAGGTATTTTTTTTAATTATGCGTGTAATTACTGAAAAAAAAATACACGCAGATTATAAATACTACTACATGTTTATGAACTCACGGTTATGCATGGTAGGTAATTAATGTACATGTACAGATATTGCCAATGTTAAATACGTACAGAATATAAGTATGGAGGCATATTATATATATATATATATATATATATATATATATGTTAAATATTATGTTTTATTTAACGACGCTCGCAACTGCAGAGGTTATATCAGCGTCGCCGGATATGCCGGAATTTTGTCCCGTAGGAGTTCTTTTACATGCTACTGACATGAGCCTGTCGCATTTAAGCACACTTAAATGCCATCGACCTGGCCCGGGATCGAACCCGCAACCTTGGGCATAGAAGGCCAGCGCTATACCAACTCGCCAACCAGGTCGACTATATATATATTAATCTAGCGATTAAATTGAATTTATTTAATTTCAGTGTATCTGAATCCTTTTTCGAGTCGAAAGGGATCCGCGATCAAAAAAATTTGGGAACCACTGGTCTAGAGAATCGTATGAGATGGCAGTAGACAATTATTTCGTCCCGAACACATCACATGTTCTGAACAGTTTTGCACTTGAAAACTAGGGTAAGTGAAGATATTAACGTCATTAATTAAAAAAATGGCTGACAACTGATCAGAAATACGGACAATAACATTGCTTTTTTAGATATTGATCATTTGTAGCCTCTCCTGCGGAATATAGCTACGCTTCGGGAGTTGTAATTGTAACAAGGTTTTACAACAATACAAGTAAATAAAAGTGTGACGCATACTTGAGCTATTACCTGCATTGAAGGTAATAACGCCACTTATTTTTTTAGAACAAAGAAACATGTTTATAAGAAAAAGTGGCAATTGTAAGGTTATGTTATTGAATTAAACAACTATAAATGATTAGGGACAACAAAAATATCTCAATATTCATTACCACATAAATTAACAAAATTCAATCCAGGTCACTGCCATTGAGTGCTGCACAACCGTCTACACATAGTGAACAGAGTCCAGTTCTCTTTGCGATGCTCATGTCGCAGGTTTCGTGTTACCCAAGTCCGGTCGATTACCCTTAAGTTAGAGACGATTAAACCAACGAATAGGGATTATAAAGAATGGTACACTGAGCGAATTTCCCTGTGTTTCGTTTCTCTGTGCGCCAGCGTTTAGTTCTACTTTCAAGCGCTAGTTAATGTAATCGAACATAGGCTAAGATAATAATTGAGAATAGAGTTGAGACACAGGATCCAAACATCGCCTACCTTATTGCATAATCCAGTAACGCTTTGCTTCAAATAAATTCAAGTTAACAGCTTTTCCTTATTGCTCAGTGACAAACTACTTGTAATAATAATTTTTATATCTCAGATATAATAATAGTACATTATGCAACGAGCCTACAATGAAGGTAATTAAGAAGTGAGTATGGATATTTATGAAACGAGCGCAAGCGAGTTTCATAATTTTCATACGAGCTTCTTAATTACCATTATAGGCGAGTTTCATACAACTTTTTATGCTCGACCATATTTATAACTTGATATTATTAATTTTCTTTGTATCTGACCTTGACCAATGTCCCGTATGTTGTGAGATGTTGGCAGACGCGAAAGTATTGATTTTTTTCGAGGAACAGATGTTCACATTGACCTTGCTAGGCCATAAGAACCTACAGAGATAACATTGAAATTAAATTAGACATTGAAAAACGAGATGACAAATTGAATTTATTTGAATATTATTTACAATTAACGCTAATTATTATAGTAACAGAACATAACCTTCTGCGACAGTATTGGATTTCCAGCCTCCGTGACTTTTCGCTAATTCTCTTTCGATTGCATATCCGAGAATAATCGATACTTGCGGTTTTATAACTGTAGAAAGCTGACCTGTCATTGGCTGAACAGTTGTAACCTGAGTCGTCATTGGCTGAAAGACCAGACCTTTAATGAGTAGGTGTACTTTAATGACATGCATTAAAGGTCTGCTATCAGGTGTATAATTACTACATTTCGGCATGGTCGAGCATAAATTATATTATAAAATAATATAATACATTATAAAATTATGTATCAAATTCGTTTAATATTTGTATATAATATAATATAGGTATATGGTTTTATTTCTCATAAGAGTTTTGTTTTTCCATTTTCAGTGCTATCAAATCATTACATATTTTAATTGTTGTTGGGGCCAACGTCTCAACTCTCATTATAAAGGAACTCTAGAGTCTAGACATTACAGTTAATGACGGATTTATTATTTTATGGATCCAATTTATTTTATTTGAGTACATAATGTACCTAGATGTATTAATTATATGTGTTATATTTCCGCTGTGTCGACTGCAAGCTGATGTGATGTCAGTGCCAACTCTAGGGAGAAAGCAGAATCTCACTCTTTAGCTGGCTTGAAGGTAATTGAAATCAGTCCGTTTACATCAAAGGTACCGACGCGAAGTGTCCATTCTTTATAATCCCTATTCGCTGATTAAACTAACAACTATTATTACATATTACATCAAAGTTTATTCTCGCAGCAAAATGGCGTTATTACCTGCAGCCGTAAATTATATTTAAAATGAATAATTATCATAATGTAATATTATACATTATAAAACAACACCACTCCACTAAACTTAAGAACACATATAAAAGAATTTTTCATAACATTTCATCATTCACTATATTTAAAATTCAATTATACATACTTACTTTATGCAGAATACAATATTGTTTGCCCTGCAGCGAAAACACTTCTCGGCTTGCAAAGGTAGTAATAATAATAATAATAATAATAATAATAATAATAATAATAATAATAATTATTATTATTATTATTATTATTTATTTAATATTTATTTATTAGTAATATGTGTGTGCTGAACAACAGCCAGAGGCCAATTATAGTTCAGCAGAATACACAAACAGAAGATACAAAGGTGCAAAAACAAATAAATAATATCTTAAATCAAGAAAAACATACATAAATAAAATTGAGAACAAGAACAGTAAATACTAATAATCAAAACGAAAATATACCTTAAAAGGATCTAAATTGTGCCCATACGAATTGGTATATTTTATGCATCTACAGACTGGAGAAAGTGATTTTGAATTTCTGTTATAAATTTTTTTTGAAATCTTAAACCTTTTGTAGGAATACGAAGGCTGATATTGTTTATGACAGACTCACAATCAATATCACCCTTGATCACTTTGCAAAAAAAATGATAATCAAGATTTTGACGTTTAGAATAAAGGCTACAACAGTTAAAATATTTACAGGTAATCTCATAATTGAAGCCAGAGAAACTGGGTATAAATCGAAAAGCACATAAGGAAATAAATTTTCTTTGAATATTTTCCAATTTAACCGAATCAGTTGAAGTAATAGAATTCCAGGCTACAGATGCATATTCAAGTTTCGATCGAACCAAAGTAAAGTATAGAATTAATAGAGACTCTGGAGTAGAAAAAGAATAAGTTATAGATCTTATTAAACAAGCATTCTTATTGAATGATTATAAATATATTGAACATGGTCATGAATAATAATAATAATAATAATAATAATAATAATAATAATAATAATAATAATAATAATAATAATGGGTCTAATACAACAGTTTATCATAATCATTAAAGACTGAGCCCGATGGACATTTCTGTGATCAGATGGACCAACATGAGGCACAGACATGTAGCTAGGATCTCTTGTTAATATGAGCAACTTCACGGTTTAAAATAACACAGCCCGTAACCAGACATGAACATATAATGAAAATCAGAGGAACTGCAATTAATTTCCACTTTGATGTCCGATATTGAGCCGAATTCCGCTAACTATAAATTAACACAGTTATCAGTAAAACCGCAGGGTATGTCCTAGAAATTAATATTTTCTCAGTATTACCTCTGAAACTAATTGTGAAAATTTGTCACAAATCATCAACTCTTCGCCTGTGCATAAAATATTTATATTAAATTTCATTTATTATACCTCTCTGAACCACTGACTGTCATTATAAATAATAGTTAGTCGAATGCACAAGAACTATTTAAAATGGAAGCTAAATCGTTTATCAAAATGTCGCTATTATATAGCGCAAGGGTCCAAACGCCCATAGTGATAGATTTATTGATATTGGTTCACAAAAGTACAAACTTAATAATTTAAAAAATGATCTATATACAAAAGTAATTATACATAATAAATATACAATTTCCTAAACAAATTAATTTATCGCAAATCTCAGTAATTAATTGTTCAAACTTGCACTTACATCTAGTTTTAGTGCATGTTTAAACCAATCGTGAAACTATTAAATTTTGAAACTTATTTATCTGCTCCTTTTCATAATTTTCTACCATGAACATTTTTAAATACATTTTTCTTCTTTTTTTTTACTTTAAACATCTAAATTTATTCTATAACTTTCATATTTATGTTTAATTATAGGTTCACTTATGCCTATTAACTAATTCTTCCATGTCATCAAACTGCATCCAGCCAAACGCCCATAGAATCAGGAGATATTGCACGTCAAGCATGCTGTGCTAAGGTCAATAACTTTCCATATAAAATAGGAAAAACGATCTTAAAGAATATGCGCTGCTGGTTGCTTACGCCAGGGGTTACGTCGTACGAGTTACAATTGGTCATCTATGATATAGCGTAACCATGCATCTGATTTTACGAAAATGTATACAATAAAAGCCTATAAAGACAAGGGAAACAGGTCTATATCTAGAATATATCGATAATGTATGTAGTCGAATCGATAATATGAGTGTGGCGTCTAGCCCCCAAGATTTTATCCCAACACTAACACGAAACTACCACTTCAAATTTTCCAAAATATTCAATGTCACAGAAACATGCCATTATTACCGCATTAGTCACCTTCTATACTATCGACCACATTCGATTTCGCTAACATCTTTCAAATGCAGATAGGCCTATAGAGAATTTAGTCCTCTATGAAGTTCATACCATTCCCATATTTGTGTGAGTAGGCCTATATCAGTTCAGAATGTTCAAAACACGAAGTAGAAATTATTGAAGACCTCCCTTGAAAAATGATTAACATCAAGTTAAATAAATATGTGATTTCGGCGGAAAAAGTAATTTTGAAGCATTCATAATACATCCAATAGCTGAATAAACTTGTATGCTTGATTAATCAAATGGTTCTGCTGGTAAATATAGACCTAACAAAATATACCCTGAAATTATTTTTTTTTCTTCTGAAACGTGTACTACAGATTTGTTGGTTACACCCTTATTCCAGGGAGGTATTCAATTATCACCGCATTTCATCTTCCATTCTATTTACGAAAGTCGATATCTTTATTTCTTAAATGACACAAGGTTTTCTAAAGTCGCTGCAATTGGTGATACAAAAATTATGTTTTTGGCGAATTGAAACGGAAAATTCACCAAGACATTATCTCTCAATTACGGAAAATCTTTGGAAAAATCCAACAATGTGATAAACCCAAGCGAGATTTGAACAGCACACCCTAATGCAGCCTTGAATCACGATGAAGCTTATTATCTCAGAGCTAAAACAATTGCTCCAACATCATTAATATAGATAAAAAAATAATTATCAAATACATACCCCTAATGTTTTTTCTCTAGATCATCAAGCTCGCAAGGATATAGCCTACAGCTGGCCTGTTCCTGTCTTAGAATTCATCCGGCAATTTCTTAATTAATTGACTGTACTCCCTTCTTACATTTGGAGTATATTTAATATTAATGTTGATAATTTTGATTGGGGAATTCGGTTTACATATTCAAACGAATTTGTTTGGTACGTTGCTTTCATTTAAATGCTCTTCTTCGCATTAATTTCACCTCGGCAGATTTCATTTTGAATTCGTCTTTGGCTCTAATAATCCAGCATTCAATACCACATAAGTACAGTACGGTCCGTCCCAGAAATCTGTAGAGTAGAAAGGCGAAACAAGACCTCTGTGCATGTGGTATGTGGGAGCGCTAGCACCAATGACAGCTCTGGGAGGCATTGATTGAACGAAACGAGCTTGAAGAGAGGGGATCTATAGACATTAAGAAATCTCGCCACACTTTCGGTAATACCACAGTCTAGTATATACAGTCACGAAGCTTGAGTTGTGAGGGTGCTAGGGACAAAATACTGTGCCGGTACTATTTCGCATTGTCTGTAATGAGGTGATATTAGCGATCCTAGTGGTCAGAAACTATCTATGGATGCATATTTACTATACGTGGTAAGGTTTATCTTGTCTCAGTAGCAATAAAACCAAGTCCCTTCAAATGAGAGTGGAGGTTATAGGAGGGTTGTAAATTTTCAGGATTCCTTTCAAAACCTTGTTATTTTACAGGCTACCGGAACTCATTTTCTTGAAAGACAAGCTCAGTGACGGAACTAAACAGTACGAAGAGAGATATTTTGTGATTTTATTTTGCGCTACAGAATGTATCAACTAGTCCCTTCCGTCACTGGCTGGATGGACGGCATCACTCCACTCCCCCATCGCCAAAACAATACAGACGAAGTAAGACATATCTCCTTTCTCTCTCTTTTCACAGTGAGACAAGATACATCACACAGACTTTACGTATTGAGCTTCGTGACTGTATATACTAGACTATGGTAATACAATCTGCTACCACGAGCATCTCGCCCCTTAGCGGCCTCAAGCTGATACTGCCCGCAACACACTCCGGCAGAACTAGACTCTGTCCATTCATTTAGCCACATGCGCAAACTTACTCCACAGATTCCTGGGACGGATTACAGACTCTCCATTATCCGACCTTCAGTTATCCTACATTCCGTATTATCCGCCACTGTTCGTGGTAGACGAAATTTTTACTGTACTGTACTTTTGGTGGGACTGTATAAGCTGTAGTAGTGCTATCCTTCGATGTTAGGTGTACATATGTTCTGCTATCCCTTCTGCGCATGCGCTATTGGGGGAAGGTTGAGCTGTATAGATGAGGAGGAGAGACCTGGCATGTGCAAGAGGGGGAAGTATAAGCC
Organism: Periplaneta americana; assembly: GCF_040183065.1. NCBI lineage: Eukaryota > Metazoa > Arthropoda > Insecta > Blattodea > Blattidae > Periplaneta > Periplaneta americana. The sequence continues at coordinate 172,950,273 of NC_091126.1, read as the reverse complement.
TAGATCATATACACCCAGATTGCTTGACCTTATAGGCTTTGACGGTTAAAATTTTGTCAGGTTTACTATGCTGCCATCTAGTTGTTACATAACTCCCATTTGAATTGCATTAGCGACTGTACTGCCATCTCGTGTTCGTTTACGGCGCGGCGGACAGTGGTGATCCTCGCGATTGTTCTCTTCAAAGTGCTAGCGATTTTAACATAGGGATGAGCAATCTGTAATACATGTGATCTGGAGTATAAACTATCAGAAAGAGAGTTTGTTTCATGATGGTTAATATTATACCAATCTACCGACACGGATGTTCATCTCAGATTAAAACCTATCTTTCCCTCCTTACCCATTGGTGATATAGCCGCGACACATGATGAGGTCAGAGGACAAGTCTTGGCTCATAGACTGTACGGAGAAATATTTTCCTCTGTTATTTAGTGTTGAGCGATTCGTTCTATTGTATAATTATTTGTTATTCTGCATTGTCCGATATTTTCCCTTATCCGACCCCTTCCAGGTCGAGTTTAGGTCCGATAATCGGGACTCTAATACAGCAGAAGGTTTCCCTTTATATTGTACTCTTTTGTATTTTGTGAGATTTGAAAATATTATTAATAATTCCAGGTATTTATATAAATTCGAAATTTTGCTGTCAATGTTTTTCGTTTTCATGATATACTGAACTTCCTACATAGATGAACACATCTAGGTCACTGCGATCTTATAATTAAAATTGAAAAAGGGAGAGAGAACACGAAGTGGATTTTAATTTGAAAGTAAATTTTACAGAGTGTCTACCGAAAATGTGAAATAAAAATTAGTTACACTTTAGTTACTACAATCTGATAATTATAATTAGTAATAAGAAAGATAAAGAACACTAATCACATTTCAGTCTTCTTATGATCTGTGTTCAGACTTGTTTTTTAAGTTCTCTGTTCTTTATTTCGACGCACTTCTACTCCTCAGCTTTTCTTTCCAACAACATTTGTTTTTGCAACTGCAGCTGTTTTAGCTCCACCTTAGCCAAAATTAAATATAGATTAAACAAGTGAAGCATAACAATATGCGTAATTCAATATCCACGATTACTGGAATATTCCTAATCTGTTACTTTTCTTTGTTTTCGTTACTAATTACTTAAGTTAATCTATTTTTTTAGTTAATTTCGTTATCGGTATACACTTTATTTATTAATTACACTCAATTACAGCTTTGGTATTAAGAATTATATTGTATGTCGCTAATATGATCTATATATATATATATATATATATATATATATATATATATATATATATATATATATATATAACGGTACACTGGATGTTCTCCACGGTTTTTCTATAGCCACAGTGACTATTGCTGTAAATAATTAAAATCACCGAGTGGATTTAAATTTTAATAAAACTTTTGCTATTACAACATAATTAAAAATTCGATACTATATACGTTATTCGTAATCGCTAATGTGAATTGCAATATATGCACAGTTTTGTCTACATCAATGCATTTTTGTCGTGTAATATAATAAGACAGAAGCGAAGACATTTTAATATGAACTTATATTTTGCTACTACCACTGCACTACCAATTTGATACTACATTCTATATCACTAATGTGAGCGAAATGCGTATAGGCTATACATATATGTATAATATACACATATAAGCCTATTTATATATCACCTTATAGCCTATAAAAATAACATTAACGTCCATTAATTTATACCACACACTACTGTGATCCTAAGATTTCAGAATCTCCAAAACATGCAGTACATTCCAATTTGAGATAATCTTTCGCAATGAACATCTTCGATAGTTGTCGAGTATACTCAATATCGCTAGTATTGTTGGCATATATATAATGTATATTATATATATTACATAGAGAGAATATTACCTCTCAAGATCTGACTGATTCTATGAGATAAAAGTTAAAAAAAGCAAACTGGAATTTATTCACTTATGTGTCCAATTTTGTAGTTTTTCTTTTGCTAATCATATATCCAGATTAATTGAAAACTGTAAAATAATTATTAAAATTTGGTATTAATTTCGGCTTTACAGAATACAGAATTTGAACTTATTTCTATCTCAATACTTCTCTTTGTTGAAGAAATTTATGTTTTGTTTACCGTTTACTGAATATCGTGCAGTGCTACAAAGATACAAAAGTACATTTTTCACTTAAGTATATCCAGTTAAGTCTCAGTATAACAGTATTTGTAGACTCTGAAGGATATCACAGGAAAGTGGTACCGGTATACTTTTAATTATACAGAATTTACGCATGTGTAGAATGTTCTTGTGGAAGTGAAGTAACTTTATTTAGACGTGATTTTTAAGATATTTAGAAGATTCTGAATTTTTTGGAATTAATTATTATAGCGAAAATCATCAAGTTGTAAGTGGAGGAACTTGAAGTTTTCTTCACACTATGAACATGAGTGTTCTAATTGCAAAGTTATTCAGCGTCGAAATTCAAAGTGGGAGAGCAACGGTCCTAGGGCCCTCTATCAGGGACAGGGTTTTTCTTTACGAGCCGTAAATCAACCAACTTAATTTCATTCGCGGAGGAACCGATATTTTCTATGAATTTGATTCATAATAACCTTAACTTTAGTGTAGTACTAGTAGTATTGAGTCACAGACGACCCTACAGCATATCGGCTCGACAGTGGCCTATTGTGCACCACGAATTATAGGATTAGGTGTACCAGCTCACTGGCTGCATGAGATCCCTCACTCGCTAATCGAACGGGCCCTCTACACACCCCCGTCTTACGTTCATACCGCCAAGATGACCAAGCAGCACAGATCCTTTCCGACAGTTCTTCTAAGGTGTCTAAGCATCCTCGGAAGTACTCTTAAGGAATGAATCCTGGTAGAGATATTACGAAAGGCTCAGAACCCAAAGACGGTTTCGGATAGGACGCTCTTACTGCAAGCTGACGAAGACATGCGTCATGACCTGAATATCCATATGGAATAAGATGATTAAAATGAATGATATGATATGAAATCTGAATTCTTTTTCTACAGTGAAGGGGAAGGAAAATGGACCGCGACAATGACATTTCCAACCCGGCATTTGCCGGAATAACTGTGGAAAACCACAGAAAAACCACAGTGAGGTTGGACGGTCCGGGGATCTGAAACTCGGACCTCCCGAATGCGAGTCCCGTGCTTAACGCATGAGCCACCTCGCTGGGTTAGGTTCCACTTAAGGTATACTGAATCCTCAATATGGATTTTGCGTAAAGCCAGTTGTAGACCAGTTTTAGCTCATAATTCGTACGTGGATACTCTAGGGCAGCGTTGTCAGACACAGCCTAAACGGAGCGGAGCGCTCCACTATAACTCGTTGCGAGCTCCGGTGCTTCCACAGACATAAGCAAGTTCACGCTCCGACTGGACGTCTCTAGCTCCACAACCGGTTTCGGAGCTTACAACTCTGACACTACTGCTCTAGGGCAACGTGGATCGTGACCCCTGAGTGATAGCGTTAAGAGCTTAGGGGGTCGCGAGACGATTTACTATAAAAAGCCTTATTAATATACATTTTTAAAAACTTAAATATAAATAACGTTGGACATATAAATAAAAACGAATTTTAGTTGTTATAAAATAAAAAAATTAGTAATGCGATTAATGTACCTGTTTTTGAGAAAGTAGCTACTCAAATCGAAACTCTGTATGCACTGATATAATTTTCAATTCAAGGAGATTCATCGCTTTTGCTTTGACTAGAAACTTATTTTGCATAGATACGAGGTTGCAAATGTCACGAATTCATGAGTTTCTTCTCCAAGCTCGAAGTATTCTTACATTCTTTTGATCCAAAACTGTGGCATGCCTCATAAATATAGTATGTAACTAATAAAAGCTCAATTTTCCAGAAATTCTTTCAAATAAACTGTCTGCTAATTGAATCGCTCCATGCAGAAAGGGCTTCAGTCACAAATTTTGAAAAAAAAAAAAAAAAAACGAGATATCGATGGAAATCATATCTTTATGGATGGTTCCATCAGCCTGTGCAGAAAGGTATTCAGTCCAATGCTTGGAAAGACAGAAACTGAAGCGTCAGGCTCAGAGTTCTATGCAGAAAGGAATACAAAGTACACACTGTTTTCCTTAGTTTTCTCAAAACCAGGTCTAATGGACTGAAGCCCTTTCTGCATGGGGCGATTCAATTATTTTGAAGTCTATCCTATTAGCAAATTCACAATCATTCCAAGGTATGTCGATGCTAAAAAACCACTGCAGTTGAAACAGTCGCTTGCATATGGCTCTGCTTACATTATTATCAAACTTGTTTAAATATTGAAGGAAACCTCCCATTGCCTCAATGTTGTAACCGCAATTATGCAAAAAACATGTTGAAGTCACTGCCAAGTATTTCTGAACAGGTGGAGAAAATAATTTACAGCAATATTTTTGGAGACAGAGTATTATTTCATTTTAGATCACTGTTGTTGGTCATCAGTGACTTTATAATTGTGACTTTAGCTCATTTACATTCGGCATCCCTATATTACATCTCTCAGATATTTCCCATCTGATTGAGCTTATACACATTGGTGGGTGGTTCTCGTACATACATAAATATGTTGGCTTTCTTACACATAGTGCATGTTACAGAATCTTTTATAAATGTTCGGCAAAAGTGTATTATATTTCATCTCATACTCCTATTGCTGTTTCTCTGATCTCTATTCTTTTCGCATAATTTTTATTTCTTTTCTTTTCTTCCCCTAGTACTTTTTTTCGCGACTTGTGTGCTATTTCATTTCTTTTCTGAGAGATAATTTATGTGAAAAAGTACCAGAAAGAAAATCAATCTTAAACCAAATAATTTTCGTCAAAATGGTATCGATTACTCACCGACACATGTTCTTGAATCCTTGTCTGTTGTCCATTGTAAAGCCTGCTGGACAAGTCTGAATAGGAATTCTATGTCTGGTCTGGCACTGAAATCCTCCATAAGTGATGCAGAACTGCGTGAGAGAATCACAGTTGCGTGACTTCTCTGTACACTCGTTTACATCTGAAATTAAACGCAAATACTCAGAATGTAAGCAGTGTATTCTATACTTGAAACTCAACTTTTATAGAACTATTTATGTACTTCTAAGGATTAGTAGTGGATATCATGGGTTTAAGAAACTTGTGAGGTAAGTTGACTATATTTTCCGAAGGCCAAACTTCAGCATGGGGTTGTATCAACAGGATTTTTCTATAAACGAATTCAAGACTTAGATATCAATGTGGTCCTCATACAGAGAATGCAAAAATTCGATGTGCACCTAATGCGTCCTACAAATACATTATACAATTGCTATATTCACAAGTTTATACCTGCTACAGTAAACATTAGAAATGTCCTCCACATGCTTCTAGAATGCATTCATACGCTTTATCTTCTCTGCAACGACCCTCGATAGTTCCAATAGTGGAATATTCCTTATAAATATCGCGATGTCTTACTTTTGTTGAGCCAGAGAGTTAGAATTGTCTTTGTAAACACTGTTTTCATTGCACCTCACAAATAGTAATGTGGCTGTGTCAAATCAGGTGAACGTGATGGTCATACGTTCATTGAGATTAATCCAAAACACATAATTTAACAGGGTCATGGAGACATGAGCTTCATATACTCACACGTATGTCCTGCAGGGAGTAGCCATATAAAATTTAGACCTCAGCTAAGTGTCCAACGAAAGTGTACAAGATTATTTCACAATAACATTCACTCTTTATGGTGTTGAAGTATATTGCGCCAATTATCAGTTTTCGGGAAACGGCGCAACACACACTAATCTTCTGCTCGTGTAACGCTGTCTCGTGTGACTCATGCAAATTATGCCATGACCAAATGCGGCCATTTTGAATGTTAACATATCCAGATAAATGAAACGAGGCTTCAACGGAAAAGAATATGACGTCGATAATATCTTCCCCATTGACAGCAATAGTCTCCAAATAATTGACAATACTCAATGTGCTTGCAATAGTCCCTTTCTTGTAGAAAGTGCAGTGTTTTTAGTTCGCTGTTTAACGACACTATATCAACTACTATGTTATTTAGCGTTGATGAAATTGGTGATAGCGACATAGTATTTGGTGAGATGAGGCCGAGAAATCGCCATAGATTACACGACTTTCACCTTACAGTTGGGAAACACGCCGGAACTATCCCAACCAATTAACTAATCCAAGCGGGAGTCAAATCCACATCTGAGCGCAGCACAACAACTGCCTGAGCTACGCTGGTGGCTTGCACTGTTGTTACTTTGAAGAAATTTAAATGCAAGTGTTTTTCAGCGCGTTTTTTGCACTGCTGTACGACACCCTCCCTTTGCTCTAAGATACGAGAAATATTATGTAACTTCTCCTCAGTTATGACTCGTGGTCTGCGAGACTCAACGCATAAGTTTAGCCTAGTTTTTTAACAATTAATTTAACTAAACAGCCTTGAAACTTCAGTAAGCTTCAGAAACACACTCACGAGCTCGTGTGAAGAATTATCTATCCTGAAATTATTACACCAAACAAATGATATCTTTTGAGTAATTAGGTTTATACCAGACGTTCTATTCTTCTATATCATATACAAAAACTGTTTTAAATGACCTTTTCTGCATGCGTCAATTAATATCTGTTAATTTTAATAGGGTAAACTAGGGTCTGTTGGACAGTCGGGCATGTTGGACACTCCGTACTTTAACGTGTTACCACACAACTTGTGGGCACCACATTCTGCTAGAAGTCAATGACGGAAGTAGCCCCACTCGTGGCTACTTCCGTCATTGACTTCTAGCTGAATGTGGTGCCCACAAATGGCGTGGTAACACGTTAAAGTACGGAGTGTCCAACATGCCCGACTGTCCAACAGATCCTAGTTTACCCTACTAAAAATGTCAAACTGCGTTAAGATGTATGCATTACTACCAGTTTCATTTTCTAGTGCTATTGAAGAAAAAGTTATGTTGTAACATATTATTCTGTTTGGTTTTATTGCATGTGTGTATTAGTACAGTAAAACTTCTTTTATACATTTTATGGAGTATGAAGAAAAAAACGTGTATGTGATAAAAACGTTCGGATTAAATTTCTCCACATTAGAGGACAAAACTAGAATTCTATCAATCATTTATTTTTATAATACACTGCTCTTAAGCTGACTGAGGGTATTGGGAATTAAATCAATGGCATTCCCAAAACACGCTACGAAATGTGTCATACAAAACATTTTTTTAATCTCAGAAAAGAAGCAAAAACGAGTAAAATTATATTAAACTCTTTTGTTTGAAATATCTCAAAGAATAGCGTCCTGAAATTCATTACATTACCTACGGTTCACCCAGTATATTCCGTTGAAGACAAGTTTATTTCCGAAGTATCAAGCCAAATTTTTGTTTAAGAACAGTACTCCAGTTTCCGTTAAATTAGATACAAGTAAATGTATTATGTGGGTCTACAATGAAACACCGAATTTAAAAAGGCTTTAAGTGTTTCCCTTCGTATAATAGTACATTATGCAACGAGCCTATAATGGTAGTAATTAAGACGCGAATATGTTTGTTTATGAAACGAGCGCAAGGCAAGTTTCATACGACTTTTTATGCTCGACCATATTTATAACTTGAAATTATTCACAAGTATTCATGTTATGGTTATCTAAGTGAAGAGCGGAACTGACCTTCTAAATTGTGAGATGTGCGCAGAAGCGAAAGTATTGATTTTTTCCGAGGGACGAATGCCATTGACCTTGATATAATCTAGAGAATAACATGAACATTAATATTGATATAACCTGGAAATTGATTTAGAATTGAAAAACGAGATGACAAATCGAATTTATTTGAATATTATTTACAATTAACGCTAATTATTATAGTAACAGAACATAACCTTCTGCGACAGTATTGGATTTCCAGCCTCCGTGACGTTTCGCTAATTGTCTTTCGATTGCATATCCGAGAATAATCGATACTTGCGGTTTTATATTGGTACAATGGTGATTTCTCATTGGCTGAACAACTGAAGTATAATGAATAGGTGTACTTTAATGAGGTGCATTAAAGGGCTACTACCAGGTGTATAATTACTACATTTCGGCATGGTCGAGCATAAACATACTTAATATGGATAGCAATAAAGTTTAATAATGTACGTATTTCTTGTCTGTGATGGACATAATAAATATCTGAAGCAGTGATCATTATCATCATAAACATCATCATAATCACGAGCATAGGCACAGACATCATAACAAGACAAGTACGAATTAAATGTTATAATGGAAGGTATTGAATAATTATATAAAACAAGAAACAAGTTTACAGCTGGATTATCAATGAAATATTACATAATAATAATAATAATAATAATAATAATAATAATAATAATAATAATAATAATAATAATAATAATAATAATAATAATAATAATAAAAATTCAAAGAAAATTTTCATAGCTTCTCGCAAACTTGTTGCGCTATGGGTGAAACTATTCATAAGTTATCTTCATCTCAAACTGCCAGACTCCGGTCCCATTTATTACACTAACAGGTGTAAATAAACTGGAAAAATGATCAATCAGTAACTGTCAAAGGCATTTAACACTTGAATTAATTAATATGTTTTCACTAAATTATAAATCAATTCTCTTTGAGTTCTCGTAAACAGATCAACTAGAATAAAATGATAATGATGAATAGGACAGTGGAGTATTATAGCAATTGAGGAATGTTAAGAAAGAAGGCAAGCAATATGGATAATGTTCTTACTTGCACCGCTCACTTAAAGAAGGAAGATATTAAATTCTCGAATTATTAAGCTTTGAGAAATTAAAAATTGTAATTTGGAGGCAGAAAAAATTTTCAGTGGTTTCAATTTTTTATATGCTACAGGAATAATAGCACATTTCCTTAAAACACAATCGTAGAATGATTCTTGATAAATGTCACGTTGATTCAGTGCTAGCGCTCAGAGCCTGTAACCCAGGGGTCCGGTTTCAAATCCTGATCGATCCACCCTGGATTCATTACTTGTAATGGGAAAGCCCTGAATACCGACATTAATAGTTTCAGAAATATTTCAGTCATTAGAAAAGACAGCCTGACTTTCCACGAGTCAATACAATACACACATTCGTACTTGCATTTCAATGCATAATTACATCTGACGTACAGTATAAACCTCAATATGAGAGTTAATATTTGAGGAGAAAAATTCGCTCCGGGGATCGAACCCGGGTCCTTGGTTCTACGAACCAAGCGCTCTGACCACTGAGCTACGCCGAATTCAATCCACAGCACCGGATCGAATTCTCCTCCCTCAATGTTTCCCTTTATGGTCTGACTCCATGTTAGGTATATATGTTGACGTATATGTCCAATGTCAACTGCCAACCCGGGTTCGATCCCCAGCGCCGGAGCGAATTTTTCTCCTCAAATATTAATTGTCATTATTACAGATATTATTCTGTATGACAAATTAATAAATCTATAGTATTCTCAATATGAGTGGCTAATAATAATAATAATAATAATAATAATAATAATAATAATGGATTTGAGAGAGGTGGGATATGATGATAGAGATTGGATTAATCTTGCTCAGGATAGAGCGGCAATCAACCTCCGGGTTCCTTAAAAGCCAGTAAGTAAGTAAGTAATAATAATGATAATAATAATAATAATAATAATAATAATAGTAATAATAATAATATTTACTTACTGGCTTTTAAGGAACCCGGAGGTTCATTGCCGCCCTCACATAAGCCCGCCATTGGTCCCTATCCTGAGCAACATTAATCCATTCTCTATCATCATATTCCACCTCCCTCAAATCCATTTTAATATTATCCTCCCATCTACGTCTCGGCCTCCCTAAAGGTCTTTTTCCCTCCGGCCTCCCAACTAACACTCTACACGCATTTCTGGATTCGCCCATACATGCTACATGCCCTGCCCATCTCAAACGTCTGGATTTAATGTTTCTAATTATGTCAGGTGAAGAATACAATGCGTGCAGTTCTGTGTTGTGTAACTTTCTCCATTCTCCTGTAACTTCATCCCTCTTAGCCCCAAATATTTTCCTAAGCACCTTATTCTCAAACACCCTTAACCTATGTTACTTTCTCAAAGTGAGAGTCCAAGTTTCACAACCATACAGAACAACCGGTAATATAACTGTTTTATAAATTCTAACTTTCAGAATTTTTGACAGCAGACTGGATGATAAACGCTTCTCAACCGAATAATAACAGCCATTTCTCATATTTATTCTGTGTTTAATTTCCTCCCGAGTAGGCCTATCATTTATATTTGTTACTGTTGCTCCAAGATATTTGAACTTCTCCACCTCTTCAAAAAGATAAATTTCAAATTTTTATATTTCCATTTCGTACAATATTCTCGTCACGAGACATAATCAAATACTTTGTCTTTTCGGGATTTACTTCCAAACATATCTCTTTACTTGCTGCCAGTAAAATTCTCGTGTTTTCCCTAATCGTTTGTGGATTTTCTCCTAACATATTCGCGTCATCCGCATAGACAAGCAGCTGATGTAACCCGTTCAATTCCAAATAATAGTAATAATAATAATAATAATAATAGTAATAGTAATAATAATAATAATAATAATAATAAAAATAAATGTTTTCGAGAATTGGTTCCGTTCCATTCGCTTTTCACTTCTGTGAGGGCATTAACTATACGAAGAGCACGGACATTTCTAGAGACTACTTGTATACTTATTATCGATACGATATTATGTTCATATGCGTTAAGTTCTTATACTGAATAACATGAAGCAGCATTATATTATCTCATTTTAATTTGAGCTTTTAAGTTCCACACACCGGTGAAATTTCAAAATAGTGCATTCAGAGATATTTAGTCTGTGTTTACTTTCGCTGGTCCATAACAAAATTAAGCAAAATTAACTCTTATTTAATGAAAACAATGGTAGCTAATCATCATTTACCTTTCTGAACCAATCCATGAGAACAAAGAATGGGCCATTAATCATCTGGCTACATAAGTGAAAAATATTATTCTATGATTTTTACAGGTACTTTTCTGCATATTTAGATATATGAAAATTGACACATGACTTACATGAATATATCGCATAGTGTACACTGGGTGGAGGTGATATAATTCTACAGACTGGAGGGGACAATAGAATACATTAAAGTAAACGAATAACCCGCTGTGCGTTTTGTAATTAAGTGCATGGTTAATTGGAAGATTAGGCTGAATATCCACGCAGTTTGGCAACAGCGCGTCGCCGCTCACGTGCGAAAGCACACACGCACTCGGTCTGAACAGCTGAGTTCCGTCCCTTAGTCACTGCAGTAGGATTGTCATCCTTCCTTATGACAGGAAATAACTATACGTGTTAAATTTTTATTTTATTTGCATCAAAACCAGCCATTTCATTAAAAAACTGCAAAGAGATAAACAATTCTTTCTCAGTTTCTCTACTGATGAGAGTAAAATCCAGAATCGTAAGGATAGTACTTGTCGAATAAAACAGAGTTAATTTTTAGTGCATTTTTTCTGTAAAGAAACATTCATTTGGAACTAATGTGCTTTTTGTTGTGCTATATCTAAGGAATAAGCTGTTAACGTCTGCAGAGCTATATTACTTCCAGTCTGTATAGTGGTGAAAGGAACGAAATCTGTCTGAAATTGTTACGTTATTTGATGCTAATTTTATGCTAAATTCACAATTATGACACCTGCGAAATTCAAATTATTCCATCCATTCCATTGACATTTGTCACTCAAACTGTCCTGTAAACAAATAAATCAAAGGTTTGAGTAATAGGCAAGTTAAGTGTACATTAAAATATAATTAAATACTTATTTATTATTTTACCAAATATGAAACCTGTAACATTTCTCCTGCCATGCAGTGAGTCCGTATTGAATATTAGAAATCGTATTCTAGTCCTGCAGGTGTGTGAGTGAATATAATATTTTGCACGGTTATCATCTGTGCCACAACAAAACCTTGTGATTGAGTTTTACTCGACGTAATTCTAAATGCAGTTCATTCTTCTGGATAAGTATTATGAACGGATTTTCATTTAACGTTTTGTGTTATATCTTATCAAAATTTCGAACACCAGAGGGAAGATTTACACGTAAGTTGATGGGTTGAACACTTTCTGGCCAATTACGGTGCACAAATTATTTTCATTATTTCTTTCGTGTTTACACTAACAAAAGTCAGAGCAGTAAAACTCACTGACAAAACAATCTGATCGTTAAATCTGCTTCGTGTACAACTTAAACACCATCCACTTGTGGACCTGCATTAATTTTTTGGGACACTTTTTTATTAGTATGACTTTTCTTCGAATGCAAAATTACTTTGCACTTTTCAGGACAAACATGCTGAACTTCATGGCTGTAAGGGATGACATAATATTCTCCAAAATAAAAAATAATGAAGTTGAAATTGTATGATTAATATTTTTAAAGCCAGGAAGAACTCCATGAGATAAATGAGCACGAATTAATGATTTATTAATTATTATACGATATTTCTAATTTAGTTCATTTGTTCCAACAGATGTATTTTTTTTATTAAAGTGAAATTGTTTCGCTTGCTCTTGGCATTGAGGTATTAGACTTTCACAGGTAATATCACAAGAATTTTTATTGCATGCAAACTAAATTAAAACCTGGAAGAGTATTATGGAAATATTTGCAAAGAGAATAATAAATAATTAATAAAGTAAATATAAAAACGCATATTATTTACTCACATATATTCAGTTCGCATTCTTAAAGATTTAACAATACTATGTATTTAAAAATGAAGAGTCCACTGCAAGAGTGATGGATGTCATTTGGAATACATTTTGCAGGAGAAGCGAGTGAAAGTTTGAAATGCTTAGCGCTCAAAGCTTAACTGTGATTTTCCGATCATTACTGGACAATGACTATCAGTGTTAATGCCATGTAACTCTCTGTGTACATTCTATATGTCTTAAGTAATGCATTGACAGTCTTGGTTCATTTTAGACAAGAAAGTGACATCCATCATTCTTGCAGTGAACTCTTCAAATGTAACTAGAGCCATCTGGCGCTAGAAGGCTGCTCATCAGAGAATATAGCCAGATTTCATGAAGTAAAGATATGAACTAAATCCGACTGCTCTCGATGGATCAGTATTCAGAGGGTAGTAACTTAATTTCAGATCACAATTTACGCTGGACTGAGTGTAGGAGTTGGTGCAGGAAAATGATCCTAAAGAAAGCTGTGATCCACTAGCAAGCAACCAGGTGCATTGTTTACAATTTTATCAATATTTGTGACCAAGAAATGAAAGGAGGATTTAAAATTCCATTGATGGGAATACACAAACTTTTGCAGATAACATTGCTGATAGTGTTTCTATAACCACAAAATGAAAGAGGTACCAGTTGCCATTTTCATGAGAAAATTAGAGACACTAAGTATTGGAAACATTGGGTTGCTCATGATATAAAAATAAGAGAGGACTAATGGAGACGAGAAGGTTAATGGAAACAGAGACTGAAAACGTAGTGATAAATAACGGCGTATATAGTTCTAGCGGTAGCTATGAAGAAAATTATAGAAATTAAACTGAAATAGATAGAGATTCCTATACTCACATGGCTAGTGAAATTAAAAATATTGTAGTCTGATTGCATTATGACGCAAATATAAACTATGTGGTATATTTGAGTATAACACGTCGAAGTACTGGAAGACATCTACGTGATGAATTGTGAAAGAGATCGCTTGAATCCTGTTGTCAATTACCTAAGAAGGGGAAGTTGTAATCATCTATGAAGAATATCCAAGAGCCAATGCATGGGTCAGCACCAAAAAAATTGTCATCTTCGGAATACATTAATGCAATCAAAATATCTGCAACCTTACTGCACTACGCTCCGTCCCTGGCAGAGCTTTCAAGCACGACCCGTTGCCGTCAATCTGGCTGCAACGAGATAGAAACCCTTGACCACGTGTTGGGCTTTTGTCGGAAAGGAGGATTATTGTGTAACAACAGGCTTCATAGAGTCCGTGGAGTTGTCGCCTGTCTTCTTCGGAACAAGGGTTGGGAAATTCATGAAGAGGTCCACTGCGTTTCTGAAGATGACTCTCAGAAGAGCGGATATAATAGCATTAAACAGGCAAAAACAAAAGGCATGTATAATAGATCCAATTATACGCATGGAGAGAGATTTCAACCAAGCTCATCAGGTTGATCATGAAAAGACGACTATTTATGAGCCTTATATTCCCTACCTTAGTGCCAAGTATAACATCGCCCTCTTCAATTGGTCAGTAACAGGTTAATTATTTGTGCTCCGGATTCTTTTCCCAAATTTACATATATTTTTTTAAAACAATTATCAATACCGTCTTATGAAATTAAAAAAAATCACCACCCAAATTCTTAAAGATTCACTACAGATTATGCAATTTCATTTATACCACTCAAAAGGTCTTAATTAAGGATATTCCATATGCTAATTTTAATTGAACTCTTTCATTTATAAGTTTAATTTTAAGGTTATCTTGTAAGATTGTATTTTATAATTGATGAGTAGCAGATGAAACGTATGGTAGCAACAGCTCCAACAGACCACGGCCCTTTAGCCCGAATAACATCGATCCCCCGATATCAACAGTGTTTAATTATTGCAATTCATCTTATAAAAATATTCATCTTTAACTCATTAAATTTGCTATTAATTTGCGGAACCTCGTGGTCATTCTTAATTAAGGCGGACGATTTATTTTTTAAATCTCTCTCTTTCTCTCTCTCTTATACTTAGAAACTATTATACACTGATTTATATATTTAAAAGTCTTCAGCGGTGGAGTGGTAAGATATTACCTCGCATTATTATTCATTTATTCATATTGCAGTATTTAAGATTTATTTATAATTTTAACCCACTTGATTTTGACAGTTTAAAAAATTCCTTATTTATTTACCAGGCAAATATTTAATGAGAATTTTTTTAATACGTATTTGTAACAAAATGTCTACTCACGGGAAACTTTCCCTACAATAATAATTTGGAAAGAGTGCTTCATTTGCATTAAGTATACCTGTGAGGTACTTCTCTCCATATGAAAACACTACAAGTGCGCCATCTAAGTCAGGACTTTTCCGTTCTGTGTTGTACTACAACTAACTACAGATTAATTACAGAATATTCATTTTTACTGTAAATAAAGATGAAATTTAATAAGATGGACATTTAATTAAACGTATAATATGGAAGGAACATTCCGTGAAGTAAATATGTAGGAATTAGGTCTACTTGATGCTGAGGAAACTGATGTTTACTGGTAATTTCCCAGTTTATTGAGAATTAGGTTATGGTGTTTCTCATTGATTTGTGGAAACAATTACGAATCACGAGCGACAAGCAGAAGTAACGACGTGAAGTGGATAATGTTGTAGTGATACATCCCTCTGAATAGTTGAAATTTAATGTAGTCTTCCAGGCCGTTAGTGGATTTGTCTTACATGAGCAAAACAGTCAGTCATATTTTGCCAATCTAACTTTTAGTATAGGTCAATTTAGGAATGTTACCTTATCATTATTAAAAATTTTAGAATTACTGTAAGGAAAAACGGGGGTATTCCGAGAAATCTGACTCAATATAACTTACCCTTAGTGTAGTATATCCTTAGTACTGGCCATTCCACTCAACAAGTCGCAACACACCATTGAATGGTACAAATAAGCAGACTGAAAATCTATTTTTAAGTTAGATCTTTATATAAGAAGCCTTTTAAATTGCACCAGGAAGATCGGGTTCGGTAAAGATATATATTACGGTATTAAAGACATTTCCAAAAGAGAATGCTGAGAAACTTTAGTGTCAGGAAAAATCATATCGCACATTCTCTTTCTTTACTAAAGATTTTACTATGATAACAAGAATCGAACCACTGTCATTTTAATGAAATTCATCTACTTTCTACAAAATATGGACCAGGATTGGACATCAGTATGTAAGAAACACATAGTGGTCAAATGGTCCAAATTTATCTCTGAAGTCAGCACATTCTATTATGGAGGGAGGAAGAACTCCAATTCCCTTCCGAGAAAGCAACTCCTTTCCTTTATATTTGTTACCAGAAATTCAGAATTTTATAAATAATAATAATAATAATAATAATAATAATAATAATAATAATAATAATATCGTGAATTCTATGAAGCATCCCAACAAAGGAAATGCCTTGAGAATTAAGAATTTTCCATTATTATAAAAATCAGTAGAAATTAAAATAATTGGAAATAATTTGTATTATGTGAATTTTATGAAATATGCAATATAATTTGTAGTCCATAAATGTACGAAACCATTAATTTATTTATCTTTAAATAGCAACTTTTTAATTGCCGGTACTATTGGTTCCTTAAAAATTCTGAAATGCATTTTAAAAATAGGGGAGAGAGGGGTAGTATCGGACATCCGGTAATATCGGACAGTGCGTTTCTTTCATCTACCACCAGATCTTAGTACCTGAATGACATGGTTACGTTTCTGTATGCGGCATCACAGAAACGTAACCATGTCATTCAGGTACTATCATCTGGTGGTAGATGAAAGAAACGCACTGTCCGATATTACTCGATGTCCGATACCACCCAACTCTCCCCTAAATGTGAATAACGAGCTCGCTGATATTGTTTACCAATTAAATGAATAAAAGAACATGCTGATAAACAGTAACATGAATGCGGTCAAAGTAGAAAAAGGAATAGACCTACCCATTCTATGTTTAAAAAAAAATCGGCGGTTATCTGTCTTATTATCACTGAATTAATACTTCTGGGTGTATTTCTACACAATAAGTGGTCAATGATCGCAAGTACGATATTAGGTATTAAATTATAGAAAATTTAAATATATGTGAAACAAAAGCATTGCATGTTTCAATGATGCGTCCTCTCTCGAGAAATTGTTTGGAACTTCCACATTTATTTGTTTGCATTTTCACACGCGCTCCTTTTGGAGATGTCCGCTAATGAGGGGTTGATTTTCCACAAAAAAAGTATGTGTAAATCTGCTGTGATTATAAAGAGATGGTGTTATTGAATAGTGTCTGTTATGGGAAGTTTCAATGCTTCGGAACTTCATAACTCCAGTCTTCATTATTATTGCCACACATTCCTCATATGCCTTACAAATGGCTTTTAAGGAACCCGCAGGTTCATTGCCGCCCTCACCTAAGCCCGTCATCGACCCCTATCCTGTGCAAGATTAATCCAGTCCCTAACACCATAACCCACCTCCCTCAAATCCACTTTAATATTATCTTCCCGTCTACGTCTCGGCCTCCCTAAAGGTCTTTTTCCCTCCGGCCTCCCAACTAACACTCTATATGCATTTCTGGATTCGCCCATATGTGCTACATGCCCTGCCCATCTCAAACGTCTGGATTTAATGTTCCTAATTATGCCAGGTGAAGAATGCAATGCATGCAGTTCTGCGTTGTGTAACTTTCTCCATTCTCCTGTAACTTCATCCCTCTTAGCCCCAAATATTTCCCTAAGAACCTTATTCTCAAACACCCTTAATCTCTGTTCCTCTCTCAAAGTGAGAGTCCAAGTTTCACAACCATATAGAACAACCGGTAATATAACTGTTTTATAAATTCTAACTTTCATATTTTTCGACAGCAGACTAGATGACTAAAGCTTCTCAACCGAATAATAACACGCATTTCCCATATTTATTCTGCGTTTAATTTCCTCTCGAGTGTCATTTATATTTGTTACTGTTGCTCCAAGATATTTGAATTTTTCCACTTCTTCGAAAGATAAATCTCCAATTTTTATATTTCCATTTCGTAGAATATTCTGGTCACGAGACATAATCATATAGGCCTACTTCGTCTTTTTGGGGTTTACTTCCAAACACATCAGTTTACTTGCTTCAAGTAAAATTTCCGTGTTTTCCCTAATTCTCATACGCCTACCTTCCATCTTTCGTGTAACATATTTCCAACGGATGGTTTTTACTTAAGAACTAGCTATGCACAGCATCGGATAGTCGAGTAAATCACGATCTTTATACCAATTTACGGAGACAATCGGCTGTGTTTGCGCATGTAGAAACCACGGAACGGTTTCTGTCTCAACATTGTTTACCAAACTGAAGTAGCCTAATATTAAAATTAGTGATAGTAAATGCAGATAACTGCTTGTATACGTAAACATGAACAAGGAGGTTTCATGACGTAGCAGGATTCCTTTATTTTATAAAACTTGATAAAAACCGAAAGTTAGGTATAGTGATTTTGATTTAGGGAGAGTAACAGAACACTGACCTACTCAGAAATCTGGAACGGTAAGCTACTCGAAAACACTGTGCGCGTGGGGAATGTCAAGATATCTCTTCTTAATGAATTCATTCTTGTAGTAGTAGCTCTGTCGCTCTCACACAATGCATGTTGATTGATTTATTCTTCGTTTTTTTATTTTATTGGGTTATTTTACGACGCTGTATCAACATCTAGGTTATTTAGCATCTGAATGAAATGAAGGTGATAATGCCGGTGAAATGAGTCAGGGGTCCTGCACCGAAAGTTACCCAGCATTTGCTCGTATTGGGTTGAGGGAACACCCCGGAAAAAACCTCAACCAGGTAACTTGCCCCGACCGGGATTCGAACCCGGGCCACCTGGTTTCGCGGCCAGACGCGTTGACCGTTACTTCACAGGTGTGGACTTTATTCTTCGTAAATGGATTTATTTATTTATTTATTTATTTATTTATTTATTTATTTATTTCAGTCTTATTTAACGATGCTGTATCAACTACAACTACTTGGCGGCACTGGGATTGGTTATAGCGCGATGGTATTTGGCGAGTAAGGCCGATGATTCGCCATATCTTTGCCTGACATTCGTCTTAGAGTCGGGGAAAGTCTCGAAAAAAAAAACACTACCAGGTAATCAGCCCAAGCGGGAGTCCAAACCCTAACCAGGCGCAGCTCCGGATTAGCAGGCAATAGGGATATCTTATGCGAAGTTTTACCGCTAGATGGCAAGAGCGTTCCATGCGGCGCAACATGTTGTAGGGCTATGTTATATCATATGCTACAGTTGATTACATTTTCCCGCTTGTTGGTTTTCTGTGCGTGTCAAAATTCTATTTACAATTATTTCGTATAACCTAGTAAAATTTAACATAATTCAATATTTTCTTATCTCATAATTTAATTTAATTTACAATAAATAATAACGAAAACCTGTATAATATTGAGCTATTCCCCGAAATGCGTGGGAAAATTTGCAGTATGCAGAATATAGATCGGAGTAAATTGAATGTTCATGAACCTAAACGAGAACTTTGAGAACGAGGTGCACGAATAAAAAAATTGAAACTATGTCGAGGTGAATATTGCCCTGTTTAATCATTAGTATTTAAGAACCGTACGCTAAAAACAGGATATGGAGCCACCAATGTGGTTTTTTATAGGGAAGGGACTGTCGAGATTGAATTCCTTGTATTTTTTTCTGTAGTTGCAGAAAGATCAAATGCAATTTTTAATAGGATGATACAATATGATCGCAGTAGTATCACGATTAGTCGTGCGTTTTGTAGGTTAAGGACATGCAGTTTTGAATACTATGTAGGATGATTTTGAAAATTTGAAGATAAAACATGGTTTAAATAATTCTGGTACAGTACATTAAAAACATTATTCACGAAATGGATTTCACTACGGATCGTCCTGGATAATAAACATCCCAGTTTATAGAGAGTTTACTGCAGGCGTAAACTTCGGAGACTCCTACAACTACTGCATATAATCTAAACTAACATAGCTCACACTCGAGGTTGCATATGTTTTTATTATTTTTTCTTTTTCCTCTTCCAAAATGAAAGTGTAGTCAACAATTCCTTACTTGAAGTAGTTACTTTTAATAGCTAGCACTTTCGAGGCGCAATTTAATTACTTATATTTTTTAAGGTTTATAGCATATATTCAAGAATATTTCGGGACCTGATTGAAGACAAAAAGCTTTCCCTGGTTTTTACATATAGAAACATAATAAAAATTTGCCATTTTTAGTTGTTTTTAAGAGTATTTAATATACTAACACACTACGTATATCCTCAATGTTTATATACCGAAAAACAAATGCACACGCAAAACGCATCCCTCAAAGTACACGTGCGCTATCTGTTCGTGCTAGTTCAGGATATCCCTATTGTGTTACCTCCTAAGATACGCTGGACGTTCATCCTAACTGAAAACATCAGTAAATTTTATATCGTTCTGTTGTCAGAGTTAAAATTGTATTAATTGTCGCGGAAAAAGTTAGATTTTAAATTAAATTACATAAGTAAAATGAAGGAGTGAAAATGATGTACTCCTAAGCCACACAGACAGAATTTTACAGGAGAGCGTGTTAAAGGTTTAGAGTCCAATGCTATTAGGTGCGGTATCATAAATTCTTCGGCGCATACTTACGTCATTTGTTGAGTAATTTTTGTAATATTTTGATAGTAGCTTCCTCATATGTGTAAGAAATGAACTAGCACAAAAAAAACATTTTTTGTTAAAAAATATTGCTTTGGACTATCTCATTCTCACCCCTTTAAAATACGAATCCTGAAAATCTATCAATTTCACAAAGTTAGGCCTACATAATAGATTTTAAAAGACAGTGGACCTGATCTACCACTAATACGAGGGCTATTCATAAAGAAACTTCCATTTTCGTACATTGCGCACAGCATTAGGCAAAGCAACGCCGTCTTTGCAGCGAATGTTGCGTGATTCAGTTCGCTTTGAGCAGAAGTACACAGAGGATTATGCGGCTGGTGCTCGCAGTCCCATGCGTTTGATAAACTTATTTTGAAGACTTTCGGTCTTACTAATAAACCGTGTATAGTTTTTATACGAGACTTATGCAGAGTTGAGACAGAAAACGTTACTAATAAACCATGCATAAGCGATGGATGTATAAACAGTCTGTAACTATACAATGGAAATTGCTTTGCAGTAATTATATACACGAAACCCCTTGTTTAAGCGTTGTATATAGAGAAAAAATGGCCACCCCTCTAACAGCTGTTCGTATCGACTATCATTTTATGATGATGGCTGCCTTGTAACCACAGAAGAACAAACCAAAGAGCATATAATAATAATAATAATAATAATAATAATAATAATAATAATAATAATAATAATAATAATAATAATAATAATAATAGGGTAATATTGCTGTAGCTTCTACTCTGACCAAAATATAGTGTGGTAATCTATTAGAGCCAGTTGTACTATCGATATTTAACACGGCACACTAGAGAGCTTTACCGGATGCAATAGAGAACCTCAGATATTCTATTACCTTTCGTAACGAAGTAATGACGGAACCGTGACGTAGCTGTGTAACAGTTACACTGTTTTACAGACGTATGTAGTGATTATTAGTAAGGAATTTACACACGACGTATAAACGAGCTACTTATTGTATAAGTATAAGACAGTTAAACGTCTGTATATACAGTTTATATTAGTAAGACCGTTTTAATATTGCTGCACTATAATAATCACTACAGGCGCCGTACTATATAGTACTGTAAATATTCGCAACATATCTAGTAGGCTTTGTTATGTCATTGAAAACGGATGGCAACTGAAGGTCAGTGCATTCTTTCTAGAGTTCTGCGCCTGTTAGAAGACTTACAGATTCCATGTTCCCCAACTTCGAGAGGTTAAGTTAAGCTTAGTGATTTAAGGTATCATTAGATCTACTGAACGTTCGAGGAACTCTTTTATAATGCTTGCAGAGTCATTACCCTTATACTTACTTACTTACTGGCTTTTAAGGAACCCGGAGGTTCATTGCCGCCCTCACATAAGCCCGCCATTGATCCCTATCCTGAGCAAGATTAACCCAGTCTCTACCATCATATCCCACCTCCCTCAAATACATTTTAATATTATCTTCCCACCTACGTCTCGGCCTCCCCAAAGGTCTTTTTCCCTCCGGCCTCCCAACTAACACTCTATATGCATTTCTGGATTCGCCCATACGTGCTACATGTCCTGGCCATCTCTAACGTCTGGATTTTATGTTCCTAATTAGGTCAGGTGAAGTATACAATGCGTGCAGCTCTGCGTTGTGTAACTTCCTCCATTCTTCTGTAACTTCATCCCTCTTAGCCGCAAATATTTTCCTAAGAAACTTATTCTCAAACACCCTTAATCTCTGTTCCTCTCTCAAAGTGAGAGTCCAAGTTTCACAACCATACAGAACAACCGGGAATATAACTGTTTTATAAATTCTAACTTTCAGATTTTTTGACAGAAGACTAGATGACAAAAGCTTCTCAACCGAATAATAACAGGCATTTCCCATATTTATTCTGCGTTTAATTTCCTCCCGAGTGTCATTTATAGTTGTTACTGTTGCTCCAAGATACTTGAATTTTTCTACCTCTTCAAAGGATAAATCTCCAATTTTTATAGTTCCATTTCGTAGAATATTCTGGTCACGAGACATAATCATATACTTAGTCTTTTCGGGATTTACTTCCAACCCTATCGCCTTACTTGCTTCAAATAGAATTTCCGCTTTTTCCCTAATCGTTTGTGGATTTTCTCCTAAATATTCACGTCATCCGCATAGACAAGAAGCTGATGTAACCCGTTCAATTCCAAACCTTCTGTGTTATCCTGAACTTTCCTAATGGCATATTCTAGAGCGAAGTAAAAAAGTAAAGGTGATAGTGCATCTCCCTGATTTAGCCCGCAGTGAGTTGGAAAAGCATCAGATAGAAACTGGTCTATACGGACTCTGCTGTAAGTTTGAATACTTAATTAAAATTGTTCCAGAAACAGGTCATAGGTGCTTTACGAATGTTATGTGATATCGTCTTGTTGCCGGCAGAAGTATAGGGGTCACATTTGGACTTGCACAGTCGTTTGTTTACTGCTCGTACAATACGTTTGAAGAAGTCGTGAACACGACGCCAAATCTCTCATGATTTCGTGCCACTCCTTGTCCTCCATGGTCCATACAGCTTCCGTTCTACTTCGCCGCCACCACCACCACCACCACTACCACCACCGCCGCCACCACCACCACCACCACCTCTTTACTCTTTTCTTAAGTCCGAGCAGAATCGAGTCGAGTCCAGTCTTCCCCTCCCCTATTTCGCTCTCTTTCTCACCCTCTCTCCTAAGAATCCTCCCTGCTTCTGCTGCCTTGCCACCCTTCTACCCTCTCAACCCTCATAACTTGACTGCCACTACCACCACTCACAATCGATAAGAACATTCCCTCTTCCTCCTCCTCCTCACAGGGCGACCTACCCGCTCCACACAGAGAAGACAGAGATGACCAACGGCCGCCATCTTATAGTGACGAACACTGCCTAGCCGTTGACAGTTTGATATAAAAGCGAAATTTTAGACCTCTCGGAGGCCTCAACTATCTGCGCCTTGAAATCTCGAATTTCAACATCGACCGATGTTCCGTAGAAAGAAAACTAACGTTTTTGGAGCTCCGTGCCGAGGGTAGTTTGTCACTTGCTCTCAGCTGAGAGTTAAGCTTCTGCAAGACGAGCGCACTTCCGCCCCCATGCTTGTGGCTTGTGGCTATTTACTTTAAAATCAGCTCATAATTCACGGCAATTTATTCTGAGACTTCATCTACAAATTAACTCAACTGGAACACAATTCAGGTTTTGTTTCGGTTTATCATTTATCCAGCAATTACTAATTCTCGTGGTATTTAATCAGAGCTCATTACAGGACCATTCAGTCGACAACTTCTCACGGGCGGCGATAATAAGGCGATGACAGCATTACAAGACATTATTCTGGACCGTCGTAGCAAGAACAAGGCTCATGCAATCCAGGTCAGACAGAGTAAATTTCTTGGGTTCCCGCCACGGACGCCTGAGCCCTCTTGGTTCTGCAATACTTTTTTTAGTAGGTTATTTTACGACGCTTTATCAACATCTTAGGTTATTTAGCGTCTGAATGAGATAGTGATATTGCCGGTGAAATGAGTCCGGGGTCCAGCACCGAAAGTTACCCAGCATTTGCTCATATTGGGTTGAGGGAAAACCCCGGAAAAAACCTCAACCAGGTAACTTGTCCCGACCGGGAATCGAACCCGGAACACCTGGTTTCGCGGCCAGACGCGCTGACCGTTACTCCACAGATGTGGACTCTGCAATATTTCTGACGCTGAATCATTCATGTAAAAATTTTAATTGTACAGGGACATCATTTTATTTTTACTAACATTTCTAATATTAACCTGGCTATACCGGAAACACCGTTTGCTATCCCCTTCTATGACTGGAGTTCGATGATACTGGCGTAATATACAAACAAATCACTTTACTAGGTATAGAAGGGAAGAAAAGTAGTTCATCCATTTACGTAAACTAGGAAATATCGCGATTTTGAGTTTGATAATTTTCATTAGCTTTTTGTTTAATCAAAATACAGTACAGTATTAACAATGAGTGTTTTTACTCACGAACTGAGCTTTCCATACGGACGTATTCATTATGCAGTGTATATTATACTGTCTACAACACATTAGCGTACAATATAGAGGATGAAGTTAAATTGAAAAATAATAATATGGATATTTAAGCACATTTTTGAAAATGGTGGCCGTTCATTTCGATACAGGCTTCAGTTCTAATGTGCATATTATCGCACTATAGACTATTGTACCTAATTCCAATTACCAGGTTCGTACTTCGTATCAGTAACTCATGTTGAAATAATTCTGTACCTACTCTATAAAAGAGACCTTACGTACTGTAAATTCAATCTTCACTTCTGCCCGATCCAAAAAGGTAAAATTACTCAGACATGCTATCTACTGTCCGTCCAAGTGGTTACGTCGCAGCGTCGTAGAAAGGGAGGAAATCACGTGACAGTTAATTACTTAACGATGCCCTTTTATTTAAGTTATTTTAAACAATTGTATGGGTATAATATTACGTAGACGTCCAATTCCTAGTAGAAATTAATGTTCTCAGAAAAGAGCTAAGACAGCCCAGCCACTAGCATTTACAGAGAGGCGAATAGAAGCAGGTGGGGGAAACCGGGATGCGACGTAGGCAAATCGAAAATGATGCAATATTGAAAACTCTTTCGTCACTGGAAAACACGAACATATTTTTGGAACGTACTGTTTACTATGACCGTAGGGCTACTATGACTGTATATGCGGTCTTGGATCTGTGTGGAGGACGGTTGAACTTCATTAGTAGAAGGGGTGGGAGTGAAGTACATTCAAAAACTCAGGTACAATAAAAATTGAAGTAAAATTAAAATAATTTCCTTGTATATAATGGAGTTAGCTGTAAATTATGAAGAAAATTCAATCATTCTCCTACTTAGCAGTATTTTGTAAAAAAAAATAGACGATAAATGACTGGACTTGGAAAAGTGAGGGTTAGAGTAATGTTCTAAAAGGAAGAGAATCTACAATTGGTTGTTCCTTATAAATACTCCTATTAACTCTGCTACTCAATACGAGCAGGTTGATTTTTTGTTTATTTCACCTGAAATCTGTTTTGAATTTGGAAATTTAGAAAATAAAGTATCAAAGCAATGAAAAAAAGTTATGTTTTATTTAACAACGCTCGCAACTCCCGAGGTTATATCAGCGTCGCCGGTGTGTCGGAATTTTGTCCCCCAGGAGTTCTTATACATGCCAGTAAATCTATTGACATGAGCCAGTCGCATTTAAGCACACTTAAATACCATCGACCTGTCCCAGGATCGAACCCGCAACCTCGGGATAGAAGGCCAGCGCTATACCAACTGCGCCAACCAGGCCGACTCAAAGCAATGAACGATGGCCGAATCTGTAAATGGCTTTTTATATAATGTAGAGAAGAAAACATTACTTTCTGCCGAGACATTACCGACACCGACATTACCGATGGGACACACTCAAGGACAGGAGAACGCGAATTCGATTATGCGCACTGTTCAAAACATACAGAGGTGAGCCTGCCTGGAGAGAAATAGAAAATAGGTTGCAACCGCCAAATTACTCTTCAAGGAACGACCACTCATATAAATTGAGGGAAAGAAGACAGAGGACGGACACTGGAAAGTTTTCTTTTCTCAATCGTACTATCAGGGACTGGAATGCTTTACCTGCAGACTTACGAAAGGTTTTACCAACAGCCAAAAACGTATTTAAAAATAGGCTTAAGGACTTTACCAATAGACGGTAATTATACACAGTATGTAAAGGATGTAAATGATATTTTGTTATTGAAGTGTTGTATCAGTGAAGAATTATGTTGTGTCAGTGAAGTGTGTTGTGTCAGTGAAGTTAGATTAGATTAGATTAGATTTATTTATTTAACCTGATAGAGATAAGGCCGTCAGGCCTTCTCTGCCCCTCTACCCTCTACTGTGTTGCGTCAGTGAAACGTGTTCCTGTAAGGGAAGCTTTATAGTTTATAGTGGCAGTGCAAAGTATTTGAACAGTGGAATGTTTTTGAAGTGTTAGTGAAATCAGGATAGAATCAGTGAAATGTGTCGTAGTTCCAGTGCAGTGAGTGAGTTGACAGCGAAATGAGTGTAATGTGTAAAGGTACTTGCGCAGATATGAACATATCATACTCTTGGGTTTTAGTTCGAACTTAGATTAAGATACAAATTAGATTTATTTTAAATGTTATTTTAAGTGATCGTGCTTCATTTAATTTAGGATATTCCCTATTATTATTATTATTATTATTATTATTATTATTATTATTATTATTATTATTATTATTATTATTATTATAAATTATTGTTAGTATTAATTATTTGTATTAATTATTGGTATTATTATTATTAACTGTATTTTTAATTAATAAGTTTATTATTGTCATTATTGAGTGTAATTAGTTACCACTGCCACCGGGTATATACCCATTGCAGTGTGAATAAATAAATACATACATACATACATACATTATTAACATTGTCAGTTTTTGTATTCTTGATTGAGAATGTTTTGGTTACTTGCAGAGAATCTATCAGATGTGGCAA
Organism: Periplaneta americana; assembly: GCF_040183065.1. NCBI lineage: Eukaryota > Metazoa > Arthropoda > Insecta > Blattodea > Blattidae > Periplaneta > Periplaneta americana. The sequence continues at coordinate 172,923,185 of NC_091126.1, read as the reverse complement.
AAACAAAATCACTCCTATGTGGGGGGGGGAAACATTTACCTACAACATTTATATTGAATTTTAAAGCAAGTTTTGTAGTTGTACTATGGAGAGGTTAGTTAAACACTGCAAATTTTTGAAATGATAAACATCTATGATGTTACTACACAGTTCATCACTGTAACAAGAACGAATGTCTAACGCTCGGCTTATACCGTTCGAGGATTTATCGCTCGCGACAATTTTACCCATCATGCATGTGCGTTACCTATCGGATTATGCTATGAACTACTTGGCGCTCGAGCGAAAACGTCCGATGCAGACCTCTGGTATGTGTCATGATCCGAGGCACATGAAGTCTTCGTTAAACTACGCTCAAATGAGTCGCAGTGTGTGGAAGAGAATTTTGAATGGAAAGTAGGGATATTTTTTGGCTGTCTTCGGGATCAGAGCGGGACCGGCAGAAGCGGTCTGTTTGAGTCGGAGTTGGAATGTAATGACCTATATCGCAGGCCTTCATTCCTGTGTGACTGAAACAAGATTTCCCGAGGCGTGAATATTTATTGGGTCGACTGCAAAGCAGAGCTCACGTTTCTCTCTCTATTCACTTGAAATGATCTTACCAGTCGTAAATCCCTAGTTACAACCCTCACATATCCTTCACACCCCTCTGAACCGCGTAACCTCTCCCACAACCCCTGCCTTTTTTTTTTAACGATTTTACTATTTTCAAGGAAACAACTTTTCAACTCTGTCTTTTAAGTGTGAATTATTGGCGACGTCCCCAGGAGATATTTACTGTGTATGTAAATGAGCTAAGTAAGCCTACAGAGCAGTAATACATACGCTGAATTCTGATTGAACCGAAGGGTTTTGCGTAGAGGTACGTAATGTGCTGGTTGATAAATAAAGCATTAATTTTGTTTGAACAAAAGTGAATTACGATTCCAGATGGCCCAAGCACAAGTCCGATAGTTGAGCCTGAAGAATGCCCGGCGACGTGAACCGCTGTTTTTTTCTTGCGTTGTGAAAACCGTTTAACTCGCTCGGCGCTGGTGATTTTGGGATTGTTCGATTCCTTTTGTTCTACTCTTGTCTCATGTTGAGATTTTCGTCATTTCTTACGTTTATAAGCGGGATTGAGTGCCATGTTCAAAATATAAGAATTAATTATAACTTATGTAAAATTAATTTTGCGTTGAATAAAGCAAATTTACATTTTAATAGTAGGGGAGTAGCGGGTACAGTGAGACACAAAATATTAAGACATATGTATGCAAGTGATAATTCAAGTATTTTTAAAATCAAATGCAATAGAAATAGACATTAAGACATGGAGTATAATGCTACATAAACAAAAATGTTAATAGTTAAAGGACATAATATACAACACGTGTTTTTCAAAAAAGTGCAAATGTCTCACTGTTCCCATTCAGGAGGGTACAGTGAGACACCACAGTGTCTATTAACGAACATTGAAATGATTTACATTTATTTCAAAAGAAAACAAAACTTGCTGTCTCTTTATCTTGACAAGTTCTATAGGCTTATTTATAATCATTTTGATGTCTGACTTCGAAACCATTTAAACATCTGTAACATTTGGAAAAGTGAATTTTCCATGACATTTCAAAGTTTTACGAAAAAATGAAATCAACTTTTGGTGACAACAAAGTTTATAAGAATTTAATGTAATTATTATTTTTTAACATTTTCTTAAATTTTGTGAATAATTTTTTATTTATGAAACCATTAAAATGTGATATATCCGTATTTTAAGCTACAGTTCCTAAATTGGTTACTAGTATGTTCATTTTTAATGTTAGTTACTGGTAAATGAAATATAATTACAGTTTGTTTTTGCAAATCATTGGTACATGGGAACAGTGAGACGTCTCAGTGTACCCTTCAATGGCATGTCTCACTGTTCCCTTTACGCATAGTTAATTTAAAAATGACGGTATCACTTCAAAATTAAAACAAGAAAGACGAAACTTTGCCAAACATAATCTCAAATACCATAGTATTAGGTAACAAAACATTCATATTTATATCTCATTTGTATATCCAGTATAACCTTCATTAAACACAAGCCAAAATTTTACTTCTAGAGCGAAAAATTACGAATTATTTTTCATCACTCACCTTCATAACTAGAATGAAATCGAGTATGAAAATACTGTTACTTTATTCATATAACATACAACTCCACTGTTACCAACATCTCAACATCAAAATTTACAATTTAATAAAAAATGTCTCACTGTACCCACTTCTCTCCTACAACTCTTCGAGCGTTTTGAAATGTTATGTCAACCGGACGCCGAGACAAATTCCACTGCACAGCCGAGCAAGTTTCGGGATTTTTAAAACTGTTCAGTCTGTAAAAACTGGTCCCACATAGTTGGCTATGTCCAGGTTTTGATTTTTTGTCAATTTTCTGCTTAAAAGCTTCACCGAATCCATTTGAAACTTCTGCCATTGTGAAAATGCCAATCACTCATCGTATTCTAAATTATCTACATAAGATGAAATAATTGTCAAATAGCAGAGGTAAAACAAAATCGGTAATTTAAAACGACAATATTGCAGTGAGAGATGGATGGCCCTGATTGGCTGAAATCCAACAGATTCAACAGATTCTTACATACCAGAAACTACAGCTCAGAAACTACAGCGTGTTCATAACGCGTGCGTCCGCTTCATTTGTAATGTTCGATACTATGATCATATCTCACCTTCTTTCGAGAAGTTATCATGGCTTAGGTTACATGAGAGGAGAAATCTGCACTCACTTTTTCTCTTATACCGAATTATGCACACTACATCGCCCTATTATTTATTCGCTCGTTTTCATCCTCTCTCTCGCTATCATAATATTAATACTCGATCACAACGCGATAACACGCTAGAAATTCCACTTCACACATCATCTCTGTATTCCTCATCTTTCACTGTTGCTACCTCTCGTCACTGGAACTCTCTGCCGCCTGAAGTCAAGGGCTGCCGAACATTGAAATCTTTCAAATTCAAGTTATAAAATTATCTTATGACGATTTGCCAAACCAACTTACTATTATGACAATTGTTGTATTGAATGTGTTCACGTATTCACATTTTTTTATATTCTAGTGATATTTAACTTATTTTATATTTTTGTTTTCATATTTTCCGATAATGGTACTGTATATCTATAATGTGATAAGTTGAGCTATATATAATCATAATTTTCCTTACTGTGTGTACTTAAAAATATTGTATTCATTGTATGCTTTGTACTGCACTATTTTATTATTATTATTATTATTATTATTATTACTATTATTATTTTTATAATTATTGTTATTATTATTATTATTATTATTATTGTCAATAATTGTCTTATTTTTATACTTTGTATGTCTCATTTATTTTGACCCGCTGTTCACATTTTATTATGCTTTTTTTCTTTCTTTCTGTATGTTATCTATTATGTCTGATTTCTACTTACTTGTTCTTTACATTTTATTATTATCTTATTCAGCTTTGTGTGTGAAATTGTAGTGTACTTTGTAAATTTGTAGTGTTTTTTGTAACGCAGTTTTACTCCTTGTTGAGTGTTAGAGAAGGCCGTATGGCCTTAACTCTGCCAGGTTAAATAAATTATTATTATTATTATTATTATTATTATCATTATTATTATTATTATTATTATTATTATTATTATTAGTCAATATGTAAATGTGTGAAGTAGGCCGTAAAACTCCTTCACTGCCGTTTGTAGACGACAATTACATATAATCCAGTTTGGTTTCCTTGGAAGTTTGTCTTTGTTATTGATTAATCTCGAATAGTTAAAAGGTTTACTTTACGCCTAATCCTCCATCCAAGATCAGAAACAGTGGAATGTCATCTCTACATAATGCTCAAGGTCAAGAGTAGTTGTTTACGAACTCTGCTGTCACCTATTAAGTTGAAATAACAAGAAACATCTCCCAGCAGAGAGTGATTCGACCGAGTTTATTTACACAATAGTTTCGCTTACCTTAATGCCACACACACCTACGCCCATTGTGCGGCCATCTCAAGTTGCTCACGTAGCGCCAGCTCCATTGTCCCAAGGCTTTTCCTTTTCTTTTTAGGAAAAGCCATCAACTTTCCATCGTAGAACAAATAACGTAACAATGAACCGCTTGACAGTTCCATCTCTATAGCCACTGGATATGTTAGTGCAACATCACTCAGAATTCGATAGGCCTATGTATTGTAACATTGTTATCAACACGAGGAAGTTCATGCCCCAAAAATCTACTAAATATACATGCAATTATGCCTTTAAAAACCTAAGAATATGCAAATAAATATTCATTCATTCATTTATTTTATTTCATAGATCTACATGAGCAATGATGCTTTAAGATGTGGATAAAGGTAAAGGTATCCCCGCAACATGCCATGAAGGCACTTGGGGGGCATGGAGGTAGAGCCCCATGCTTTCCATGACCTCGGTACTAGAATGAGGTGGTGTGGTCGGCACCACGCTCTGACCGCCTTTTACCCCCGGGAAAGACCCGGTACTCAATTTTATAGGAGGCTGAGTGAACCTCGGGGCCGTTCTGAAAGTTTGGCAACGAGAAAAAATCCTGTCACCACCTGAGATCGAACCCCGGACCTTCCAGTCCGTAGCCAGCTGCTGTACCAACTGAGCTACCCGGCCGCCCTTTAAGATGTGGAACAAGTCAAAATTTTACAATATTACAATTACAAGTTTTACAAATTTTTATAGTTTTACAATTTAGTAATTTTCTACAATTTTTATAATTTTGTGCAATTTTTTACAATATTTTGGCGAGATGTAGTGAGATGAGGTGAAGTCCGAGGATTCGCCAAAATATTACCCGGCATTTGCCTTTTGGTTGGGGAAAACCTCGGAAAACCCTAACCAGGTAATCAAATCAAAGGGGTTGTTGCCAAGGACTCGCCATGGACCATCCGGCTTCAGTCCCACGGCAATATGGGCTAATAACATTATTTTCTTATTGACACATCACTAATAAAGTTGGCCCTGTGTGGCGCAGTCGGTATAGCGCTGGATTTCTGTGCTCGAGGTTGCGGGTTCGAACCCTGCCCAGGTCGATGGCATTTAAGTGTGCTTAAATGCGACAGGCTCATGTCAGTAGATTTATTGGCATGTAAAAGAATTCCTGCGGGACAAAATTGCGGCACACCGGCGACGTTGATATAACCGTGGCAGTTGCGAACGTCGTTAAATAAAACATAATTTAAATTTGAATTATGTAATTAAAAGTATTACATAAACAATAATAATAATAACGAATAATTTCAAGGAAAAATTGTTCCGGAGCCGGATATCGATCCCGGGACTCTTCGCTTAGCGCGCGAATGATCTACCGACTGAGCTACCCCAGGAACTATACACGACAACGTTACAACTTTTCCTTTTATATCCACACAACTCACATGAGCTGACAAGACGCCAGAACTCAACTGTGAGTGCACACAATTACTGTGTGACTTTAAATTGTGGCTCCGGAACAATTTTTCCTTGAAATTATTCAAATCTGCTTTACAGGGAGCTACTACGTGAAAGCCAGATTTGTATAATACATTCGTTACTGGAGGTACGTTAACAGGAAGCCACAATTTAAAGTCACACAGTAATTGTGTGCACTCACAGTTGAGTTCTGGCGTCTTGTCAGCTCATGTGAGTTGTGTGGATATAAAAGGAAAAATTGTAACGGTGTCGTGTATAGTTCCAGGGGTAGCTCAGTCGGTAGAGCGTTCGAGCGCTAAGCGAAGGGTCCCGGGATCGATGCCCGGCTCCGGAGCAATTTTTCCTTGAAATTATTCAAACCTGCTTTACAGGGAGCTACTACCTGAAAGCCAGATTTGTATAATAATAGTAATAGTAATAATAATAATAATAATAATAATAATAATAATAATCAATACAAGTAATAACATTATAGATCAAACTAGAAGAGATTAAACTTACATTTTTTCTTGAGAAGTTGAAGCATGTAAATTGCTATCCAAAAGAAGAGATGGGTTGCACTTCACGATAATTACTCTGAACAACAAGAATTTTGCTAAGACTTGAAACAATGTGTCCCTTATGGTTTGATGTGCGCTGAATCCGAAAATGCATCTCCTTTCTTCGTATCACGTAACGTTTTTAAGATATACTATGATTTCACATTTCGATAAGCGCTCCCCCAGAAACATTTGGCGCGGATTGGGGGGTATAAACCAAACCAAAAGCTAATGCATTTTACGAGTTTATTACTTATTTCCGGTTTATTATGGTTGTTGGCATGTTCTTTTGTACTTCTAATAGATAAACAGATATTGTATTAAGTAAATTTCGCAACAGTTCAAAGTGAGGTCTATACAATGAACAAAGAAGGATGTGGTTTTCAGTATTTAAAGAAAAGTTTTACAAGTTTGAGTGAAGACAAATTAAAAGAGGGCATTTTCATCGGTCCATAAATTCACAAAGTTATGGCTTATCCTTTGTTTGAGGAAACATTTTCCGTTACAGAAGCAATGGCATGGCGCGCTTTCAGAGACTTTTTCTCAAATTTCCTTGGAAATTCTAGAGCAGAGAACTACATAGAACTTGTTGTGGAAACCATGTTACGTGCATATGACAAAATGGAGTGTAATATTCTCTCAAAATACACTTTTTACATTCTTATTTGGATTTCTTTCCTCCTAACTTTGGAGCGGTAAGCGGCGAATATGGACAAAGATTTCATCGAGAAATATCTGAAATGGAAACGCAATATAAAAAATCATCATCCAGCATGCTTGCAGACTATTGTTGCTTCCTTGTAAAATACAATCCCGGGTCTAGTTCTAAACAGAAGTGATCCAGAAAATTATTTTAAATGTAAATTTAAATTCCGAGATTTTTCTTATCATACGCGTGAAATATTTTTATTGTTGTTGTGTTTTAAACTATGCAACATCATTTTTCTATCCAGTACACATTTTTCAAGTATTATGAGGAATTTTTAATCCCTAGTGTGTTCTAATTTTATCAGTAGCAGTGAAAAATGAAAAACAAATAAGTTGTGTCATAAAAAATGCAATTCATTTTCCCCGGAAAATAGTCCGTGATGGGGCAATTTGGATTTTAAATTCAGATTTAGGACACACATATTAGTAATATTCACCTATTTTTATTTCTGAGCAAGACAAGAAGTAAAATTTGTTGTTCAATGTTATATAACGTAGGTTTTCAACAGAGATAGTGTCTATTGTCTCTGAAGATGGCTTTGTATCTTGAAAAGCGTCTCTCAACGTCGCATGACGTTACTGGCGCATAGGTACTCAATGCTGCTAAGTGTTCCACAGTACAAGATAATAAAATTCACTTGGATTAATGGAGGATTTTCCGTTTGAAATTTCTCTAATTTTGTACATTTGCTCATATCCAGGATTCCTCTGGCTCATTTCAATATTGTGGACGGTTTTCGTTTAAATTTAATTTTAAAACTTCTAAAAGCAAGCCATTGCAACACAGCGCCAGAGAACAGCTCATCTAGCGAGACACACCGAGTTACCGAGTTCGTTGACCTCTTACATCTGTATCACCAGAAGCCAGTGTTCGCGGCGATGTTGCCGGACTGCTGAAACTTCAAAATTAATTTTCTAGTTAACGTTACATTTAATCACAAACCGTATTATAGGTTTTCTATTCATTTCATTGTACCCTATCGTCCCTTTCAATGTGCAAGGCTATTTTAACTTCAACCCTGTATAGAATATAAACAAATCTGACCATTAGTTTACAATAAATCACTGTACACTAGTAATGTGAAAGCAAGCTAATTTTTTTTCTGACCTTGACGTCGTGCGCGGGCAGCAAGCGCTAAGTATGGAAAGAGGAAGGGTTGTGTAATGAATGAGCAACCTGTTTGATTAAGAAAACAGTGGTGTACAAACTTCAAACGGAACGTGAAATTTTATGTCGTTATTTTTATATGGCTTCTTTCTGTTTAATATTATCTATATTGTCTGTAAAACAAAAGTACTAACACTGATTTCTTAATATTGCACTTGTGTTTTAAATCTTAATAACATAATAGAGAGTTAAGAAGGAATATTCACTTAAATTCCATAGTAGTATAATATTATACTGTATTAAGTGGATGAAACACATCATTCATAAAGAAAGTGATATTTCAAAGAAAGAGATTGAGTATGACATGATAAGTTGGAATTTATATTGATGGTATCTTTAGCCTTACAAAAGTAATCAATAAACTAATCAAAACAATATTACAGTACAAAGCAAAGTTACCTAGGTACTGTATCTGTTTTAAGTGTAATTAATATTACATAACAAAACTCTTACCGCATTATGCTTTTAAGGTGAAATTTGTGAGCAACTTCCTATCATCAGAATATTAAATTATTTTCTGGAAATCTGCTGAAGCTATAGAGCTGACATTTTTACAACACATGGGCACGTATCTTTTGCTTATGCTGTAACAATAGTTGCTTTGTTAATTCATTTCCTTACAAACAATTTCCATGCGAATATTTTCAAAATTTTTAATACACTATCTTCAGTAGTACGTATATACGGTATATTAGATTTAGGAAAACATTCTTTAAGGCTACTAAATAAATAGACCTATACCTGAAAATTTCACTTTTCTATACGAAAAGTCGAGAAAATATTTCTTTTGAATAAAAATTCAAACTTGTGAAAAATGAGCATTAAAATTAAAACTTACATTCTTATAATGCACTTATATTTCTCAGGCAAATCCAAAAATTAACATGGATACATTTTTAATAAGTTCTCTTCCCTTTATGTATTGAATCAGTTCTGGCCATCCCTGAATATAGCTCGACCAAGCGGCATATACCACCTCTTTCGTCTGTCTCTTTCTTTTCCGCTGTAAAGCGCTCAGGCTCTCCTGGGCTCTAAAGCGCGCACTTCCTCCTGTGGGCATGAATTGACATGCCTGCTATACACAAACGGAAAGATGGTACGTATAAAACATATTTTCGGTATGAGGGGTGCTGGAATCGTGTCCTATATCCCTGAAAATTTTGAAATAATTTTTAAGCATTAAAATGCTTTCTCTTGTGCTATGTGTCATGAGAAAGTAATAAAAATGATCTGTTAGTATTAATGTATTCCATATCATCAGCCGACGTCTCTGAAATAGCTGGTAGTACGCATATGATTCGTTGCAAATCACGGCATTAATATGCAAGTACACCGAACGCGAATCAGACGAACTTCAACGGCCGGGTATAGAACTCAGAACTTTGATGAAGCGTGTGAGTAAGTTAGCTGGGATACGTCATCAGCGACTCTTTTATGGCTTGGCCGTGTGTCTGGCACCCCCTCTCCAATTCTCCCCGATTTCTTGCATAAATGAGGAATGAGGAGGCACTCGTACACTGGAGCCATTATTGCTGGCAATATGCAAGATACGGCGTTTCATTCAAATTCTATCGGGTTCACGAAATTATGTTAAATTGCTCAGAGTTGGCTTCTCCCCCTGCAGGCTCCCCCGGACGTGAATGCGAGTCCTTATTTCAATAGTATATATCTGTGTCGTGCCATTACTGGCTCAGCCCATGATTTCACGTGCTTTAACATCTCTCCTTTTTTCTCTCTTTGGAGTCCACTGTTCGAAATTTACGGTTTTACTAATAAAAACTCTATATACAGATATTTAACTGTCTTATACTTATGCAATGAGTAGCTCGTTTATAAGTGATGTGTAAATTCCTTACTAATAATCACTACATACGTCGTGTATAACAGTAGTGGGTGTTCATTTCAAAATGTGTCATGACGTCACTGTTGTGAGTCAGCGATTTGAAGCGAGTTTCAGCTTTTATGTCAGAGAAGTTGCCTATTAAACAAGGCGTTCATCCTGAACTTGAGAACGTGTACGTCGTAGCAATAGATGGCGGTCTGTACGGTCTGTGTGCTACCATAACCTCTTTCGAGCTGTGTTTTGCGCGGACAAGTCGTACGCAGGGTATTTGTTGTCATCGGTTGCTTACGGCAACATTCCACAACACAAATCAAATGCTCCGTGTCCATGTTGACCGTCAAAGTTAATGTCAACAAATACGTAAGTATAATAATCGTCTTAACCCTCTCCCCATATCCCGACAGTAAGAAAAAACTCACCTCAGTACGTGTTTCCAAACAGTTCACATTCCTGCCACTACCGGCGTTACCGTACGTATCGGCACGTACTCTTCAGAATGAACGCCGTACTTGTTAGGCAACTTCTCTGGCACAAAGGTAATACGCCTTTGCGGAAGTGTAGGAAGATTGAATTCTCTAGACTCATCGGCTAGCCACATGATGGCATACAGCGAACCATGACACACTTTGAACTGAACACGCAGTATAACTGTTACACAGTTACGTGATAGTTTCGTCATTACTTCATTACGAAAGATAATAGAATATCTGAGGTTCTCTATTGTATCCGGTAGAGCGCTCTAATGTGCCGTGTTAAGTATCGACAGTACAATCGACTCTGATCGATTACCGCACTATATTTTGGTCAAAGAGTACAAGCTACAGCAATATTATTCTAATTATTCTGTGCTCTTTGGTTTGTTCTTCTGTGGTTACAAGGCAACCGTCATCATAAAATGACAGTCGATACGAACAGCTGTTAGAGGGGTGGCCATTTGTTCTTTATATACAACGCTTATATAAGGGGTTTCGTTTATATAACTACTGTACTGCAAAGCAAATCCCATTGTATAGTTACAGACTGCTTATACATCCATCACTTATGCATGGTTTATTAGTAACGTTTTCTGTCTCAACTCTGCATAAGTCTCGTATAAAAACTATACACGGTTTATTAGTAAGACCGTTAGAGAACAAAATTCTTCTAATAAATACCGACCAGTAAGCCTATCCCCCCTCCCATTCAAATATTGGTCCCTATGAAACGTACCGTGATTAGATTCTCATCAGATTTGTTGAACTTTATCACTGAAGCAAATAAAGGAATAAGAGCATAAGTGTATACTAACTGGGGAAAAGTGATGAATTTTTTATTCTTGAATGAGATTAAATATGATCCTTCGTTTGGAGGGAAGTGCTACAAAGCGGTATGGCATAGTTGCGCCCCGCGGGCAATTGGGAGACCTAGGCATGGCGTAATTGCGCCCCGAAGAAATCAGGTAGCAGAAGGGACATGGCATAGTTGCGCCCCGAATAAATCAGGTAGCAGAATGGACATGGCATAGTTGCGCCCCGAATAAATCAGGTAGCAGAATGGACATGGCATAGTTGCGCCCCGAATAAATCAGGTAGTAGAATGGACATGGCATAGTTGCGCCCCGAATAAATCAGGTTGCAGAGTGGACATGGCATAGTTGCGCCCCGAATAAATCAGGTAGCAGAAGGGACATGGCATAGTTGCGCCCCGAATAAATCAGGTAGTAGAAGGGACATGGCATAGTTGCGCCCCGAATAAATCAGGTAGCAGAAGGGACATGGCATAGTTGCGCCCCGAATAAATCAGGTAGCAGAATGGACATGGCATAGTTGCGCCCCGAATAAATCAGGTAGTATAATGGACATGGCATATTTGCTCCCCGAATAAATCAGGTAGCAGAAGGGACATGGCATAGTTGCGCCCCGAATAAATCAGATAGTAGAAGGGACATGGCATAGTTGCGCCCCGAATAAATCAGGTAGCAGAAGGGACATGGCATAGTTGCGCCCCGAATAAATCAGGTAGCAGAAGGGACATGGCATAGTTGCGCCCCGAATAAATCAGGTAGCAGAATGGACATGGCATAGTTGCGCCCCGAATAAATCAGGTAGCAGAATGGACATGGCATAGTTGCGCCCCGAATAAATCAGGTAGCAGAATGGACATGGCATAGTTGCGCCCCGAATAAATCAAGTAGCAGAAGGGACATGGCATAGTTGCGCCCCGAATAAATCAGGTAGCAGAATGGACATGGCATAGTTGCGCCCCGATGGGCATAGCACACACGAAAGTGATTGTCATAAAATAAATAAATTACTTAAAAACATTACAGTGATAGCTGCATTGAAATCAGGTAGGCCTAGCATATGATCAATTTTGCTATTTAAAATAACACTTTTTATTCATCGCACAAAATAAATGAACTGCTTTTTTTGTTTGTACATCGATTATCTTAACCCTACGGTACAGGGTTTCGAAAATTGAAACTTAGAACCATTGTGAATTATTAACTCTTTACCCTTTTCACTAAACTTAATATTCATTTTAAATTAACCCCACTATATGCCACAGACGGTGTAAAAATCACTAATAAAATGTCAAGACTGCTAAGGCCCCATATTCCAACGGCTAATTCATTTAAATATGTCAGTTAATAAAGTACTGCCAACTTCATGGTGTTCATTTTAACGGTAGCTTATTGATAATCACTGCATAAACAGTAGAAAAACAGTTAATAAAGTATTGCCAACTTCATGGTGTTCATTTTAACGGTAGCTTATTGATAATCACTGCATAAACAGTAGAAAAACAGTTAATAAAGTATTGCCAACTTCATGGTGTTCATTTTAACGGTATCGATAATGAATATTAAATCGAATAAGAAATCAATAAGGTTGGTTGATTACGAGGCTCGAGTTTCCGTAGTATTTTTTTCTCTACCTATTTCATCGGGGCGTAACTATGCCATCCCCTTTTCTCTAACTGATAGGAACGGGGCGCAACTATGCCCACAAAACAGGGACCCATTTTTATCTGCTGCATCTTATCTGACCGTGGGGCGCAACTATGCCCTGCCCATGTAAAGTGTCATTTCACTTTGAACTCGTAGGAAGTACGTACACTATACGTTACATATTCTTTTGCACCTCTCTATCTTTTGTTTATTGGAATGGTACATTGTGATACATTTTTGAAACGGCCTGGAAGAGATTAAATGGTTCACAGAATAAAATGCACATGCTGCCATTTAAAGAAATAAAATTATTACTCGTATTTCTTAAGTAACAAATTTACAACAGTGTTGTATCCAAGGCATTAATTTCCTATTGTAGTTAAATAAATATTTAACTAATTTTTCATTTGGCGGATAAGAAAATATATTTTTTGTGGGCAAGATAAATTAGGTAGGCCTACCAGCGAATAGGGATTACAAAGAATGAACACCCGAGCGAATTTTCCTGTGTTTTATTTCTCTGTGCGCCGGCGTTTAGTTCCACTTTCAAGCGCTAGAGGTTAGTGTAATCAAGCACACGCTAAGATAGTAATTGAGAATAGAGTTGAGACACAGAATCCAAACTTCGCCTACCTTATTGCATAATCCAGTAACCCTTTGCTTCAATTAAATTCAATTTAACAGCTTTTCCTTATTTCTCAGTGACAAACTAGTTGTAATAATAATAATAATAATAATAATAATAATAATAATAATAATAATAATTTTATTTTCTATATATATATTAAATTATATTATAAAATAATATAATACATTATAACATTATGTATCAAATTCGTTTAATAATTGTATACAATATAATATAGGTATATGATTTTACTTCTCATAGGAGTTTTGTTTTTCCATTTTCAGCGCTATCAAATCATTACATGTTTTAATTGTTGTTGGGGTCAACGTCTCAACTCTCTTTATAAAGGAACTCTAGAGTCTAGACGTTACAGTTAATGACGGATTTATTATTTCATTGGTCCAATTTATTTTATTTGAGTACATAATGTACCTATTTAAATTAATTCTATGTGTTATATTTCCGCTGTGTCAACTGCTAGCTGGTGTGATGTCAGTGTCAACTCCTGGGAGAAAGCAGAATCTCACGCTCAAACTGGTTTGAAGGTCATTGAATTCAGTCCTGCTACATCAAAGGTACCGAGGCGAAGTATCCATACTGTATATTATGTATACACTGGGCCTACCCTGCATAATAACTAGATTCATAAAATAAAACGAGTGCTTCATGTTCGCCAATAATTCGAGGCGCTAAGAAATCTTAGATTGGCAGTTCGTATCAATAAATCTGTTTATTGAGATATGAGTTTTATTTAAATATTTATTTCTCTATAACAGTGAACAGTGTTGGTAGAGAAAGTTATGGGGGCTAATGATATTGCATGCGTGTTAGTCGAGAACAGACTTTGTAAGTGCATTGTGAAGAGCAAGAAGCATCATACACATAGAGGCAAGACAGAGATGTTATTAAACATTGAAACAACACAATGCAATAACATTTCTTCGTGTGCAACTTTGCAGAACATGATCGCTCTTCTCCGGTATATATATACATAAACTGATGACATTAGTAATAATAAAAAAATAATAATAACAATAGTAATCATTATCGCCTGTTTGAAATGCAGTAAACATAATTTGCGGACGTAGTGCGTCAAAGTGTAAATTAAAAAAAAAAACAGATCGGCTACGTTACATTACTTAAGGTGACATGTATTTACTTAGCTTGACGAGTTATTCCCTTGGTTTGAATTGTAAATTAGTCTAAAATAACTTGTAAGAGGGTCTTAGACTAGAAATTTTTAGTTTAGTGTAGATTATAAGTATCTACATCTTCGGAACAATAAGGGTGTAATTTGTTTGTCTTATTTGAACTGTTGTATCGGTGAAGCGTGGTGAGTCATTGAAGTTATGGTTCAAGTGGCAGTGAATAGTTTCGATCAGTGATAATTCATGTCAGTGAAATGTGTTCTATAGTGCCAGTGAAATGTGTCTTAGTGCCAGTGCAGTAAGTGACATGAGAGTGAAGTGAAAGAGTATCAGTTTAGGTTCACTTATTAATTAGCTTACTTTATATATTATTAATTGTCACTGTAATTGTATTGTGTGTTGTAATTATAGGCCTATATTGTGTAAAAGTTTACAGGGTATTTTAAATTTGTTTATTCTCGACCATGCCGAAATGTAGTAATTATACACCTGGTAGCAGTCCTTTAATGCATGTCATTAAAGTACACCTATTCATTAAAGTTCAGGTTTTCGATTATTCTCGGATATGCAATCGAAAGACAATGAGGGAAACGTCACGGAGACTGGAAATCCAATACTGTCGCAGAAGGTTATGTTCTGTTACTATAATAATTAGCGTTAATTGTAAATAATATTCAAATAAATTCAATTTATCATCTCGTTTTTCAATTCTAAATCAATTTCCAGGTTATACATTCTTTGTATTACATCAAGGTCAGTGACATTATTGTTCCTCGGAAAAAAATCAATACTTTCGCGTCTGCGCACATCTCACAATTTCGAGCTATGAACAAGGTCACTTCCGATCTTCTGTCAGATACAAATAAAATGAATATTTCTGAATAATTTCAAGTTAGAAATATGGTCGAGCATAAAAAGTCGTATGAAACTTGACTATGATGGTAATTAAGACGCTCGTATGAAAATTATGAAACTCGCTTGCGCTTGTTTCATAAACAAACATACTTGCGTCTTAATTACTATCATTATAGTCTCGTTGCATAATGTACTATTTAATGTGTATTATTTGTTTTATTGTGTATTAATCATAATTATTGTTTTTAATTAAGTTACCACTGTCATCGGGTGTTTGCCCATTTGCAGTATAAATAAATACATTATACATATTCAAAATGCCAATTTTAAAATCATCGAAGAATATACGTAAACGCAAACCAGGAAGACTGGGAGCATGTTATTTCTTACTGATATATCAGAGCAATTAAATCACCTGAAACGTCGTACTGAAGGACACAGTCATTTTACTGTGCATACGCACGCTAGTACGGTTAAACCTTTTGTATTGCTGACAGATGTTTGCAAGGAGAATGTCACGGAGTGAGAGAATTATTTCACTTGTCATGTTTGCAGTCACTTGATAACACTTGTGAACATGAATTTGGGAACATTTTTATCTAATGGAAATTTTAAAATTAAAAATTAAGGAAAAATAGAATTAAAGATAAAAAAATTTGGAGAATGAATATTTGATCTTAGAAATTCGGTTCACTGTGGAAGTGAAAAATTTAAAACCAGAACTGCGAGTGGAAGCTGCAGATCTGTAAACGAATGTTCCGTATGGAGTAGATGCTATATATATTCTTTATATCTCAAAATATTCATGTATCACTATTCGTTGGCAGAATTGCAGCTATTTTTAGTTTCGTATATACAGAGTTTTAAAAAAAATATCCAGTATTTTAGGAGGTGCTAGTATGCATCAAAACAAGAAAATAATGTCCAATAAACATGGGTCCTACAACACATACTTTCTGAGATCTGAACACTTGTTCATAGGAGGTGCTCAATGTGACGTCCATTCATGGCAATGCATTCCTCTGCCCTTCCGCATAAGGAATCACGCACTCTTTGAAATTGACCTGGTTGTTCTTGTATGAACTGACATGCTTTGAAGACGCGATACTGTAGTGCCTGCATATCTTTGATTGGAATGGCGTAGACCAATTTCTTCATGTGTCCCCATAAATAAAAGTCTAGTGGATTTAGGTCTGGGGAACGAGCAGGCCAAGGTGTGGAGTTTCCCCGACCAATCCAGTAATACATTAATAAGAAAGTCCTGATAACGAGCCACAATTAATCTATGTGGTAGCACGTATGGCCCTATTAATCTATAACCAAGAACGCCTGCCCATACGGTGATTGAGAAACGGTGCTTATGCCTTGTTTCTTCAACTGCATGGGGATTTTCATCAGCCCATACATGCTGATTATAAAAATTCACAACAACATGTCTGCTTAACCCCCGCTCATATCAGCAACCAGACTTTTGTTTTTAGTATTACTTGCTATGTATCAGTATTCCATGCCAGGGGTGTCAACTACGGTAAGATTATCTGGTAGTCTGCTGTAATGTAGGACAGAAATGCATTGCCATGAACGGACGTCACATTGAGCACCTCATATGAACAAGTGTTCAGATCTCAGGAAATGTTTATTATACATTATTTTCTTCTATTGATACATACTATCACCTCCTAAAATATTGGATACTTTTTAACACTCTGTATGTACAAAAATTACTTTTAATACTGGATAACATTAAACAGAAAAAATCCGATTACCTGAAAAATATGTGGTTGCTCGAACAAAAGTGATCAAGTTACTTGTAGTAAAACTCGATACAGGGAGAGCACAAATAGTATTTGAAATAACCTAATGTGAATTGGAGACAATAATATACCTAACTGACAAATATGTGAAATTGTCCTTGCTACAACAGCCCTTATTCTCTTTCGTAGTCTTCCTTGTAGACAGTCCACCACTGAGAAATTATTTGCATTTTTACCCCCATGTTTCATCCCGCTTCTTTTGTCTGTACTGCGGGTGGTATCACATATAACGGGGTTTTTCCAACCTCTGTTACACATTCAAAATTATCGGAACTCAATTTTCGTTTGGCAAACATGGTAAAGCACAATCAAACATAGGCCTACATATGGTCCACAGACAGAATCTAAAGCAGAGAGATAATCTTAAATGTCTTGCGTGGTATCGAAATCCGGTCAGATAGAAATGATGCCGCTTACTCCACAGCTGGAAACTAATGGTTTTGAACTGACAAGGGAGACATTCACGTTAAAGACTACCTTGAAAAATCGTACATAGAGTGATAGAGAAATGATAGTGAAAAAATTTCCTCTCTTCTAACTCAAACGAAAAGTAATTAAAACCTAGAAAATCGCTTCTAAAACAGTTCAAAATCTGTATCTGTTCTGAGTAACGCTTTAGTCAATGGACCGAGCACTTGATATATGTGATCGTCAGCTACACCTACAGATCAAATAAAAATATTTTTAAATATAAAGCTTTAGGGTAGTATTCATAGACATTCTTAGTGCGGGCTTCCGGTGGATGATCAGCTAACTAACGTTTTTCGTGTTTATAAACCAGTGTTAGCGATATGATATGATATGATATGATGATATGATATGGTATGATATGATATGATATGGTATGGTATGGTATATGATATGATATGATATGATATGATATGGTATGATATGATATGATATGATATGATATGATATGATATGATATGATATGATATGATATATGATATGATGATATGATATGATATGATGATATGATATGGTATGATATGATATATGGTATGGTATGGTATGGTATGATATGATATGATATGGTATGGTATGGTATGATATATGATATGATATGATACGATATGATATATGATATGATATGATACGATACGATATGATATATGATATGATGATATGATATGATATGATATGATATGATACGATACGATATGATATGATATGATATATGATATGATATGATGATATGATATGATGATATGATACGATACGATATGATATATGATATGATATGATATGGTATGATATGATATGATATGATATGATATGATATGATATGATATGATATATGATATGATATGATGATATGATATGGTATGGTATGATATGATATGATATGATATGATATGATACGATATGATATATGATATGATATGATGATATGATATGATATGGTATGATATGATATGATATGTGATACGATGCGATATGATATGATATGATATGATATGATATGATATGATATGATATGATATGATATGATATGATATGAATCCTGTACAAGGAACCAGTCGATAGCCGGGGCTAGTTTAGCGCGCTCGTAGAGCGAAATGTCTATGAATAGCACCCTTAATTTTTAAAGTGTTAATATAACGTAATGAACCTTTGGTAACCTTACAGTACATTTTCGTTGTTATGATTCGCTTTTGCAAGTGGCTTGTGATCTACTGCATCGGCTGTGGCGTTCATCTCTTTGCTATTTTACGTCTTATGTGGAAGGGGATGTTTAGGTGGTACACTTAAACATTTCGGATATGGATGCGTAGTATTATGTCAAATTGTGAATACTGTTAAATTGTAACTGGGTATTTAGTAAAAGTTATATAGGTTTGGAAGTAAATTCCGATAAGACAAAGTATATGATTATGTCTCGTGACCAGAATATTGTACGAAATGGAACTACAAAAATTGGAGATTTATCCTTCGAAGAGGTTGAAAAATTTAAATATCTCGGAGCAACAGTAACAAATGAAGAGTCCACTGCAAGAATGATGGATGTCACTTTCTTGTCGAAAATGAACCAAGACAGTCAATGCATAGCTTAAGATATATAGAATGTGCATAGAGAGTTACATGGCATTAACGCTGATAGTCATTGTCCAGTAATGATGGGAAAATCACAGTTAAGCTTTGAGCGCTAAGCATTTCAAACTTTCAATTGCTTCTCCTGCAAAATGTATTCCAAATGACATCCATCAATCTTGCAGTGGACTCTTCAAATATAAATGACACTCGGGAGGAAATTAAACACAGAATAAACATGGGAAATGCCTGTTATTATTCGGTTGAGAAGCTTTTGTCTTCTAGTCTGCTGTCAAAAAATCTGAGAATTAGAATTTATAAAACAGTTATATTACCGGTTGTTCTGTATGGTGTGAAACTTGGACTCTCACTTTGAGAGAGGAACAGAGATTAAGGGTGTTTGAGAATAAGGTTCTTAGGAAAATATCTGAGGCTAAGAGGGATGAAATTACAGGAGAATGGAGAAAGTTACACAACGCAGAACTGCACGCATTGGATTCTTCACCTGACATAATTAGGAACATTAAATCCAGACGTTTGAGATGGACAGGGAATGTGGCACGTATGGGCGAATTCAGAAATGCATATAGAGTGTTAGTTGGAAGGCTGAAGTGAATAAGACCTTTGGGGAAGCCGAGACGTAGATGAGAGGATAATATTAAAATGGATTTGAGGGAGATGGGATATGATGGTAGGGACTGGATTAATCTTGCTCAGGATAGGGACCTATGGCGGGCTTATGTGAGGGCGGCAATGAACTTCCGGGTTCTTTAAAAGCCATAATTAAGTAAGTATGAAGTTTTATATTTTAACAATAAGTCTAGTAAAGTGAACTTCAAGACGAATAAAAATATTACGTTTTCGACTTATAACATCGGCAGATAGGGTAGGAAACAACTCACACGTGTTCGACGATAGCACGAAACATAATTCATAATGGATCTACGTTTAGCCTATCTAGTTAAATTGTCACTTAAATGTTACAGAGATCTACTGTACGTCTATGTAGTCTATGTTGCGACTTAGGGTCGTATTCATAGACGAGACTTTGGACCAAAGTTGACTTTGGAAAGTACAAAGTCACCATTTTCCTATTCACAGTCGACACTTTGACGAAAGTAAACTTCAATCGTGACTTTACTTCGAAGTCGCCGAAAATCTAGACTTTGACTTTCGTTCGTGGACAACAGGAAAATGACTGATATTTGGGAAATTGTTGAATTTGCCGAGAATATTGAAGACATCTAGGAGATTATTAAAGCCGCTCATGTTCCTTAGAGTATTATTATAGATTATAAATTCAAATCAAGGTACAGATTTGATAAATAGACAGTATTAAATATCCTCGTCATGTTTCAACTTTCGTTGATGAATAATCAAAGAGGATTATCTGTTCCACCAATAAATAATACAACTTATTTCATCGCGATTTTACTCTATAGGTAAGGATTAATAGCTTAATATTAATTTTTACTATTTAATTCTATAGAGGATAGGTTATACAGTTGGAAATGCAGTCGTCATAATAATGTTTTCTGCATATTGATTTCAGATAATTTGCAAGTAATTTCTGCACACATATAGAGAATGTCTCTTTCACAGTCTGTCATTGGTGGAATCTTGTCTTCCATATCTTCACAACAAAATTATTTCACAATGAAATAATTTCAGGGCTTAATGTGAAACTAACGCAACTACAATAGATGTTTTATTCACAACAAAATTCTTAACAGGCAATACTATTTCAGATAAACTAAATACCATCATATTTTGTAGTTATGAATTGTGTTATATACAAGACTGAGTTACGATTTTTGTGGCCAAGTAGAACAAATTATTATCGATTGGTGTAAAGACCTAAAAATGTCAATTTTTGTACTTACTCTAGTTTCACAATAAGCCCTCGAATAATATTATTATTCTTATGTAAAGCTGCAAGAATTATTAACAATTACTTAACATGTACCGAAGTTCAATTGTTTCATTGATTTGTGACTCAAAAGATGGCTTTGATTGTGGCAATGCCTACTCTGTTTCAACTATCTATTAATTTAATTCGTCTAGAAGACAGTGATTTTGATTGCCAACATTAGAACAAGATCGTCAAATCTCGACTTACCAAAGTAAAAGTCAAAGTCTCAGAAATATTGTCTATGAATAGGACTTTTAACAAAGTTAAACTTTACTACGAAAGTCGACTTTAGGAAGTCTTCCTCCAAAGTCTCGTTTATGAATACGGCTCTTACAGATCGTTAGAAATATCATTCGAGTGCTAGTAGAACGGAATGTTTCACTATGTTTGTCAATCCTTTTCTTCGTGTAGGTCTCAGTTCCTCCATAGCATTCATCCGTCTCCAAATCATCAAGTAGAATTTCGACCGGAAGTTGTGAAGATGTCCTGGTCAATATGACAGACGCAAGCGACTTCTAGCACACCACAATACTTGTGTAATTGTTGAATAGTGCCATTCGGAATTTTCATCTTCCGTCGTGTTTCATTGAGACCGGGCCTTGGGGAGTCGGCGTTGAGGTCGTTTGGGAACTGTCGGACCGGCAAGAGGGGGAGGGGGTGGAAATACTCGAGAGTGCAACCAGAGCTAGACCCGTCACGACTTTGCAGTGAGGCGGTGGCGTTATTTATTTGCATCTGTCCATTACTTCCCCTCAGTCTTTCTTCTCCACCCCTATATTTTAACTTCATGGCCAAAGCTCTGGCAATATTCCTCAAGTTAATGGTTTACAACTGATACCCCCAAAACCTCAGATATATAGAATATTCTGAATCTCTCAACATTCATTTCTCCCGTGTCAAGTAAAAGTGGACAAAACGGGCAAATTTCATTTCGGATATGGATTTTATTCTCAGCTCTATGTAAGCCGTGAATAATGTCGAAATATATTTTCTACCATATTTATATCTTACCACAAGACATCTTTATATTCTTCATCCTATACAGCAGGCATGTCAATTGATGCCCACAGGAGCAAGCGCCCGCTTTAGAGCCCAGGAGAGCCTGAGCGCTTTACAGCGGAAAGGAAAGAGACAGACGAAAGAGGTGGTATACGCCGCTTGGTCGAGCTATATTCAGGGATGGCCAGCACTGATTCAATAGATAAAGGGAAGAGAACTTATTAAAACTGTATCCATTGTTAATTTTTATATTTGCCTGAGAAGTATAAGTGCATTGTAAGAATGTAAGTTTTAATTTTAATGCTCATTTTTCACAAGTTTGATTTCTTTATTCAAAAGAAATATTTTCTCAACTTTTCGTATAGAAAAGTGAAATTTTCAGGTATAGGCCTATTTATTTAGTAGCCTTAAAGAATGTTTTCGTAAATCTAATATACCGTATATACGTATTACTGAAGATAGTGTATTGAACATTTTGAAAATATTCGCATGGAAATTGTTTGTAAGGAAATTAATTAACAAAGCAACTACTGTTACATCATAAGCAAAAGGTACGTGCCCATGTGTTGTAAAAATGTCAGCTCTATAGCTTCAGCAGATTTCCAGAAAATAATTTAATATTCTGATGATAGGAAGTTGCTCACAAATATCACCTTAAAAGCATAATGCGATAACAGTTTTGTTATGTAATATTAGTTACACTTAAAACACATACAGTACCTAGGTAACTTTGCTTTGTACTGTAATATTGTTTTGATTAGTTTATTGATTACTTTTGTAAGGCTAAAGATACCAGCAATATAAATTCCAACTTATCATGTCATACTCAATCTCTTTCTTTGGAATATCACTTTCTTTATTAATGATGTGTTTCATCCACTTAATACAGTATAATATTATACTACTATGGAATTAGAGTGAATATTCCTTCTTAACTCTCTATTATGTTATTAAGATTTAAAACACAAGTGCAATATTAAGAAACCAGTGTTAGTACTTTTGTTTTGCAAGACAATGTAGATAATATTAAACAGAAAGAAGCCACATAAAAATAACGACATAAAATTTCACATTCCGTTTGAAGTTTGTGCACCACTGTTTTCTTAATCCAACAGGTTGCTTATTCATATACACAATCCTTCCTCTTTCCATACTTAGCGCTTGATGCCCGCGCACGACGTCAAGGTCAGAAAAATGCGCTTGCTTTGACATTACTGCTATACAGTTTCAGTTGCTAGAAATTGGAACTCGCTTCCTAGTGACGTAAGGGGCTGTTGGACAGTAACTTCATTTAGGTCAAACTTACATAAATTCTTATTTAACATAATAATTAGTGATTAATATTTGTAATTTATAATGAAACCAACATCTGTCCATTCTTATTACCATTAATTTGTTTAAAAAAGAATACAAAACCTCTCATTGCAAAATATCACTAATAGAGCCCGGGTGTATAGGCATGTATAACAGTTAAATTAGGCAGGCAAAAAAGGCAATGAAAACGATTTTTAAAAAGGCATTATACATTTTTAAAACACATAATATATTTTATGCTCGACCATGCCGCAATGTACTAATTATACACCTTGTAGCAGTCCTTTAATGCATGTCATTAAAGTACACCTATTAATTAAAGTTCAGGTTTTCGATTATTCTCGATTATGCAATCGAAAGACAACTAGCAAAACGTCACGCAGGCTGGAAATCCAAAGCTGTCGCAGAAGGTTATGTTCTGTTACTATAATAATTAGCGTTAATTGTAAATAATATTCAAATAAATTCAATTTGTCATCTCGTTTTTCATTGTCGAGTTCAATTTCAATGTTATAACAAGTTTAACGTTTATCTTACTCTCTAGATCATATATCAAGGTCGTCGACATTCGTTGCCCGGAAAAAATCAATACTTTCGCGTCTGCGCACATCTCACAATTTACGAGATTGCACAAGGTCAGTTCCGCTCCCCAGTCACATAAGAATAACATGAATACTTATGAATAATTTCAAGTTAGAAATGTGGTCGAGGATAAAAAGTCGTATGAAACTTGCCTATAATGGTAATTAAGACGCTCGTAAGAAAATTATGAAACGAGCGCGTCTTAATTACTATCATTATAAGCTCGTTGCATAATGTACTATTAGCAATAAATTTAAATTGTATCAACATAACTCACTCGCTTAAAACCGCACTGACGATCCCCAATAATTTCATCTACGTACGGAGTTAATCTTCTCAAAAGAATATTGGACAACATTTTGTACGACATCAACAAAAGTGATCACCTTACGTGTGTTTCAAAAGCTTCTGTGATAGTGTAGGGACATTATTTGAGTGATTTTTCCTGAACGTAGTTGTACTTACTTGAGTATCTAAAGTACTTTCTTCCGCTTCTGCACCATAAAAATCCTGTCCATCACGTTCTTTATGAGGAATCTCCTTCCGTGTGTATCTACATTGGACTTCTGTAACTTCAAATTTTTAAGTCGGGCATCTTGAGAAATTATTTTCCCTTTTTAGTAAAAGGTAATCTAGTCCAAATTCGACTTATGTTCTCATCATACAGATATAAACGACGCTTGCCTAAATGTCATAACTTCAGAAGTAATTCTCTTATCTACTCGTTTCCCTTTGTATGTTAAATGAACTTCACCTCTCATACGAGTTTCATGTGTAAACGTCTCTTCTCTCTTTTTAGAAGTTTGTTCCTCAACTGCGGTGATAGACATTATGTCGGGTGTTAATATTATTAATAAAACACTAATAAGAAAAATGTGCACACTAAACAGCACAACCATACCACAGATTTTTTTTTATTAAAGTACAGGTCATTACTGGGAACCGCATGGTTTTTAAATAACGAGAACTCGGCCAATTTTGAACCAAACTATTATTTTTTGTTACCAATATATTCCATAAGGTATGAAATTTGAAACATGTACACAAGAACTTCAATGTTTGAAAATTACATCGTCAAGATGTCGTCCTCCCTCCTGAACACAACGTTTAAGACGTTCCTTGAAGCTTCGCACTGAATTTTCTAACATTTCTCTAGAAATGCAGTTGATTTCTCGGCGAATAGCTGCTTTAAGTTGCGAAATGATGCGATTCTTGTTAATATAGACTTGGGATTTGAAAAATCCCCACAGGAAAAAAAAATTCAAACGTCCGGGGAACGAGAAGGCCAAGTGACATTACCAAACCCGACATGTTCATCGGATAATGTCTATAGAAATGTGAGCAGTATGGGCTGTTGCCCCATTTTGCTGAAACCGTACCAAGCAACGTTGAAATGGATACGAAAGTCTCGTTGGGTCTGATTGATTCCCCGTTTGAGTAAAAGCATCGCATAAAGACCGCACGATGTTCAAGGTTCCACATCCCGCCTACTCTCCCCTCCACAGTGCCACCGTACCCAACATTCTCCGTGTACTATCCAAGTCAAAAACATGCGGTTCCCGGTAATTACCCTGTACTATCGATAGTAACATTCACTTCAAAATCAACCATATCCACCTTGATTCCATAAAAACTTACGATCGTCAATTTTATGTATTTTAGTGCAGAAATACTAGCCTGTATGTTTTGGCATTTTAGTTGCTTCTGCACCAAACAGAGTTTTCAAAACAATAAAACGGTAGTGTATTAAAGAGCCATTCATATAATGCAGCGTTTCTCAAACTATGGTCCGCGGACCACCTGTGTTCCTCGAGGTGTGGCCTTGTGATCCTTCAAAAAAGACAGAAGAAAAAATAAAATTCAAACGAATTGCACTTGGCGCCTGTAACCCAGCCAGGGACCACCCAAATTCATAACAGAGGACCAAAGCACCGAACCTTTTCATGTATTTATGATTTTCTTAATAGTGTTGCCGACACCCAGTCTGCACATTGAAATGGTCACGTACTGTACGTCGTACACCAGTAATACAACTCTGAGGTCACAAATTAAACTTATTTTCCAAGTAAATATGACGAATTTTCATGAGTTCGTAATCACTTTCATTGCGATATTGAAAATAACAAACTTTCATTGAGTGAAAGAGAATTATTAATTTAACTCTCGAATGAGACCGGACTTAAAATGAAATTCGAAGCGGAAGGTATGATTAATTTCTAGACCTTGTTACAAGTGAAAAGAGAATATGGTGAACTGTACAATGTTGCTTTAGAGATTATAATTCAGTTTTCTTCTACGTATCTGTGTGAGAAAGAGTTTTAATCATTAACTCCAATAAAAACAAAGTACCAAAATCGACTTGATGTATGTGACAATCTCCGACTTAAACTTACCAGCATACATCCAAGTATAGAACAACTGTGCAAGAATCGGCAGGCTCATCCATCTCATTAATGCGAGTACCAACATTTATTTATTTATTTTTAGTTAATTAGTTAAAGATTATCCAAACTCTAATACGTTAAATTATAAAAAAAAAAACCAAAGTGAATTTTCTTCTATTAACATTAACTTAATTAGTTAATACTAATATAAAATTAATTGAATTAAATTAATTTTGATTAATTAATTCTTTTTTAAAATACATGTATACTGGTATTAAAATATGCTACAACAATTATAAATTTGCTTTCGAAGGGAACAAGAGCAAGGCGGTCCGCGGAACTGTTCTGACTTTAAAAAGTGGTCCGCACTTCAAAAAAGTTTGAGAAACGCTGATATAATAGATTTCTGCATTAAACGATGCATTTATCTATAAATAGTTTGAATCCAGATATAACTTCATTTTATCGATTTTGGTCGATAGGGGTTTTCTGAAATAAACGATTCAATTACTCTGTGCATTGTACTTCATAATTCAAAGCAGCATTGCCAAATCATAAGACACAATAAATTAATACACGCTTGTGTGTATTAAACGTAGATGCCACTAACAATATACATGTCACTATGAACATTAGCGCAAGAAAGTATTTAGGAGGTTTATTTAATTGTATACACGTTATTTCAGCTATAACGCGCAAGACATGGGGATGAACAAATGTTCAGGTAGCTGTTATATAAAATTCAATAGGAATTGACTGTCAATTCCACGTTACCTTTCGCATCTAGACTCGCAATTTGGAATGATGTGCTGGGGCATAGGCTATATTCAGACAGATCACATTCTGCGCGGAAGATTCCAGATTCCTTATACGTTTCTCAGCTTTTCGCTTCTTTCCTGGAATTTTCAGCCGGAATGTGTCAGCAGCCTCTTCTTATTCGTAGCGCCATTTTCCATTTCGATTTCAATAACAACCAAGATTCTTAGAATTTCAAGGGTTGTTACTACAGATGAACAAAACTAACTGCCGCTCTCGCTCGCTGTGTTCGTTGCATTTGTATTTCGAGTCTCGTCTCGTCATTCTCGTGCGCTTCGAGTTTCGCTCATCATTCCCGAAATAGCATTTGGTCGGCGTGGAAAGATTTTGTAACCTTGAGTAACATACATCATTGAGATAAATAATATTATAAATGTTTAAATGAGACAAAAAGACTAAACAGAACAGTGTCTTAGTTATCAAAATGTTATGGTTCTATTATACAGGGTGTTTCAAAAATAGGGGGCATAATTTCAGGTATATATTTCCCACATGTAGACAATCAAAATAGTTCATTACAACATGTGTCCGGAAATGCTTCATTTCCGAGTTATAGCCTTCACAACATTGAAATTCACCGGAACGTTTTTCTTTCCGCAGGTCGTTGTCATTACAGAAGATATTCAAAATGTCCACCTCCTGCTTGAATACAGACCTCACATCGATGTCTCATTGACCTGCGAACACGATCCCAAACTCCAGGAGTATTGCGTATGTCCTCAGAACATGCCACAATTCGATTCCGAAGGGATTCCAAATCAGGCACCGGAGACGAATAAACTAATGATTTTAAATGGCCCCACAAGTAGAAATCGAGAGTGTTCAGATCAGGTGATTCTGTACTTCTGGAGTTGTAGATCTTGGTCATCCCCTTCCCAAACCAGGAGAGTTAAATTTTCCATACTCGCACAGACGGTAATGGAGACGTACAAATGTCTTCCGATCTGGACATTGTCGCTGTGGGTACCTCTCCTGGTACAAACGACGAGCCAGCGCAGCATTGCCGTCCGCCTTACCGTACATGAAGTGTATCTCTGCCAGCTCTTGATTTGAATACATGTCGCACAGTCTAACGCCTACACAACATTGAATGTAACCTTCGCCTCGGAATGAACTGTCAGAGTGCCCTCTTAATGTCTCCTTTGACGGCAACGACCTGCGGAAAGAAAAACGTTCCGGTGAATTTCAATGTTGTGAAGGCCATAACTCGGAAATAAAGCATTTCCGGACACATGTTGTAATGAACTACTTTGATTGTCTGCATGTGGGAAATACATACCTGAAATTATGCCCCGTATTTTTGAAACACTCTGTATATTACCTATGGTTACATAAATAGAAAGAAACAATTCTCAAATAAATTTGAATTTCTAAGAAACATAAACATAACGTTAAAATATTTTTTGCGAGATCGTGCGTATTTGCTTGATTTCCGCACAAAACCAATCCGCGGAAAGTCTAAAATTCCGCATTCAGTATTCCCAACCTAACACACATAACAATTTCCCTCTTCTTACCGCTCAAGTGACATATTGATTTTACTGCTTTAGGCTTTTAACATATTATTTTAGAGACTTTCATTATAGTAATAATTATAAATTGGAAACTTACCACTGCAATTTCACCTAAATTGCACTGTTAATTATTGTTTTTAAATATTTTCAAAAATTAAGTAAACTCTACAACTCCACTAAAGTTACTGCATTCGTGATGCAAGTAACATTAAGGAAGCCGTGAAAAAATCAACAAAATTCCATATTCACCATAGACTGGGGGAAAAAATACAGACGTATATCACGGCCTGCTAGAGTATAGTAAATACAGAAAATATTTTAAAGCAACAATGTTGAAGATAGATATTTTTGTTTTGCAAATTTGCCATCATTGAACAGAAACCAAGATGGAGATTTCATTGCAACTAATTAGAAATTCCTCTTTTAGGTATGTAATAAACGATCTTC
This sequence comes from Periplaneta americana, assembly GCF_040183065.1. Taxonomy (NCBI): domain Eukaryota; kingdom Metazoa; phylum Arthropoda; class Insecta; order Blattodea; family Blattidae; genus Periplaneta; species Periplaneta americana. Next base: position 172,894,081 of record NC_091126.1, on the reverse strand, counting down.
GCACAAAATAATGTACGATACACGAGCGGTATGTTTTCTTTCAATTCTCGGAAATTAAAAAAGCTCAACTACGTTTCGCTTTTTCACACTTTTCCTCGAACATGAAAACTTCAACATACCGCTCTTGTAACGCATATTACTATTACTTGAGATTGCACACTTGACCTGAAACATATGAAAAGAAAAGTTTCTTTGATCCCAAAGAAATTCAATTTACAAAACATCAGTATATTAAAATATTAAAAAACGAAAGCATTCGGTACGGTGAGCTGTGACTTAACTCATACTCAATAATTGAAATTCAACGTCAATAATATTACGTAACATTTCCTCATTTTATAGCAATCAATTTTGAAATAAGTAATCACGATAGTAAGTAATATCCTACGTGTATTTTATAATTGCACATATTTGTCATTGGCTTCAGCAGGTCCTGCTGTTTTTTCTTGTTTTTTAAAGAACAAATTCTGTGTTCATGTGCGCCTTTGTTTAGGCAACCAATTCAACAACACAACCACGTTACCTCGTCCGTTTAAATTTTCAGAGAGCAGTTGTTTACACGGCAGAACAGTAATAACGGTGAAGGGTAGCAGAATTTATAGTTTCTTTAATACATGATACAAAGAAAGAAACACAATAATACGTTACGCAAGAGTTAGTGGCGTTTCAGTGGTGGGAATTATGTTAGTAAGGCTCTACGCAGCAGCGGCTGTGGACGGTGGGGTTATGGTGATTCTATTTTACTGAAAACTGTCACAATCGATTTTAATTATTGCTATTAAAATACATGCATATTTCGACCTGCACAGAATTGAAATTTTCTTAAATACAGTACCTGGCCACATTATTATAATTACTGACACTTTTACTTTATTTTACTTATTGCTTCTTCATTTAAACTCTAATAATCTAGTTTTTTACGCAATTTATTTTAGGAATTCACGTAACATAATTTATTTTTATACAATATAAAGTAAAATTACAAGTTATAACAATGTTAATTTAAGAAATATTGATAAACAACCAATCTTTGCATTTTTTACAAAAATTTCAGTATTTCGTACGATCTACTTTGGCATCAATTACGTCCTCAATTCTCATTAGCATGCTTGCAGTACAGGAATGTATTACTTCCTGGATCCTCTTATCGTGATTTCAACACGTATTAACCTTTCAATAATTCGAACTTTGTTAATAATTAATTCTTTTGCCATCTCTCTTTTTACGAGTTCCCAGACGTTCTCAATGAGATTCCTCCCAAATACAGAACAATGTGTTTGGCACGCAATTGGAAGGTGTGTAGTTATTAACATTAGTAACAATGAAGAACATAGACATATGCCTCACAACAATATAAGGATAAATTCTTCAAAAAATTACATGAAATTCAGAAGTGTTTATAATAATGTGGCCTGGTACTGTATTTAGATTTTAAAATCTGAAGTGACTAAGCAAAATTACTAGTGAATCGGCCTTTCTAGCTTCAGGCCTGAGTTCGAGTAATAAAGAAGAGCAACTGTTCTTGGCGTAAGACATTTTTATCTTTGATAATTCCTTTATTTTACTAAAACTCGTCATTTTTACAATTACTAATGTAGAAATTCAAGACAAATATTGCACCATATATTCAAGGAATAAAAACCCACAACATTCTATGTTTCTGTTAAGGGGAGAGGATAGTATTTTTTTTTTAACTTTTTTCCTATTTGACGTAAAATATTAATTTTTTGTATGTAGAGAGCTCATGGCTGTGGCAACTCAACCAAATAAAAACATTTTTAAAAATTATTTGCGGGCCCAAATTTGAAAAAAAAAAAAAAAATACCCAATGCCGGACTGTACTAAACCCGATATATCTAAACCGTTTTTAAAGATAGATTAAAAAAGTTTTTTGCAATGTATTATGTTCTACAAACTGTCTGTAACAGAATTTTGATATTAGTCCCTACGTTTGTAAAATAAACAATTAAAATGTAATAACAATTTTCTGATTTCCTTTCTTGCAAACAAACAGACGTATTTTTAAAACGAAATCAATTAACAAAATTCTGTTACAGAGAAATGTTTGCTAATAGTCTGAAGAATGTGTGTTCTAAATTTCATGCATGTATCTTTAATAGTTCAGAAATTATATCCATTTTTGTCTGGGAATGTAGCAAAAAAATGAAGTTACTGGAAACCGATAAAAGCGGGCGTATGATTTAAAAATCCATAGCGCAGGAAGTTTAAAAATGACGTCTCAACATCCGATAAGGGTACAAATACCCACAAAATGTTATGCAATGCATTCCACACATATCAAAGTGTATTTTAAAGAAAAAAAATGTTTGAAAATTTAATTTACCGGAAACAACGATAAAAGTGGGCGAGTGATTTAAAAATCCATAATGCAGGAAGTTTAAAAATGGCGACTCAACATGCGATAAGGACACAAATACCCACAAAATATTATGCTATGCATTCCACACATATCACAGAGTATTTTAAAGATTTTTTTTAGAATTTACTCATTTTTCAACAAAAAATACCATCCTCTCCCCTTAAGTGAAATAAAAGTATACCCATGAATTACCTGCGACACCTAGATTCTGACATAAATCCAGGAATAAATGGTGTCATAAACAAAGGATACACGTGTAACTTCCAATTAAATTTTTACTGGGGATTCCCAACAATAATTTTGCCCTTCGCTTCGTGTGAAAAAAAAAAATGCGATAAAATGATTCCCCTAGTTAGAGACTTTTCAAATGGCCTTCCATCCCCATTGTCACTTCGAAATAAAAGCAGATCGAACTTTCGAAATGTAACCTCTGTACCGGGCTTTCATTTCAAAACTTCCCTGTATTCATTTGAACTACATTTTATTTAAACCAAAAACGTAAATTTTTATATTAATGGGGAAGTTTAAAACCAGAGTTAATTGCATTTTAGGTTTCAACCACTCGCCCCCAAACTCCCTTTGAAATTTAAAACGACACTCTATATTATGATATGAAAAAAATATTCAATTGTTTATACACCTACATCTCATTCATTTATTCTCACATTTATTTTCTATCGTTCTCTGGCAACTTGGATTGTTGTTAATGTCAGTTAGTTGTAGAATGAAAACACAGTTTATTTTGGGTAGTTTCGTAAATGTAGTTAATTAAATTCACTAAATTAAATGTTCAAAATATGCTCCATTGTTGGCTACACAGTAATAGAGCCTATTTCGCAATTCCTCTATATCGCATTGACATAGTATCAAAACCATACCTAGCCTACATAACAAATCCAAACTTTTGCTTTTATTATCCTCAATCTTGTTTTAAATTTTTGAAGAATAGGTTTATAATACACAATCATAATATTTCTTAATATATTAGTTTGTGTTACTACCTGAAATAACTTTCAATCATCAATAGTCTTTGCAGTTTTATTTCCTTCAGCTCTAATCAACAATAACAATCCAGGCTTTCAGGCGACGATAGAAAACAAAAGATGTGAGAACAAATGAAGTAGGTGTATAAACAATTGAATACTCTTTCAAATTAAAGTGTCATTATATAGGAGTTCAGTTTTAAATTTCAAAGAGGTTGGAGTGCGGAATCTAAATGCAATTAAAACTGTTTTAAAATTTTCCCTCAATATCTAAACTGAAGTGTTTTTTGTTTAAGTTTAATTTAATTGAAATAAATGCTTATTTAGACAGGGGTAGCTTTAAAATGAAAACCTTGTATTTCAGTAGCAATGACAAAAGTACAACCAAAGAAGTCTTCGAAGTTATTTATATTATTAATATTTTTGCTCTTTAAAATAAACTCAGGACTGGGAATTTATAATTCCATATAAAAAACGTATAATACATCAAATTTATGTCCATTCACTTCTCCTGAATACAAAACCAGAATTGGAAAGACAACAGAACAGTTAAAAACATGAAATAATATAATTTAGACAAGTTAACTAAAGATTTATTAGTCTGTCTTGGAAATGTAGGGGAATATGGGGCAAGACGGGGAAGGGGGGCAGGATGGGGTATAGCCTCTATCTTCCCAACAAGTAGTGAAATCTGCCGAATTTTTTTAGAACTTCGCCAACTCATGTAAATATATCATCACACAGCCATTCCTTGCATATGTTGTATGTTATTCGGTTGCTGCATCATATTGTATCATTCATTTGCAACTTTAAAGTGTTCTCTTCTCACACGTAAGTAGAAATGAGATTTATTTAGATAATCTATTTTAATGTCATATTACAGAGTGCTTACCTGGCTTTTAATTCCGAAACTTTCTTAAATTTCGTGCGTTATTTTTCCTGCCAATACCTCATAACTTAGAAATTGTGACTGTGGGGCAAAACGGAGTGGGGCATAACAGGGCAGTACCCCGTCCTGCCCCACGTCATATTTAATTAAATTTCACCTCCTGTAATGGGTTGTTCGTTCTGTTGTTTGTCAGAAGAAGGTTGGACTAGATGCGTATCATGTCTGAAATGGGCTCACAATTTTTGCGCAGGAGTGGACAGTGAAGACGAGGATGCCACGCACATTTGCGTATTTTGCGAATGACTTTTTTTCAAGTAAACTTGTAAAATGTTGTAGTATTCACACTTTCGGTCTATAATTTTTGTCACTTTTGCCATTTAATTATCACAAAAAATAGATACCCCATTTTGCCCCATACGTGGGGCAGAACGGGGCAAAACACACATTTCGAAAAACTAATTTATTTTAAGGTTATAATGACCGGATTTCACTCGAAGTGCATTTTTTTTACTTGTTTACAGTGTAATAAAAGCATGTATGTCATAAAACCCATACATTTACATTATTTAATACCAAATAAAAGCATTCAAACATTAACTACCCCGTCCTGCCCCATGTTCCCCTAATTGCAAGCTTAATACATTACAGATTACATAACGGTCGAAACGTGAAGTTTGTTGCTTACCTCTGAATGCATAACCGCATATTTTATACATCGTAAAGACGTGCATGACGTTACGGAAGCGAAGTGTACTTAAACACAGCAAGAGTAAACCAGTGTGTTACGTAAGATTTTATACTCGAGTCCATGTGCAAGCATCGACACTTCATTTGTCTATTTCCTCTGTATAGCCATAGCCTATATATTTTCAAGAGGGATATTTTTGGAATAACATAAGTTTGTAACAACTTTTCACTGTACATTACGATTTAAAATTGTCTCTAGACACACATCACACAAATAACATACGCCATGCAGGAAGGTGGCTCGTGATATAGCACGCATAATTAAACATACACATTACATACATAAATACCGGTTGCGCAAAAATTATTAGACGAATTTGTAAGACCATATCTTTACCAAAACTGAAGAAAAACCCATAATTTTGCTACAATTCGAAAGAGGAATATCTGCTTTTCCATACTGACCTTAAATGCATTCGATGTACGCCCCACGTGTGTCACGGCAAAGAATCAGGAATTACTCCCTCTCTCGCCAAACCCTGTCATGTGTGACGTTCCCGATGGCAGTGCTGACGCGCCTTCGCAATTCCGGCAGTGTCAGTGGACGTAAAGGGACATAAACATTGTCCTTGACAAAATCCTATAGCAAAAAATTACACACTGTGAGGTCCGGTGATCGGGGTGGCCATGTGCAGAAGCTGATTTCTGCGGCCGCCGCACCATTATGTTTAGTGACGAAAGGACATTTAATTTATTCGGAAAAGTCAATAGGCACAATATCTCAGAATTGTACACATTATCACCCATTAAAAGTCAACTATTCATTCTGAATTAGCCTGTAGATGCTTCTACTGTTTATGTGAGATTTCTATACTACTCAATTATATAGGCTAATTAGATTTGACTACTTGTATAGTCTATAATTAGCCAGTGAAGTCCATTCCGAGGTTGTACGCAGGGTAAGGTCGAATTTTTCTGGAAGTGATTACCTGTATGAGATCTTTTATAGGTTTTCCCTAACTGTAATGCAAATCTCAGGTAATTCTATCGTGAATCCTTTGACCCAATTCGCCAAAGTAATATGGCATTATGTTAGACAACGTGGTACATGATAAAATGTCGGTGAATACCCTACCAAAAATCCAGCTATTTTACATTATGGAATTTTCTCCTACTGTACAATATAATTTATGTAATACATTCTAATAAGTATTTATAAAGACCACTGAAACATCATGTACGTACTTACTTTTCACAAACATTTTGTTCTGAAATTTTACGCTTACAATGAGTTGGAGTTTCCAACGCAACTGAAGTTTCCTAATCCGTCACTAAGCAAGAAACTCATCCGTCACGTGAAAGTATCTCTTGAAATTTAAATAGCCTTTTGTAGTAAATAAACGATACGTTGCGATTTTAAATTCATTACATACAAATATCCATTTCTGTCTAACGATAAATTGAGTGAAAATTTAAACATGTGTATAATATTTGTTCGAATTGAATCGGTTATTTGAGAAATCACACAAGTTCATTTTTAGCCAAAATGAGTTTAATGTGTTTCTGACATTAATACATGAATTTGCAAGGGAAATACATGTCCGCCTTATTTTAAGTGATGATGTCAAGACAGTATTTTCCTGAAGAGGATGAAATCGAAATATTTTATGAAGATATATTTTCTGTTTTAATCGTAACAGAGACGGCGCACCTGAGAAGCTGTAGTTTGGAATACGAAGAAGCTATCTGTGTTTTCATTTTGTTTTCATTTTTGCGTTCATCAATTTAAGTTCGGTTGTTAAAGACGTGTTTTTAAGTGATAAGAAAACTCCTTTTAATGGCTGTCATCGGAAAGATAGGAATAGTAGAGGTCTCATGCTGTAGATTTCCATACTGTATACGCTTTATCTCTTTGATTTTTATTAAATCAATCTTGTATTTCGATGCCAGATGTCCCACAGTTTCTCTTTCTCCAAACCACTTAATTATATTATGCATTTTGTTAGATACTTAGCACAACATGTTTCCTTTTGACACTCGTGGAACACATTTTATCTAGAAGTCGTACAGTACGGCAACTCGCACAGTATAACTGTGTAAGTGTAAATGCTTGTAATAACCCTCTCAAGAAAAAATGCGTATGCTAATACAGGGACATCATTTTATTTTTACTTCAATTTTTATTGTACCTGAGTTTTTGAATGTATTTCACTCCCACCCCCTCTAGTAGTAAACTACCAACCGTCCTTCACACTGAACCAAGGCCGCGTATGCAGTCAGAGTCGCCTTACGATCATAATAAACAGTTCTGATTTGGTGAGTTTAGTACGTTCCAGAAATATGTACGCGTTTTCCAGTGACGAAAGAGCTTTCAATATTGAATCATATTTTCGCACAGGTACTGTCGTCCGTTTGCCTACATCGCATCCCGGTTTCTCCCACCCGCTTCTGCTCGCCCCTCTGTAAAGGCTAGTGACTGGGCTGTCTTAGCTCTTTTCTGAAAACATTTTTGTCTGTTAAGAATTGAACGCCTACGTAATATTATACAACTGTATAAAATAATTTTAAATAAAAGGGCAGCGTAATTAACTGTCACGTGATTTCCCCCCTTTCTACGACCCTGCAACAAAACCACTTGGATTGACAATAGATAGCATATCTGAGTAATTTTATCTTTTCGGATCGGGCATAAGTGAAGATTGCATTTACAGTACGTAAGGTACTCTTTTATAGAGTAGGTACAGTATTATTTCAACATGAGTTACTAGTACGAAAGACGAAACTGCTCATTGGAATAGGTGTAATAGTATATAGTGCGATAATATGCATGAAAAACTAAAGCCTGTATCAAAAATGTGTTTAAATATCCATATTATGATTATTTTTCAATTTAACTTCATTCTCTATACTGTTTGCTAAAGTGCTGTAGACAGTATAATATACACTGCAGAATGAATATGTCCGAATGGATAGATTATTGTTAATACAATACTGTATTTTGATTAAACAAAAACCTATTGAAAATTATCGATCTCAAAATCGCGATATTTACTAGAGTACGTAAATGGATGAACTACTTTTCTTCCCTCCTATACCTAGTAAAGTGATTTGTTTGTATTTACGCCGTATCATCGAACTCCAGTCGTGGAAGGGGGTAGCGAACGGTGTTTCCGGTTCTCAACCGTTAATCCAAAGGTATAGCCAGGTTAATGTTAGAAATGTTAGTAAAAATAAAATGATGTCCCTGTATAACGTACAATAGTATCTACTGTACTTCATATGTTTCTGCAGCAAAAAAAAAATAATAATAAAGGTAGAGAAAGACAGTCGGATAATCCGCCAATCGATTAATAGGATGACGGATAATCGAGGTTCTACTGTATCTCGGAAGTTTTACATTACTAGAGCGTCGTTAAGTTCAGTATAATACTTGCGAGCAGAGTTATCATGAAATCAGCTCTATGTTTTCTAGATCCTCGGGCCTAAAATGCTAACTACCCAGGATTCTTAATATTTACAAAAAAAAAAAAGGCAGGCAGTAACATAGAATAAACACACTGTCTATCTTAACATCCCAATATAGTGGTCACACCCCCTCCTTCGTGAATCCTGTATCAAACAAATGACGTCTGTTTTTGTGATCCGTTAATAGTTCCATTGCCATTTCAAGTCACTGTATTTCATTCCTGAAAGTTAATTAGCCCTGCGAGCCAATGGATATCTCATCTGGATCTTGGGTTGGTGGCAGCTTTCGCAGGTTCCTGTGATAAACTGTTTTCCCAATGCGAAAGAATCGTCAACAGCCTGGTCTCCACGAGCTCTACTAGCTCCATCTTGGTAAGCGTGTTTCAAATGTTATTGCCTGTTGCGCCTATATGCCTCGGTAGCCACTGCTAGAACTTCCGAGACAGTGCCTTAAATCTGCGCATCTATCACGAAATGAATTACTTAAAACAAGAGAAGAGCAGTCTATAGAAACAGAAGCAAATCTAACCGTCAATTATTTCAATATCATTGGATAGAATTCATTCGTCTGTAATATCTCTTTATCATGAAGCAAAAGAGAAATAGTACATTATGCAACGAGCCTATAATGGTAGTAATTAAGATGCGAGTATGTTTATGAAACGAGCGCAAGCGAGTTTCATAATTTTCATACTAGCGTCTTAATTACCATTATAATGAAGTTTCATACGACTTTTTATGCTCGACCATATTGATTTTTTCCGGCAATTGGTGAAATGAATTTGCGGGAATATGTTTTGTGAAAGGCTGGAATTGATGTTAATTTGTGTGTTGTTTTTTTCGACTGAGTTTAATATTGTCTAATCTCGCGCTAGTTGTCTTTCGATTGCATATCCGAGAATAATCGATACTTGCGCTTTCATATTGCTACAATGGTATTTTCTGATTGGTGGAACACCTGAACTTTAATGAATAGGTGTACTTTAATGAGGTCCATTAAAGGGCTGCTACCAGGTGTATAATTACCACATTTCGGCATGGTCGAGCATAAAATTATATTCACAATGGTACAGCTTAGTAATTTCACATTCATAAAAATATCCTAAATATAATAGCAATTTTAGTAATTTTATCTCATTTTCCGAGCATCTAAAAAGCAATCCAAAATTTCACAAGACCATATCCGATCATCAAAAGAAGCAATTACTAACAATTATTATTCGCCTACCCATTTAACTCAGTTCTGTTAATTTTCACACATGAGAACACGAGGCACAATTTTGCAATATAATGAATGGGAAAATTTTAACTCCACCTTATACAGATAAAATAAGCTGAATGTTATACAGAATGTAAACGATATAAACTGCCAAAAATACAGGTGATATAGCATAAATTACTGAATAAAAAAGTCTAATAAATTTTTTCTGTAACTTTTGTACTTTTCCTAGAAAACAATGTTCTGTGAGTCCAATGTTTTTGAAAATGATAGTAGACCTTCATTATTTACTTCGGTCCGCCACGTTCATTGCAACTGTGATGATATTCCCTCTATTTTCCACCAGTTGCTGTGAAAATCCTTTAATTTGTGAAAGTGAATATAGGGGATTTTGAATCTATAGGATTCATTTCCTTGTTTACAAATCAGGGTACTCTGTTTCTCTATTGTGGTGGTATTAGCGTGTGTTGGACGGAAGGTCATTGGCAATGACGTTCACATTACTCGAACAGTAAATATTAGACTACTATCAATCTTAAACATATAGAGTGCTATTCATAGACATTTCGCAGCACATGCTACGAGCGTACTAAGCTAGCCCCGGCTATCCACTGGTTACTAGTACAGAATTCAAATCATATCCTGTCGCTAACGCTGGTTTATGAATACGAAAAACGCTGATCATCCACCGGAAACCCGCGCTAAAAATGTCTATGAATACGGCCCTTAATATTTTAGGAATTAAAAATAAAAATAGAAGAAAAAACAAAATTTCATTACACATGTTTAGTAGGCCGAAATGTACAGTCTGTATAATTTTGGCAGTTAATATAGTTTACACCCTGTATTATGAAACTCTTCTACTAAAGTAGCAGTTACATTTAATTAATATATTTGACCTGAAGGCTTCAAGGAACTAAAGAGGAAATACTTGTTCAAAGGTTAATCTCAGAATTTAACTGCCTATTCCGATGGAAGCAGGATATTCCGAACATGCTTCAATCGCGTGAAAAGCACTAAACGTAAAAGCTTTGCAAACGAATATACAAGGAACACACAAATTAAGCTTCAGAAAATAATGACTGCACCAATGACAGTATATTAGTATATTGCATTGAAACCTGAGTTCACAGAGATTAGACAAACGACATATTCAAACAAAGGAACTAATATTTTAAGTAGCTTAAATGACAAGGGACTGACGACAATAAAATCAGAAATATGACATGCACTCAAGATAATCCTGATAAAGAAATAATGGGCATTAATACTAATGAAGTAAAGGAATTAAGGACAGCAAAACTAGCATTCAATGAGGAATGAATATATATAAAATTCGTATTAAAATGAGACCACGACTTCGAAAATACTTCTCTAGTACAGAACTGGTATTAAGATTCAGAATATTTTGCTGAATAACTGTATTCGATTGGTAATATTATCTTACCCTAAACCAAGGCGATGGTTGCCGAAGGATTTAGAAAGATCGAAACCTATCACAGTTAGTTCATTTACGGCAATGGTAGCTTCCTCCATAGAAGAGAACACTGCTTTGTGACGGCAGCAATTCGCGATATAAATGTTAATTTGTTTATGTAACTCTGTGTGTCCAATAAGAAACGTGTTTTTTGTAGGAAGTGTTGATCGAAGGAAATAATATGCAGACGATATTGCAGGATTAGTTCAAGTAAATCACAAAAATGGTCAGCGAAAATATGTCCTGAGAAATATGTTATATCGCGATAACAACAAGGAGATAAAGATCTTACCTTTTTCTCGATCCGTCATTCTCGTGGTCTATATCGTAAGCTGCTGTCTTCCTCTTTTAAAAGGACGCGCCTTCATAAGCCAACCCTGCAGAAAACAATGAAATAGACATGTGAATTGGAGTAGTAGTGGATCGTCCGTCGTTTATTAGTCTTAAGTTTGCACTGACATTGTATTCAATGATAGAGAAAGCAAAGGTAAATTATTCAGAAAAATATGGCTTGGACTTCTTCCGTTGCTGACGAAAAGTACAAAAAATCACAACGTTCCGAAGATTCAATTTCCTTCGTCTTTAGGTAACCAAAATGTATCTATTCGTAGAAGCCGTAGGGATTAATAACAAAAATCGCGTCAGTTAAGTGAATTTAGTAATATTCATAAGACCCCACTTGCAAACGATAAGGTAAATCCAATCTTCAGAAGAATGTGAGCTTTTCCTACAATTTATCGACAATGAAATAAGCACAAACTTAATATTTTTTGTTAACTCAGTCAACCTTTTTATATGTAAAAATATACACACTTACAAGTAAACATAAAACATGGTTTTTTCAATATGGAAACCATTTTATGATGCGATTGACTCATTGATAATATAAACAATGAAATCAGCGACAGTTAGCTACAGGATTTACCGTATTCCTGTAATCCTACAACCCGATAGGATTTGTCTGGACGAAGTATATGACTGCACATTACAAGGAGGATAGAATGAGGGTATGAGAAAGAATATTTCTTGGATGAAATGCATTTTTAGCCGCAAGTCCTTATTATTGTTCCAGGGATTTCAGATATCGAATATCAGATGGACCAACACTAGGGCACATATTTATCACAAAATATCATAACCTAAATTGAATAAGAGTTTTTCTATAATTTTATTATTTCGTTCGTAATAGAATATCGCTCAATTTCATGCAAAAAAGGCGAAATTAGTAAAAACATAAATTATTTATTAAATATTTACTCTTCAAAAGATGGTCGATGAAGAACTTTCAGCGCTATGAGTGTCCATTTCTGAGCTATATGTATTTTTAAGTTATCCATTTCTTTAAGAACCTGTAAGCTCAAAAAGTTTATTTTCTGGGGCTCTTCTAAAACGAAAAAAAATATTACTCAGAAAAACTACAAAATTGAGTGCTGTTTCTTAAATTAGTAGCTTTATAGAATTAGTCATGTAAAGATTTCACAAGCAATATATCGATGGCCCAGAACCAGACTCTTCCAAGTCCATTTTACTATTATATTTTCAGGAGAGCTGACGTTCAAAGCTTCATGAAAAAATTTGGAATAGCTTCATAGCAACCTTATGGAGAGGAATATTTACAATTTTGTTCGATTCATATATGCAGACAAGAACTGGAACACTATGAAACAGAGATTTATTTCTTATAAAAAGTTGGACTTAGAACAGTCTGGTTCTCAGCCATCGATGTAATAGGAAAGCCTTCGCATCCAGTACATATAAAAAAAATCCAGCAAGGGGTTCAGTTAACAGCGCTTTGAAATTAGAGAAATATATTATGGAAGCAAGTTGTTAGTGAAGAAATATTCGTGCAAAAATGAATTGAAATTATAGATTAACAGCAATTAATTCATGCAAATATTGAGTACTGCTTTTTCTATTCAGTAACACATTTCACAGAATTTAACGAGGATCGAACTCCGTTCCATTTTCACAGAAATCCTCAGTTTACTTGGGTATAGCTAGACCTATAGTAATATCGAAAAAATTTCCTGAAACGTCTGCTGCGACATCAAGATAGAAGTCACGAACAGAGTGAATATAATTGTGATATCTGATCAATTTCTTGAATCCATTCCCTGCCTTAATATTTGATTCCCATTTAGAGTGGACTTATATGCAGAGAGACCATTCCATGTCATAACCTCCAAGTTCCACATGGAATTGTTTAAAAAAAAGCGTCCGCACGCATCGAAGTGAGTCCCATACCATCAAGCAGTGTGGCTCACAGAATGCCATCATCAAGTTGAATATTTTATGCTTCTTGAATTCCCACTGGTTCGGTATCTGTTATTGTCGAGCTCAATATTTGAAAGCATTGCAGAGCGAGGCAATAATGACAGAGCGTGTGCACGCCTGTAAAACCCGCATTATCATCACTACGGCGGCTCATCATTTCGAAAAGCGATTTCTACGGAAAAAAAAAATAGAAATTTCTACCATATTTCATTCCCGCTTCTGCTTGTCGATATTAATTGCATGGAGAAATAGATTATAATGAGAGAACGCTCAACTCACTTTATCCCTCAACAAAATGATTCCCACATTTTTTGTAGAGCTACATCTCCTCAACTTGCCCGTCCATTATATCGTCACATTAGTTCTTAACTCTTCACCATCTCCACTTCCTCTCTTTTGCTTTTATAATTTCTCTTCTCACGCTTTCTCCTCTAGGAATTATTCACTTTTTCTGCTTCACTCGTACACTTCCTTCTTCTACTGTATTCCCTTCTTCACTTACTCCTCCCCAGTCACTTCCTGTCCTTCACTTATTCACTTCATATCCACTTCCTCTCCTCCGCTTTTATAATTTCTCCTCTCACGCTTTTTCCTCTAGGAATTATTCACTTTTTCCTGCTTCACTCGTACACTTGCTTCTTCTACTGTATTCCATTCTTCATTTCCTCCTCCCCAGTCACTTCCTGTCCTTCACTTATTCACTTCATCTCCACTTCCTCTCCCCCGCTTTTATAATTTCTCCACTCACGCTTTCTCCTCTAGGAATTATTCACTTTTTCCTGCTTCACTCGTACACTTGCTTCTTCTACTGTATTCCCTTCTTCATTTCCTCCTCCCCAGTCACTTCCTGTCCTTCACTTATTCACTTCATCTCCACTTCCTCTCCTCCGCTTTTATAATTTCTCCTCTCACGCTTTCTCCTCTAGGAATTATTCACTTTTTCCTGCTTCACTCGTACACTTATTTCTTCTACTGTATTCCCTTCTTTATTTCCTCCTCCTCAGTCACTTCCTGTCCTTCACTTATTCACTTCATCTCCACTTCCTCTCCTCCGCTTTTATAATTTCTCCTCTCACGCTTTTTCCTCTAGGAATTATTCACTTTTCCCTGCTTCACTCGTACACTTGCTTCTTCTACTGTATTGCCTTCTTTATTTCCTCCTCCTCAGTCACTTCCTGTCCTTCACTTATTCACTTCATCTCCACTTCCTCTCCTCCGCTTTTATAATTTCTCCTCTCACGCTTTTTCCTCTAGGAATTATTCACTTTTCCCTGCTTCACTCGTACACTTGCTTCTTCTACTGTATTGCCTTCTTTATTTCCTCCTCCTCAGTCACTTCCTGTCCTTCACTTATTCACTTCATCTCCACTTCCTCTCCTCCGCTTTTATAATTTCTCCTCTCAGGCTTTTTCCTCTAGGAATTATTCACTTTTTCCTGCTTCACTCGTACACTTCCTTCTTCTACTGTATTCCCTTCTTTATTTTCTCCTCCTCAGTCACTTCCTGTCCTTCACTTATTCACTTTCTTCTTCGCTTTTCCCGTCTTCACTCATACGCTTCACTTTCTCCTACACCATTCATTCACGTCTTCATAAATTTACTTCTCCTTCATTTCTCCCTTCTCCACTTCCTACTCTACCATTTGTCCACTACTTCCTTCTCCACTCTTTAATTTCCTTCCCCTCCATCTGTCCTCCACTTCTGCCTCTACAAGTTGTCCACTTCTCCCACTTCCTACTCTACTACTTGTCCTTCTCCACTCATCCACTTCCTCCCCCATATTATTTTAAGTACCTCCTCTACCAATTATTAACTTTCTTCTTCATTAATTCACTTTCTCCTTGTCTTCCACTTTCTTTACCACTTATTCACTTCTTCCTCCTCAACTTATTTTCTCCTGTTCACTTCCTTTTCTCAAGTTCTTCCTTATCCTTTTCCTACTTGCCTTCCTCTCCTACTTGATAAGTCTCTTCTACTTTCCCCTACTTCACGTTTTTAAAAATCATCAGCATCATCGACCTGCAGTGACTGAGCTCTTTGCGCATTCAGGTGCCTTATGTGAGGATATCTTACCCAACTTTAGATAGAAATAGCAGGTCCCTAGTCAACATGGCGAGCATATCGAGAGGAAGCACAGAACATATGCAAGACAAGTGACACATGAACAGTATTCATGCACGGAGAAGTTTCACTACTTTCTCATGTCCGCGAGATTTGTACTGAGAAATTCTACCACGTGAGCTACAACAGGGGGCGTAGTCAATTTATCGTTTCGTAAATATCTAACTTTTTAATACGATTGGTAATTTTAAGTTTTATATACGTAACACTCAGTGGCGTGGTAGGTCTCTCATTTTATTGAATTTACAAGTCATCGAACATCAATTAATGAAACATGCTACACGTGAACAAAGGAGGAATATCAGTACTGTAGGGTCTAGTCGAGAATCGAAAACTAGATCGTAACTTTCACTTACTAAACTAAAGTAAATCCCATGTCGCTAGAGCTAGGCCGAACTGAACACCTGCAATCTAGTAGTCAGCTGCGTAACTACTAAACGGGATAGCCGTGCTGCATGGTAAGTGCTACGAGATCCTAAGATGTTATTAATCGGCTTTTCTTTAATCGGATTTCGCCATTTGTGAGTCTCCAGGAGGATGATATACCGTAGAAAAATTCCTTGGGTAAAGACAGGAGTCAAATATGGGACCTCTTAGTCCATAGTAAGACAAGCCAACGAGTAACCAAGGAGGTGACAGACTTACAGACATTGTAAGTTGTGAATTCCAAGTGCTAGTCAATGTACACAGATCGAATATTGGTTAAATGACTAGTGACTCGGTTATCCATACAAGTGTCAAATCCGGGAAGATCAAGGTGTAATTTGTGACTGAAAGGCGGTGGAAAATATTTTCTCTGAGTACTTCCATTTCCTAAGTCACAACTTCAATATTTCTCTATTCACTATGATCATTGATCAGCTATTAGGAAACGAGACTATGAAACCTTATTGCCATTCTTGAGTCCAGGAACCTGATAATCATTAATCAACATGTGACATTTGTAACGTTTCGGAACTACTTACAGGTTCCAACATCAGGGCAGAGAGGTCGCCACCCCTAGTCCACGGTGTACAATGACGCACTATTACATTTTTCTCTCAGTGTAACGTAAATAGTTCCAGCCTGTTGAAGTAACTACGTACGGCTGTCATTTTAATATCCACTGACTTTTAATAAAAATATATTTAGTTTCAAGTTCTGTTGATGAAATAATGTATATATATATATATATATATATATATATATATATATATATATATATATATATATATGTGATTACGTACCGTTGTTATCATAGGATTATCACGACGAACCTACACTATATTCGCTTTTATTACTGATCGTAAGAAGAAAGCGAACACAAAACACGTTTTTGTCTGGCAGGTATCTACTTAATTCATGTATTACGTCAGATATTTTGGTAATGAATTGAGTTAAAACCTTGTATGCAGATGAAGCTCATTACACGTAAAGTTTCTTCCCACTGTTTTCGAGGAAAGTAACGTCTTCGTAATACAAGAAAGATGAAGACATCATGATTCTAAAAAAATCCACTTTTTCTTGCTTCCAAGAGAAGATGTAGACACTCAAAAAGTTTAATGCAACTTTTTTATTCCGTATTATTAAGAGTTACATTTCCCTTTGGATGACATCGCAGCCTGAGAAAGCAAAAGAAGAAAAAGAGTAACAGAGAGGGAGTAAGAAACCGAATAAGATAAAGAGAAAGAAAACATAGAGAAAGTATAAACCTCGGTCAGATAGCTTCGGGGGAAATGCCACAAAAGAGACCGAGTTTGGTAACGCAACTGACGAAAATCACTTTAACGTAATCTTTAATTAACCCTTATAAGGTATCTTCTTTAGACGCCATGAAGGCATATGGGACATGGAGGCAGAGCTATCTGCTTTCATAACCTCGGCGCTAGAATGGTGTGGTGTCATTAGCGTCACGTTCCGACCGCCTTTATACCCCAGTGAAGGGCCAGCACTCATTTTGACGAGAATCTGAGTGGACTGTAGAAGTTTGGTATAGGAAAAATTCCGCTACCTCCTGGGGTTGAACCCGGGATCTCCCAATCCTTATTAAGTTGTTTTATCATTTGAGCTACCTGACCGACAATTAGCCCTTGTGAAGGTGTGAATTTACACATTAAAAACAAGTAGTTACTTATGTTGTAGATTTTGCGTGATTCAAAGTAAAAATAATCCTCTTCTATAATTATTATCGAAATCATCACTTAGAAATATGAAAAGAGAGCCTAATGCCTTGTGCTTGTGTAATAAAATAGCTCTGATAACTGAACGAGAATAATTTGGCACGATCTGTAACATCGGATGAGGTGAAGAAATTGATTGCAACTGATAACGTAAACTAGTGAATCTTTGTTAAACAATTTTTCTCCTTTCTTATTTCACTTTCATATAAGTATAATTCGTTAAGCCGTACTATTCAGTTGGAATGCTTGACTTTAATTAAATCTATTGAATTGTTTTCAAGTAGTTGATCCAAAAGTAAGATATTCATCAGCAATGAGCTGGAAACTACATGGTGCTATGATCTTTTATTACTTGTTTCTGAAGACGAAACCAATACGATGATCCGACACAGAAAATATAGCAATTTACCACAAGTTTTAAATTAAAATTGTATGGAAAGTCTAATCAGAAAATACGAGACGTCCTTATGAGGTCATTGTAGCAATTTTGAAATAAAAAATATCAGAGAAAACGAAATTACGAAATCTGTCTCGAAATTTCTGTGTTTATCAGATATCTCTTAGGATGAGCAAAACTAATTCCTGTCCACTTGATAGAGCTACTGATGGCGGAATATAAACATACGCTTGAGACAGACGGAAACCACTTCCTTTTGAACTGTCTAATTACTACTGAGAGTCCTAAGTTTGTATCTTAACATGCAACAAATCTAATAATCGATTTTCTGCTATTCTGATTTCCCTTAACCCTCCAGTAGTCGCGTGCACAAATCCAACGTTAGTAGTAGCGTGGGTCTCACTTATGATCCATATTCTAAGTTATTTTTTACATATCGTAGAAGAGGGTAAAGTCGATCAAAATTTTGCAATTTTTTTATGATATTGAGGTTATGCAATGGAGCCAAATTCCTCAGAAAATAGCATTTTGTCGTCATATCCTTCACATATGAAGGCACGTTACAAGAATTGAATTACAATCTATCAAAAACAGATTTTTTTATTTGACTTGTGGTCGAAATTATCTGCTTAAATAGGGTAAAGTCGATCACCATTGAATTTTTAGTTTAAGATCGATTTTAAAATATTGCGGAGTAAAGTCGATCACTGTTTATGTTTAAAAAAAAACAAATTAAGTATATTACATATATATTATTTGTTTAATGGGTGTAAAAAACAATAATAATCTACAATATATGCATATAGCATTATATAGTGTATCTTTTGTTACTGTGATCATACTATTCGATACAATTAGGCCTATAGGTCTCCACTGTACAAACGTGACTATGATTGCCAACTTATAAAACATAAAAACACATTTTAATACTTTACATACCAACAAACAAAGATTTAAGAATTCAAAATTTACATTGAAATACCAACCTTCAATTATAATCTAAAATGCAATTCAACATTGTTTAGGTTTATATCAGATGTTATTTGAAATCTTCCCCTCCTCATGTCACTTCAGAAATTACGTTGTTCCCATAGTCAGGCACAGACGGGTATACAAAATATGTTCCTTTGGCAGCGCTTCTCTTACGCAAGAAATTCACCATAATTTCGTCTTCCTCTCTCCCCACTATCCCATCAATATAAGCTATACTACGACACTTTTCTGTTTATAAGTGTTAGTTGGAGGTATTTCCTGCTGGTCCTATCTGCTTCGAGTAAGTCGATGGCATGATCGACTTAACCCTACAAAGGTACAAGTTTTTTTTAAATAATACGTTTAAATACTAACATTTACGAACTGCAAAACTATTATTTCAGGATGCAATCCCAACGAGAAGTACTTACGTATACTTCCTGTCTCCTTTCACTGCTGACTATAATTTAGAGTTTGTAAGACTTTGTTTTCATTTAAGAGAAAAAGTTGAGAATAACAATTTTCACTTCAACGGTAATTACACAGTGTTCCCATTGTTGGCATTCGCAGGCTTTTTGTTGTCCCTCTCGCTTACATTTGCAATGTCAGGCAATGAAGTCAGCATAACAAAATTTTGACAAGTAACTGAGAAAATATATAATTTCCAATAAAAATCGCAAATGATCGATTATACACCCACTGATTGACTTTACCCACTTCTACGGTAGCATAATACTATTTTATTTTATTTTTTTAATGTTTGCTTAATTATTAATGATTAAACATTAACAGAGTCTAATTATATTCACTTCTTTTCAAAATTCACAAAACAATTTTTTGTCCAATTACATATTACAATAAATGCTGTAAAACATAAATTTAGAGACTGAGAACATCTGTGCGGAGCACAGTCATGATCCAAGAACGCACCAACTTAATTACACGCAATGAAGAAAACACTTGCTCAAGACCTATCAATTATAGCGACTTCTGAGGGTGTAGAGAAATATACGAACGGAAGGTACCCAGATGACAGATAAAATAAGTGCTGCGATTTCGGATCACCAATCATAAATAAAGTACTGGATTACTATTGTGAGCCACGCGACCACTGGAAGGTTAAATATTTGTATACAAATATCAGAGACTATTTCATTCTAATGGAATAAAGCACTCTGTTTCGAAATTGTAATTCGTCAATAAATGTATCTTTAGAAAGATATCCACAAATTCTATCTCTATAATTTTTTTTTATCCATGATCATGGAGTTCAGGAAACTAAATCTCCGATCGTCTCAAATCTCATAATAATTCTAAATGTTATTTCGTGTTAGGTAAAAGTATGGTATCTATTACTTTGAAACTTTCAAGAAGTGTTAATATCTTTTTCAGTTCAGTACCTTCTTATCTAGGCATTATCCTATTCGTAGTGTATTATAAACTATTGCTATTAAGATAATATAAGATAATTCTTAGTCACTCTACCTTCTACTCTGTGATATACGGCCTGAGACGTGTTGTATTCTAGCGGAAGCCTTCCAAATTACCACGCATTGATACTCTTTTTGGCGGGAATCTGTTAGTTTGCAGTTAGAAGCTGAACTGTTGAAACGTTTATCATTATTGAGTTTTCGAGGTAAGTGAAAATTTTAGCCGTAAGTTCTTTTCTTGAATATACATTAATATTCCTCAATGTTAAAAATATTAGTGATATTCTCAGAGAGAAGCTATCTACGTTTACAGAAATGTATGTTTAATTGATTTCGTTTCTAAATTATGATATGTTTTGACGTTATGACTTACATCATTGTGTCACAAACATGAAATACTAGTATTATTAGTATTCCATCTTTATACGTTGGTTTTCTCTTTCGTTACTAGTGTTGGCATCTGTAGGAGGGAAAACCTCACTTTCTAACAAAGTTAGAAAACAGTGTAATGAAAAGGCAATGCAAGAAGTCATAAAATAAGTTCAAGAAAAGAAGTGAGAGACGATTCATCTGGATTCAGTATTACTATTGAGAAAACACCTAATGAAGATGCGGAATGCTTGTTCTGTGCTTTTCTTAGTAGAGTCCTTTTTGACTTTGCAATTTTGTTAACCTTGTAACTTGTTAATAGTATTCCATATTTCTACCTCCATTTTATGTAAGAAATAGGCCTATGTCAGATTGAGAGAATATTTTTTTTTTCAAACATTTTATAACATCTTACGAAATTCTAAGTCTGGTGTACTATTCACAGGGACATTCAGCAATAAACAGGACGATACTTTATATTCAGTATTCAAAACATACACCTATTGGTTCCAAAATGAAAAAAATATGAAAACAAAATACCATTCCATATTTGTACTCCTTCCTCGATTATTATTTTACTTTATTATTAGTATTAAATTAAGGAAAAACTATCCATAGTAAATCGTGTAACACTAGACGAAACAGGTGTAGTAGTATTAGTAGTAGTATTTTATTTAGCGACGTTTTCAACCATAAATGCTATTTATTTAGCGTAAAATTTTATCGTGGTTGAGGAAGGCTCAACAAATTTTGCCTCCAGTCTTCCATCAGGGCCAAGGTTCTCTTACGTGCCATAAATCTACGAAACGAGACTCAGACTTTCACTTCCCTCCCAGGGAAACCATGCTAAGAATTTATCGGCATTTAAAATCTATTGTCTTCGACCGGGTTTGAACCTATGAACAGTGAACCCCGAATCCAACGAGATGCAAGGGACCACCTAGGAGAGCAAACAGAATAAGAAACTGCGTTATTATAGACTAATTCACTACTTCATGCAGCTGGAATTTAACTCAGATATCGTGATTCATTTCGCGTCCCTCAGCTTTACTTTAAATCAATTTAAAAGCATGAGTCACAAACCTCGCCCATTCCCTATAAAAGAATTTCCCGGAATCTGTTTGATTCATAGCTTCACTTCTATGCATGCACTCCACAAATCCTAAACTTATTAACTTTAATTGAGAAGATGAATTTGTAGATTGATTTTACTGAGGAACGTTTCTTAAAGATCAGACAAACTCATGCATGCTATTTCCCTTCTATACAAAATTTTACATAACTCTTCTCCAAATTACTTGTCTTCAAGCTTTCAGTTCCTCACTACTTCACGAAATCAGTACCAATCTCTTCTTTCTATGAATGCATGAATGAATGAACGAATGTTAGCCATGATGTCCCATGTTGGGCACAGGCCTCCTGTGATGGTGTCAAAACCCCCTCGACAGGGATGGCTCAAGTGTACTCGCTTGGTGAGCCAATCCAGGCGAGCTTGTCGTGTATACTACTTTTGTGACATGGTTAATAACCCTGTTCAACTTTACTAGTCTCAGCACTGTTCTTTGTTCATTTTTTTTTCTTGCACTACATACATTATACTGACACTGGCACTTTGACAAACACTGATTGCTATTTACACTATTTACCTGACACTTTCTCAATGCTGACTTTACTATTTACAAAACTTATCTTACACTTTCACTAATACTGACTTTATTATTTACAATATCTTAACACTAATTACGTTATGTATTTACAATGAGCTTCCCTAGTTCTTTCCACAAAACTCTGTTCTTTGCTGTCCTCGACCACTGTTTCCCCGCCTCTTTGGTAAACATGTCAGACCATCTGAGCCGTGGTCTTCCCTGTCCTCTCTTTCCGACGTAGGGGTCCCACATCGTGACTGCATGGGTCCATCTTGTCTGCCTTCTTTCTATACCTTGTCACAAAACTTCACAATACTCATTCTTCTACACTAGCCATTTTCAACCGCTGTATCAAAAATGATCCGCTGGTGTGTCGCGAGAAAAATGAAGCTAGTGAAGGTAGTCGTAGCAAAAATTGTAAAAATAAGAGTCAAAAGAGTAGTAAAAAAACTGAGCCCACAACATTCAACTTCCAGCGAACGTAGCACAAGGCAACATGTGCATGTGTCTGACCGGCAGAGAAGAGAATGAAGAATGACTGACGCTCAGCCAGGGTTGTCACATCAGTAAATTTAAAATATCGTATAAACCTAAAAATTTCGTATTTCACTTATTCTAATAAAAGAAATTTCCCCCTATTCTCGGTTAGGAACCACAGGTTTAGATTGTATGGGTGTGGCGCGGGATTTCAAATTACAACTTCAATGTGCCACATGTTGGAAAAGGTTGAAAAACGCTGTTGTACATTGTAGCATTCCTCGCCTCTGGAATTCTTTACCTACTGACGTCAGGGATTTCCGGACGCTGTCACAGTTTACAATTAAACTAGAAAAGTATGTTTTGCACCACGAAATCAGTTATTGAGAATTTGCTACATTTATGCTGACAATGTTATTATCTTGAGCATTTTATCAATAACTTCCTTGTGCTAGAGCAACCCTTTCTCTTGTATTTGTGTCAGGACACTAGAATAGCAATTTTCCTTTCATTAATTACGCTCAAGCTTATTGTCACTGTTATTTTGTATCTATATCTGTTTTATTTTCATTGTATCGTTTCATAATACGTTAGATTAATTTGCATTGTTTTGCATTTATACTTGCATATGTAGTTGTTTTTCGATATTATTTTCGCACGTTGTTATATTAGATCAATTTAAATGATGGCGATGTAGACTTTTTCTCATATTTGTATTACATTCCTGATAATGTGGGAGAGAAGGCCTGATGGTCTTAATCCACCAGTGTAAAAAATGGATAAATAATAGACAAACAACAATAGATAACTACAAAACGTGGTGTGAATGTTAACCTAAGTAACATTGCACTATAATTATCCAAAACGTTCGTTATTAATGGATCGTGCTAAATCATTTTGTTTTCTTCAATGTAAATTTCTACGAGAGCTGTTTTTTTAACATAAAAAAGACAAGTGTAAATAACAAAATTAATTTATTACCAAAAGTTATGTTCATATTGATCACCTCGACCAAAAGTAACATTACAAAGCGAATCATCCTGTATATCGGCTGCATCACGGGGAAAGGGGAGAAAAGTGGGACTTATCCTTTCTCTTTTCCAGGACTAGCTTCTTCTTTTGAACAGATACATGTAGATCCATTTCTCATCTCTTGTCTTTTATAATAATGGAACCGAGAAGTTTTTTGCACTTACGACACGGTGCAGAACTAAAAATCACGTACCAGGTTATTATTATTATTATTATTATTATTATTATTATTATTATTATTATTGAATCTCCAATTATATGGAAACCGAATTTAGCTATTGACGTGTTAGGGTTAGAGTTGTTACACAACTATTGAGGGGGGAAAATGTAATGGATCAGTTTCATTAATTCAAGATGGCAGATTTGGTTGTAGTTCATAGTCTGTTGTATAGCCTATATAATGTAGAAAGTTCAGAAAAACTTTATAACAATTTCTCTCGAATAACAGATGCACAGGGGAGGGGTTAAAATTAGTATTACAGTAAACAGCATGAGATTGTAGTTTATAATGCCTCCTTGCGAGCACAGACATTCGAATAACAGATGAAACACAGATTGGAGTGATTCCTGGCATGTACACGTGCTTTCTTCTACACCTTGCAACGTTGAACCTGTTGAAGTAGGTGCTGAATCTTCAATGTTCTGACAGGAATAAGTGATGATGACTGTAGAGGTGAATCGCTTGGCGTCGAGATGATGCTGGATGATTGGGAAATATATTTCCTGTGTTACTGAACCCTTTGTACTCATAATTCACTTTTCGTTACAAATGCTTTGTATATGGCATTGTTTCTGTATGTGTTTAATAGAAGGGGACATTTCGTGTAACTGGGTAGCGTGTTAGAAGATGCTAGTTGGTACCGGAATGAAAAACGTGACAATCTTAAATGTTATCTATACTAATAATAAATCTGTAGCCGAAATTTTTCTGGTAATTTTCGATTTTCCAAAAATAATTGGTCCTAACATATATAATTAACCACCCTGAAACCGAAAATCGCATTTTTGAAATTTTTGTTTGTATGTCTGTCTGTATGTTTGTTACCTTTTCACGCGATAATGGCTGAACCAATTTACATGAAAATTGGAATATAAATTAAGTTCGTTGTAACTTGGATTTTAGGCTACATGGCATTCAAAATACTTTATTTGAAAGGGGGGTTATAAGGGGGCCTGAATTAAATAAATCAAAATATCTCGCTTATTGTTGATTTTTGAGAAAAATGTTACATAACAAAAGTTTCTTTAAAAATTATTTCCGATAAGTTTTATTCTTTACAACATTTTGATAGGACTGATATTTAATGAGATATATGAGTTTTAAAATTAAAATAACGCCATCTAAGACGGTGCAATGAATTAAGAACAAATGACTTCGTCTGTAAGGGGCCTTGGACATCAACAATCGAAAGCTATTAAACATAGCCTACAGAGAATGTTTTTGTGTTTGTATGAAGTAATATCAGAAGCTAAATTAACCGATTTGTATAATTATTATTATTTCACCATTGGAAACTGTAGTTTCTCTAGATGGACATAATGCTATAATGTTATTACAGTAACGTCTGAGTAAATCGAGGACAGGTAAGATTAAAATAGCTTCTTATGCACAGAAAATTTGATAGGCTATTTTGTACATTCGTTTTCTGTATTTCTTAAAATAATATTTATGTACACTCATTTTAATCTTAGAGAATTAACGAACAACGAGAGTGTATTGATTTAGTATGCAGTAATAGTACGTTAGCTTAGCAATCCATTATTTTATAATTCAAATTTTAACTATGCTCAATTGAATCGTGTTAAAATACATAAAATATATATGCAATAAATGCAATGCTAAAAAAATTGGGTAATGAGCGAAGCAGATTATCTTGCGCTGTTGTAAAAGTTGTTCCCTGGATCAAACGTCCTATTTTAATTATGTAATTACTTTATATTTATTTCTAACAGGTGCAGCGGAGCGCACGGGTACGGCTAGTTAGACATAAAGACAAATTAAGGGCGATTCGTAACTAGCAGGAATATGAGTGGTTTGTGGTAAAGTGATTATATCAAAATTGAAGACCTCAGAACAATAAGTGGGTTTTCGACCAAATGTGGTATTTTCGGATTTTCAAACTTTCTTACTATTCCCGTCTCATAGAATCAAAATCTGTCATTGGTTCTCTCATAAACCCATTTGTGGTATTAGAAACTGAAGTTCATGTAATATGCCGTTCCAAAAAATAAAGTGAATAGAAACTTTGTTTTTGCTCTTCTGAAAAGTTGCCTTTTGGTTCATAACCCATTTATTGTACTCAGATCTTCAATTATTTTAAACTTTCAATAGCACAGAGCATTCATTTCCACTCCATTTGCTTTAAACTCTATTAATCTTTAACATAACACCTTCGACCTTGGCCTCCAAGCAACGATAAGACAGCTGGTCTTAAATTATGACCCATGTGTTGGGAATGTATTTGTGATGTAATTTAAGTAAAAGGAATTCTTATGGACTTGAGTACAATACCCAATACTGCAATTAGTGTATTATAATAATTTGAATCTTAAGAAAAGAAGTAATAGTTGTGTTAACTAGGACAAAAAAAACGAAATACAGTACAATAAAACATGAGTAAGTTGACCACCTTTCGTTCCGTCGAACGTAGCCAACATACATAGATGGTTATTTTAAAGAGTTTTTGCATTGGCTGTTGAAATTAATTATGTAGATTACCTAATTAACAGAACTTAGGAGGACACAAAAGCAATAAATAGATAATTTTGAAAATAAAAACTCATCATGGCTACTGTTGTTACTGTATTCAAAATGCACTACGCCTAAATGAATATTCAAAGTTTTCATTAAAAATTTGAGAAATTAGAGTGCGATACTTGGAAAAAAGTCTCCAATTTGTTCCGTGGTCATCTTAGTCCCGGTCTGAAGTTTCACTTGATCAGGCAAGACGGGCAGGTAAAACGGAACGAAAACCCATGTCCAAACTTGTAAGCTTTAACTGAAGATTATTGCCCATTTACATATATCAGCCGTGGCGAAAATGTGAATCGCGAGCACATTGTGGCTCGCAATGATAGCTGTGCATTTCTGTTGCTTCCTACCTCCCCCAACCCCCATCCTCTCACTCACTGGATTCAAACTCCGTTCCATTTGTATTTGTCTCTGACCTGCGAGTGGCGTATCGTCGCAATGTCTCTCTCGAAACCATGTACCTCTACAAAAACGAAAGTTTCAAGTAGGATGGGAGGACATATTTTTTGCTGCCAATATGATGAGAATATTAAATGTATGATTTGTTCACAAGTATTACGAGGAAACGGTTGTATAACATAAAACTGTATTATATTATGTCACTCATGAAACATTAAACGGTTAAGTGTTATTATTATTATTATTATTATTATTATTATTATTATTATTATTATTATTATTATTATTATTATTATCATCATCATCATCATCATCCTCCTCATCATCTCTGTACATCGATCCTTTTCAGCAGATGTACGAATAATGCGGTTAGATCTTCAATTTAAACTCACAGATTAACAATGTGATGTTAAATTAAAGCTAGCTGTAAGGACTTTACAAATGTTGAAGTTTTCGAATATTTGCCAAAAAATAAGTATCCGAAGCTTCGTTCTTTCGCTTGCTCTGTTGAAGCCATGTTCGCTACAACTTACTTTTGTGAAAAAGTATTTTCAACAATGAAAATAGTAAAAACCAAATTTATATCACGACTGACAGACAAATACCTTCGTAATGAACTACGAGTGACAGTAAGTGACATAATTCCAGATTTTGAAACTCTGTTGCAGAGACATTCTGAAGACAATTAATAGATCGTGATAATGTGTCCTATGTTTCCTTATTCATTTCTTTCTTCGTTACACGTACTAAACATTAGTTTCTAATCTCATACTGTATAAAATTATATTTAAGTGCTTGACGTAAGGAAAATTAAAATCCGTTAATAACTCAGACAGTTGCTTCACTTCACCTTCGGGTGTCCGCCTCCCTCCATAGGTGCAATTCACGTTGCAGATTACACAGTGGCTCAGCGCACAATCACATTTTCGCCACGGCTGACATAGATACATGCTTCTTCTTCCTTTATATGAATTTGGGCATCATCTTTTTCATTCTTAAGTGACTGAGAATTTGATATGTCGTACTTGTCTTCCATAGATTCCATTTTGATATTTACCTGACGTTTTATCTGAAAAAAAGAAAGAAAAGCTGGAGCACGCCTGAGATTCTAATTCGCCAAAACCTGCCATCTCTAGTAATAATTTGTTAGGCCCGTAATACACTTGAAGAGTTTTCGCTAGTGAGAACTGTGTTGCGAGAAAGAGGCGAAGAACCCTCCTCCACACACTTGGCGAGTTCTCGTTATCACAGATCACACCTCGCTATGATCATCTATGCACTGCCTTCATGCAGAAAGCATTTTTCTGATTATAGTAATCACTCGTTGGGGGAAATATTATAGGTTATGTATTTACGTAAATATATAACCTGTAAGTATATTGTCGTACTTTACAAATTACGTACGAACGCTGTGTTGAATCTGAGTATTCAGATGATGAGGAAATGGAGTTACATGAACATATTTTATTAATGAAAAGAAAAAGTAGACCCAAAATTAAAGCCAGAAATATCTGAAAATCACATTGTATCTTACGAAAATAAGGGCGAGTTTTGGACACTGGTTTCAATTTGAATGATGATACGTTTAGGTGTTATTTCAGGTTGAATGGACATCAGTTTTTTGCTATTCATGATATGAAAGAGGATTCTT
Organism: Periplaneta americana; assembly: GCF_040183065.1. Lineage (NCBI taxonomy): Eukaryota > Metazoa > Arthropoda > Insecta > Blattodea > Blattidae > Periplaneta > Periplaneta americana. The sequence goes on along the minus strand of NC_091126.1, from coordinate 172,865,302 downwards.
TGCTATGTTCTGATTAAAATGATGTAAACTCTTAAGACATACAGATACATTATTTCAAATGATTAATTAATACTATTAAATCTCATAAAAATAAAATATAGCCCTATTTATTTTCAGATAATCTGATATTTGTCTCCAGATTTCTTCATTAAGTTTCGTGTTTTTATAGTTTTCATCCCATGTATCATACAAATAGGCCTACGGGTGACATCGTACGAGTTCGATCAGTTTCTGACTGCAATTATCAGCCATCTTTCCTCATTTTCAAATAAAAACAATACAATTCATCGCCACCTGTGATATCTTTTTCTACATTCAATCGTCATAAAGAGCATAATTTTCAAACATCTTTGATAAATGTGTCAAGAAAATTCGCTGAGCTACCGATCCCAGCGAGAAACTCGCGCGAGGTTTTTGTCTCGAACGAGAATCTCTTCCAGTGTGTGGACGTCCATTTGAATCCATGTTACCGTTTTTTTTTTTTTAATTTTCTCGCAACACATTTCCCGCTGGCGAAAACTTTGCAAGTGTGTTACAGGATATACTCGAGCTACTGTAAGGATTTACCTTAAACTAGAACCCTAATATACGTACACCAGGATTACTGCAGGTCGGAGATGTGATAATGACAATAACATACAATTCCGAATAATATCGCAGTTATTTCTCACTTTGAGACTACAAAATTTGGAATAAGACTTGTGCATATGAACAAAGTTTTGGTTTAAACGGAAGGAAAACGAGTCTACTTTATCGCTGTTCTCCCACGTAATGTTCGATATAATACTCACAAGTAACTGTCAATATATTAACGGTGACATCAGTTCCGATAATACTGTGGGCTGTGAATTGTCTTATCTAAGTAGCTTGACTAGACATGGGCGTGTCGTGGGATCAGCTGTTTGACCCGAGCGATCCACATAAATGCATTTGGATCATCACATCGTGTAGCCAGCTGCATTAATGTGGAAAGTGAAATAATAAAAAAATCTGATAAAGATAAAATAGTTCAACACATACAAACAAGTCGTTCATGTCGTACAGATTACATCTTATGTTCTGTGAATTTTCATTTTTCAGGCTGAAATAAACAAATGCTGTTCAGCTTCAAAAAGAAACTTTCAAAAGTTCCGTATTGTAAATTTATTTTTCATGCTATTTAATGAAATTTACTTGTCAGCATTTGTGCTAGTACAAGTACAGTAAAGCCTGTGAAGTTGACCACCTCTGTCAAATCACTCTTACAAAAACTGTGTTACAATTTATCATTTGCTAGCGTTTTAGAATGAAACATTTTAAGGAAATTTTGTGGTAGAAATTCAATTTCATTTTTTGTACAGATGGAATTTTGTTCCTCAGATGAACACACAAGTTAAATTGTACAAGTGAGTGTGCAAAAATCAAAAGAATACTAACATATAATGCGTTTTATTTGTGTAGAAAATTATTTGCAATAAGGGTCCCAAGTTTAATTTCTATTTATCTCCAAACTCATTTTTATGACTTATCTCTCTTTACCCAAACGATGCAGATAGAACAGTACACACCCAATGTCTTTAAGTCTATCATATATTCCTCAAGCTCACCCATTCCTCACACGAACACTTACACATACTGTACATTCACCCTAGTACACGACATAACCCTCCACAGATACACATCATGCACAGCGTGGCCCGCAGAAGTGGTGTGCAACTTAAAAAAAATGGGTCACAGTCCTGCCACCTATCTGCAATATACGGAACCGGAATCACGCAAGTGAAGTAGTTAGGCATTGGGTATACACGTTTCCCAAACTGGTAACAGATACAAGGCATCCGGCAGAGAAAACAAAGGACAAATGATAAAGATTATGGATAGAGAAAAGAGCCTCCTGCAATTTTAGATTTTACAAAACACCATGGCTTCACATTAACTCTACAAGCGACTTTCGCATTATTTCGGTAGAAATACAGCATTATGTATTACTCGACAAAGACCAGAGGAGTCCTGCAGCCCGGAGCGCCACTTGCACTTCTCCTCCGTTCTATAGCGAGATCGCATTAGTTCACATTACGCCCACGTCTCTATTCGCCTCGGTCGAGTTATAACTAGGGACCAGATTTTTATGTAACTACATATTATATCTCTTTCAACCTAAACGTATATAAATAACAAATCTTTGCGAATTTTGTAATTACCATTAATATATTAAAATTTGATACTACATATTTTTACATATTTACCCCACATTACATATTATGGCTTCGCATTACATAAATCTACATATTTAGGAGTTTTATTCAATTTTACTTCTCTGAAAGTAAAAAAAAAAATAACTTCTGCTGTAGAAGTTTACAATTTGAAATACACAGATTTAAAAAACCTTTTTACCTACCCAAGAAAGGATATATTTCGGGACGAAACATAACGTACTTAGTTCCAGGAAGTAATAGAGGCACTCACCCCATACCGCCCACTGTAAATATGAGTGAACAAAAGGCAACCTTTCTCATACAATTACCTTGTATTGTAAAAATCACTCAGAAAGTAGCGTTGCTTTCATGCGGTGGATGGGACGAGGACGACGTGATTTGTCTCGGACTATAATTGTTCCGCACACGTCTTAACAAGCCGTTCCCATGCAATTTGCAACTTTACTCACCCTCTTCCTAATCCTTCCAAGGTAAACCCGTGTCAAGTCTGACATGAGACTTTCAGGTTATTGCTTGACCTCTTATTTTAAATTTTGTAGGCTTATACGGAAATGGGACTTTCCGAGCAATTAGAAAGTATGGTTCTCGGCTGGAATAATCCTACCCTTCTGAATGAGACAGGAATTTATTTATTTATTTATTTATTTATTTATTTATTTATTTATTTATTTATTTATTTATTTATTTATTTATTTATTCTGGTGTAGTTAAGGCCATCAGGCCTTCTCTTCCACAACTCCAGGAATACAAATATAATAATAGAAATAAACAGAGAAAAAAATACACTATTTACAAAATAAAGCTACACAAAAAAATAGAGAGAGAGAGAGAAAACACTATAAACAAAGTAAAGCCACACAAAATACATATACACAGGTTGCAGTCACACAAACTTGAAATGATTAATTAATTGTATCCTAACTAATTAAGTAACATAAACAAGAAACTTACAATTTTAATCTAGATTAAAAAAGAAAATGAAAGAAAAAAACACAAACCAATACTTCTAGCAATACCTAAAAACATTAACTAAGACAAAATGTTCCAATTTAATTTTGAATTGTGATAAAGTCCGGCAGTCCCTGACGTCATTAGGTAACGAATTCCAGAGGCGAGGTATTTCTACAGTATACGAAGATGAGTATAAAGACGTTCTATGATGAGGGATAGAAAGAAGTGCTTGATGTCGTTTTCGAAGAGTTGTAAGAAATTGAAATCGCGATAACAGATAATTCGGAGTAGAAGTATGCATGATTCTAAACAGAAGAGACAGTGAATGTATTGTTCTTCGTTCCTTCAGACGCACCCATGAAAGCAACTGGAGGGAAGGTGTTATATGGTCAAATTTACGAGTATTGCAGATGAACACGTTGTAGTCTCTCAGCTAAGAGTGAACTTACATTAGTTAGCAAGGAATCGCAATAATAAAAATGGGGCATTACAAGCGTCTGAATAAGATTCTTTTTTAGAGTAAGTGGTAGAAATTCTTTCATATGGAACAAGGAGTGAAGTTGAGAAAATATTTTTTTTGCAAATGTGTGTTACTTGGGTGTTCCAATTTAGATCGCTATCCATAAAAATGCCAAGATTTTTAACTGTTTCACTGTATTTAACAATAATCCCATTCAATATTATATGTGGTATAGTACTACTATCAAGAGTGCTTCGTAGACGATTATGTCCCATTACGATTGCTTGCGATTTCTCTGGATTTAACCTTAATCCAAATTTGTGTGCCCACAGTGAAATCGAATTCAAGTCTTCGTTTATTTTGTTTACTGCGTCATTAGTCTCGTCAGGGTGGAAATGCAAATAAATTTGCAAGTCGTCAGCATACATATGGTATCTGCAGCGTTTTATCATATTAGTCATGTCATTAATATAGATCATGAAGAGTAAAGGTCCAAGAACTTATCCTTGTTGAATTCCAGATTTCACGACACACCATTTTGAAGAATAATCGCATGCAATGACACACTTTTCAAACAATTGTTTGTAAATGCCTATAGTTTGAGGTTTTAGTAAGTACTTGTTTCTTACAGGGAGCAGCTAAAATGCATGTGTCCCACATCTCCTCTTATTTTCTCCTAATTCAGTAAAGCGAAGCAGTGCTTGCAGTTCTGTTGTGTCATTCATTTCACTCAGTTCTCTAGTTTTAATACTTACAGTATAAATTATAAGTTAGTTTATCTACTGCCTTTAACTAACTACAATGCCCCCTGTATCTTCAACCCTAACGACAAAAATAAAATCATGGATTGCAATGGACGAAGCTTTCACTACAGATGGAAAAATAGTAATGTGTCAAGTGTGCGGTAAAAAAGTCGGGTGCTCTATGAAATCAACTGGAGAGTCTTACCTATCCTGTACCTGCCAGATATTGATATTAAATATGTTCATGATTTTACATATTTTGGTACATATTCAGCTTATATTTCTTACATAAATATGTACATATTTCACACCTTGATATTACATAAAAAAAATCCGGTCCCTAGTTATAACTTACTATGCTCTCTAAAACACAATCGTGTTTTCCGTTTCTCTTAGTGTTCCTAACATTCATTTCTAACAAGAGGGGAACGCTTAGATTTATTAACATAATTTCTAGTCAGAGGGCTGAATAACGCTAATCTGTCAGCAACGGCATACGCGGGGTGTCTGCTGCGTGGACAATTGCAAGTGTTGTGCGCACGGTAATATGGCACGTGAGCCAGACGGGAGATAATTCAATCAAGTGCTCGGTCATGAAGCAGAGAGCGAGTTGCTATTCGTAACGACACGTCCACGTCGTCACGTCTTCGTTAACGTTTCAGACGACGAGAATCTGAATCAGATAATAACAGCAACCACACCGAAACGCATCATTTGAAAACAGAACATTTAAATGATCAAAACATGGCTTTGATATGACACCATATTCATATTCCGGGAAATAATACTAATACAGAGTTCTTAAATTGAAAGAAAAGAGTATTTGTATTTTCAGTGAATCTAATTGCAAGCCCTTCTTTATCAGTGATGGTATTCTTACCGTAATAAATCTATATACAGGATGAATCTAAATTCAATCTACAAACTATCGAGTTGTAGAGGACACCAAACTAAACAATTAGAGATAGGAAACCAATGGTTAGAAACCAAATGTTCACAAAATACAGGATGTTAAGTATTTTTATTTGAAAACTACAGTATGTTTATCACTTTATTTTTAATTTTACTTGTAACACAATTATAATTTATTATTTTAGCAAACAATAAATAATTAACAAAAATCTAATTAATACTGTAGAATTGTACAAACAAAAAGGTATTTAAAGCTTTATCCTATTTTAATAAAACACTAAACAAAATTAATAACAAAATTATTGTCTTTAACTGGGCCTATAGTTGGCAAATCGGGAGCACTGAAACTGAAAATACATAATTGTAGAGCCATATTTATGAATAAAATATTATTCAATGTTAATCAAGCTCACATGAAAATGGACGGCATTTTCTGCCTGTTAAGAAATTTGTTTGTTAATTTATAAAATATAATAATAATAATAATAATAATAATAATAATAATAATAATAATAATAACAATAATGATTTATTTAACCTGGCAGAGTTAAGGCCATACGGCTTCTCTAACACTCAAACAGAAGTAAAACTGCGTTATAAAAACACTACAAATTTACAAAGTACACTACAATTTTACACACAAAACTGAATAAGATAATAATAATAAAATGTAAACAACAAGTAAGTAGAAATCAGACATAATATATAACATACACAAAGAAAGCAAAAAGCATAATAAAATGTGAACAGCAGGTCAAAATAAATGAGACATACAAAGTATAAAAAATAAGACAATTACTGATGATGATGATGATGATGATGATGATGATGATAATAATGATAAATAATAATAATAATAATAATAATAATAATAATAATAATAATAATAATAATAATAGTAATAAAATAGTGCAGTACAAAGCATACAATGAATACAATATTTTTAGGTACACACAGTAAGGAAAATTATGATTATATATAGCTCAACTTATCACATTATAGATATACCATTATCGGAAAATATGAAAAAAAAAAAAATATATATATATATATAAAGTAAGTTAAATATCACTAGAACATTAAAAAATATATATCAGTGAAAGACTGAGAATCCAAACTAGAGGAAAATCTGTCAGGCTTGAACTAGTATTACAAATCATGGAAGTTAAAATTACAATCAACTGCTCTAATAAATGCGAATAATTCTGAGGTGTTACTAATATCAGTTCTTCCATCTAATGAAAACAAAAATCACACAAAAAAATTATTCTATATCTCACTGACTTTCAATATCAAACCCCATTCCTTCTATTCTATTTATCACTGAATGTCGATAAATTTTTTAATTAAATGAATTTACAGGGTGTTTTTCGACTCTGCTACAATCAGTCACTTTTTAACAAACTCGCCGCGCAAAGTAGGGCTCTGTATTTGTTAGAATGTGCTACGAAATTCGATCTCTTACAATGTTTTCAATATTTACGTCAGAAAGTTTATCGTCACTTATAAGTTTCTTCTACCTTTATTCGTGTCGTTCCTAAAGAATATTATGATTATTACTGCAGAATATTCATACCGACAGCCTAAAATGCCCTCTTATATTTAAATTTGTAATAGGTTCACTTATATATTTGTATGCAACATATCTGGTGCTATGATGTTCTTTCAGAACGCAAAACTTATTGTAGACTATTTCTTGTGTCTTGTGGAAATTGTAGCGGGATCCATGATGAGCCAGCCTCATAAATCCCTAACTGAGCAATGGCTACCCCACTGCCTATTCGTATCAGACCAAAATATAACTCTCAGCCAGGGAAGGTCGAGTGGATGCTGAAGGTGTAGTCGGCAGTGATTTAATTGAAGTATTAGCACAGTCTAGTATATACAGTCACGAAGATCAATACGTAGTAAATATGCATACATAGATAGTTGCTAACCACCAGGATCGCTAATATCGCCTCATTACAGACAATGTGAAATAGTACTGGCACAGTCAATTGTTCCTAGCACCCTCACAACTCAAGCTTCGTGACTGTAGATACTAGACTGTGGTATTAGAGCCCAGATCTGCTGTAGAACAAGCCTACTTGGGTTACATAAGAAATGGTCTAATACCATAAAATAGAAGTCGAGTCGTGTCAGTTACTTGAATTAGAAAAAGATAAAGCTCCCTTGCAATTACGCACTTGTGTGTGGTAACAGCGCGACGGCGCTCCATCGCACTTCGATCGCCTGGCCTGCGCATATCCCACAGATATCTTCAGGCAGAGAGTAATTGGAAAGCAATGTCCAGTCCCTTGGCCTGCGCGCTCCCCTGACCTCACCCCTCCTGAACTTTTCCTATGGATTTACGTGAAGCCCATATTATACGCAACAGAGTGCTGCATTGGAGTTAAATCGCTCGCTTGAACTCGGTCGAATGTCGCACGCTCGAGTCAGATAAGATCGGTCGTGATACGCTCGTAATAAATAGAAGCACAGTACAAGGTCATCTCACCGAGATGTCTTATCTTGTATGGAAGGCGACAGATAAGATACACATATGTTTAGCTCAAACGGTAAAAATAAGGCTTTATTTTCTGCGTTTATGACGAACGTCTAATGGAACGTACCAAAACAGTAACATGAAGTTATAAATAAAATAGTATGAAAAACTTCGATATACAGTTATTATTGCTAATTAATAATTATTCAATATTTGATTTACCACATACTGTATATAATATGATAGGTCCATACATAGTGTTCCGCCTATATACTGCGACAATGTAGAAACGTTTTACAAAATATTATTACAGACGTGGACAAATTATTAACAAAATTCACGATTTTTATGATAATTCTGTTTACAAAATTTGACTTTTCAATTTAGACTACAGTTGACAATTTTGGATATTTCCATCATTACAGTAGACAGAAATATGCAAAATTGTCATCTGTAGTTTAAATTGAAGAGTCAAGTTTTGTACAAATATATAATAAAAATCTTCAATTTTGCTAATAATTTGTAAATTAGCAAACATGTCAACTACATTGAAGAGTCAAATTTTGTAAAAATATAAAACAAAAATCTTCAGTTTTGCTAATAATTTGGAAATATCCAAAATGTCAACTGTAGTCCAAATTGAAGAATCGAATTTTGTAAAAATATACAATAAAAACCTTCAGTTATGCAATAATTTGTAAATATGCAAAAATATAAAATGTAGTCCAAATTGAGGAGTTACATTTTGAAAAGTATAGAATACAAATTTTCAATTTTGCTAATAATTTGGAAATACACAAAAATGTCAACTGTAGTCTAAATTGAAGAACCATATTTTGTAAAAATATATAATAAAAATCTTCAATTTTGCTAATAATTTGTCCACGTCTGTATATAGCAATAAATTAATAACAATATTAGTACAGAGATAACGTCACAGAAAATATAATAAAACGAATAATCATGCTGCACAACTGTTACAGACGCAAAGATTGATACACTAATTATTAGAGATTATTATTATTATTATTATTATTATTATTATTATTAATATTATTACTAGAAAACTTGATACATTTCTTGCATTATCGTGATTGTGTTCTCCGTCTATAATAGTTATTTACATCCAATAACATCTATCAGATATGGCAAAAACATCACTCCTCTGGGGGGGGGGAACATTTACCTACAACATTTATATTACATTTTAAAGCAAGTTTTGTAGTTGTACTATGGAGAGGTTAGTTAAATACTGCAAAGTTTTGAAATGATAAACATATATGATGTTACTACACAGTTCATCACTGTAACAAGAACGAATATCTAACGCTCGGCTTATACTATTCGAGGATTTATCGCTCGCGACAACTTTACCCACATGCATGTGCGCTACCTATCGGATTATGCTATGAACTACTTGGCGCTCGAGCGAAAACGTCCGATGCAGACCTCTGGTACGCAACATCGGTAAAAAATAGTGAATGAGCGTATAGAGCGCATCTTTACAGAGCTCGATATCATAAAAGGGAAGCGTGGAATCTTCCAGGGATTAAGACAAAATATATTTTTCGTTGCACGCTCTGTGACGAAGTTGACGGTCGTCACTTTGACCATTTACCGTAAATGTGAAAGTCAATAAAGCTCTTCAAACTGCTCTGAAGTTTCATTTAGCCTACTGAATGCGTAGAAAGTTCGCCATCGCAAGAACAGGAAAAGTAACATTTCGCAGTCCCATAGATACTACAATTTTAATTTCCGGACATAATATTTATTTATTCTGGCGAAGTTAAGGTCGTCAGGCCTTCTCTTCATGGGATACTGAGTGAAAAATCGTCACCCTATCACTCTCTACATCCACCAAATTTTTAAAAGGTCATTCAGTTACACCCTGTAGATGCGAATTCAACAACTAACAAAAGAAGATATTTTTTCGACCTAGGACAGAGCTGGTGAAAGAAAATTAAAGCACTTCACCTAAAAAAGATTACCTATCGACGAACTTCGAGATATAACTGATTTTTATTATTATTTTATTACCATTTTTATCGCCTGAAAGTGCAGACGACTTCTTCACAGAAGATATGTCAATACAACCCACAAATGGCCGTGTTCGCCAGTTCACAGACAACTTCTGGTAACGCTACATACAATGGACGCTGCATTTCCTTCTCATATAGGGCAGAACTTAAAGCAACAGCTGAAGGAACAAGAAAAGTTTGCTAGTTTTTCACACTGAATTTGGATAGATTATTTCATTAGGCACATCCCTATATATATGTTTTTATTGACGGTTTAAAAAACGTAGAGAGCGAAATATATTTGCAGCTTCGAAATGCCGGATAATTAAAGAAGTCGTCAACGAGGGAAAATGAACTTGAACAAATTGTGGAATTTTAACTGAGAAATCTAACCCAATTCAATTTTGTAAAGGCACTCTCCAAAAATTTTTTGCCTGTTTTAATTCAACACGTTACAAATGATATTTCTAATTCATAAAATGCCTATTTTTTAATACAACTTAATATAAATAAAATGTTTAATGTTCAATAGTACTTTTTTCCTGTTTTAATTTGAATAGCATTCTTAATGTCAAATAATTCCTGTTTGTTTCTATCACTAATTAATTTGAATAAGGGCGTCAGGGTAGCTCAGTTGGTGGAAAAACTAGCTACGGACTGGAAGGTCCGGGGTTCAATTCCGAGTGGTTGCCAAACTTCCAGAACGGCCCCGATTTTAACTCTGTCTATAAAATTGTATACCGGGTCGTTGCCGGGGGTAAAAGGCGTTCGGAGCATGGTGCCGATCACACCATCTCTGTCTAGTCCCGAGGTCAAGAAATCATGGCGCTCTACCTCCATGATCCCCCCCAAGTGTCTTCGTGGTATGTGAAGGAACTACCATTTTAATTTTAATAACATTTCAATGTCCAAAAAATGTTTGCCTGCTTTCAATGCCAATTAATTCAAATAACATTTTCTCCTATTTTTAATAGAACTTAGTTCTAGTAACATTTTTAATCTCTAGAAACTTCTTGCCTGTTTTTCAATAAAATTTAATTCGAATGACTTTTTAATTACCAAAAAGTTCTTGCCTGTTTTTAATACAACTTAATTGAAATAATATTTTTAATCTCCAAAAATTTTCTTGCCTGTTTTTCAATAAAATTTAATTCTAATGACTTCTTAATTTCCAAAAAATTCTTTTCTGTTTTTAATACAACTTAATTGGAATAACATTTTAACCTCCAAAAAATGATTAGACCTACCTGTTTTTCAATTTAAACACAGTAACTTAATTCGAATAACAGTTTTTAATCTAAAAAATGCTTTCCCGTTTTTAATACAACTTAATTCAAATATATTAATTTTAATCTTCAAAAATTCTTGCCTGTTGTTCGATACAACTTATTTCAAGTAACCCAAACAATATTTTTAATCAAACCTGAATTATTAATCAACACTTTATTACTCAATAGACCTACCTATTCATTTTGACACACAGTCCTAAATCTGTAATATGAGGAGCGAAATGTTGTTTGTCACTGCCGAATGCTACTGGCATATTATCTGAAATAACACAGGACGTTAGTGGCAGCAGAAGAAGCAAGTGGCAGACCCCAAAAATTATAACTGTATAGTCTACCACAATTATTTGAAAATGACGAAAATTTGTGGCGAACTTCGACAACATGGAGTTTAATCCAATTTGTTCAAACTCTTTACAGGCAAGAATACGATAGGACTCCCGTAGAGTGGGATGAGTACGACACCTGACTACAGAAATACTGTAGGCCCTACACCAGCGGTGACCAAAGCGGGTGTCGTGATTACATCGTGTAGTCACAGACATTCAAACGGGTACGAGGGGTTTCCTGTACATTGGTGTGTGTTTCATTCACTACTGAAGGCAAGCAGTGGCGGTATCATGTCGCTCTACAAACTCTGTCTCTACAAGCAGTAAGAGGTGGTTTCGTAAAGAATGTGAAGGAGAACTTTTTTGTTGTTCTGTCGGACAAAATGTAATATGTTTACTTTGCTCAACGGTTCAATGAGGAGTATATGGAAACATTAATTACCACGCTAAATAATGTATTATTATTATTATTATTATTATTATTATTATTATTATTATTATTATTATTATTATTATTATTATTATTATTATAAGTAAGTGTTTCTATAATAGGCCTAATATTGTAGAAAAACTGATTCAATATTATGTGCCAACGAACTATTAACATGTCTTAAATCATAACCAGGAAGAGAAATTCATTCATTCATTCATTCATTCATTCATTCATTCATTCATTCATTCATTCATTTTATTCCATAGATCTTATATGAGCAATGAAGCCTTAAGATGTGAAACAAGTCAAAATTTTACAATATTACAATTACAATTTTTACAAATTTTTAGAGATTTAGAATTTAGTAATTTTCTACAATTTTGTGCAATTTTTTACAATATTTTGGCGAGATGTAGTGAGATCAGGTGAGGTCCGAGGATTCGCCAGAATATTACCCGGCATTTGCCTTTTGGTTGGGGGAAACCTCGGAAAAACCCAACCAGGTAATCAAATCAAAGGGGTTGATGCCGAGGACTCGCCATAGACCATCCGGCTTCAGTCCCACTGCTGTGGAAAGCCTCGGAAGAAACCAAAGACCAAAGGAGGATCCAACCCAAGCCCGAACGCAGCTCCGGATCAGCAGCCCAGCGAATCTGCCGACTGAGCTACATCGATGGCTCTACTAAAAGTAAGATAACAAAAGAAAGATGAGATAAATAAACGTAAGGATGTCAGCTGCCTAATAGGGTTTGAAATATCTCATACTCTAAAGCCTTTTAATAGAATAGAATTTCTCGAAAGAGTAATGATTAAAGTAGCTTAAATAACTTGTCTTAAGAAGTTTTTAATTTTGAACAACTACGAATTTCTCGACCAAGTATCGAGAGAAGAATTTAGAAATTTTCTGATTATATTCAAGAGGAAGGTTAAAAAAAAGCAAAAAAAATGGAATATTATTCACTGGCTCTTGATGACAGCAGTGACATTACTGATACAGCAAAGCTTGAGATTTTTATCCACGGGATTGATCAAGATGTTAGTATAAGAACCACCACTGGTTGTACAGGGACATCATTTTATTTTTACTTACACTTTTATTGTACCTGAGTTTTTTAATGTACTTCACTCCCACCCCCTCTACTAGTAAACTTCCAACCGTTCTCCACACAGAACCAAGGCCGCGTATGCAGTACTGAGTTAGTGAGTATAGTATGTTCCAGAAATATGTTCGCGTTTTCCAGTGACGAAAGAGTTATCAATATTGAATCATATTTTCGCACAGGTACTGTCGTCCATTTGCCTACGTCGCATCCCGGTTTCCCCCATCTGCTTCTGTTCGTCCCTCTGTAAAGTCTAGTAGCTGGGCTGTCTTAGCTCCTTCCTGAAAACATTAATTTCTGTTAGGAATTTGACGTCTACGTAATATTATAGCTACAAATGTTTAAAATAACTTAAATAAAAGAGCCTCGTTAAGTAATTAACTGTCATGTTATTTACCCCTTCCCTTTCTACGACCCTGCGACAAAACCACTTGACCGGACAGTAGATAGCATGTCTGAGTAACTTTATCTTTTCGGATCAGGCAGAAGTGAAGATTAAATTTACAATACGTAATGTACTCTTTTATAGAGTAGGTATAGAATTATTTCAACATGAGTTACTCGTACGAAGGACGAAACTGGTAATTGGAATTAGGTGCAATAGTTTATAGTGCGATAATATGCACAAAAGAACTGAAGCCTGTATGGAAATGAACGGCCACCATTTTCAAAAATGTGTTTAAATATTCATATTATGATTATTTTTCAATTTAATTTCATTCTATATATTGTACGCTAATGTGCTGTAACAGTACAATATACACTGCATAATTAATATGTCCGAATGGATAGCTCAATTCGTGAGTAAAAACACTAAGTGTTAATACAGTAGGTACTGTATTTTGATTAAACAAAAATCTAATGAAAATTATCAAATTCAAAATTGCGATATTTCCTAGTTTACATAAATGGATGAACTACTTTTCTTCCCTCCTATATGTAGTAAAGTGATTTGTATTTTACGCCAGTATCATTGAACTCCAGTCTTGGAAGGGGGAGCAAGCGGAAAATATAGCCAGGTTAATATTAAAAATGTTAGTAAAAATAAAATGATGTCCCTGTAGTTTTCATGCCAAGTACCTTTCCTTCGTCTCCTTACTTCAGCGGTGGCGAAAATGCGACTCACGAGCACATTGTGGTTCGCAATGATAGCTGTGCTTTCTACCTCCCACAACCCCCACCCTCTCACTCACTGGAGTCAAACTCCGTTCCATTTGTACAGCATTTGTCTCTGATCTGCTAGTGGCATATCGTCGCAATGTCTCTCTCGAATACATGTACATCTGCAAAAACGAAAGTTTCAAGTAGGATGGGAGGACGCATTTTTTTTTGCTGCCAACATGATGAGAATATTAAATGTATGATTTGTTCACAAGTATTACGAGGAAAACGGTTCTATAACATAAAACGGCATTATACTACATGTTACTCATGAAACATTAAAAGGTTAAGTGTTATTATTATTATCATCATAATCAACATCATCATCATCATCATCATCATCATCTCTGTACGTCGATCCTTTTTCAGCAGATGTATGAATAATGCGGTTAGATCTTCAATTTAAAGTCACAGATTTACAATGTGATGTTAAATGAAAGCTAGATGTAAGGACTTGACAAATGTTGAACTTTTCAAATCTTTGCCAAAAAATAAATATCCGAAGCTTCGTTCTTTCGCTTGCTCTTTTGAAGCGATGTTCGCTACAACTTATGTTTGTGAAAAATTATTTTCAATAATGACAATGATAAAAACCAAATTTAGATCACGACTGACAGACAAATACCTTCGTGATCAACTACGACTGGCAGTAAGTGACATAATTCCTGATTTTGAAACTCTGTCGCAGAGACATTCTGAAGACAATTAATTTTAGATTGTGATAATGTGTCCTATGTTTTCTTATTCATTTCTTTCTTCGTTACACGTACTAAACATTAGTTTGTAGCCTTGTACTGTATAAAATTTTATTCAAGTGCTTGACGTCAGGAAAATGAAAATCCGCTAATAAGTCAGACAATTGCTTCACTTCCCCTTCGGGTGTCCGTCTCCCTTCATAGGCGCTATGCACGTTGCTGTTTACACAGTGGCTCGGCGCACGATTACATTTTAGCCACGGCTGCCTTACTTCATAGGCTGTCTGTCGCATGTAATCACTGCAGCTTGAGTTTTGGTCACCGCTACCATACACTAAATATTTCTGCCCTAGGCATGGTTGGAATCGAAGATTTTCTGGGAGTTTGCAGTCCAGATATGGCACGTGGTCTTGCCTTCGCATTGAAGAGCACTGACTTCACTTCGTTTGAGCGTCGTGGCTTACTGAGGATTGCGAGTGAATAAGTGACTTTGTTTACCTACCGCGCGGGGCGGCGCGTACCTTGCTGCTACTTGTTTGCGACGTGCACCCGCCTTCGTCTGTCTGTCCGTCCGTCTGTGCACCCGACCCTCCGGGAACATTAGTATGGAAATTGGTAGAAATCGAAATAATTCATATCCTTTCACGGTTATTGTTCATTCTCTGTTATCCGACCCCTTTTTTCAAGCCCATTGTGCATTTCGATTTTTCCCGATTTTTGTGTAAAACATCTGTCGTGAATGGAGGGGGAAGGCCGGCCCCATCGCCCTGCAATACACAAAAGGCGCAGGGACCTATTGTTGTTACGGATTTTTGGAAAATGAAAATTTTCGACAAAATGAAAATTTATGCATCTTTTGTAGTAAAAGAGGCCCTTTCCAGGAGATTAGTTTGCGCGGTAACAAAAGATATGCTGAGGGGATTTCCAGTCCCACTACGACTACATGCAAATATTGTCGCAGAAGAGGGAGGGGGCATCGGGGTGGGCGACCGAGGGCGGAGGGGGGGTCGCAATCTCTGCAGGGGGAACTCGATCATGGGGCAGTTACGACTTTGGCACATTCAATATAAAAAAGTAAAAACTGACGCAAAAGCTATTCTAAGTACGGAGAGCCTGATGCTGCTATTGAATCGTGTCATTTACTCAGCTGTTTCATTTCATTCTGTTTGAAATTCCCCCTCCCTCCTGCGGCACCCCCACCCACACTTCTGAACTGACAAATTACCGACACTGCGACGAGTGCTCTGACTGGGAGGGCGCTGATTCGAGCCCGGAAGGAGACTTCCTTCTCTCATATCGTCACCTGAATGCAAGAACTAGGTAACTCGAGTTTTCCTATTTTGAGATCTTGCCTATTTACTTATTTACTGCACTAAGGCAGGTATGCTCATTCTCTGACTCCCGATTACGTTCTGTAATCACAACCTTCCAATGTAGAGCGTGCTGTTCCCCGTTCGAAGCTCGACGGATGGCTGTAGAAGGCAGTTCAAGTACTTAGTAAACGCACGAACAGTGTGGGACAATGACACAGTCAAAAACTTCTGTAAGCAAACGATCATTCCGTACAGTGTGGGAAGAAGACTACTTTTGTTGTACGTTCGGTGAAAACGGAAAGTGATTACTATATTGTAAGGTACTGTCAGGACTACTACTGAGCAACATAAAATTACATTATAGGCTCTGCTACCCAGAACATGCCGAAGTGACAGGGAAGCTGTTTTCTGTAATATAGCCTATTTTCATATACCAACGTTATTATTATTATTATTATTATTATTATTATTATTGCTATTGTGGTGATTTTATTCCAGCAGAAATAGATATTTTTATACAATAATTTTTCAGGGGTGCAACGCGCACTACAGCTTCAAGAATTGAAAGCACTTCATGAAAGGCCAAACATTGAAAAGAGTCGAACAATTCAGAGTCTATATTTTGGAGCAAGTTAGCCTATGTAGTATGTTGGGAATTAGCTAAGGCACTAAAACTCTTCACGGATAGTGAACTTGTAAAGAGATGTGTGGTGCCTGAACAAAATATAGTTAATTATGTCTCTGTACTGGAACAGTTCAAATGTGAATTCACAGAACGTAGATTTAGTGATTTTAGACGTATGCAGAGTGATATTAGTGTTTTTGTTAATCTTTTCATAAATTTAGTACAATCCGTGGGAGTGCAGTTCCAGGACGAGTTAATTGATTTACTAAGTAACGTAGAATTCAGAACTAAATGCAGAGAATATGACTTGACAAGCATAGAATTATTTAAAAAATGAACAAAACTAAATATTACAAGATGAGCTTATTCGTTGCCACTATGTTAGCTACCTTCGCCTCGACATATGTGTGCGCACAATTATTTTCGAGAATGAAGGTTACTAAATCCAAACATAGGTCCCGATTAACAGATGAGCATCTTTAGCGCATTGCTGTAAATTCGTTCGAAATAGATTTCCAATTACTTGCAGAAAAGAATGCAGATGTTGAATAGACAGCAAAGTAGACTACATGGTGGAATATGGAAATGATATCATCTCTGATATTATAATATCATAACAATATTAAATATAATAAATAATGTAATAACTGAATATTGCAGTGTATACTCTTTCCTTTTTCAAATTCAGTTTATTATCCGTATTTGTAAGAGTGTAAGAACTATGCCACAGGCGGTGCTGCAATGTAGTTGCGGAGCCCAGTCCGTACACTGCGTGTGTTATGCAGTGCAGCATCATCCATGTAATCGGGGCTTATACAATTTTGAGCATACCTGCACTAAGGAATATGTCTCGTTTTCTTTGACCTATTTGTCACATTGGAAAATAGATGTCACTGGTATCGTTCGATCAGTTACCTAGTTCTTACATTACATTCTGTGCGATTTTTGCTATGTTATAATCAGGCTTCGAGACTTTGGACCCGATACAATAAGTTTACTGTGCATGTACTATAAGTTGTTGACTCGCTGCAGGTAGTGAAAGGTAGAGATGTGTTGAGGTAACAACGTTGCTGTTTAGAGTAGAGTACGGTAGTATGGGGGAACACACATATGTACATTCTGAAAGTAAATATACATTACACAATGATAATGTCAAAAGAATGTGAAAAGCATTTATTCTCCTGTCTTTTATAAGCATTTGTGTTTAATTATACACAGTGTTAATGGTGGAAATAAACATGTAGCAATTTTAATTTCTTCATTTATCCTATTGGTCGTCTTTAGGAAGTGCAGTTACAGTACCAAATTGCAATGTACAAGATACACTCTCAGTGTCTCAAACGTAAATCTTTTTCGGTTATCTGCCAAACACAGTTTGTATTGTGAAAAGCTGCGCTCTACGTCGCATGACGTGATAGGAGCAAAACGAAAAATCCTAACATCATTGCAGTCTCTAAGGACAGTCCGTTATTCTCGGGTGACTCTATGTCCACTAATTTGCTGTTTATGTTACACAATGTTCCATATCCGTTATTTTTACATAAAATTGATTTCCACTTCTGTTTTACACGTTCAGTAACCGGTGTACTTGGTGTCTCATTAATTCTCTGTGTCATTTCCTCAACTAATTTGAGGGCTTCCGGCATCTCTTGCTCTGACTTTTCTAACCGTGTAATAGTTTCAAACACAGTAGGTATGAAAACCAAATTATTATTCGTCAGAACCTTCAAATCCGGAGCGTTTCCCTTTGCGTAATTGTTGGCATTCATTCTACAGTACCCCCACCCGCTGTACGCTTTACCACTATACTCAGTACGCCGTTATGCGGATTTCCCAACGAACTACTCTATCGGGTCCGAAGTCTCGAAGCCTGGTTATAATAGAGATAAACAAAAAATGCAAATTTCGAGTTACCTAGTTCTCGCATTCAGGTGACGATATAGTGAAACGTTGGTCACAATAAATTTAACATATTTCAATATATCTGACAGGGTAGCATTATTATTCATCTGGTAAGGTAGTCTAAAAATTTCTTAAGTGGAGCTCAAACAGTTTTTCCTATGAAGTGTAGTAATAACTTGGAAAATGTAGATTTCGGGAAACGTTCAATGTTGAATGTACAAGGTTGTTCTGAAGCAAGTTCCCAGTCTTACTGTACTCATTTCTCCCCTACTAGATACATCCCCCGTGGATCACCACGAACAATGTAAGTGATGGTAAAGTGGTTTATATTTTTTGCGAGTTTCTAATAGACATCTGAATTACTGACGAAAACCAGAGTAACTGCCGCTGTTTGAAGAGAATCAAATTATCTTCTCTTTTTCAGAACTTTCAGAACTCTTCTAGTGCCTGTGAAGCAAGACAGCACTACAGCTCTAGCTAGCCATTCTCTCTTTACGCAGGACAAAGTACATTTTAACGAATGTCGACCTGGACGTATTTGACGTTCGAGTTCTCAATGCTTGTAGGGAATTCAGCGATGAAGCTAACTGTGAACTAGTTTTCAAAAAACTTAGACAATAGCATGCGATCTCGTTGAACAACTTCCATATATCAGTTGACCTGGTAACTTTCATTAAATAATCCTGCTACAGTTTTTAATTTTGTATTCACAATTCAATATTCATTTGTAATATTCTGACACGTGCCCATAGTTGGTATATCGTTTCAGAATGCACGGAAAACATTTTCTGTGTTGTATGCAGTTCAAGGCATATATAAATCTCATTTGAAAAGGTCACAGTCAAGGACGTACTAGGCCTATACGTTACACCAGAGCCAATAATTTTGAGTAAAAAAGAGACGACACTAAGCTTATCCCTTCCCTGGTGCAATGCTAGACATGATTACATATGAAGTATGTTATGTATGTATTACAATCTTTTTTTCCTTGAAATTTAAAGTACGTTGCAGGTAATATTAAGCAAAATAAGTCCATTGGGTGGTAAGAGTAAACATGAGTATATAGTATATACTGGACTTTTTTTAGTAAATACTCTTGTTAGTAAGAATAAAAACATTTGACTACCTAATCATTTTTGATTACATACTCATAACATGGAAGCATAGTAGAATACACTCAAGCATCCATCTTGTACAGAATATATACTCATGCTTGATAAGAATAAAAGCTAGTATATTATCATTTTTATAAGTTCGTTCTCATGTTATTCTGAGTATGGTTTGTAGCAGGCTCAATTCTGAGTATTTGTTGATTTGTGTTCAGTTTAAAGAAAAAATTAAAAAAAAAATGGCAGAATTTATAAACGATGTAGTGCCTCATGAAAAAATATAGAAAAAAAACGTGAACTTCAGAAGCCTTTAACGCTTCACAAAAGTGAATGTGAAAATGGTTAAACACATATTTGTTATTCATAAAAAAACATAACCTATAAAAATATGAATGGCTATCAAATTATAAGGTTAGACTGTATTGTTAAATATATTTACAAATTACAGATTATTTTGTAAAATTTTATTGCAAAATGCAATTACTTGTAACTTTAAAATTATATAAATAACTGCTCCATAATAAAAAACACAATTAGCATAACTGGAATTCTAGAAAAGGATTGTAATCTCAATCCAACATCCCGTAATGACGATTTCCCAGTGCTATTTTCTTCGTTCCTCTTTTATTAATATCACTTATCTGATTCACTCTCTCTTCAATGTTTATTTATTTATTTGTTTATTTACTTGCTTAGTTATTTATTTATTTTATTTATAAATTTATTTTATTTATATATTTATTTCATTTATTTATTTATCTATTTATTTATTTTCTTTATTTATTTAATTTATTTATTTACTTATTAATTAATTATTTATTTATTTAACACAATTATTCTTTAATTTATTTAATTTATTTTATTTATTTATTAGTCTAATTTATTTACTTAATTATTTATTTATTTGATATATTTAATTAATTAATTAATTTATTTTATTTATTAAATTTATTTATTTTATTTATTTATTTAATATTTATTTAATTAATTTATTTAATTAATTAATTTATTTATCTATTATCAAAATTTACAAAAAGCAAAACACAAACCACTGCAGCATGCCGATAGCATGTGAAAGTCTATAAAAAAAAAACTGAGAATCACGGCGCAATATGGTCAAAGAGGATAGGTAACATGAGTATATACGAACTTTTAAACGATCAAGAAGGCTGTAGAGATGAGTATACTGTATATTCGCGTTAGGTAGAGTGTCTTTATTCTTACGAAAATGAGTATGTTCTAGTGGTTGCGAGTATGTAATCTCAGGAAGTGCTCATACTCATAAGTATAAACCTTGAGAAAGTACTTAAGCTTTATTCTTACTACCCATTGTCCAATATGTTTCTTTATGAAAATCTGTCGCGTTCAGATGTACGACTTTCATGGCAAAGAAACTGTTTTCTCTCCTCCAGAGTAAAATACAAGTTACATAAAGATATAGCTTAAGATATGCCCACAGAATCGCAAGTGCCTCCTGCATGTTCTTCTTTGTGACTTGCAAGGATTAGCCTACTCACTCTTCTTTTAACTAAGTCTGTAACTCCTCTCGTTACAGGCAGTATTTATTAAGTATGGAATATCACTCCTAACTAGTTTCACGAAAATTTCTTACGTAGAAAAACTGTTGCAAATAACCAGCTCGATGTTATGGCAGTGTTCTTAAAAAACATTGATTCGAGTATACAGAATCTGGCAAAAACATTTCTTTTTCAACGGTATCCTATATGAAGTTTTACAAATTGTAATTCCTCATTCAATTTTACATACAGATGCATGTAAGTTTCACTCGTGCCATTGAATATTCTCTTGTAAATGTTGTTACGCTTCTTCCAAAGACCTTAATATATAATAAAAAGTAAGTTTGTGCGAGATCGTGCGTATTTGCTTGGTTTCCGCACAAAACCAACCCGCAGTAAGTCTAAAATTCCACATTCAGTATTCCCAACCGAACACACATAACAATTTCCCTCTTCTTACCGCTTAAGTGACATATTGATTTTACTGCTTTAGGCTTTTAACATATTATTTTTAGAGACGTTCAATACAGTAATAATTATAAATTGGAAACTTACCACTGCAATTTCACCTAAATTGCACTGTTAATTATTGTTTTTAAATATTTGCAAAAATTAAGTAAACTCTACAATTCCACTAAAGTTACTGCATTTCGTGATGCATGTAACATTAAGGAAGCCGTTTGTTTTAAGTTCGCATTTATAGACTGGAGGAAAAAAAGACAGACGTATATCACGGCCTGCTGGACTATAGTAAACACAGAAAACATTTTAAAGCAACAATGTTGAAGATAGATATTTTTGTTTTCCAAAATTGCCGTCATTGAACAGAAACCAGGATGGAGATGTCATTGCAACTAATTAGAAATTCCTCTTTCAGGTATGTAATAAACGATCTTCGCACAAAATAATGTACGATACACGAGCGGTATGTTTTCTTTCAATTCTCGGAAATGAAAAAAGCTCAACTACGTTTCGCTTTTTCAAACTTTTCCTCTAACATGAAAACTTCAATATACCGCTCTTGTAACGCATATTACTATTGTGTGTTCATCTAGAGTAGGCAATAAAACTAATAGAATACTGATAAATGGATGCTACAACATATATATATATATATATATATATATATATATATATATATATATATATATATATATATATATTGAAAGAATAATGCAATAACTTTGAGTTACTTGCAACAATATTTTTATACCTAAGCTTACTATTTTTCCATATATATATAATATAAAAAAGTTATCAACAATATTTCCTGCTTAACACTCTGCATGATGTATACTGCGTTCTGGGGTAATTTTAACAATAAGTAGCAAAGAAGTGACGAGCTAATCACCTGATTCGTACTGCGCCCGGGCGTTTGGCTAAATACTGTATAGATTTTGTTTAGTATCTTCTAACTGTTCGCGAAACTAAATTCAATTCATAATTTTTCCGCCAGCTTATCACTATATCGGCACTCATTCATGTCTGCAAGCGTTCAATTTGGAACTGTCACTGGCCATTTTCGGGACCTCTATAGGGGTAAACTGATACTTGTCTCTATTTCGCCCCAGGAGAAATTTCTGACTAGGACGTTTATAGAGATCTTAATCTGTCCTAGCCATTCGGTCTTCATCGCCATGCATTATGGGAGACTGCAAGTGACGAATCAACTCCGATTCTCAGCGTCACACTTTAGTATACAGTCTTTACATGCAGACACTCACTCACTCACTATCTACCAATTTACTTTTAAAGAAATCTCATGGACGCAGATATTCTATGTCTGTCGACTCATCAAGAGCCAAGGAAACCCTTTTGAAATTGATTGCTTTGTGATTTAATTTACTGTTAATGTTGCTTCCGATGTCCTCAACTCTTCGAGAAACTGTTCTCGCGGAGAGACTGACAGATTTAAACAGGACACATTTGTTGGGTAAAAACAATCATTACTTCACCACCAGTAAATGGCTTCCCTTCCTGAGAAACAAATGAGCTACTCGTAAACTTATTTCATTTCCAGAGTCATTTTTCTTTTCAGTGAATGAATTGTCTTGTGTTGAAATGTTCCGTTTTAAAGTTTTCTGATCGCTGCTATCGAATTTTGTATCGAGTGTTTAGTCTGGTAATCATGTACTTTATACTGTTTTAGTACAGAGGTGGTGTCAATGCACGACAAACACAATGTTTTGTCATCTAATTCGATTACAGAATAATTCACATTCCACTGTTTTAAAAACACGGCATTCGAAGCCAACTTTTCTCTTCTTTTCTGGTTTTCACAGAGAAACAATTTGATATACACTGGTTATAAAATGAGAGCAAAATATCGCACTGAAATCTCTACCGAAATGCGTAAGGAAGTTGGGAATGGGGAGGGTCGAAGTTACAGTACCGCCACGTAAGTCTTTCCCGCAACTCAACTCGACAGTCGGTCGGTACAGCGCTTTTTTTTTTTTTTTTAAGAATTTGAAAATATCCTATTCATTCCTAAATCGCGGGCCGTAATTTTCCCACCCCTGCTCTAAGCCAATGAAAATAGACTGCCAATGTGGTATTGGGTCACAACTCTCTCTAGATCAGCGGCGACCAAAGTGGGTGTCGTGATTACATCGCTTAATCACAGACATTCAAACGGGTACAATGAGTTTCCTGTACATTGCTGTGTTTTTCATTCACGTACTGAAGGCAAGCAGTGGCGGTACCATGTCGCTCTACAAACTCTGTCTTTATAAGCAGTAAGAGGTGATTTCGTAAAGAATGAGGAGGAGAACTTTTTTGTTGTTCTGTCGGAGAAAATGTAATATGTTTACTTTGCTCAACGGTTCAATTAGGAGTATATAGAAACATCAATTGCCACGCTGAATGATATATTATTATTTTTTTTTAATTTTTATTATTATTACTGACCACTAAGTATGTGTTTCTATAATTCTTCTGTACGTGCATGAAAATTGA
This sequence comes from Periplaneta americana, assembly GCF_040183065.1. Taxonomy (NCBI): domain Eukaryota; kingdom Metazoa; phylum Arthropoda; class Insecta; order Blattodea; family Blattidae; genus Periplaneta; species Periplaneta americana. Next base: position 172,841,113 of record NC_091126.1, on the reverse strand, counting down.
TATTTTTAGATCTTCTCCCTAGAAGGATAAAATTATTAGGTTTTATCTCAGTTTTAATCTTCTTATTCTTTAGATGAGGGTAACTATTTATTAGTTATTCATTAATAATAATAATAATAATAATAATAATAATAATAATAATAATAATAATGTAGAAAAACTGATCTAATATTATGTGCCAACGAACTGTTAAACGCCAGGAATTGACATGTCTTAAATCATAGCCAGGAAGAGAAAGATGAGATAAATAAATGTAAGGAAGTCGGCTACCTAATGGGGTTTGAAATATCTCGTGCTCTAAAGCCTTTTAATAAAACAGAATTTCTCAAAAGAGTAATGATTAAAATAGCTTAAATAACTTGTTCATAAGAAGTTTTTAATTCTGAAAAACTACGAATTTCTCGACCAAGTATCGAGAGAAGAATTTAGAAAATTCCTGATTATATTCAAGAGGAAGGTTAAAAAAAAGCAAGAAAAATCGTATGTTATTCACTGGCTCTTGATGACAGCAGTGATATTACTGATACAGCGAATCTTGAGATTTTTATCCGCGGGATTGATCAAAATGTTAGTACAGGAACCACCACTGGTTGTAATTTTCATGCCAAGTATCTTTCCCCCGTCTCCTTACTTCATAGGCTGTCTGTCGCATGTAATCACTGCAGTTCGAGTTTTGGTCACCGCTGCTCTAGATGAACCCTCAACCACTTTGAATCTTCCTCGCAATACGTTTTCAGAGGCCCAAAGAATTTCATATCTAAGGGGTGAAATCAATGCGTGGAATGCGAAAAAATGAAACCATTATCATAGTATGTCATTTTATCCTAACAGGTGGAATGTTATTTTAACCTGAGTGATAGATTTCAATAGAGGAGAGAATGGTAATATGGGACCGGGTTGTAAAATGGGACACGGCTGTTTTTCTGAAATTAGTGGCGCTATCTGTCACTCATATTTTCCTCATATTTTGTCTGTAAGCATGAGAGAGGGTCATGTTTATTACACCAGTGTTAAAAGTTTTTGCAGAGGGTGGTTTTCTCGGCTGCAACGCAGTGACAAATTAAGGTAGAGGAATTCTCTGCATGCGTAAAAAAAATAGGTGGTATAGATTTGTAATGCCCAGCTTCATGGAAATTAAATGCCATTGTAAATTAAATTTATTTAAGGCTTTAGTCTATGGTATGAGTGGTGGTATTATGGGATAGGATTGTTCCATATTACAACATTACTATTCGTGTGAGGAAAATAGATCTTCAGGACAAAGCTAGAGTCTTAGAACCTAGTCTAGTGTAAGGTACTGATAAACGTGCATGAAAGGTGCCGACGACAAAACGAAGACCTTCGTCTATGGAAAACTTGGAACTTCATATTTCTGACATAACTATCAAGATATTGACTTCCATATGAATTCTGTGTCTAATGTATTACCAGTGTTCATGTCTTAAGCATTGTACGTATGTGATTCCAGGCTTATTTTTTTTAATTTAGGGAGACAGTTTGTGTGTCCCATATTACAACCTTATTTTCTGGAAGTCCAATTATGCGGCATAAGAACTTTCTAAAACATAACACCTGATTCCTCGACATAAGTTAATCATGTTATGTCTTTGCACACACAAGGAGAAGTGATATTCCTATAAGGGATCACCTCAAATTTCATTTTTAACTTCGTTGTTTTCAAATTAGAGACTGTGGGAAAAAAAGACTGTCCCATATTACCACTTTCGTGCTCTTAAGAACCCGCACAACATTTCCTTAAGAGCGATTATTGTAATTCATCTTGGTGATAAGTGAACCTTTTGGTTTTGTGTTGCTTGTAGTATGGGCACGTAATACAAGCGTTTTGACATCCCTCATATAGGGGGCACTGCTAACACTTACATGAACTTGAGGGTTACAAAACACGTTAAAAATAATAAGAGAGAAAGGACTTGCATGCCTCGTGTACAAAGAAAGTGTTTGGCTTCTTGAGGTCTATATAAAACGCCAACAAATACTGTAAATGTCACACCAAAGTTCGGAGACAAAATTTTCACTGATTTAAGCATACAAACAAAATATGCTACGAACAACCAACGCCATTCATGGCGGTTCTCTGTAACCAGCAGAAGAACATAACTCAGTGCAGAGAATTGCTGCTTCGTGCAGACGAATCGAGAAACCCAAGGCATGACAATTTACCCGAGTATGTCATTTTAGGACAGTTTCCCCTACAAAAACAAAATCAAGACAAGGGAGGAATTTATCACTCGCATTATGAATAGTGCTGACGAATTCAGAAGAGCAACACTTATGCTCACGTGCATCAACGTCGGTTAGTGTAATCACCGGTTAAAATTGTCACCTAACCCCTGGTTAAGCATTTTTACAGTGGATCGACCTAGGTTACGACTTAAATAGGAGGTTAACCACAGTAATCTCTAACCGGCCATATTCGAGCGGTTAAAGGAGATAACCAATGATTAGTAGAGCAAGTAAAGCAAAATGGCGGCCAAAGCCACAGATGTTTATTTCGAAGACGATTATTATTGTACAGTACTTGAATTACTTGGATAGAGCGTGAGCGTGAAGTTTCTTTAGTGGAAAGAGAGAATTCTTACGAGGAATTAGATCACAGAAAATTTCAGGAGGGATTTCGTTTATCAAAATCTACAATTGGATCACTTGAAATATCACAAAAAAATCATATTTCTCCTATGGATCGGCTGCTTATATTACGATTCTATGTAACTGTTATTTTCTGTACTAAAAGGGGGAATACTCGAATATCTCTTTCTCTATGTCACTGGCTGAACAAAGACAGGTTATGGATGGATCTTAGGATAATGAGCAGTTCCCTCATGTAAATGGGGTCCTGGATCGTATACACATTCCTACTAATCTTCTATATCCTTTTCCTTTATAGATATTCCATCTTTTTATATATAATATATTTAAATCTAGTAATTAAGTCTATCGATACTTCAACCTCACATTAGGATATAATCATTTTTGCATTCAGTTTTCTATTTTGTACGATTTTAACCTAACAGCACTGAAAAGAAAAAGAGATGCAACTCGCAAATATAACAGCGCCCAAAGGCAAACAAATGCAAAGCGAAAATGTAGGACACGTTCATTTCGATATAGATTGGAGTGAGCGCAGTCGTTTTTAGACGTTGACTATTATCTTTGCAGCGGTATGGATGCTTTCCTTTAGTCATTTTGTAGAAACAGTGTACCATCACAGACTTTACTCTGGTTAAATGAGGTGCCAGCTAGCCATGTTTAAGTAATCGGTGATTATGAATGGTGCACAGAAATTACATTTTAACCACTGTTACTGTTTAACAGTTGTTTCGTAATCTATGATTACTGCGTTTTTAACCGATGTTGATACACTTCGCCATTACTGTTAAGACTGGAACCAGCGTTCATTACGTAACACGTGTACATGCATGGCGATGACGCCGTAGTATAATCGAAGAGGTGGATTCCAAAGTGTCCTAAGTACAGTTTCAAGATTTTAACTTGCTTTATTCAAGTTTTAATTTATCCTTTGCAAGCCTCTAGGCCTATTATAACTGTGTAAGTTTATTTAATACACTCTCCTATGTCTTGACTTTGACCCGTTTGAAAAAAACATCATCTTTCGAGAAATCTACCATAAATGAAATAGATTCGGCTGTCAATATTGATTAGACAATAATTGTATTATTTTTTGTAATTAGCGAAGTTCTGTCGTGTATATAAAAGTATGTAATGCAAGTGAGTATTTGTAATTCGTTTTTACGAGAATTCTAGTTTTTACCGTGATTTGGTTAGGAAGGCTTTTTTAACCCTATAATATTATTAGATTTCTCTGGTTTCCGAATCACAGACTTCGCCTAAAATCCAGAAAAGAATCCTACTCTTTTGACTTTCAGCAATATGAGTCTGATAATGGAACATATAACGTCTAAGAAATCGAATGTAAACACGTGGTTAATAAAAACTCAGAATCTTCTTTATATAACAATTTACTTGTTTACATCATAAAAGCAGAATTTCTACATATGTCCATACACTCTCGACGCACTTTGTGGGATCTCTCCCCACAACTGAACTAGACTAAAAGCTGTTTCAAAGACCCTAATTTGTACTATGAAGGACTCAGACGATTGTGTACGCTTGCAGAATCTCTGTCAATAGAAATGATTCTGAAGTCACAGTTTAAAAAGAAACACTATTTATATACCTCCATGTTATCCTACTTCATTTCTTTCTAAGAGGCACGTGACCTTCCTCTAACAGGTAGCATCTCTTTTATGTTATTGGCTGCTGGTACAAGATCTTTCAGGTCTGGTCCTTTCATATCATCCCCGAGTCTGTCACACCAAGGCACACACATACACACGCAGGTAACCTAGCAACAGCTTTGGCACGCGCCCCTCAGCCCCCTAGACTGGGAGCTAGAAACAACCCTCATGTTCTGAATCGCAAAACCTGTTCCTATGGATAAGAAGTTCAATAGTAAAAAAGCTGTCTTATGACGTAAACTCAATGGCGAACACCTGACAACGAATGCTCGATGCATTGTCCTCACCAAAGGACATTTCCCTCATGTAGTGTGCTCGTCTTAAGTAAGATTCTAACTTCAAGGGCACGTCTTGTGAAGGAGATCAAAGGTAACACAGGTTTATTCTAAGCTTGTGCAATAGAACATCGATTATACTTAGGCCTAACTGAATTATACTTAGTTCTGGTCTGTATATAATACTTACGGTTCGGATAAAGTAGATGTATCAGGATAGGCATCCTTGGTTCCTGTGTTTTGTTTACAAACATTAAGGGGAGGGGATGGTATTTTTTGGTTAAAAGATGAGTTAATTAAAAAAAATTAAATACTCTATGATATCTGTGGAATGCATAACATAATATTTTGTGGGTATTTGTGTTCTTATCAGATGTTGAGACGCCATTTTTAAACTTCCTGCATTATAGATTTTTAAATCACTCGCCCGCTTTTATTGTTGTTAGCGGTAAATTTAATTAAAAAAAAACTTAAAATACTCTTTGATATGTGTGGAATGTATTGGATAACGTTTCGTGGGTATTTGTACCCTTATCGGATGTTGAGACGCCATTTTTAAACTTCCTGCGCTATGGAATTTTAAATCACTCGCCCCCTTTTATTGGTTTACGGTAATTTCATTTTTTTGCTACATTGCCAGACAAAAATGGATATAATTTCTGAACTATTAAAGATACATGCATGAAATTTAGCACACAAATTCTTTAGACTATTAGGAAACTTTTCTCTGTAACAGAATTTTGTTAATTGATTTCATTTTAATACAACCCACTAACATATAACAAGAAAATTAGAAACGTGTTAATATCTTCAATTTGATTAAATAAATTTATAGCCTATGTGTATGAATTAATCAACCTATATTATATTTGTATTCTATAATTTTGAAATATATATTAGTCCTACTTTTCACGTGCGATATTATTCTTCTCTAGTGTTAATATTATATTATATAATTCCATTGCCGCTGTAATTATATTTTAGTTCCTATTTTATTTTACTTATTTATTTTTATTATTTTAATATTATATCTGGACTGCGACCGAGCACGAGCGCTGCTCATTCGGTCTCAAATTTTGTTAATACTACTGTATCTTCTTTTTATATTGCTTGTATTATTTTATTTCCATTTCTCTTGTTCGTTTTGTAATTATATTCTTTATTCTGTATATTTAAATTTAAATAAATAAATAAATAAATAAATAAATAAATAAACTACGTCCGTTTGTTTGCAAGAAAGGAAATCAGAAAAGTGTTATTAAATTGTAATTGTTTATTTTACAAACGTAGGGACTAATATCAAAATTCTGTTACAGACAGTTTGTAGAGCATTCTTTTGCAAGTAGATTGCAAAAAACTGGATGAATCTACTTTTAAGAAGGCATTAGATATATCAATTTTAGTAAAATCCTGCATTGGGTACATTTTTTTAATCAAATCTGGGCCCCAAATATATTTTTTTTCAGAATATTTATTTTTGGTTGAGTGCTACAGCTATGAGCTCTATACATACAAAAAATTAATATTTTACACCAAATAGGAAAGACGTTTTAAAAAATATCATACTCTCCCCTTAACTGCTCGAAAGAGTGCTCCCCACCCCCTAGCTAAAATATCAGTATTGTCTAACAATCGTGAGTAACAGTAAAAGGAAGAGCTACTCGCTACATGACGAAGTTAAATTTATAGAATAAGTTGAGACGATCTCCAACAGAACAAGAGCTGAAATTGCAAGAAGTTCGTAATAAACCAGTGTAATACAAAAGTTAACGAATATTTATTGAAGTCTGAGTTCGTAATTGAAGAAAAAAAATCATAGTGAATGTATATAGTGCATTTATATTAAACTTCAAATTTTTAGTCACATCTTATTGATAAACACACATTTGGATAATTTAAAAAAATCCTTACCTGCTTTCAGTTTTCTATGTTCAATTAACCTGATTCCTGGTAATTAAAAAAATATCCTAATCCCTGACAAGTGCTAACAAAATCCTAAGTGAATCTACAACTGAAGGAAAGAATATTAACACTATTTGTCCATTTTGAGACTTTTTAGAGCTAAAAGTTTTATGCAACTTCTATGATGCTTTTATAAAAGTACAGGGATATCATTTTATTTTTACTTCAAGTTTTATTGTACCTGAGCTTTTGACTGTACTTCACTCCCACCCCTAGTACTAACGAAGTTCTATCCTCCACACAGAACCAAAGCCGCAGTACTGAGTTAGTGATTATAGTACGTTTCAGAAATATGCTCGCGCTTTTCCAGTGACGAAAATTTCCAATATTGAATCATATTTTCTCACAGGTACTGTCGTCCGTTTGCCTACGTCGCATCCCGATAACCCCCACCTGCTGAAAACATTAATTTCTATTAGGAATTAATTGGACGTCTACGTAATATTATGCAACTGTTTAACGTAACTTAAATAAAAGGGCCTCGTTAAGTAATTAACTATCATTTGATTCCCCCCCTTTCTAGGATCCTGCGACATAACCACTTGGACGGACAGTAGATAGCATGTCTGAGTAATTTTATCTGTGCGGTTCGGGCAGAAGTGAAGATTGAATTTACAGTACGTAAGGTTCTCTTTTATAGAGTAGGTACAGAATTATTTCAACATGAGTTACTAAGTATGAAGGACGAAACTGGTAATTGGAATTAGATGCAATAGTCTATAGTGCGATAACAGGCACAAAAGAACTGAAGCCTGTATCGAAATGAACGGCCACCATTTTCAAAAGTGTGTTTAAATATCCATATTATGATTATTTTTCAATTTAACTTCATTCTCTATATTGTACGCTAATGTACTGTAGACAGTATAATATACACTGTATAATGAATACGTTCGCATGGATAACTCAGTTCGTGAGTAAAAACACTTACTGTCAATACTGTACTGTGTTTTGATTAAACAAAACCTAATGAAAATTATCACACTCAAAATCGCGATATTTCCTAATTTACGTAAATGGATGAACTACTTTCTTCCCTCCTGTACCTAGTAAAGTGATCTGTTTGTATTTTACACCAGTATCCTCGAACTCCAGTCGTGGAAGGAGGTAGCAAACGGTGTTTCCGTATCTCAATCATTAATCCAAAGGTATAGCCAGGTTAATATTAAAGATGTTAGTAAAATAAAATGATGTCCCTGTATTATGAAAGTGTTTCAGGGAAGACCAAATAATGTTTTTTTTTTCTTTTTTTTTTTATTTAGTCATATGGCATGCTGTTATATTTAACGAGGTAAACTGATGTCATATTTCACTAAATTTGGTTGCGAATTCGTGTCGTTCGAATCTAACTGCGCATTTCTTGTACACAGAACAATTTAAAGACAATCCGAGTTGAAAATAATTGGACGTAAGCATTGTGAATTGTCCCCCAAAAACTCATTTATGAAGCATTCATTACGAATAGATTTGAATGCTAGAGGTTTCTATAAACATTTATTAGAGAAGCACCAGCAGCTCTGGTTTTTAATTTATGTGATTGATATATAATCAATGTTAGTGGCACGTATCCGCGTTAATGGAAACTTATTTTTGATTTCAATTTATGATTTAATTATAATTTAATTGTACGTGAGGACTTTTTAATACAAATTAGACCCTTTTCAATATTTATCTCGATTTGCATGATTGGGATATTACAATTAGCTCTCGGGGCGTGAGAGAATTGCCTCAGTAATTTCGAATTTAGAATGGGGTAAAGCACAGACTGCGTGTTGCCCTTCTCGATAGAGCCTGCAAACCATTATTGTCTCGCTCTCTTACATTTTACCTTCCGTCCCATTTAAATATCTTAGATCAGAATAACGTAACTTCGAAATCAACAATTTTGAAGTTACCCTACATTACAGTATATCCACTGTTTCCACATCAATTAAACTAACCTCAGTTGCATTTGCAGAGAAAGAAGTGGAATTATATCTTAACAGTCTTACTAATAAACCGTGTTTAGTTTTTATACGAGACTTGTGCAGAGTTAGGACTCAAAACTTTACTAATAAACCATGCATAAGCAATACATGTGTAAACAGGCTGTAACTATGCAATGGGAATTGCTTTGCAATAGTTATGTGCATGAAACCCCATGTTTAAGCGTTGTATAAAGAGAAAAAATGGCCGCTCCTCTAACAGCTGTTCTTACCGACTGTCATTTTATGATGATGGTTGCCTTGTAACAACAGAAGAACGAACCAAAGAGCACAGAATAATTAGAATAATATTGCTGTAGCTTGTACTCTTTGACCAAAATGTACTGTGGTAATCGATTAGAGTCAGTTGTACTATCGATACTTAACATGTCACACTAGAGAGCTCTACCGGATGCAATAAAGAACCTCAGATATTCTATTACCTTTCGTAACGAAGTAATGGCGAAACTATGACGTAGCTGTGTAACAGTTATACTGTTATACACGACGTATGTAGTGATTATTAGTAAGGAATTTACACACGACGTATAAACGAGCTACTCATTGTATAAGACAGTTAAACGTCTGTATATAAAGTTTTCATTAATAAGGCCGTAAAAGTATTGTAACTACGTTTGTGTCCTTTGCATGATATTTGTATTTTATTGACGCATAGCAAATCCATCTACTTTTGGATGTGCAGTGTTGTGCGTAATTTACATTAAAAGAAAGCGCCCCGAAAATGGAGTTAATTAAGAAAAGAATATTTTTGTGTATATATAGTACAGAGTTTCCAAACATTTTGAATTCAGGGGCCCCTGAAAGAGATAGGATGGTTAAATATAGTGAAAACCGAGTAAATTTTCATTTTTTCCTTTAAATGCTCTTATATATATGAAAAATATATTACATAAAATTTCATGTTCATTTATGGTCTTCTTAGCATATGTCACGCCATTTTTGAAGCTTTGGTTCACAAGATTTTGAAATTTAATTGAAATTTCCCGAAACTTTAATTATTTCCATAGGCCTACTTTTCCCTTTTAAATCTCTTTGATGTGTGAAAAATATATTAGATAAAGTTAAATGCAAAGTTTTATTCTATGAAAAATTTTGATAGGACTGGTATTTAATGAGATAAATGAGTTTTAAAATTTATATAACAACGCCATCTAAGGCGCTGTAATGAAATAAAAAATAAATGACTTCGTCTATAAGGGGCCTTGGACAACAACAATCGAAAGCTATTAAACATAGCCTACAGAGAATGTTTCTGTGTTGGTAGGAAGTAATAGCGATTAAAGGATATACAAGACTTTTAAAGTAACAATATAATACATTTTCACCGCCGCCTCAGATTATAGCGTTGTTGTTCCTGCAATAACACTTGCAAAATATAAAATTTTTGAGTGAGAAGAAAAAACACATTTATTCATTCCATGACAGTGGTACATAGGAGATCGTGAATTCTTACATTTTCGAAAGAAAGAAATATAATTACATATCACTATATATGCTGTATCACTATTTAAGTTATCTGAAGGGTTCAGAACCATAGTGGGCCAAGCGCCATTTACTGCAGACGTAGAAAACAGGGGTTAAAATTAAGTTATTACCACAATTCAATGGAAACATATAGCAAGTAATATAAAGTATACACAATAAATCTAAATGATGTCAATCTTCATTAAACTATGGTTGCATGTAATAACAATTAAGAAACATGTTACAGGAATTGTCGTTGCACTAAATGACAGGTCTCTGGACCAAAATGATCGCATTTTAATTATTTAAATACAATTTAATTTAAGTAACATATTAAACGATTTATCCTTCTATCAAATACGAATGTTCCCTGGGTCAAATGTCCTATTTTAATTATGTAATTATTTTATATTTATTTCTAACGGGTTCAGCGGAGCGCACGGGTACGGCTAGTCATAAAATATATCTATAAATCTTAAAAATGGTCAAGTTGACTGAGCGACTTTGGGATCACACACTTTAATTTGAGAATAGAACTGAAAATAAATATTTCTGTTTACATCAAATAATAAAGCGAATCATAAATTGCCAACCTTCAAATGTGTTGACAAATTTATATGAAATTTCGAACAGTCACAAAGGTTGAATTGTGTAATTCTCGAGGCTATTAAATATAATTATGATGAAATGGAAGTATAAAGCAGAAGGATATCAAAATAAAAAAAAGCAACTTCTGGCGAACTAACGACTATTGTTGGTAGTTTGTAATGTTGTAATCCTATTTGTAATTATGAAACAGTTCTATTTTTTAAAATTATAGATACAGTGGAACTCCACAAATAGACACTCACTCTCGTATACCTCACGACACAAGGTAAGTCAACGCATCCTGTCCCGTGCTGCACAGGGCTAACCGGTTGAACCAGTGCAGTAGTGCAGATACTCGTACACGTTGGCAGCAAGGCAGGGAACAAAAAATGTGTACTTATGTTGAAGCAGAAGTTACAAATATTGGAACGGTTAAAAAAGGTGAATCAGTCAGAGCCATCGCTCAAGAATGTGACATTTCGATCAGAACAATGCATGGGATAAAACAAAATTCATCTAAATACCAGGCAGTCTGTAGTGATTATAAGAAGCTTTGTTATTATCAGTTGAATGTAGGATGAAAACACAGCTTATTTTGTGTATTTCCTATATTTAATCAATAGGGATGATTTATGTTCTCCCTTCAAGGGTTTACACCATTTTAAAATAATTTAACACACAAACACAACTATTACGAGAAATGCTGACTAAGTTTTTGTACCTTTATTCTCTTCGGCTCTAATCAACAATAACAACAATCCAGGTTGCCAGGCGACGAAAGAAAAGAAAAGATGCGACAACAAATGAATGTGGTGTATGAACAATTGAATAGCTCTTTCATATTTAAGTATAAAAATATAGGGGTGCCATTTGAAATTTCAAATTGGGAATGGCTGGAGATGGGAGGTGAAATCTAAAATGCAATTAAGTTTCCCTCTCAATATCTAAATTTACGTGTTTTCTTGTTGAAATTCAATTCTATTTAATTAACTAGTTACTCAGAGTGCGATACATTTAGAGAGTTTTCCTTCAAGAAGCTTGTTTTATGTTTCAGATGTATCACATATATGTTATACTTAATCACGGATTTGTTTTGTGACATATTTTGCATATCGTCGTCGTTCCTGCAATAACTCCTATGTGACATATTTATCGATTTTCAGATTTTTGCTCTATTAAATAACTTAAATAGTTATACAGCAAATAATACAATCTCCTATATGTAATTATACAGGGACATCATTCTATTTTTACTAACATTTTTAATATTAACCTGGCTATACCTTCGGATCAACGCCGTTTGCTGCCCCCTTCCGCGACTGGAGTTCGATGATACTGGCGTAATATACAAACAAATCACTTTACTAGGTATAGGAGGGAAGAAAAGTAGTTCAACCATTTACGTAAACTAGGAAATATCGCGCTTTTGAGTTTGATAATTTTCATTAGGTTTTTGTTTAATCAAAATACAGTACAGTATTAACAATGAGTGTTTTTACTCACGAACTGAGCTGTCCATGTGGACGTATTCATTATGCAGTGTATATTATACTGTCTACAGCACATTAGCGTACACTATAGAGAATGAAGTTAAATTGAAAAATAACCATAATATGGATATTTAAACACATTTTTGAAAATGGTGGCCGTTCATTTCGATACAGGCTTCAGTTCTAATGTGCATATTATCGCACTATAGACTATTGTACCTAATCCCAATTACCAGTTTCGTCCTTCGTAACTAGTAACTCATGTTGAAATAATTTTGTACTTAGTCTTCTCTATAAAAGAGTACCTTACGTAATGTAAATTCAATCTTCACTTCTGCCCGATCCGAAAAGGTAAAATTACTCAGACATACTATCTACTGTCCGTCTAAGTGGTTATGTCGTAGGGTCGTAGAAAGAGAGGAAATCACGTAACAGTTAATTACTTAACGAGGCATTTTTATTTAAGTTGTTTTAAACAGTTGTATAATATTAAATAGATGTCCAATTCCTAACAGAAATTAATGTTCCCACAAAAGAGCTAAGACGACAGCCCAGCCACTAGCTGGCGAATGAAAGCGTGTGGAGGAAACCGGGATACGACGTAGGCAAATGGACGACAGTATCTGTGCGAAAATGATTCAATATTGAAAGCTCTTTCGTTACAGGAAAACGCGAACATATTTTTGGAACGTACTGTTTACTATGACCATAAGGCTACTATGACTGTATATGCGGTCTTGCACCTGTGTGTAGGACGGTTGAATTTCATTAGTAGAAGGGATGGGAGTGAAGTGCATTAAAAAACTCAGGTACAATAAAAATTGAAGTAAAAATAAAATGATGTCCCTGTATTACTTTCTTTCGAAAATGTAAGAATTCACAATCCCCTATATACGGCTGCCATAGAATGAATAAATGTGTTTTTTTCGTCTACTGAAAAATTGTATATTTTGCACATAGGAGTTATTGCAGGAACAACGACGATATACAATATATTATTTAAAATTATGTACGTTAATTATTTGTTTCGGTCCGCACGCTATAAAAACATTGTACAGCCCTAATGTTTACCAATGCCCGCAGTACTCAGTTCGTACCTCGTCTCGCACACGGACCATTGCTGTGTCTGAATAACTTCAAGCGAAAAATTGTTCCGGGGCCGGGTATCGATCGCGGGACCTCTGGTTGAACGTACCAGCGCTCTGCCAACTGAGCTACCCGGGAACCCTACCCGACACCGTCTCAACTTTTCCCTTTATATCCACACAACTCGAGTGGGTTGACGAAAAGCCAAAATTATTCAAATCTGCTTTACAGGAAGCTTTACCTGAAAGATTAGATTTGCATAATATATACGTCACTGTGTACGTTAACAGAAAACCACAATTTCAAGTCACACAGAGTTTGTGTGCACTCGATGTGGGTCTCTGGCGTTTCGTCAGCCCACGCGAGTTGTGTGGATATAAAGGGAAAAGTTGAGACGGTGTCGGGTAGAGCTCCCGGTTAGCTCAGTTGGCAGAGCGCTGGTACGTTCAACCAGAGGTCCCGGGATCGATACCCGGCCCCGGAACAATTTTTCCCTTGAAATTATTCAAATCTGCTTTCAGGAAGCTTTACCTGAAAGATTAGATTTGCATTGCTGTGTCTATTTGTGGAGTTCCACCGTACTCATAACTATAGTAAATTTATTGCATAACAAGGAATGTAATTAGTAGGTCTACAGATTTCAGTGATAAGTTAGCAAGCGGAATGTATTTAATATAAGATACAAACACACGTGTGTGCAGATAGCGGTTTTCCTTCCTACAATTCTTCGTTTCTTTTGACTTGAAAAATAGTACGTAAGTGTGACACAAGGATGAGTCAGTTCGGAAGTTCTGGCGGGCTACACGCGGTGCGGGGTGGTTTCATCCCCTACTGACTGGAGGGTGAAGAGGTTGGCTGCCTGACTGAGGGGGGATATAGTAGGTCTATTGACCCCCACCTACCCTCGATACGCTAAGGATTGATCTGTTTCTCTACTGCACCAAGAATACAACTAGAGGGATGTCAAAATAAAAAGAACCAACTTCTAGTAAATTGATAACCTGGATGACATATCTCTGGATTAATGTCTGTTGTACGTATGTAGTTTGTAATCTCGCAATCCAATTTAAAGGATAAAATGTTTTCTGTTCAAAATTGATGTCGCTGAAGGATATCAGCGAGGGCTTACTCCTTCGTACGCTTCTTCTAGGAAAAAGATTAAAGTTATTAAAATTAACTTGTAATGTTGAGAATGCCCTAAAGTAAACCTTAAAATATAATAATAATAATAATAATAATAATAATAATAATAATAATAATAATAATAATTTATTTTAGCTGGCAGAGTTAAGGCCGTAAGGCCTTCTCTTCCACTCAACCACCAAAAAGTATACATACATATATATCAGCTTACAAAGAATTCAACAATTTGATTTAGATAAGAGCTATATGTATACAAGAGTTATTTACGAATTAAACAACAAAATACCATGAACTATTAATTAAACACTGAAATACAAACTATGTAGCAGAATTAAGCTAAAATACATAGAATGTTAATATATTTCAAATAATGTTAGATAATAGAAAGAGATTATTATGAGACAATTTTGAAAATACAGCACTATCAGGATGCATGTCTAAAGGAAGGAGTAAAAATGTAGACAGTGATAGTTTAAGTCAGTATGATTGGAGTGAAATGCTAAGAAGGTTATCTTTTAAGCTGTTTTTAAAAGTGTTTATTGTCTTGCAGCCCCTAATACTTTGTGACGGGGAATTCCATTGTCGCGAGGTGGATACTGTAAAAGATGATGAATAACGAGATGTTCTATGAAGAGGTATACTTAACGCGCCACAGATAAGTGATCTGGTATTTACGTCGTGGTTAGAGTATAGATAAGAGAAGCGAGACGAAAGGTAATTTGGTGTTGAAGTGTGCAGAATTCGAAAGAGCAATGACAAAGAGTGTAAAGTTCTACGTTCTTTAAGTCGGAGCCACGAAAGACTTGCGAAGGACGGTGATATGTGATCATATCGTCGGATGTTGCATACGTATCTGACGCACATATTCTGAGCTCGCTGTAATTTGACTGACAGTTCAGAACTTAGGTCACTTAACAAAACGTCACAATAATCGAAATGCGGCATTACTAGGGTTTGTACTAGGGTAAGTTTTAGTTGCTGGGGCAAGACGTTTCTTAAGCGACTCAAACAGTGAATGGAGGAACAGATTTTTTTATCGTTTCTTTAACTTGAAAATTCCAATTTAGATTATTATCGAAAAAGAAGCCAAGATTTTTTACGACAGATGAATAAGGGATTAGCGTGTTGTTAAGGGTAACCACTGAAAGATTACTGTTATTAAGAGAGTTAAGTAAACGCTTGTGGCCAATAATTATACTGTAGCTTAAGTCTTACTTGGATTAAACCAATGGGTATAGTGAAATTACACGAAACTTGTTGAATATGCTATCCCATGGTACATTTATTTACCACGTCTTACATATCTTTGAATTCTTGTGTCAAATAAAGTTTTTACATCACGTAGATTAGTAAAAATCGTGGGTTAGCTAGCCAACAAATACATTTATACACCGGAACTTATAGTAATTGTTGTTTCCATTAACAGTACAAATGCCGAAAATAAGATAAACGCTCTACATACTTAATATTCAAGTATACATATTTATATGCACTCGATTTGTGTCCAATTTTACACGTATTTCACAAAACCTATACACTATTTTCAAATACACAGGTTAAATACAGTTTAAAGAACAGCTAAAAAGATTTTTTTCTACGACTTCTGTTAAGGACGTTATGTGTTTTTTCTCACTCTATGAACAAATATAATTATTTTCATGCTGTTTTTTCTCACTGTTTGAGTCCAAATGACTAGAAAATTCTGTAATAAATCGTACTTTGTAAATTAAAATTAACGTTTGCAATTCTCAAATTAAAACTGAAAGTGGAAAAATAATAATTATTCTTACGATTATGTCCCCTTAGACCAGTGATGTCAGAGCAAGCGCATTTTTCTGACCTTGATGTCGTGCGCGGGCATTAAGCGCTAGGTATGGAAGGAGAAATAAGCAGCCTGTTAGATTAAGAAAACTGGTGCACAAACTTCAAACGGAACGTGAAATTTTATGTCGTTAATTTTATATGGCTTCTTTCTGTTTGTTATTTTCTATATTGTCCGTAAAACGAAAGTACTAACACCTATTTCTTAGCCTAATATTGCAGTTGTGTTTTAAACGTTAATAACATAATAAAGACTAAAGAAGGAATATTCACACAAATTCCATAATAACAACAACTATACTGTACTAAGTGAATTAAACACATCATTCATAAAGAAAGTGTTATCCCAAAGAAAGACACTGAATATGACATAAGTTGAAATTGATATTGATGGTATCTTTAGCCTTATAAAAGTAATCAAAATAATATTATAATACAAAGAAAAGGTACCTAGGTATATGTTTTAACTGTAACTAATATTACTTAATAACATTCTTATCGCATTATGCTTTTAGGTGATATTGGTAGGGTACGCAACTTTCTGTTATCAGAATATTAAATTATCTCGAAATCTGCTGAAGCTATAGACCTGACGTTGTGCCAACACATAGGCATATATCTTTTGTTTGTGATGTAACAGTATTTGCTTTGTTAATTCATTTCCTTACAAACATTTTCCATGCGAATATTTTCAAACATTTTAATACATTATCTTCAGTAACACGTATTTACGATATATTAGATTTACAAAACATTGTTTCAATACCTGTAAGGATACTAAACAAATATATCTGAAAATTTCACTTTATTGTAAAAAAAGGTGAGAAAATATTCCTTTTGAGTGAAAAATGAGCATTAAAATTAAAACTTACAATCTCATAATACACTTATACTTCTCAGACAAATCTAAAAATTAACATGGATACAGCCTTAATAAGTTCCCTTCCCTTTATCCATTGAATCAGTGCTGGCCATCCCTGTATATAGCTCGACCAAGCGGCATATACTACCTCTTTCGTCTGTCTCTTTCCTTTCCGTTGTAAAGCGCTCAGGTTCTCCTGGGCTCTAAAGCGCTCTTGCTCCTATGGGTATCAGTTGACATCACTGCCTTAGATAGTAGAAAGGTGATATCTTCATATACGATTTGTAATCTAGGAAAAGTAAACTTTGTTACAAGAGAAAGAGGTAAGTTCTGCAGAATCGATATGATTAGGAGTTACTGCAGAAATTAAGTGTAAGAATGACTAGAGAATCAAAAATGTTCCTGAAAATCTTCGATATAGACTCCTTGTGAACCAAAATCGTTACTGAATCTGTCTGTATCGAACACTGTTCCTCTAGTTAGAAACCGTCTGGTGACAGAGATCCGGCTGGGCTTGCATCTATTAGAAAAAACTCTTGGAAAACATCTTCGTATCATTTTGCGAAGAAAACGGAAGCTTCAATATGTACACTAAAGTGTAAAGCTAGAAACCAATTGCGTTTTCTTCAAAGAAGACAACCAATACAAAATTCTGAATTGAATGATAGCATCATCATCATCGTCATCTCCGTCTGGGGATTAGATCTGGGACCTGTTCTCAACTTCAACTTCATCCCTTACCGGCTTTGCTAACATATCTTCTCTCTCTAAGCCAGCGTTTCTTTTGGTGATCGATATAGTCTCTCATTCTATGTAAGACCTGTAACCAACAGTATTTATTTTTTCAAGAACTCAATAACTTCCACTGCTACGTCATTTGTAATTACATCATACATCGTATTACTGCATCAGGCCAGGGTGGCCATGCAGGATTAATGTGTCTATGTAGTACCTCTTTCAATAAAAATCAGCTGTGAAATAAATGGCAATTTTAAGTGTACTGGGTGTTCAGTTCAAAATGTGTCTTGGCTCGCTGCATGCCGTCATGTGGCTAGCTGATGAGCCTAGAGAATTCAATCTTCCTACACTTCCGCAGCTCAGGTGTATAATCTAAGAGGCAGAGAAGTTGGCTAGCAAGTACGGCGTTCATTCTGAGGAGTACGTGCCGATATGTACGGTAACGCCGGTAGTGGCAGGAATGTGAACTGTTTGGAAATACGTACTGTCGAGATATGGGGAGAGGGTTAAGACGATTACTTACGTATTTGTTGACATTAACTTCGACGGTCAACATGGACACGGAGCATTTGATTTGTGTTGTGGAATGTTACCATACGCAACCGATGATAACAAATACCTTGCGTACGACTTGCCGGCGCAAAACACAGTTCGAAAGAGGTTATGGTAGCACACAGACCGTACAGACCGCCATCTGTTGCTACGACGTTCAAGTTATACCGTACACATTCTCAAGTTCAGATTGAAGAACACCTTAAATAATAGGCAACTTCTCTAACATATAAAATGAAACTCGCTTCAAATCGGTGACCCAACAACAGTGACGTCATCACACACTTTGAAATGAACACCCAGCATATGTACGTGAACGACCACAAATATTATTAGAAAGTGTAGGCTCTAAATTTCTAAAATTTTAAAAGAAAATCAACTCACAATTGGACAAATATTACAAGGTACCACAAACAAGACTTATTAGAACTTAAATATCTTATAAAAGTATAAAAAAAAGGTTACTAATAATATGTTTTAGAATTCACCTTCCACTTTAAGATAGTTTTCCAAAATTTGAAAATTTTCACACATATTATTTCATACCTTCACAACCATTAGAGATAGAATTATGAAATTTTGTACACTGATTTTTAGTAGGTTATTTTTACGACGATTTATCAACATCTTAGGTTATTTAGCGTCTGAATGAGATGAAGGTGATAATGCCGGTGAAATGAACCCGGGGTCCAGCACCGAAAGTTACCCAGCATTTGCTCACATTTGGTTGAGGGAAAACCCCGGAAAAACCTCAACCAAGTAACTTGTCCCAACCGGGAATCGAACCCGGGCCACCTGGTTTCGCGGCCAGGCGTGCTAGCCGTTACTCCACAGATGTAGACTACACTGATTTAACATGCATTTATGCAAAACGTAGACTACAATAATGCCCATTTCCTTGAAAACAGAAAAATTAGGTCACAAAATATTATGTAAATTTTAATATATTTCATTTAGGACAGATAAAAAATTAACTGTATTAAAATGAACAACTCTACATGTCTGAGAGTACTCTACTTTTCAGAAATAAGTGTTTATTACATGCAGAGAGAATATTGAACATGTCAGAGAGACCATAACAATGTTATGGTTACCAAATTATGTAACTGCAGAATATTTTTGTTTTTTTTTTTTCCATACTTTGAT
Organism: Periplaneta americana; assembly: GCF_040183065.1. Classification (NCBI taxonomy): domain Eukaryota; kingdom Metazoa; phylum Arthropoda; class Insecta; order Blattodea; family Blattidae; genus Periplaneta; species Periplaneta americana. The sequence continues at coordinate 172,821,724 of NC_091126.1, read as the reverse complement.
AAAACTGGTTCGAAAAATATTATTAGTAACCTTTTTTAAACTTTTATGCTCGACCATGCCGAAATGTAGTAATTATACACCTGGCAGCAGACCTTTAATGCATGTCATTAAAGTACACCTACTCATTAAAGGTCAGGTCTTTCAGCCAATGACGACTCAGGTTACAACTGTTCAACCAATGACAGGTCAGCTTTCTACCGTTATAAAACCGCAAGTATCGATTATTCTCGGATATGCAATCGAAAGAGAATTAGCGAAAAGTCACGGAGGCTGGAAATCAAATACTGTCGCAGAAGGTTAGGTTCTGTTACTATAATAATTAGCGTTAATTGTAAATAATATTCAAATAAATTCATTTTGTCATCTCGTTTTTCAATGTCTAATTTTATTTCAATGTTATCTCTGTAGGTTCTTATGGCCTAGCAAGGTCAATGTGCACGTCTGTTCCTCGGAAAAAATCAATACTTTCGCGTCTGCGCACATCTCACAACATACGGGACATTGCTTCAGGTCAGATACAATAAAAATAATAATATCAAGTTAGAAATATGGTCGAGCATAAAAAGTCGTATGAAACTCGCCTATAATGGTAATTAAGAAGCTCGTATGAAAATTATGAAACGAGCGCAAGCGCTCGTTTCATAAATATCCATACTCACTTCTTAATTACCTTCATTATAGGCTCGTTGCATAACGTACTATTATCAGATATTTAAGTTCTAGTAAGTCTTGTTCTGGTACTTTGTAATTTTTGTCCAATTGTGAGTTCATTTTCTTATAAAATTTTAGAAACTTAGAGCCTACATTTTCTAATAATATTTGTGGTCGTTCACGTACATATACCCTTAATGCATTTAATGATAGTGCAAAACAGTGCAAAATATTTACACATTATTTTAAAACCTAGTAAGCTACTGCTGGTGTTCGGGAGAAAAATCATTAATACCACATTACAGTCGCGCTCAAACCTCCTGACTTTGCAGGTGTGTCCGCTTATCGGCGATAGCCAATGGCGGCAGTGCTGCGTTGCAACATATGGGTACGGGGACTCGCCGCATACTCGCCGCTTAGAAAGTCTCAAAATGAAATAACAAGTGCGCATATATATATATATATATATGATGAATGTTTAATGTTTTCTGAACACACAGAAACATAAATCACATTTCTACCACCAGAGGTTCCAATTTTATGGGTTAATACTGTAAAGCCTCGATAAAACGCTTTTCAAGGTCCGCGTGTAAACCGCATATTTTTTATTTTATTTTTATTGTATTGGGTTATTTTACGACGCTGTATCAACATCTAGGTTATTTAGCGTCTGAGTGATATGAACGTGGTAATGCCGGTGAAATGAGTCCGGGGTCCAACACCGAAAGTTACCCAGCATTTGCTCGTATTGGGTTGAGGGAAAACCCCGGGAAAAACCTCAACCAGGTAACTTGCCCCAACCGGAATTCGAACCCGGGCCACCTGGTTTCGCGGCCAGACGCGCTGACCGTTACTCCACGGGTGTGGACTAAACCGCATATTAACCGGAACCGTGTATTAAGCAGGTATACTAATTTTGACTTATACAGGGCGTTAAAGAATAACGTTTACAACGTTTCAGGAATAATAGAAGAGGTAAAAACAAATATATTTTTTAAGTGACAAAACTTTAGCAGATGCGTAAATGTTAGTATAATCCATAAAGAACAAAACCAATTGTCGTTTTAGAGGTGGTGTTCAAACTGCCGTCCATTGAAGGCATTGCACAACTGGTACCTTCGTACTCTGGAGTGTCTGCAACGCTCCAAAAGGTCAACATTGTCTCTAATAACATGTGCAGCTTCAACAACGCGAGCAACTAAGTCTTCTGCCGTATTGATCGGTGTCTCATGCACAAAACGTTTCACGTCTCCCCACAAAAAGAAATCCAGTGTGGTTAGGTCCGGTGATCGGGGTGGCCACGGTACTGGCCCACCCCTGCCAATCAAACGATCGGGGAATGTAGCATTTGGGTGGTTCCTAACACGATGATCAAAGTGTGGAGGGGCACCATCATGCTGAAACCATATTCGTTCTCTGATGTTCAATAGGATATTTTCTAAAAGTCCTGGTAGGACATCGCGCAGAAAAGCAAAATAGGCGCTGTTACGAGAATGTTAGGCAACAGATAAGGCCCTACAAGTTGGTCGTGCACAAACAGAATTAACCAGTGTGTGTTGTGACGGAAGTCAAGTCATCTATCCTTCAGGCCATCTAGCGGCAAAACGGCGCATCTGCTAAGGTACTGTCACTTAAAAAAGATGTTTGTTTTTATCTCCTCTATCATCCCTGAAACGTTGTAAACGTTATTTTTAGCACTCTGTATACAGTATCTATTAGCATTTATCTTTATTGAAATACATGATTCATGAAAGGTAATACAATATTACTCCATTATGTAATTACTGTAATAATTTAATAATTATTTATTTATGTAATCTGACAGGATTAAGGCCATAAGGCCTTCTCTTCCATCCTACCAGATAGCACATATAAATGCAAAAGAGAAATACAAATACTGATGAAAATAATACAAATTAAGTTAAAGCCCTGTAGAGGGTCAACAGAGTCAAAAGAACACTATAGAGCTCTCATCGAGCTAATACAAGAAAAAAGAAAAAAAACAGAGATAGCAATGATGATATTGATAACTGACATTAATAATAATAATAATAATAATAATAATAATAATAATAATAATAATAATAAATACATTACATATTAATTTTCAATTTTACAACAGCATAGTTACAATATTTACTATATGTCATGGGTTAAGGTGAAGTTGCGCAACCTAACATGTGTTCAACAAGCAATTCCACGAACTAGAATGTGATTTTTTAATTTAAATTTGAATTTTGATATTGTCCGACAGTCTCTGACATGGTCAGGGAGAGAATTCCAGAGGCGTGGAATAGATATGCTGAAAGATGATGAGTAGAAGGATGTTCTGTGCAGAGGAATAGAGAGAAGGTACATGTTCCGGGTTCGAGGTAGTGAAAGGTAAACAAAACGAGATGCTAGGTAAGAGGGTGTGGAGGTGTGGATAATTTTAAATAGTAATAAGAGAGAGTTGAAGAATCTTCTTTCTTTAAGTGGACTCCAAGACAACAATTCTAGTGACGGTGTTACATGATCGAATTTTCTAATGTTACAAACGAAACGAATGCAGATATTGTGAACACGCTGTAGTCTATGGGCAAGATCAGTATTTAGATTCGTGAATAGAGAATCGCAATAATCGAAGTGGGGCATCACTAAAGTTTGGATCAGGTTCTTTTTAAGGCTGAGAGGTAAAACGTTGGTTAAGTGTTTGAGGGAAAGAATTATGGAGAAAGTTTTCTTACATATGTAGGTCACTTGACTTTGAAAATTTAAATTTTAATCTAAATATGCCCCTAAATTTTTTACTGTCCTACTATATGTAATTGTAGTATTATTTATTTTTGTATTTCATACAGTGGCTAGATCTATTTTGTTTAATGCTCGTTGGTGGCCCATTATTATAGCTTGTGATTTGTCTGGGTTTAGTCTGAGTCCAAATTTTTGCGCCCATTGAGCTACAGATGCTAGATCTTCATTAATTCTGGTCACAGAGTCATTGATTGTACAAGTTCGGGAACGAATGTAAAGTTGTAAGTCGTCAGCGTACAGGTGGTGTTTTGAATATTTTAAGATCTTTGTTACTTCAAAGACATTTACAATATGTACTGTACTTAATTCTTTCGAGAAAAAAAAAAGTCATTTATAGTTGTTTGCCATGTGCGTGTTCTCCAAGTCCTCATGTTTATCACACTTCACTTCCTTGCGCTTACATCCTCCCGACGTCGCAGCTGCAGTGATTGAGTTCCGATTTTTTATTATCGATGATGGTATTCCTAAAGAGAGTTGTTCCTGATTAAGGGTACTGTTTTCATCGTACTTTCGTAAGATTTCAAATTTTTCGACACAGAAAGCTCTTTTCGTTTAACACTCATTGTAATCACATTCACAGACACTTCTATACACTAAAACACGAGAAACTGACCAGCAAAAATTTCCATTCAATGGCCAAAATGTTTCATTGCTAAAATTACATCGAAAATATTCCACAAAAGCAGCGTATTATGCGGGACTTGAGAGTCACTGTGGTAGTTAATGGAATTCAGAGCTTCGCTTGAACAGGTGAAGTGTTCACCTTTAACAAGGGAGATGGAAACTTAATTAGCGACTCGCAAACTTGTAGCCACTACTATTGTCCTAGGGCAGTAACATCTAACCTGTGCTTGTGGTCCACACGGGAAGCTGTTACTCGTGTTTACTATGTATATCTCCACACCCCGCCCGCAGTGTCTGTCAGGAAACAGTGGCGTAGGAACAAACAACGACATGTCCAAAGGAGGGGCGTAACCGTGGAGTTATTCCTATTCTGGAACTGTTTTACATGATATGGTGAGAAATGTTATAAATCTCAGTTAAACTCGTCCTCGAGGACATGTTACTCGGTAAAGTTTCCATAGTTTTTCTTAAGGATGTCCTTCGGGAAAAAATAAATTCTACGATTAGACTGTAGGTTTTCACTGTGTTTGTTTAGGAGCAGTAGAAATAGTACTATTATTATTATTATTATTATTATTATTATTATTATTATTATTATTATAAGTAGTAGTAGTAGTAGTAGTAGCAGCAATAGTACAGGGACATCATTTTATTTTTACTTCAATTTTTATTGTACCTGAGTTATTGAATGTACTTCACTCCCACCCCTTCTACTAATCAAGTTCAACCGTCCTCCACACGGATACAAGACCGCATATAGTCATAGTAGCCTTACGGTCATAGTAAACAGTACGTTCCAAAAATATCTTCGCGTTTTCCAGTGACGAAAGAGCTTTCAATATTGCATCATTTTCCATTTGCCTACGTCGCATCCCGGTTTCCCCCACCTGCTTCTATTCGCCTCTCTGTAAATGCTAGTGGCTGGGCTGTCTTAGCTCTTTTCCGAGAACATTAATTTCTGTTAGGAATTGGACATTTACGTAATAGTATACCCATACAATTGTTTAAAATAACTGTCAGTTAAACTCGTCTTCGAAGACATATTACTCGCTAAAATTTTCATAGTTTTTCTTAAGGATGGCCTTTGGGAAAAAATAAATTCTACGATTCGACTGTAGGTTTTCACTGTGTTTGTTTAGGAGCAGTAGAAATAGTACTATTAGTATTATTATTATTATTATTATTATTATTATTATTATTATTATTATTATTATTAGTAGTAGTAGTAGTAGTAGTAGTAGTAGTAGCAGTAGTACAGGGACATCATTTTATTTTTACTTCAATTTTTATTGTACCTGAGTTATTGAATGTACTTCACTCCCACCCCTTTTGCTAATGAAGTTCAACCGTCCTCCACGCAGATACAAGACCGCATATACAGTCATAGTAGCCTTACGGTCATAGTAAACAGTACGTTCCAAAAATATGTTCATGTTTTCCAGTGACGAAAGAGCTTTCAATATTGCATCATTTTCCACTTGCCTACGTCGCATCCCGGTTTCCCCCACCTGCTTTTATTAGCCTCTCTGTAAATGCTAGTGGCTGGGCTGTCTTAGCTCTTTTCTGAGAACATTAATTTCTATTAGGAATTGGACATCTACGTAATATTATACACATACAATTGTTTAAAATAACTGAAATAAAAGGGCATTGTAAAGTAATTAACTGTCACGTGATTTCCTCCCTTTCTACGACGCTGCGACGTAACCACTTGGACGGACAGTACAGTAGATAGCATGTCTGATTAATTTTATCTTTTCGGATCGGGCAGAAGTGAAGATTGAATTTACAGTACGTAAGGTACTCTTTTATAGAGTAGGTACAGAATTATTTCAACATAAGTTACTGATACGAAGTACGAACCTGGTAATTTGAATTAGGTGCAATAGTCTATAGTGCGATAATATGCACGTTAGAACTGAAGCCTGTATCGAAATGAACGGCCGCCATTTTCAAAAATGTGTTTAAATATCCATATTATGTTTATTTTTCAATTTAACTTCATTCTCTATAGTGTACGCTAATATGTTATAGACAGTATAATATACACTGCATAATGAATACGTCCGCATGGAAAACTCAGTTCGTGAGTCAAACACTCATTGTTAGTACTGTACTGTATTTTTATTAAACAAAAAGCTAATGAAAATTATCAAACTCAAAATCGCGATATTTCCTAGATTACGTAAATGGATGAACTACGTTTCTTCCTATACCTAGTAAAGTGATTTGTTTGTATATTACGCCAGTATCATCTAACTTCAGTCGTGGAAGGGGGTAGCAAACGGTGTTCCCGGTCCTCAATCGTTGATCCAAAGGTATAGCCAGGTTAATAATAGAAATGTTAGTAAAATAAAATGATGTCCCTGTACTAGTAGTAGCAGCGGAGTCGTTTAATTCCGTTGGGAACATGCGCATCAACAAGAACACCGACATGCAACTTCGTTTCCGCTGATGCATTTTGCCTGTATTACTTTACCTTTCTCTGCTACTTCACTGTCCTTTTCTAAGTACTTTTCGGTTTCCCTCGCTGTTTTTCCTTGTAGATTGCAGTCTTGCGCTTCTTTTTTCTATTAAGTTGACCTTCATTAGGGTATCTCCCATCCAGTTCCATTTCTGTCTCAAAATGTCTTTCATGATCTGAGATTCCTTTATCCTCCATACTTCTCCTTTTTTAGATTGTATCATACCAGCTGATATTTAGGACTTTCCGGAGACATCTCTTTACAAGATGTTGGAATTAGTTGTTTATTTCCTCGATCATTGTCCAATGTCGCAAACTAATACGAAATGTCAGATTTTACATTATTGAATGAATGAATGAATGAATGAATGAATGAATGAATGAATGAATGAATGAATGAATGAATGAATGAATGAATGAATGAATGAATGAATGTTAGCCATGATGTCCCATGTTGGGCACAGGCCTCCTGTGATGGGGTCAGAACCCCCTCGACAGGAATGGCTCAAGTGTACTCGCTGGGTGAGCCAACCCAAGAGAGCTTGTCGTGTATACTACTTTTGTCACATGGTTAATAACCCTGTTCAACTTTAACTAGCCTCAGCACTCTGTTCTTTGGTCATTTTTTTTTCTTGCACTACACACATTATACTGACACTGGCACTTTGACAAACACTGATTGCTATTTACACTATTAACCTGACACTTTCTCAACACTGACTTTACTATTTACAAAACTTATCTTACATTTTCACTAACAATGACTTTACTATTTACAATATCTTAACACTGATTACGTTATCTATTTACAATGACCTTCCCTAGTTCTTTCCACAAAACTCTGTTCTTTGCTGTCCTCGACCATTGTTTCCCCGCCTCTTTGGTAAACATGTCAGTCCATCTGAGCCGTGGTCTTCCCTGTCCTCTCTTTCCGACGTAGGGGCCCCACATCGTGACTGCATGGGCCCATCTTGGCTGGTGTAGTCTCGCCACATGTCCCCCCAGATCCACTTCGTTGCCGTGGCTCGTTCTGCTGCGTCAGTAGTGTTCGTCAGTCTTTGTAGTGTTTCGTTAGTCATTCTGTCTCGTAGCGTGTATTTTTCTTTGCATCTTCCTCTTGCATTATTAGTCTATTATTATTATTATTATTATTATTATTATTATTATTATTATTATTATTATTATTATGAAGCTCTTACAAGCCATTGAGGCTTTTTGCTGTCAAATGAACAATATTTCACCACTGATTTCTGTCCTGAGAAATCACTCTCTAGAGATTCATTTTTAGAATTTCAACGTTACTTCCCAATCTTCCACATATTTGAAGCGTGGTCTACTTAGTGGTAGTGATCCTCTTCGAAGTTTTCTTAACTTGGTTAATTTTCCCATGAGAAGGGCTCTGATGGCAAGTCCTATCCATTTTAATCTTCTCGCCTTGATTTTTTTTTACAAATAGCGTAGAGTAAATTTCTTCATTAGGCAAAATCCTCTAAATTTTTTAAAGATCTTGTTTTGCACCAAAAAATTTTCTCAAGGTTATACGTTGGAACGTTATCTATTTAATGTCTTGTTTGGTGAATGTCTACGTTCCACTTCCGCATGTTAGTGTTTATATAAAAAAATAAACTTGTGACTATGTAGACTAAGAGATTTTACATTGATATTGAACATTTTTATTTCTTTACGGAGATTTTCTTTCTTATTTTCCAATTTTTATATGTTGTGGCAATGGTAGTATTCATCTTTAAAATTTTATCATTTACATCCTATAACGTTCCCAATCCATATTTATTTTACTTTGTTACTCAAATATATTTCTTCGTCGAATTGCATTACAGTTAAAAACATCTAGTTCATTTGGAATTACCCAAATATGTAAAATTATGTATACCTTGTATGGTATCTTCTAGCTTAATTTGGGTTTTATTTTTAATATTTAATACCATTGCTTTCTTAACGTTACAAGTCTGAGCTAAATACGAAATATAAGTCACTCTAGAGCGTACCATCGTTAAATGTCAATGACTCAGTACCTGTAAAGTAGAGCCAGCACAAGCTAAAATGTCAATTAGTAACTAAAGAATGAAAAAAAAAATGTTATGTTTTATTTAACGACGCCCGTAACTGCCGAGGCTATATCAGCGTCGCCGGTATGCCGGAATTTTTGTCCCGCAGGAGTTCTTTTACATGCCAGTAAATTCTAAAGAACGATCTATAAGTTTATACATGTATATCGTAACATTTAATAAAGTTCAAAACAAACATATACAAATACATCACATAACGTTATTTACCATGAACTTGAGAGCAGATGATCCCCAGTTTATTTTGTGTTTGTGCTTATTTAAGAACAAGTATTTAACATGTTTCTCAAATCTGTGCTAAGACTTACGTCTTCTGACGTTCGGAACTTTTCATGAGCTTCATCATTTGGTATTGTGATCCTAGTTCTGAAGGTTTGTCTAATCTGTTGGCTAGTCCAATGAACTGAGCCATAAGACAACCGTACTGCTCGTATATACACATCATAGATGTAGATGAAGTGAATTACTACTTATATAGGCAGTGCAACGTAATAAATGATCAAGGATACTCTTCAATAAAGCTTTTATTCTATCTCTTAGTTCAATGTTAATGCAAACGACTATCACGTTTATTGGATGCATAGTAGCTGGTGAACGCATCATTAATGCTAGGACAACAGCAACAAACGTTGAATATGTAGGAAGCTGACGTGCCGCGAAAAGTGCTCACGATAAAAGAGTGACAGTGTCCTCACAACACATCTCACTTCTTCATAAATCTAACTGCAGTTGACTTACGCTCAACGGTATCGGCTGTATAATGCTCGCAATATTATTAGAACGAACCGTTCGCTATTGGTTCATGCCCCGTGACCTTGGTCAAGTACGTTTCTCAACCCCACAGGGTTGTTCGCTTTTCGAAAACATAGAACGTGCAAAACTGCTTCATTAGAAAACCCTTATAACTGGAAGAAAACATGAGATATTTTCATTCTGTGAACAGCATTTTATCGTATGTATAACTTTGACATACTGAAGCTACAAAGGCTACTAAATTCAACTGCGGTCAAACGGAAGTCTTTAACGAAAAAAGGAATATTTAATTTATAATGTATAATACAGGAAATAGTTTGTTAAATTTGAAAATCTTTCTGATATTAACAATTGCCGGTAATTAAATACACTACTGAAAACCTGAAGAGTATATTATCTATACATTATAGCCTATAGTATTAACCAAACTGCAATTAATTTTATAAGACTACGAGATCCAGGTTCGGTTCAACAAGATATGCAAATTATTTCTTCAGAAATGGCGAAGATTTTAAAGTAATGAACTCATTCTAAGACCTGCATTGACTACATTTATTAGTATTACTTTTATTGTTTTATCCTTTATATTTTGTGGTTCTAGTTTAATGAACTTTTGGTCAACCGTAATGTAAGTAAAGACTAAGAAGTAGTTTTTAGTGATGAATGATTATCACAAGCGTGGGATGTAATCCCGACTGGCCATCACTGTCTCCCTACCATCAACATCATGGCCTGCTTTGACCAAGACGGGCAAATGTCGCGTTAGCTTCGCAAAACTGAAGTCTCACTCTCTGTCCTAGTTGAAGTCTGTAGAACTCCAATACAGTACAATGGATTAGATTAGCATTATAAATTGTCTACAATGTAAAGAAGATTATTTTCCCAACATCCGAAAAAAACTTCTTAATCCCTTTCTAATTTAATTATCATAATCGAAATGCCGTTGTTCTTTCTATAATATTTAAACTCATAAAATTCAGAATCACTTTTTTAAGTGAAGAGGATGGTAGGTATTATTTGAAACATTTTTCTCACTCAAGGACATTTTTTCTATATGTAGAAATATCATTGCTGTAACAATTTAAATTCGAGATTAGTTAAAAAAATATTCGGGCTCAAATTTTGAAATAAAAGTACAAGGATAAATTAATTCACTAACATGGATAAGTTATATCTCGGTCATTTCTAAGACATTTTGACATTTTACTCCCAAAATCACATTCTATAAATGCCTGGAACATGATTTTGACATTGACTTTCACAATTATTATAAGATGTATTTTATTTTAATTCCACCACCAACAGAAGCAGGCTTCCAATTACAGGTGGCTTAAATACACACACACACACACACACACACACAAAATACATAATAAGAGAAAAAACAACGAAACAAACAACACAAACGAAAGAAAGGAAATACATAATGGTAATAGATGCTAGAATATAATTTTACAGTTAATATAGTGCCAAATGTCAATATAATGATGCAAAATTATTTAAAAACTAGAGTAAAAACATTATAATACACTTTTTCATAATTTAAATATCTAAGGAAATACAATTCTTTGTAATAGTGTATGAAATGTTTCGATTGTTAAACTGAAATCCAATTGAGAATCACAGTTTAAAGACAGAGAGTTGTAAGTTTTACACATAACAAACAATGGAGAGTTCTTGAAGAAAACAGTTCTAGGAATGGGAATAATAAAAGGTTGCCTATGACGTAATTCTCTTCTTTTTACATTGAACTGAAGGAATTTAAGAAAATCACAGTTATTCAATATACCGTTAACAGTCTTACAGAGTAAAATTTGGCTATATATTAATCGTCGAGATTTTAAAGTTTTATAATTAAATTCAAAAAGCAACTGAAATGAAATTTGCTTGTCATAAGACGACACGTGATGTTTTTTTTTTTTTTTTAATATAAGTAACGTAAAAATATTTTCTGTATCCTTTCTATTTGCATCTGATGGGACTGGAACTGAGGTAACCATATTACAGACGCATACTCTAGCTAAACGATTAAAGTTTAAGAAGAAATTTTAGAGGCACTTTTAAAGAAATACGGAGCCATATTTTTCAAATGCATCAAAATAACAAATTTCTGTTCCAGAGAATTTCCTTAGTGCCTAAAGAATGTGTTCCGAATATCATGCGTACAGAATTAATATTTCCTTAGTTCTATATAACTTTCTGTGTGAGAATAAAGCATGAAATTGAAGTTACGGGAAATTGCAACAAAGTTAGCGTCATTTGAAAACCCTGCGCACCAGAGCTTTAAAAATAGCGTCGTAGCAGCTGGCATGGGCATAAATGCGCATTAAAATTTAATTAACATAGTTTTCACATATGGGTGAATATTCTGAAGTGGGTAAATGTATATCCCGGCTGATTTAAGGAGTTTCTTGAAAATGTTAACTGATTACTTTTGCGTTTAATTAACTAACTCTCACATGTTTTAGTTGGAAACAAAATATAAAAGGATTAATTTTAAAATTTATAATTAAAAAATAACGTCCAAACGTCAAAATGTAACTACGGTCTCTATGTCCCCAACTACATTTTACTCTGTTTTACTAAGTTTTTCTCGGAATGTTTCGATTTGATTTTATTTCCTCGGCCAAGATTATAAAAATAAATAGTTAAAATACTTATGAAAGACAGGAATTGTTGTTTGTTTAATTCTGAAAGGACACATCTTTAACGTAAAGTTTGTCCCCAAAAATTTCGTTACGCCGGTCCCTCGAAATAAAAGAGCTACACAAAAGACAATTTTGCTTCATGTGGTAAATTTTAACGGTTGGTAGTGATGAGAGGTCAACATGGCGCCAGTTGAAAAACTTTTCGTCCATTATCGTAAATTATTTTATTGAAAAATACAAAAATCATCACTGATGACTGAATGTTATGTTTTCTAATGGTAACACCGGTCCCAGGAGGCATTAAATATAGTTTGTATATACTAAAGTTTCGTAGTATATGCAAAACATTACAATGTTTGTCGACTAAAAAATCTAACCTCCGTGATATTTTTAACGATTTATTTTGACAGAACTATTGCGGAAATTATACTAATTTGTAACAACGGTCCCTGTAACGTCGGTCCCTTTATTGTGGGACGAGGTTTCATTTAACATACAATTGTTAAATACTGGTGTATAAAGTAACTTTGAATATTATTTCATGTGATTGTGTATAGGAAAGAAAAAAAGTCTGATGATGAAAGTAGGAAATATGAAAGAGAGAAGATACGTAGGCAGAGGGCAAATATGACTGAAGAGGAGTTGCAGAAAAAAAGGGACTATGGCAAAGAATATAAAAAAAGAAAGAAAATAGCAGATATGACTGATCGTGAAAAAAAGAAATGTTCGAAGACAAGTGAAATCTGAAGTACAGAAGTTTAGAAGGTACCTTAAACAATGGGCTGTAAGGGAAAGATAACAACAATCCCTTGGCTTTTTTTTTAAATTAGAAATCTCACATATTTTTTTAAGCTCAACTCATACCAGAATCTTCAATAATTATTGAATAGGAGCAAATTATTATAATAGGAGCAAATGTAACCAATGTGAGGAAAAAGTACACAATTTAATATAATATATTTTTTTCCAGTTTTGTTATTCATATTTGCCCATTTCAGAATATTCACCCATATACAATGTACATTTCAGAGCAATTTTTTAATGTTTTTGTTTTCCACCATATTAAAAGTCATCCTCTCTCCTTAAGGTGTACGCTAGAGGATCACCAGTGTTTTGAAGGAAATGTACAGAAAACTTGGTTGAAGGTCTCACAGTAGTACAAGTTTCTCTGACAGGAAAAGTTATAAATATTCAATTATGCATACTTATTTCATTTCTTCATAGTCATTTTATTTCGTAAGCTTCAACATTAAAATTCAATTTTTTCTCTTTTGATATTCCTTACTCTCTCTGAATTTAGAACACGTGGGAAGAAGATAGACGACTTTAATATCAAAGTTCTACTAATGACGAAAAGTAGCTGCAGACTCAATGGTTTCTCATTGTACGCTCCGCTGCTCGCAATACTGTGATAGTCTGCAGTTATAAGCTTAAAAATGTTGTAAAAGAAGCGGAAAATGTACTGCCGAAGTGTTTTTTTTTATAATATATATGATATTTGATATGATATTTATTTGTCAGTCAGCTTTACAATTCAGAGTTATGGTGGACCTTCACATTTCTGTTTTTCGATCCACCATCCCTTTAATACATATAACTCTTTTCTATTAACCCTAGGATGCATGGCCTCTTGGACTTACATCAATGCATAATGGGGGCCTCAAAGGCCACCATTATAAATTCAATGGATATTGTTATCTTTTAAGGTCAATTTCAGTGTTGTGGTATTTTTATTCATTTAGTTATTCAATATAGTGCTATAATAGAATAATTATACACTATGTATATGTTTTGAGTAGCTAAATATGATAAACATTTCTCTATATGCACAAGTTGTGAAATTATAGTTCCATTATATAAAGTGGTCCTGCGCTGTGTCGTCGTGGTCTAAGGCATCCTGCTTAGGACTCGCGTTACGAAATGCGCGCTGGTTCGATTCCTCATTAGGGAAGAAATTTTCTCTTGAAATTTCGGCCAGTTTATGGGACCGATGCCCACCCAGAATTGTGATGCATTAGGGGAGCTATGATATGTAGCGAAATCCACTTATGAAAGCCAGCTGTAACGGCTGGGGGAATCATCGTGCTAACCCCACGATACCGCCATTCTGGTTAGATGATCGTCCACCTCTTCTTCGATATATGGACGTGAGTTCAGCAGCCTGCTGGTCGGTCATGGTCCTTCATGGACTGTCGTGCCTCGGATTATTATTATATAAAGTGTACTCCAATGCCCTTTTACTGAAAACAGTTGTCCCAAACAAGAACACTTTGCTCATTGCACACATTCTTAGAACATTTTTAACAACACTGAGCAATTTTTCTTTCTAAGTCACGTAGGCACAAAAAGCATCTTCTTTTTGGCATTATTCTTGGATGAAATTCATATCCACCTCCTGGGCCGTTTGACTCCCCGCCGGGCAAATGCTTGAATGACATTCATGTTCAAGTTTGGATTGTTGACTCTGTGCTTCATATATGGTCTTATAAGTTCAATGTTGTAACATCGCGCCAAGTTTGTTTCTTATGGCTGCTAAACGTCGTCCTTTCAGATTTGTATAGTATACAATAGGCTACAATATTAGTTGTGATGAAGTAACTCCATCTATGCTTCGGTATTGACGAATATTCCTCTTACGACACCTGGAGAAATTTTTGTAATATTATGAGTAGCACCCGGTTAGAAGGCGGGAGGGGAGTGGGTTCCTTTGCTGGGTCACCAAATACCGTTCTTTGAGATATCCATGGAGGCCGGCCGGGAGTGTCAGGAGTATCGAAGGGCCGCCGCAGGCGTGATCTGAAGGCCAAGAAAGACAACCGGAATGATAAGGAAAGGATGATGAGGAGGGGAAAAGGAAGTGGCGAGAATGAGTGAAGTTCCATACGCCTGATAAAGTTACCTGATATTCATCCATAGGAGTGAGGGAAAACCCCCGAAAAACCTCACACAGGCAACTCGTCTCAAGGGGGGAATCGAACCCCGGCCCGATGGGTTCGGGAGCAAACACATTACCACGAGACTATAGCGGTGGATATTATTTCTTTTAGTAAGACACGAGAAACACAATTAGAATAATAAAAATACTGGCATTTCACAGCACTGAGAACAGCAGCTTACTCTGCCAATGTTAAATCCAAAAATGGTTATAAAATTAAAATGTTGCAACAATGCCACTAGGATACAAATGTCAGAAGTGTCAATATTCACATATTAGCAGTAAAACATAAAATTGTATGGCTGTATGATGAATAAAGCAGGACAGGCCTGAGAGGCCCCCGCTGTGCATTATACGTGTAGAATTAACAAACATTAATTTTAAACAGTTTATTTTAATGTATCTCCTTAAATGATCATACAACATGTTCTTAGATATATTTTAGAAGATTACATGAAGTTTGGTGCAATTTCATAATATTTTAACACTTTTAAGAGAGTAATGAAATTGATGAAAGGCCTCAAAGACCCCCGCCATGCATCCTAGGGTTAACGTATTCTTTGCCGAGAATTTCCTGATTACTTTCTAATGTTCTGTTATGACTGAATTGCTATATGTCCTTCCCCCTCTATCCTCTTCTATTCTCTCCCTCCTCCCTAGACTGTCTCCCCTCCATTTCTCGCTCACCTCTCAAATATTGCATCTTCCTTCCTTAATAATTTGCGTTATTTACTTATTTTCTTCTCTACCCTCAAATCCTACCTACTCTTAATCATTGTTTTCCCGCTATTTTCTCCTCATTAGTTGCTAACTTTTCCGTTTACTGTATTTTACAACACTTACATCACTTTTTTTTCTATCCTCTGTTTATTTACATATTTATCTCTTTCTTTTCGCTTCAACTCCTAAATTTCATATTTTATTATCTCTTTCCATATATTTATTTCTATCATACTCCTACAGTTATAGTACCCCTGATACTACTCCCAACCCATAACATTGAAAAACACGAAATATCTAATTCACTTAATTACACTTGCAATTTCTCTCTCATTCCACTTCACATTTGTTCAGATGTTTTCTTTTTTTCACTTTAATTCTCTTGCATTCATTGTTTGTATCTTCA
Source organism: Periplaneta americana (assembly GCF_040183065.1). Taxonomy (NCBI): domain Eukaryota; kingdom Metazoa; phylum Arthropoda; class Insecta; order Blattodea; family Blattidae; genus Periplaneta; species Periplaneta americana. The sequence continues at coordinate 172,805,646 of NC_091126.1, read as the reverse complement.
TAATATCTGATTTTCTCTTTCATTTGCTCATTCCCCAGTACCAGATAATCAATCTTCGCACTGATTTTATCTACGAGGCGCATCCAGAAAGTAAGTTTCCCTATTTTTTAAAAAAAAGAACACACACTTTCAGGAAAACATTTATTGGCAACAGGTACAGCAATGTTTCAGCTATTTTCCAACATAGCCACCATCAGAATTGAGACACTTGTCGTCTCGTGGGATCAACTTTTGTATCCCTCTGTCGTAGAACTCTGCCGCCTGTGAATGGAACCAGCGTGTGACAGACGTCTTCAGCTCTTCGTCGTTGCCAAAACGCTCACCGGAGGACAGGAATTTCTTGAGGTGCAAGAAAACGTGAAAATCGCTGGGAGCAAGATCAGGACTGTAGGGTGGCTGATCAAACAACTCCCAGCCAAATTCCGTCAAAACAGCTGCTGTGCGCCGAACCGTATGTGGACGAGCATTGTCATGGAGGAGCACAACACCTGCAGTAAGCATTCCACGCCTCTTGTTTTGAATGACAAGTCGCAATTTTCGCAGTGTTTCAAGTAACGGTCAGCGTTCACTGTTTCACCTCTTGGAAGGAAGTCAATGAGCAGAATGCCCTTCCTGTCCCAGAACACCGTGCACATCACTTTCCGTACCGACAGCGTCTGTTTGAATTTCGTCCTGACCGGAGATCCATTATGCCGCCAATGCATTGACTGCTGCTTGGTTTCCGGGGTGAAGTGTGAAATCCAAGTCTCATCGGCCGTGACGATCCTGTCGAGGAACTCGTCGCCGTCATCGTGATACCGTTGCAGAAATGTCAGTGCTGCTCCTAAACGTTGCATTTTATATTCGGGTGTCAGGTTTTTCGGCACCCACCTGGCACACACTTTTTTGAACAGCAGGTGCTTAGTGACAATCTCATGCAACAAGGATCGCGATATCTGCGGAAAAGGCTGCTCAGCTCCGTAATCGTGAAGCGACGGTTCTCCATGATGCACTGTCGCACCACCTCAACACGATCATCATTGATGAGGGACGGTCGCCCACTGCACTCTTCATCATGGACACTTTGACGACCTTCGGAAAACTGCCTACACCAGCGACGCACCATCTGCTTACTCATGATGTTCGGCCCATAGACCTGACAGAGCTGCCGATGAATTTCAATTGGCGCAATGCTTTGTGCATTAAAGAACTTTATCGCCGACCGAATCTCGCAGGCGGCGGGAGAAGGAATAAGAGCTTCCATTTCGGACCACTGCTGCCACGCTACTGGCATCAGGCGGGACTTGTCCGGCTGGCATATGATTGATACGTCATAGATCTGTTACGCATGCGCAATTGACACGGCTAATTACGTTTACTTTCAAGGGGAAAAATCGGGAAACTTACTTTCTGGATGCGCCTCGTATTCTGCACTTCAAACTTTCTGATGCTATATCCACTTGATTCTTCGGGTTTCCTGTACTGTTCTGCATTTGTAGTCCTCCATTCCTAGCTTCATTTTCCCCCTTCTTTATCACTTCTCATTGTAGTACTTTTTCCATTTTCTATTGTACCTTCTGCCTTTTTTATAATATAAAGATGTGTTTTTACAAATCCGTATCAAATAACAAGCTATTTAGAGTCGATGGAATTGGTGATAGGAGATGGTGTTTGGTAAAATGGGGTCGAGGATTCGCCATGCGATTATCTAACGTTCGTATTACAGTTGGGGAAAACCTAGGAAAAATCACAACCAGGTAACCAGAGCAAGCGGGACTAGAATACAGGTATTCTATTCAGTATTGACCTACAGTGTTGCAGTTGGTGTCTTCTGCATAAAGTATCTTTAAATTTCAAGGCATTGTACTGTTTACCATTCGTTTAATTGTCATTCCTTGCCAGCAACAGTGACATTTTCGGTTTAAAATTGTAAGTTATTTAATTGTAATGTATATTAAAATTATTAATTAATAATCAATTTCAGATATTTATACAGCGTGTAAACTATATAAACTGACAAAATTATATAGACTGTACATCTCGGTTTACTAAACATAATGTATAGTGAAATTTTGTTTTTTCTTTTATTTGTTTTTAATTCCTAAAGTATCATGTTTTCAGGATTCATAGTAGTCTAATATTTACTTTTGGAGTAAATGTGAACGTTATTGCTAATGACCTCTCGTCCAACACACGATAACACCAACACAATAGAGCAGTCGTGGCGAAAATGTGATCGTGCGCCGAGCCACTGTGTAACCTGCAACGTGCATAGCACCTATGGAGGGAGGCGGACACCCGAAGGGGAAGTGAAGCAACTGTCTGACTTATTAACGGATTTTCATTTTCCTTACGTCAAGCACTTAAATATAATTTTATACAGTGTAAGGTTACAAACTAATGTTTAGTACGTGTAACGAAGAAAGAAATGAATAAGAAAACATAGGACACATTATCACAACCTAAAATTAACTGTCTTCAGAATGTCTCTGCGACAGACTTTCAAAATCAGGAATTGTCACTTACTGCCGGTCGTAGTTGATCGCGAAAGTATTTTTCTGTCAGTCGTGATCTAAATTTGGTTTTACTATTTTGAATGTTGAAAATAATTTTTCACAAACGTAAGTTGTAGCGAACATGGCTTCAACAGAGCAAGCGGAAAACGAAGCTTCGGATATTTATTTTTTAGCAGAGGTTTGAAAAGTTCAACATCTGTCGAGTCCTCACATCTAGCTTTCATTTAACATCACGTTGTAAATCTGTGAGCTAGCCGCATTATTCGTACATCTGCTGAAAAGTATCGACGTACAGAGATAATAAAAATAATAATAATAATAATAATAATAATAATAATAATAATAATAATAATACTTAAACTTTTAATGTTTCATGAGTGACATGTAGTATGATATCGTTTTATGTTATACAACCGTTTTCCTCTTAATACTTGTGAACAAATCGTACATTTAATATTCTCATCATATTGGCAGCAAAAAAATGCGTCCTCCTATCATACTTGAAATTTTCGTTTTTGTAGAGGTACATGGTTTCTAGAGAAACATTGCGACGATACGCCACTCGTAGGTCAGAGACAAATACAAATGGAAAGGAGTTTGACTCCAGTGAGTGAGAGGGTGGGGGTAGAGAAGGTAGAAAGCAAGAGAAATGCATAGCTATCATTGCGAGCCACAATGTGTTCGGGAGTCACATTTTCGCCACGGCTGCAATAGAAAGACAATAGAGTACCTTGATTTATATCAAGGACATCACCACAGTTGCAATGCATGTGGCGGACCGACGTAAATAATGACGGCCTACTATCATTTGCAAAAACATTAGACTCACAGATAACATTTTTTTTTCTAGGGAAACCGCAAAAGATAAGGCTGGTCCACAATAAACCGGGAACGAGAACCAGAATGAGACTGAGGAGTGAAGAACGTGAAAGTGAAGATTTTTGATTCACAATAAACCGAGAATGGAAACGACTAGGCATCAGTGGCGTAGCATGAAATTTTGAGCAGGGGAAGCTAACTCAAGTTGTCTTTCATGTAATATGAGAAAACGTATTACAAAAATACAGTCTTGAAATAAATAGTAGTCAATTTCAAGTCAGCAGTCGAAGATTGGTTGGAACATCGTAAGTAACACCAATAAGGCATGACCTCAAATGATACGTAGTAAAACATGATTTCACGGTTTACACATATCTCTAACAAATAGACACGTATACGTATAACATTAGCTCACTCCCTGTCATACTTAGAGAAATCACAATATTAGTATAATTACGTAAGTATGCGTCTGTCTTTTGGTTGTGTCCTTCATTGACAGCAAGGGAGTCGGTCATTTGTTTTTTGAATCACACTTTTGTTCGTAAGCCAGTCTTGATAATACAATTGTCCTAAAAAGTTCAAGTAAATTAGTGTCAGGAACTGTTATTTCACTCATTATTTATTATATCAGCCACAATACACACTAACACTTCAACTGAACACAACTGACGAAAAGGGATAACTCGGTAATTACTTATTTTAAATGTTAAAGCTATATTCTTGCGAGCCTTGCGACTAGGGTAGTTTAGTTAGAAAGGGATGGAAAATCTGCGGGGTGGATTACACAGAAGAAACCAGTCTGCTTGGAAGCTGGTGTGTGTAGGCTTTTTGTTTACTGCTGCATCACAAATCATCCTGAGCTGCCGCATCATAATATTTAACGCGTAAATATAAATTCTATTACAATTAATAAATGATTTTCTCCATAAACTGCAGGTTTATTATGAAATTATTATTAACTGGGGAAGCTAAGCTTTTTAGCTTACATTGACGCTACGCCACTGCTAGGCATATCGATACGTATGTCAATAACGATATGTAAATTCGATATTATGCATTCTGATGTTATTGACTAACAGCGTTCTCTCATGAGTACAAGCCAGCCAACATAAACACAGCTTAACTAACTTTAAAATTTAAGACACGGAATATTTAAGAATTCAATTCACGTGGTAATATGGTCACATATACACGTAGCACTATATTTAAAGTGATTCTGATAAATTTCTCGGTTAGTTACAAGCAATGAATGGACACGAAATTATGTCACGACCTCCTTTCCCGAGCTCCGGGAAGCTTCTCGGTAATTGTGAATGTTCACATTTAAATACATTTATTTCAAACATTTTTCCGATCCCGTTCTCGTTGTCGTTTCCGTTCCCGGTTTATTGTAACCAGCCTTTACAGAACAATTTTGTTAGGCTTTTTTGTTCAGTAATTTATGATTTATCTGTAGTAATGTCATGAAAGGTCTGAGATTTATCTGGAAAATCTCAGACCTCGAATGACATTTATTAGGACTATTTCGTGAATAAAATAAAAATATAAATAATATATCCCTAAAATTCGATCACAAAATGTTAATAATTGTTTATTAACGAATACTTAACCTATTCAGACATTGTGAAGTTGAAATACTCGTAGATGAATATCGATTACTGCAATAAAGAAATTCGATGTTATTATCCAGTAATGCCAATTGCGAAAAGCGAAATACAGGTTTATCAATGTTAATTACATGTACTGCACTTTTCTCTTATTACTATAACATAAATACATTTTCATTATCTGCTGAAATCATAATACCAATGCTTAAGTATCCATAGCGAGACGTGTTGCTACCCAGTGAAGCCATCTATGTATCGATAGGCCTAGTTAAAAAACGAATTTTATTACACCATACGGAAGGCAGTTTGATCAAAGATCTTATTATTACTATGCAAGGTCTTTGGGTTTGATAATGCGATGATGTTACATAAATTTGAACATTTGACTTTCTATTAATTGTTTCATTTCATTCACAAAATACAAATTTTATAGGCTACATTATTATAGGTTACCTGTGGCAGCAGGACCAATGTAAGCTGTGCCTTATTTCGACCGTTACAATCAATGCTACACGAAAGCATTTTTTAAAGCTCGACAAACGCATTCTCGCTGTAGTGTGTAACGGAACTAAAGCTGCATCTACACAGTTCAATATTCCAATCGCGTATGCGTGCAATCTGAGAAGAATATTGAAAGAATCAATTTTAAAAGATACGTTCTATTAAGATGCATGAAAATTTTGTGTCTACATTGTGCGCCGTTTTGAACGTCGTCTTCACTGCGTAAATACATTAATTAATATTAAATATCAATCTTGCATTCATTGCTTTAACATTGAAAGAAAAGTTTAACCGTGTAGTTGCATCTTATTGTATTAATTATCATCAATTCAAGGGGAAACAGTTGGCGACAACGACTAAACAAAAGAACGACCATGCGATAAATTGATAGCGATAAATCTAGCTACAAAAATTATCGCAAAGTCTGGCTGTGATTGGTTGGAATTCAAAATTTCATTCCACTTCATTGGTAAAGTGGAATGACGACATATAAACGAAATGGTCACCAGAATTTCTTTGACAATTTATATCTATATAACACTATTATATCTATATAACACTAGGAAAAATTTTAATTGTATCACTTTTTTTCCCCTCTGGCTTCTGCACAACCGATAATTTTTACTTAATTTTCGTCAAATTGCATTTAAATATGTTAAACAGGTGAACATTCTAAACAAGAACACTCATTTTAGTTTAAATATAATATTTCCCTTCTGGTTGAAGAATTGTAGACAAGGACTTCAAACACTTGAAATCGTTTCTGCTAATTTAGCAAGAAGTGATTTTATAATCCACACAAAACTGTATAAAATTTCGCTATGGGGAAATGAGATGATAATTGAAAAATGTGAACAAAAACAAGGAAACGTCATTTGAATTTTCCAGATTTTCATGCTTGGTGCAGTTATAAGATATTCTATTTCTTGGTCTACAATACATTTATTGAATTATTTACAGCATAATTTGAAGGACACTTTTCTATTATGAATAAAAGAACTGAAACGGTCATATAAAAAATTAAATATCTTAAGAATTCCACATTTACTTTCGCTTTTGTCTTTTTAATAGAAATTCGTGGCATGTTTCACTGGAAATTCATAAATCTATAAGGAAATAATTTAAATATAATGTCACGTAGAAACGAATATTTCAACTGATAAGCTACAAAAGAGAAAAGGATTTGTTAGTTTTTTCTTACAGTCTTCTACTAACTGCTGTGTCTATATATTTTGAAATATCACGATTATGAACCATTTTTAAGGCATGTATGTATGTATGTATGTATGTATGTATGTATGTATGTATGTATGTATGTATGTATGTATGTATGTATGTATGTATGTATGTATGTATGTGTGTGTATGTATGTGTGTGTATGTATGTGTGTGTATGTATGTATGTATGTATGTATGTATGTATATAACTTATGTATATATGGAAAGGCGGTAGAAAATCCTTCTTTATGCGTGAGAATTCGTACAGGTGACTTTTCCAGTCCCTGAAATTACCAAAGAGGACTAAAGCAGGTCCCTAACGATTATATGAAATCAAAGACAATCCTTGAATGCCAGCGGGACGCCCCATGAGCATCCGCGGGTGTTAGCGAGTTTCGTCGTAAGCCAGTCTTCTGGCACCGGTGCCTTGTTGTGATTCTACAGAGAATCAGTAGCTAGTCTGACTGGTCTTCTCCATCAGGCATCACAAACGCTCTTACATCTTACCTTGAAACCATATCATGTAATGACATGAAATTACATTAGATGAAGAGAAGAGCAATATAAAAAGGTGTTTGTAGAATGACATTTGTAATGTCGAGGGAAATGGGAGGACCCCTAAAAAATACTCTAGTCCACATACGTATAATTTTACGTTGATTTTTGGAGATTTTGGGCAGACTTTTCCGATGATAAGACATCATATAGCTCTGCTGAGTTCGTCATGTTCAGCTGATCAAAAGAATTGGAGAAAAAGAGTCTAATTCCGAAAAGTGAAACAATATAAGTATATGAACATAGGCCTAGTTGAAAACTAAAATATTCGTAAATGATGGTTTATTAATTTATGTAAATGATAGAGAACGTGACAATATGAAATGATGGCAGTACGGAATAGAAAATCATGAGGCAATTATTCGTTTCCTAAGATTATCTGAAATTCTCGATCAATACGGGCATTTGAAATGGAAAAACTGCACGTTAGCGTGACAAATCATCTAAGTATGTTTAAAGAAAAAGCATTAGGGGCACATTAGATCTCGAATAAAAGAAGGTATCTTTCTCTTCGACGTAACTCTCACAGTTAATTTTTTTTTTATTTAACACCTGCCACATTTACCATCTGTCTACAATAGACAATAAGTAAATATAAAAAAAATATGACATGAATGTAGATGTTATCCCATGACAACACTCCAAATGAAAATAACAATGTTTCAAATAGCTGTAATAAAAATGAATGGAAGGTCAAGAGCATTGGTCCTTTTAAGTCTTCTTATTGTTTGACTATTATCCAGCAAATCTAATGCATGATGATTGGGATGTTGATTTAATCGGTGCAGGTATTTTTACTGAACTTAGAGATTTCTTCTTTCATAGCTGAAATGTTTAGGTCACGATGAATGACATCATTACGGACATACCATGGTGCAGTGACAATGGAACGTGAAGTTTTAGACTGATACCTCTGCAGTATTTCAATGTTTGAGTTGCTAGCAGTTCCCCACAGTTGGATGCCGTATGTCCAGATTGGTTTTAGTACGACTTTATAAATAAGAAGTTTATTTTCTAATGACAGTTTTGACTTAGGTCCCAATAACCAATAGATTTTTAATGTTTTAAAATTTAATTCTTTACGTTTAGTTTCAATATGTTAACGCCATGTTAATCGGCGATCTAAATGCATACCTAAATATTTAACATTGATTGGTGGACGCGGTAGAATGCGCCTGGCGTTCGGGACCAGGAACTAGCTCCTGATTGGCCCGCAGCGGGAAGCCCTACTATTGCATATATACCGGCTAGACATGGTCCCATATAACTTCATTCCCTGAAGAAGATGGCAGAGCTAGCCATCGAAATCTTGGCAGCAAATCTCCAACTCACCTGGCTGAGAACCCGAGAAGAGTTATTCTACATCAAACGCCGGGAAAGCCTCGAGTCATATATTGACAAGTTTCTCAAAACGTTCAATCATATACCGTAAAACAGGCATATACCGCAATATTCTAAGTCTAGAAATAATGTCATTTCTCTCCTGTATTAGATTTTGTGGTACTAAGATTATGGAATTTTAAGCATGTACGTAAAATTGAAGACATACTTATGACATCGTGTGAAAGCCACGATCATGGGGATACGTCTCGGTTCATTGTCAGTACGATGTCCAGTTTTGCCTTGCATTAAGAAGTTACGTAATGGAGTTATCATGTCATGGGATTCTCACCTTGTTTATATAATGACGTGACATCAAACGTCGTACATCCCTCGATTAATGAAAAAGGTAAATTTACGAGGACCAAGGCCCGTGAGAGCATACCTGCAATGTGAATTCATTATTACCAAAGTGGTCGTTACGAAAGAAAGTAATAATGTTATTTTTTATTAAAGTATGAAGGAATTAATTGCATGGGCAATGAGACGAAGGCCGCAATCTGTGTCACCCGATTGCCCTTGCCAAGCGGAGGTGACGGTAATTGACAGAGTTGCGTGCGTAGCAGCCGGCGGCGGCGTGGGCAGACTTTGACATGTGGGAATGGTGCCGGGTGTTCGAGGTTTGAAAAACTGGAGAGGGGCTCAGCTACAGTTGTTGTTGTACCTGTGGAGTTTGACAGTTACCAAGAGCTTTCGTCTAAAAAAATACGCCGCAACCCTTGAAATTAAACTCTAAAAAGAAACGAGCTTTTTAACACAAACTTCTAAGAGCAAATGTAACATTTCTCTTCGTAATTAATATTTAAACCGTCACACAATTTATACACTGAAATTCATTATTAATATAACTCAGACTATATTCACAGACTGAAAGAATGACCTAGTTGCAGTTGAAATCGTCCTTAACCCTCTTGCTACAAAAGTTTTTTTTACAACTTACTATTACCAAGGGGGGATAAAATACAATTGGTTTGCGGGCCTTTCGTCCACTCACTTTCGTCCACTATCCTTTGTCCACAATTTGTTTCATCCATTACTTTTCGTCCACTCACTTTCGTCCACTATCTTTTGTCCACAATTTGTTTCATCCATTACTTTTCGTCCACTCACTTTCGTCCACAATTTGTTTCATCCATTACTTTTCGTCCACTCACCTTCATCCACTATCTTTTGTCCACAATCTGTTTCATCCATTACTCTTCGTCCACTATCTTTTGTTCACAATTTGTTTCATCCATTACTTTTCGTCCACTCACTTTCGTCCACTATCCTTTGTCCACAATTTGTTTCATCCATTACTTTTCGTCCACTCACTTTCGTCCACGTTCTTTTATCCACAATTTGTTTCATCCATTACTTTTCGTCCACTATCTTTTGTTCACAATTTGTTTCATCCATTACTTTTCGTCCACTCACTTTCGTCCACTATCCTTTGTCCACAATTTGTTTCATCCATTACTTTTCGTCCACTCACTTTCGTCCACGTTCTTTTATCCACAATTTGTTTCATCCATTACTTTTCGTCCACTATCTTTTGTCCACAATTTGTTTCATCCGTTACTTTTCGTCCACTCACTTTCGTCCACGTTCTTTTGTCCACAATTTGTTTCATGCATTACTTTTCGTCCACTCACTTTCGTCCACTATCTTTTGTCTACAATTTGTTTCATCCATTACTTTTCGTCCACTCACTTTTGTCCACTATCTTTTGTCCACAATTTGTTTCATCCATTACTCTTCGTCCACTCACTTTCGTCCACTATCTTTTGTCCACAATTTATTTCATCCATTACTTTTCGTCCACTCACTTTCGTCCACGTTCTTTGTCCACAATTTGTTTCATCCATTACTTTTCGTCCACTCACTTTCGTCCACTATCTTTTGTCCACAATTTGTTTCATCCATTACTCTTCGTCCACTCACTTTCGTCCACGTTCTTTTGTCCACAATTTGTTTCATCCATTACTTTTCGTCCACTATCTTTTGTCCACAATTTGTTTCATCCATTACTCTTCGTCCACTCACTTCCGTCCACGTTCTTTTGTCCACAATTTGTTTCATCCATTACTTTTCGTCCACTCACTTTCGTCCACTATCTTTTGTCCACAATTTGTTTCATCCACTACTTTTCGTCCACTCACTTTCGTCCACGTTCTCTTGTCCACAACCGATTTGTCCATACAATTTACGTCCATCCATGTATTTTGTTAACACCTTCATGTACATAACCTTTCGTCTATCTTAATTACATATTTGTGTTTCCCACTTACAATAAATTACAACAAATTATTATCATTCACTGTTTCTTAGATACGTTTCATTTTCCTTCGGATATTCAAAAGTATGAATATACTGTATTATCTTTTCAATTTTGGATATTAAAAATTATGGCAGAAGTTTTATATACACGTCGGAGGCAACCAATGTTACATTATAATACTCAAATGTTGGGAGGGCACACGCGAGTCCGTGCACCATGTCAATAATCATGAACGCATCAGGGAAATGGTTACACGGTATGAAGACTACAAGAACGACGGCCTGCTGGAAATATATCTGAGAGGAATTTCATATAAATTAAAAATTAATTAACCCTGATGAAGATGTTCAGGAAGAAGAAAATGATGACTAATCATGTTTATAATATAAACAGCATGTACATCAGCAACACCTAAATTTAAATAAATTACAATTTAACCAAATGAATTATGTTTCATGTCATCTACTTTTTTTTGACATAGTCGACGAAATAGTCAGTGGACGAAAACACAGTGACGAAGCATGAAGATGGACTAAATGGTTAGTGGGCAAAATATAATGGACCAATCATGAAATGGACAGATGTGTCAGTGGAGAGAGGAAAAACTGTTCGAAACGTAGTGGACCAAAGGCCCTGTAACGATACAAGTACCTCCATCAAAATCATATACCAAAATTTATTAAGCAACTGAAGTATTCAACAATTTGTGTATTATTGACTATGGACTTCAGAAAATGTAAAAATATAAAAATAATTTTCATCTTTTTTAAAAATACAGAGTGACTCAAACGTCCCGTTTCATTTTGTTCAAAACGTGTACCAAAGCTGATGAACTTCAGATGTTATGTTATTGATGAAACTATGAGAAAACGTATCAGTAAAGTTCAACTGGCCTCCCTTTAATTTCAAGGCAAGGCTATATTATGGTTTTGACATGGTGGAAAACAAATTTACAAGTAATGAAAGAAACAGTACTATAACATAAAGTGGAAGTAATTTCAGTTATTTGTTTAAATTTAAAAATTCCGACTTCATCTCTATACAACCATGAACCTCTACAAGACATTTCTTTATAATAAAATAAAATCCTTAAAAAATCGTTCAAATGCTAAAAATATATAAATATACAAATAAGGTTAAATAAGGTGTCAGCTTAACATGTGTAAGCAACCGTTGATTGCAGATGATACACAGCAATTAAATTTTCACCACGGTTATAGATCATTTGTTATCTCGTGAAACCAAATACTTGTGTGCGGCGTAGCAAATAGTAAGAACCTCATGGTGGGGGTGAGATCGCTTGCTACAAGTAGAAGCGTAGCAAGGGAGGGAAGCTTCTCAGTCCACTTTCTTCTTCCTCTGACGCGCAGGTAGATTTCACGAGATACCGAATATTCTATACTTTTCGATCTTCGTTTCTTAACTCATGGTTACTACGTTTTCAACCGAAGTTGATGTACATCGCCATAAATAAAATTATTGTATGTCACTTTAGACTGAGTGTCGAAGGAAAATGGCAAATCCAATATTAGATTGAACTTTTTAGTAATATTAATAACCATAATTAGCATCGTCATCATCATTGTCATCTGTTGCTTTACAGTCCATGAAGGACCATGAACTCCACCACAATTCTGCACTATTTTTCGCCATTTAATTACATCCGAAACCCTGACAACTTCTTCCAGAGCTTTTGTCATTTCAGTGTTTATCTTCCTAACATACGCCTTCCTCCTGATCTATCTTCAAAGAATCTTTTAACACCTCTGTTCTTTCCTATTCTATGTATATTTTTAAGCCATTGTATTTTTTACTATTTATAAGTTTATATGATTGTGATAGAATAACACTGTCTGTATGTTTATTCATTCGTCCAACATTTCCATTCTCTATTTACTGAGTACAGTCCAAATATTCTGCGTAAAACTTTCCTGACTCTCGTAGGTGAAATATTTTCGTCATATTTTCTTAAAACCCAACAATGTACTCTTTCCTAATTTTAGACATATGCGACTCTGCAACTCAGGAAAATTTCAGTTTGCACTTTGAATCTATAAGGAATGTTTTGGCTAATTATATCATAAGTATAAACAAAAGTACTTCAAAATGAGGGATGTATACAAATTCGAAAACTTTATCCCACCTTCCTGTGTCAGAGTACACAAAATATTTTCTTTGTAACTTGGAAATATATTACTGTTTTCAGTCTACACAGTTTACCGTTCTTATTACCCGACAAAATTACACGCTAGCACCGAAACATCTATTCTGGTCAATAGTAGTGCGTGTGTATTAGTACCCTTCATGAACTTATAATTTATATTGTTATTAAATCGATTGGTTTATTTACGAATTCTGTCATTGAAATTGTGTCAAAGAGCGATCAATTCATATGCAGAAGTAGTGGGGAGTGCATGCTAGTGGAATATCACAATATGATAGTGGAATTTACTCATGCTTCATTAAAATATTTTTTCAGCCTCTTTTATAATATTAGTCGGAAGTTCGACATTTACTATCCCATGACATATCGCACCCTCAGATACACACAGAGTGGAAGTAATATAACTCTTCAGATTTTAACAGCTTATTCCTTGGATAGAGCACAACAAAATATTCTAATACCACATTAGTCACAAATGAATAATTTTCTCAGAAAAAATTAATTTTTCCCTAAGTGCTGACGTTGCTTCACGCGTTAAGTACACTATCAACCAAAAAGTAATTGGGCACTGTTTTTTTCACTTTTAGAACCTCGTGGTACCACCTCTTGTTGCTATAACAGCAGCCACCCTGTCAGGCATGCTTTCCACTAGTTTGTGTAGGATATCCACTGGAATGCGTCGCCATTCCTCTTGCAACATAGCACTCAGTTGGACAATGGAAGTTGGCCGCATTTACCGAGACCTCAATCGCCGGTCCAATTCGTCCCAAAGGTGCTCAATGGGATTGAGATCAGGACTCTGTGCAGGCCAGTCCAACTGGTGAACATTATTGTCTGCATACCACTGCATAGTAGCCGCCGAAACATGGGGCCAACTTCCATTGTCCAACTGAGTGTCATGTTGCAAGAGAAATGGCGACGCATTCCAGTGGATATCCTACACAAACTAGTGGAGAGCATGCCTGACAGGGTGGCTGCTGTTATAGCAACAAGAGGTGGTACCACGAGGTTCCAAAGGGGCAAAAACAGTGCCCAATTACTTTTTTGGTAGATAGTGTACTATCCGTATACGATTATTAATTTTATTTGAATAATTTCAAGGGAAAAATTTGTTCCGAGGCCGGGTATCGATCCCGGGACCTTCGTCTGAACACATCAACGCTCTTACCAACTGAGCTACCCAGGAACTTCACCCGACACCGTCTCAATTGAGAAAAATTAAGACGGGTCGGGTGAAGTTCCTGGGTAGTTCAGTTGATAAGAGCGTTGGTGCGTTCAGCCAAAGGTTAAGAAAAATTGTGACGGGTCAGGTGACGTTCCTTGGTAGCTCAGTTGATGAGAGCGTTGGTGCGTTCAGCCAAATGTCCCGGGATCGATACCCGGTCCCGGAACAATTTTTCCCTTGAAATTATTCAAGTCAGCTTCACAGGGTGCTTTATCTGAAAGTTTGAGTTGCATTCATTTTACTGTTACCATTAGAGAAACTGATAAGAATGATTTAACCCTTTAGAGTTTTAAATAAAGTGAACGGTTTTCCTGAAAATTAAAGAAAAACAACACGGTGATAGCAAGGTTGTATTTTGGAGGGACAAATCCGAGATTCGCCATTGGATTATTTTATATTCATCTTACAGTCTGTAAAATGTTGAAAAAAGAACCCAATCAGGTAACTAGTGAAAGGGAAATTCGAATCCATGACAGCTCAAGGTTCTGCTCGGTAACACCTACACCACATCGATGACACTTAGGAGAACATAGGTGGTACTCCCGTAACATATTCCATATAACAATCACAAGATGAGGACTTGGGTGATGTTTGAAGAAGATTATTTTGTGAATAATTATAAATAAATAATTAACGAAAAAAGATTATATAAATATATTATTCTACTATTAAATAACATATTTCAATTGCCGGAATTTCATTGGCCGGAAAGGACTTGGCTTCCTGCAGCAAACATTTGACAATAGCTGTAGAAATTATTAATAAAATAGCAAAATTAAGCAAATACTTGAGGTTATAATATTTTATTTTGAACTAGGTACTTTCATTTAGTAAGTTATCGACAAGGTGAAAACTGTTGTGATATTTGAGAAGACTTTTGCGAGTAATTATAGCCTAAATAAATAATTAGCGAAAAGAAAATAACACAACAATTACATTGCTATTAACTAATAATAATAATAATAATAATAATAATAATAATAATAATAATAATAATAATAATAATAATATTCCGTAGTGGGACAGCTCATGGAGGGCCTAGACCGACCAGCTGGCTGCTGGCATCACGCCCACATGCCGAAGCAGAGGTTGGCGATCATCCAACCAGAATGGAGGTATCGTTTGGTTAGCACTATGATCCCCCCCAGCCATTATAGCTGGCATTCGCAACCGGATTTCGCTACCTATTCCAGCTCCCCAAGTGCATCACGATGCTGGGTGGGCACCGGTCCCATACACTGGCCAAAATTTCATAAAAAAACTCGAACCAGCGCGCATTCCATAACGCGAGTCCTAGGCAGGATGCCTTAGACCACGACGCCACGGCGCTATTAACTAATAAGATAATTAGATTGTTAACTTAGTTTATTTCATTGGGTGGCATATTTGCTTCGTGCAGTATGAAATCGATGGGTAAACATTTGACAATAGCTGTAGAAGTTGGTTAGTGAAACAGCAAATTAAACACACATTTGAGTTTATAACGTTAATGTTAATAAATAATTTGTAACATAGAGAAATAAATGGTATTGCAAATTAATATACTGCACAGTACTTAATACATTTGTAAGCACGGTCGTCACGCAATAACACGGTCCACTGTATTGTTCAGGAAACCATGCAAATATTTAACATCTGAGCATGAGGTGCGACAAGATTGCAGTTGGTGGTTGGCTTTGATTGGTTAAAACTCGATAGATACTTACACTCCATTGGGACATTGGTACGTGAACGAAATATAGAGAGACAATCCCCCAGACCTTCATTATATTACACGATAGTTTTTACATGATTTTGGTGGTGTGCCTTATACACAATGAACGAGTATTCTTCCAGAGGGCCAGATCACGTGTTTGTTAATTGCTGTGACGTAAAGACTCCATCCACAGAGCCAGACCCTCCGATGAGTTGCGCTGCTTCTTATTCATCATCTGCTCGGGATGGACTCCCCTATAGATCGGAGTGGAATGGACCATAATTTTCGAAATCCACCTTTTCTCTGAATTTACGAGCGCCAGGCCCGCGGTGATGGGTGAGTAATACACGATTGTGAAATATCTAGTCGGTGGGGGAGAGGGCAGTTCTCACCCTGACGCGGGGGATCGACTGTGGGGTGATTGAACGCTGATGAATACGCTCTCGGCTTGCAGATTCCTAATTTACCAAATTTTGGGAAACTCGTGTGTGTGCCGATAGTGCAGCTGTACAATGCAGAGCGCAAGGGTTGAAGCAGGAGATAAACAGGTTAGGGAGGCGGGTGGGGGTACAATTGGGGATGAAAGGATCACGAGAATGACAGGCGAATACTTGCACCCTTAGACCGCCTGCCAGGTCTCGGTCGCAATATGACACAAGCTCTGATACGACAAAAAAGGGGAGAAAAGTAACAACTACCGCACAATCACACACGTTTTTCCCTCGGAACTTACCCTTTCAGAAGTGTTTTTCAGTTCCACATTTATTTGGAAATCCGTGCGACAGTTGTGGAGCTCCTAAAACGGTTTAATTTATAAAAGATTCTCGAAATACAAGATAATCTCGCAAGCGCGTGCGATCACAACGCATGGGGGGGAGAGTGTTTGTAATGCTAATTCGTTTCATTTTTAGAGCAACGGCTCGGATATTCAATTTTGCTACGCAATTGTAGCCGTATTATGAGGGACGGAGTCTGACGAGATTCGCGAATCCAAGTGGGAGGAGATTGCGAATTACCTACTTTCTTTATTCCAAATCTATAGCAATTATTTTCACTGCTTTGTATAAGAGCGATGAAATTATATTTTTAATTTAATTGAAACTTCGGTATCTTGTCGCTCACGGCATTGACATCAGATTTTTGTTACTTCATGATTAAATTAAACAGAGATGGAATAACATCACAAAATAAAATATACGCGGCGGCACAAACGTGTGTTCTTCTAGTTATAGGATTTAGGGATTTAATGCTGCCATTATAAATCTATGCATAAAAACAATGAAGAAGTAACTTAATCCGTATCTAAGTGCCGTATTTATAGACATTCTCAGAGAGGGCTTCCGGTGGATGATCAGCGAACTAACGTTTTCCGTATTCATAAACCAGTGTTAGCGATATGATATGATATGAATCCCGTACAAGTAACCAGTCGATAGCCGGGGCTAGTTTAGCACGCTCGTAGCACGGGCTAGAGGAATGTCTATGAATAGCACCTTTAGTGTCTTGCAATGTTCGAGCATGAGAGAGGCAACCAAGACCTTACAAACTTCGTCTTATTTCATGTGAAAAACTAATCGCAAGATCTATGCTAAAATCCTTAAGCAGTTAAAACATAAAGGGGTGGGAGTGGAGGACAGCGAATATTTTTATAACAAGGTGGAACAAACACGACAGACCTCCTGCAGAGAGAGCATCGATGAATATCGTACTTCGCCATACTCGACAATTTTGAACCGAACACAGCGAGTATAATATACAACATATGTGTATATATAAATTATATATAGGTCTATATACTACAAAAAATTACTTTCTAAAATAAATTCACGTACATTTAACCATAAGCGAAAACAGAAAGGAATTACCGTAACCATTTATACAAGAAATGCTACATCTTCGAAACCCTGTCCAGGAGCCATCAGTGGTTGTAATTTTATTTATGCTCGACCATGCCGAAATTTAGTAATTATAAACCTGGTAGCAGTTTTTTAATGCATGTCATTAAAGTACACCTATTCATTAAAGTTCAGGTTTTCGATTATTCTCGGATATGCAATCGAAAGACAACTATCAAAACGTCACGCAGGCTGGAAATCCAATACTGTCGCAGAAGGTTATGTTCCGTTATTATAATAATTAGCGTTAATTATTGTAAATTATATTCAAATAAATTCAATTTGTCATCTCGTTTTTCAATGTCGAATTCAATTTCAAGGTTATACCAAGTTTAACGTTTATCTTACTCTCGAATTTATATCAAGGTCGTCGACATTCGTTGCCCGGAAAAAATCAATACTTTCGCGTCTGCGCACATCTCACAATTTACGAGATTGCACAAGGTCAGTTCGCTCCCCAGTCACATAAGAATTACATGAATACTTCTGAATAATTTCAAGTTAGAAATATGGTCGAGCATAAAAAGTCGTATGAAACTTGCCTATAATGGTAATTAAGACGCTGGTATGAAAATTATGAAACTCGCTTGCGCTCGTTTCATAAACATCCTCGCGTCTTAATTACTATCATTATAGGCTCGTTGCATAATGCACTATTATATAAAGTCTCTATCTAACCACACAGGATATTCTCTTACTGGTGACACAATAAATAGGTTAAATTACAGCATATTTCAATTTAAACTAGTGAGGTAATATAACATTTAGGATAAATGACACCACACGGCAATTGCCTCCACGAAAATTCTCAGAGAATGTGAAGAGAATTGAATCTCGATCCCAGAGGTGAGAAACCGTGAGCTAACTGAAATACAGATTAATTATTAAATAAATTGTCGAGAAGTTGAGCAACAAATGTTGCAGCGAAGTGGATAAGTAACGAGGTCAATTTATTGCGTCTGATTCTATCCAGTTACTCTAAAATGCCAGCGTTTTCGTGTTTCACTATTTCCATTCATGCCTGTCACAAAATTGTCACTTTACCAGACTGGTAGGCGCGCCTTTTTTACTTTCGATATGGATTGCGTATGTAATCACATGACTCTAAACCACTCCTCGTCAATTTCATCGTGTGACGTTGTGTTTTCCAGAAACTTTTAACTGTGTGATTTCTTCCTGTTCGTTCGAAATAAAAATTCATGATGAAGAAATTGCAGTCTATTTGTCTCCAAGGTGCAACAACTTGAAGTAAATTGCATTGTTATTTTTCCTTTTCATATTATTATTGAGAAGTGTGCCAGTCCATTGAAATAAAATACTTTGAATATCTTATTTCATCCTTCTGATTGGAAGTTACATGACTTTTCATTTTAAATTGGGAAGTATTGAGTTACATCGAGTACAGTTTTGTCGTGGTTGACAGGCCTGCCATGTATACGAGAGGTTCTAGTTTCGATCCCAAGAACCGGCTATCTTGACTTGGATTGTTTGTGGTTGCTCAAGTTGTTGCAGGAAAATTCCGGGTTAATACCAATTACAATTCTTTATTCCTCCCAAATTCTATAATCTTTAATCATTATAACATATAACAGAATTTATTTCTGCTTTCACACTTAGATGAGTGATATACTTAAAATTGTACAAAACTATTTTATATTACAATTTTAACTTATCTGAATTTTCAACATGACATTTAAATTTAATCATCATGTTATCAGCCATCTTCTACGATACACTAGTTACCTGTCCAAGGAACGCAAACTTTCCGAAGATAATGCTCTTTTCGGAAGGTAAGAATGGTAGTTGGTAACCAGACGGAACAAATGGAAATGCACAGGGAAGGAAATAATTCTTTGGTCGGCGAGAAAAGGCACATAAGTAAAAAAATAATAATTTTTCAGGAGAGAAATTCTTTTTAATTTACTCTTAACTGAATATAAGTATAATAATGAAATTCATGTATGTTAAAGTAAGACTTTTCAATTTAAAATACAAGAAAAATTTATTATTTCAAAAATTACAACAAAAAAAAAAAGACTTATGTGATTAGGTACAACAGAAAAATAGACTTTTTTTTACTTATGTGCATTTTCCCGCCGACCAAAAATTATCGAGTTATAAAAATGAAACCAACAGCTTCACTTATCATGATCTAGGTGTCATTATTAAAGTCGCATTTACGAGACGATGTTTTGAAGTCATCCTGTTAATATGTCGCTTCGAAAGTCTACTAATCTATACTGATTAATAATTTGTTCGTGTAAGTGTAGCTTCATTAGTTATTATCTGTACAAATAGATAGCGCAAGTAACAGCCAGTGTTGCCAAGAGTATGAAAAATAAATATGCACACACAAACTTCAAAAAGCGCTGCTGGTAACTCATAACCCACGAGGCTGCGAGGCATATGATGCCGTCAACAGGACTCCCTGCCCCCCATATTCCCACAATGAGCCCTCGGATGATTTCGCTGTTATATGTAGAGTCCATAACGACAGATAGAATAGTGAAGATGTTGCACTTCTTGAAACATCCCCGTCACAACTCTTTACGTCACTAGTTATCCTGCGAATAAATCTCTGGTTCTGAGGGAAAAGGTGATATGTCAATTTCTGGCGAAAATGATATTTTGCGACTTCCCTAGTCCTGATGGTACCTTTATAGTTACAAAATGACATGCATATCTCTATTATTTTTCTCTCTAACGCGTTGTTATGAATCATTATTCATTCTATTATTTTATATTGCCATTTATACTTTAAATGCTCGCTCCTGAAAAATGCAAGAAACCACATCACATTTTGCCTTCGAGCACACAATATATACAAGCCTACTGTATACATACAATGAGCAGAACTTACAGTACGGTTATGTTATAAATAAATATATAAATAAATATATAATAAATAAATAAATAAATAAAGTAATATAAACTAAATAATTGAAAAAGTTAAATAAACAAATATACAAACAAATTAAATAAGTAAATAAATAAATAAGTAAATAAACAAAGAACTAAATAAATAATTACATAAATAAATAAATATACATACATATACACAAAATTACCACATTCACCGGTTAGCGTGTCTGGCCGCGAAACCAGGTGGCCCGGGTTCGATTCTCGGTCGGGACAAGTTATCTGGTTGAGGCTTCTTCCGGGGTTTTCCCTCAACCCAATATGAGCAAATTCTGGGTAACTTTCGGTGCTGGACCCCGAACTCATTTCACCGGCATTATCACCTTTATCTCATTCAGACGCTAAATAACCTAGATGTTGATAAAGCGTCGTAAAATGAAATAAAAAAAAAAGGAACATTCATATACCCTTACTAATTGCATTAACTACAACGTCTCTTACTATGGCAGAAACACATAAACTAGCTATTTACAGTGAATTGTGAAAATGTGACATGAATTTCTGAAATTCTCTTGAGCAGCATTTCTTTTTAAACATAAAACACGAGGGTTTTTCAAATTGCCTACAACATGAGCTGACATGTGACAGTAATAACAGGCGTGCTCTTTCGAAAGCCATATTGGCCGTGAGTGTCATCTTCTGACGCGGGTTTCTTTCTTCAGCTGTATATTTTAGAAAGTTAAGTTAGTTTTTCAGATGAAATGGCCTTCACTTAGGTGACTTATGTTTATTCTCTACCACTTTTCCCACAGATTCTCGGAATGTATTAGCAGAGGTCGTGGTACGAAATGGAAATCAATACGTTTATAATTATAAATGTTTATCATTGAAATCTGTTTACGATGTTCACGCGATATGCGAGTTTCTTTTACACGAACACCGCCGTGTGTTAGCGCGTCGATATCATGGAAGTGCCCCGAATCGTGTAACATGACCAAGTTTAAACTCGTGGCGTCATTTAACTTACTAGAATGCATTGATTTTCAGGGAGAGAGTGTAACTAATATAGAAATACGCACCTCAAGGAATATATGTGCATTAGGGTGGAGTGAAAATATAGGCAATTAAACTTTTACTTGATTTAAATACTGCAATAGTGCTGAAAAGTTGTGTCTTCCAGAGAAATTTAATATAACAGCTTTGATTTTGTTATTGAGTAATATTTTGAGGGCTCCATCCAATCATATTTTAGAAAATGTTCGTAAATTTCGTCAATTTATTTATATTATATTTTTGTTCACAATAGGCCTACAATAAAAATACACTTACTTAAGCCCATATAAAAGAAGAAGAGTAAAATGTAGTCAGAGTAGAAACCACTTACAGAAATAAGGTGAAGAAACACGACTTTCCACTCCTTGACAAACTGAATGTTTGAAAAAATTTACCAAATAGGGGAGAGTCGGGTAGTATCGGACAGTGCGCTTCTTTCATCTACCACCATATGGTAGTACCTGAATAACATGGTTACGTTTCTCTATGCGACATCACAGAAACGTAACCATGTCAATCAGATACTATCATCGTGTGGTAGATAAAAGAAACTCACTGTCCGATATTACCCGATGTCCGATACTACCCGACTCTCCCCTAATATGTAACACCTGCAACAACTTCTGCATAGGACAGACAGGCAGATCGTTTCAAACGCGTTACAAAGAACACATCACAGCCATAACAAAATTACAAAACACGTCCACATATGCAGAACACATCACAAATGCTAACTACACCCACAGAGACATCAACACAGACATGGAAATACTACACATCCAACCAAAAAGCCAAAACTAAACACACTAGAATAATATGAAATATACAGACACACAAAAACACACCCCAACAAAATTCTCAACACACAACTCAACTTCAAAACACACACACTCTTTGACTCTACACTATACCACAGGAACACACCCTCACAGGAAACAGAACAAGTGGCGCCAAGACCAACAACGACCAGTTCTGAGGATGACCCATAAATAGGTCGAAACATGTAAATGAGGTACGTTGAAATTTAACACAGGAAAGTCTTACCATACATATTCCGAAATATTAATCAATGTATTATACTTTAGAGTTTTTCAAATGTATTCAGTAATTATAGTCAGTAACAAAACTTAGATGTCTTATAAATTATAATTTAATCCTTACAGTAATAAATATACAACTATATCATACTAAAAGATAAAAGTTACAAATGAAGCCATAATAGTTATTTATGCAACAAGTGGATAATCTTGATGACTATGGCATGAGTGAATGTTTGCAGCACTAAGGACAATGAGTGCGATAACTTTCACGAGTGTCATAATAGGATTATCCACGAGTTGGATACAAAATTTTACGGCATCTTAGCATTATAAGTTGTAGGAAATAAATTATAAAATAATTCGGCATCCATAGCTAACAAAGTCTTCGTATGTTCGTATCGATTAGTTGCGCCTAGCATTGGTATTGAATAAAGAGAAATGGATGACCTTGCAAGTAACTTATTAAAACTCAATCCCTTAGGTATCGAATTTTATGTTACAAATGTTCCTTTATTTTGTTAATATAGTTTCTCTGAACCACAGAAATGTTTTATGTGACATTACAAAAGTGATACATTATTGTTAAAGACTGTAAATAAATAATACGTTAACTTCTGTCTTGCATTTCATTTCTTGTTACGTGGCGCGCAGAAGCGGTAAGCAAGACAGCCAGACGAGTTGCATGCATCGCCACCCAAGCGTTCAGGTATTACGTCATAGCGAATACGTCATTACTATTATTGCCACGCGTGTCATAGTAAGCTGATTAAGCACGGTATTTGATGTAGTAAACAACCCGTTTATAATGCTAGGATGGCATGAAATAATAATTACTTGTATAAAAATTACGGAGAAAATCATATTTCTCCGTTGCTTGAAATAAACTGTCCGAAGACAGGTTTGAACTTCATATGGCATCACTCATGAGGCAACTAGGCCAGGAAATAATGGGCCAGGAAATAATGTCCTATCCTCACAGAAGTTATCATTTGTTTCTTTGCTTTTCTTAATTTCCAGTTCCTTTATATAGTTTGTTCTTATTCCCGTTCTTCAGATATTTCCAGACAAAGGTGCTTGTACCATAAGTATTTCTATAGACATCATTGCTATATCTGAAATAATATGCATATTCATAAATAAATTTAGAACAACTCGCTATCAACTTTACTATTACGTGACCTCATTCAATGAAAGTGTTAACAGAAAATGAGTTCCTCATCACTGTTGACAAAATCGTCACAACTTAAAATAAAGTCCTGAAAATTTACTTATGCTATAACTGCATTACGGAATAGTGACTATTAAAAATGTACATCTGTGACGAATTTATTTAAAGAAGAATGTCATAACTAAAAATAGTACTAAGAACGGAAGGAAATTATGTTTACTCTGAACAATTAAAACCGACACTCTTTTATTTATTACCATTAAGAATGTAAAAAGGTACTCACTTCCACAGAAAAGAATGTCAAAATTTAAAAAGTGTCGTTTATTCGACAAAAAATTACCATCATTCTCTATCGAACTCAGAAATGTCACTTTTTCATACTCAGGGCGTGCAAATCCTGCCCAAAAGAAAAGTGACACAAATGTTCTCTATCTGTTAATATTGGAAGTAGAAATGTGTCGTTTCATCCAGTTGTGTCCACACCTGTGGAGTAACGGTTAGCGCGTCTGACCGCGAAACCCGGGTTCGATTCCCGGTTGTGGCAAGTTACCTGGTTGAGGTTTTTTCCGGGGTTTTCCCTCAACCCAATATGAGCAAATGCTGGGTAACTTTCGGTGCTGGACCCCGGACTCATTTCACCAGCATTATCACCTTCATCTCATTCAGACGTTAAATAACCTAAGATGTTGATAAAGCGTCGTAAAATAGCCTACTAAAAATAAATAAACAGAAACAAATGCGAGAAATAATGCTGGTGTAGTCAATTCATTGTTAGAGTGTCCTTTTTCGAGAAGAAATAATATTGAAAGAAAGGAAGTTTTAAATAAAGAGAGAGCCTACCGAGATACCTACGACGTCGCTGACAATTTTTCTGACAGATAATCTTAAAACGGAGTTTCTATTGCATTCTGGTATGGGCAACATAAATGGTTAAGTGGTAATGTGGTGTAAAATGAACTTCTCTGTTGGCCTTGTTCGTTGCTGTCAAGGGAAAAAAATAAAAATAAAAGAAAGAAAGGGAATTTTCAACATATACTGTAATGTATGTATGTATTTATTTACACTGCAAGTGGGCAAGCACCCGGTGGCACTGGTATATACAATATTAACAACACACAATAAAATGATAAGCAATACACAATAAAATTTACAATACACAATACTATTTTACAACACATATACAATTTTATACACAATACAATAATAATACACAATACAATTTAACACAATAATAATAAAACATAAAATACCTAATTTTACAATACAACCTACATAATTATGTATAGGCTCTACATAAGTTTCAATAGTCTTTCACTTTACTCTCATCTCATTCCCTGTAGTGGCACTATGACGCATTTCACTGACACTTTAGCACACATTTCACTGACACTATAGAACACATTTCATTGACGCTATAAATTATCACTGATCGGAACTGTTCACTGCACTGTAAAACCATAACTTCACTGACTCACCTCGCTTCACTGATACAACAGTTCAAATAAGTCAAATAATTACATCCTTATGCATACTTATAAACAGAACTACATTTAAACTGAACATTTCTAATCTAAGGCCCTCTTACACTCTATTTTTAAATAATTTACAATTCAAACCAAGGAAGTAAACTCGTCAGGCTAGATAAATACATGCCATCTTAAAAAATTAAATGTTAAATGTCACCTTAATTTTAATTTGCACTTTTTACACAACTTTTTAAATTATTCTTGAATCTCCTTAAGGAAGGACAGCCCTCAAAGACCGCTGCAGGTAGGTCATTCCAATCATTTATAGTTCTATTTAAAAATGAGAATTTACCTACATCCGTTTTCTGTTTCCTACATTTGATTTTAAAATCATGATAGTTCCTACATAGTACGTTGGCTTTTCTAACAGAGCCGTTAGGTCTACCCATGCTTTCTGACCTAGATGTGCTCTATACAATGATGTTATTCTAGTTTTCCTACGTCTGTTTTCCAAAGTTTCCCATTTAAGTTCTTTTATCATATCGTTTCCATCTTCTCTTTTACCTTTAACAAATTTAGCTGCCCTATACTGGATTCTTTCTAAGGAATTTATCTGATATATTCTTTGGGATCCCAACATGTAGTTCCGTATTCCATTAACGGTCGCACTAACGTTAGATATGCTATTTCCCTCGATTTGGGGCTAGCCTTTCTCAAGATTCTCAAAATAAAGTGAAGTGCCCTCCATGCTTTACCCGTAACATTATCAACATGCTCTCCCCAAGAAAGTTTGGAGTTTAAATACACTCCTAGGTATTTACAACAATGTGGGTTACTTCATCACACTGAAACAATCACTGAAACTCACAGCATAAAAGCTTATTTGGTGAGTGAAATTATTATTTTTCGTTAATAGTAGGCTAATAATAATAGACTAATAATAATAATAATAATAATAATAATAATAATAATAATAATAATAATAATACAGTAATGAGGATATTAATAATATAATAACAATAATAATTAATATCATAAATAAACATTTCCTATCGGAGGCACTTAAACTAGTTGCATCTGGCCTCACCGAGGATTTCGATCACCAGCCGCTACTGATCAAAAGGAAATTTATGGTGGAAAATGACAATCGGATTGTGGAGGTTTTAGCAGTTTACATTTCCCCTGCAAAGATTACCGGTCTATATCCTTGGGTAAGACCACTGATGAGACTGCTATGTCAGAGGATTTGATCACTGCTTCTCTGTGTACCAACCACAGCAGAGACGATTCTTCTGCTCTTCAGGCTTGGTCCTTGATAAATACTTAAGTTATATCGTCTAATCCACTGCAAACTTCATTCTGCTATCCGGGCGCAAGTCTTCCATATTTATATCCCTTCAGAGAAGGTTTCTCAGTATTTAAGTTCCTGTAACTAGGCTCCTTCTTGGTTCACGAGTCCTTCTCCTTAAAGGCTGGTTCACAATAAACCGGGAACAAGAACCAGAATGAAAACGAGAAGCAGAGGACGTAATATGACAATTTTTGATTCACATTAAACTGAAAACGTAGACGACTATGCATATCGATATGTATGTCAATAACGCTATGTAAAGTCGATATTACGCATTCTGATGTTGTATGTGTATAATTGACGAATGGCGTTCTCTCATGAGTACAAGGCAGCCAACATAAACACAGGTTAACCAACTTCGAAATTTCAACTGAAACATTTCATTAGGTACGGTACTATAAATATACCCATGCATCTTTATTATCATAACCTATTTTAAGTCTACCATAACGTAAAATAACTAGAGAAGAAACATTTGTAATAGAACAAAAATGAACACAACAGTAGTTATTGAATTGTAGCATGAATATGTAGTGTGTAATACAACCAATACAGTAATAAAATATAATTCACTTCCGATCGGTGTTCAAAGATGCAGCTATTGAAAGCCACGTATTCTCCTTCATTTTCTCATCTTTATACGCGGCGCGCCACTTATCGTAAACGTGAGGATTTTCCTTAACACTCAATATTAGAATCTCATCAAATAAAACTTGCTCCATGATGCACACCACAGAACAAAATAATGCATAGGTTATGTCACGGTCTTTTTGCTACACAATATACGACGACAAAATAGCTTTTAGATGGCAATAGAATGAATCTAGTGGGCTGTGATCGGAAACGTGAACGCTAAAGTTGAAACTTGGCCAACTCTCCGTTCCCGATCCCGGGCTCCGGCAAACTTTTCGTTAATTGTGAATGCTCACATTTAAATGTACACATTTTAACAATTTTACCGTTTTCGTTTTCGTTCCGATTCTCGTTTCCGGTTTATTGTGAACCAGCCTTTACACTCCATCATATCTTTTGGGATCCGAAATTCGCCGTTGCAAAAGTTTGATCTAGTAGAACAGAGAATATTAAAAGAATGGAAGTAATAATTAAACATAATGTGACCTCATAGCACTGAAATACAATAGTATTTAAAGTCTTAAGACGTTATATTTCCCCCTTGTATTTTATGATTTTTAATTACATGTTTATTTAACGACGTCGTATCATATTTTTGTTACCTAACGTCGGTGAAATTGGTGACATCGAAAGGTTATTTGGCGAGACGGCTCCGAGGATTCGCCAATGAAATTATCTGACATTCGCTTTGCAGTTAAAATAAAACCTTTGAAAAAAACTAAATCAGGTAATAACTAGCGTCATTCGAAGACAGCTTCGGAATACCGAGTTCAGCTCCTTAACCCCTGAGTTACACCGATGGCAAATTATATTTTTAGGAGGAAAGGGTAACTTTTCTTAAGTTTTTGAATATGTATTTTCTTCGGAGATCACGAAGGCTAGCATCGCAACCTCAGGCTTACTATACTAATCTCCTCATTATGGGGTGATTGTTGAAGTCTTTGGGATCGCATTCACTGCTTGGTGCAATCTTATCGATTCCGCTACGGCAGTTCTGATGGCATCCGTTCGCAATTCATGTACTACGTTTTGCTGCATCCTACATATTGATCTTAAGATCACGGCACCATAGACAAAGTATAAATTAATGAAGGCGAAATGAGTGCGAGGTCCAACTCTGAAAGTAACGCAGCAATTATGCTTCAAGTGGTTAAGGGGGAAAACCTCGGAAAAACTGCAATCAGGTAACTTGTTCTAAACAGGATTTTAGCCCGGGCCCGTTCGTTTCACGGTTTGACATGCTAAGTGTTACTCCAGACCAGTGGACTCGAATATGTATTAAAATATATTATATTTCCTACTGAAAGAACAAAATAAATTTTCTAGATGTATCCTATTTATTTTAGTGTACATACTCATTCTGAAAGGAAAGAAGTATAATTTCATGAGAAAAACTTCGCAATTACGAAGAGGTATTCAAAATTATAGCGTAAATATTCTTCCTATGTTCGACTAAGACAATTTTGTTAAGGAGAAAAAAAATGTATGATATATCAACATCTCTCAACTGTCGTATGCTTTCACCCATGAAAACTTGCGCAATTCTTATGGCTTCATTATGTTCCGGAAGCCACTACCAGGACTATGTATTCGATAACGCTCCTGATACAATGTTTTCCAGGCCGCTTACTAAATTCAAATGATACATCCTCTGAACTGGAGGTCTTTATTTTCGAGACGCGGTACTGGCGTATAATAAATAGCTTTGCAGGATATTTATATTGCTTTCTGACATCACTGTTATAAGACTGCTTTTCACAAAAGTATTGTAAATATGTACTCAGAATTGAATTCTTTATCCGCATGCTTGTTAGCAGTATTGAATGACAGGAAAACAGATGTTGATACAAAATTATTAATATAAATATGTCATCAGCAGCGAGTTGAAAGAAGTAAACACACAATAAAATTCACTTTTAGTTCTCTTGATTGAAAGGTCTTGTTGAGAGATGGAAAATTTTATCCACTTTCAGTCAACGTTCTTCTAAGAAATTCTAGCTCGTATTGCCAGTGACAGAGTACGCAGAATAATTTAAATCAACAATCTGATTTTTATATTATTGTTGTGTAAATTTATTGTAGTATTACGCTGTGGTTGAAGTGGTATAATATTTTCGGCTATAATTCCAGCGTCCTTTTTCATAGGCTTCTATGTGTGTTTGTGTAGGGTTTAATCAGTTTTTCCCTCGAGTTGTCGTGCCAAGTTAATATAATAATATAACAAGAGAAGAGTTCCACAGCATGCAAAAATATTAGTACAATCTGAAACTCTGTTCATAATCGAAAATATTCTGTGGCTGGAAATGATAGCCTAATAATGATGATGATAATGATAATAATAACAATAATAATAATAATAATAATAATAACAATAACAATTTTTAAAATGTGGAAAATTCGGGATATTATTAGTATTGATATTTTCTGTTTTAACTTGTCAGATTGGAAACACTTATAACCAATTTCGTCCCATAATTTCCAATGGAACATAGCTATACTAAAAGCCAGGTTATGAACCGACTAAACCGGAAGCAACGTTCTGTTACTCTCTTTCTGAGCTCTGTTGCCACATAGTGGCGCGAGTTTCAAAGCGTTTGTTTAAAATAACTGTTGTAGCTGTGTTTTCAATTATTAATTTAATAAAGAAGCATATAATGAATTCAAACATTTCAGTTAAACGAACGAACAACGATTCGATTCAAATAATAATGATGGTAATAATAATCGTAATAATAATAATAATAATAATAATAATAATAATAATAATAATAATAATAATAATAATAATAATAATAATAACGGTAATCTAGTGTTATCTAATTTATATCAACATATATTACAGTAATTTTTATTTTATTTTGAGTCGTCGTTATAAATCGAATTAACTAGTTTGCTATTTTTGTACATCAATAATAATAATGTAATAGATATGATTTTAATTTTATATTTATACTGATTGAGTCATGTATATTCAATTATTATTATTATTATTATTATTATTATTATTATTATTATTATTATATATCAACAAGCAAATATACTTATTTTAAAAAAAGTCATTTGTCTCTCCAGACTTAAAAATCCGCTTTCTTTTTGTATCGTAACATTCGGGAGAATTCCGTACTCTATTTCAAGTACTTCTGTATATAGTTATCGGTAACACTATCAATAATATTAGTAATTAAAATTATTGTTTCTAAGAAAGCACGAGCTAATGGCACTGGTACGAAATGCGACTCGTACTACACGTGGTATTGCGAATGAACTGGGAAGTTTGGCTACAATGTCTCCGTTATCCCGTTGCCAGATTTCCGTTAGCAGACGACGTGAGGTCCAATGAAAAGCTCCGTTCTCCTTCTCCCCTCCACCCCCCACACTCAATGTGTCATCGCTGCACAGGCTACCTCTCTAACCCGCGCTTTCCTCTCGCCCACCGAACTACTTCCTGTTTAGTCGGTTCATAACCTGGCTTTTAGTATAGGAACATTCCAGCAAACTGAAGCGCTTCCATGATGATATGTCTACCTTGGATTATGAGTTAATCCCCTCTGTTTATCCTGTAGAGTGCAGTGGTCGCTGGCATGCCTATTGTTTAAGCAGAGAGGAAATTTGCACGTGGTTGCTGCAACAGTACAACGAGAAACTTCACTTCCTCGAGAATGTATTATTCACAGATTGTCACCAATACCAAAGGTGAAGTGTTCAACAGATAGAACAGCCACCGTCTGTGAGATAATTAAAACCTTAGCAGTATTTATCACAGTTACCTTTGGCATAGGTTTTCAGTAATTGTCTGCAACCTATCAACGTAGCTCTCTATGCTATCGATCATTATTTGGCAGGGTCTTACTTATTGCTAGCATATCTGGATTGCTGTTAGTATTGGAAATAATATTATTTGCAACAAATTTTACCAGAAATGTTGGAGAATATCCATCTTCTAATATGGCTAAGACTGAGGTACCAGCATGATGGGGACCCAGTCCATTTCGATGGTAATGTCAGCAGATATCTAACCGGCAGGTTTCAAGAGCGATGGATTGGTGATTGAGGATCACTGGAATTTTTCCTTTGGGGCCATCTTAAAATACTTGCTTTCAGACTCCAGTTCATTCGGAAGAAGATCGAGTAGCAGTCTGTGGAGATATTCCAAACAGGCCTACACCAGGAGTCTTCGAGACAAAGTGTGCGTCACTACCAGACATGCATTATATTTGGTGAATATCACTTTCAACAATTTTATTATGGGAAAGAAAAATAACGGTGCAAGACAAAGCAAAACGTTTTAAAAGTCTATAAACAAGACTTTTCTGACTACATGTTTATGATCGAAAGTTCCTTATATTTGGCTGATATTCCCTTACCGTTTGTAGAACGTATTCAGTTACATCCTGTATATTTAAATACACGAATTTATGTTTGATAATTGTAAGATCGACCGGCTGTATTTTACGATGGTGTGTTCAGTCTGTTCATGTATTTGACTAACATTGCTGCAGTAGAATTTAGTGTAATAAAGAAGGAGCGGATTCCTGTGTAATTAAATATTCTTTTTGCGTGTGATAAAACTCAATTAACGAAGTTAAAAATTCCGAACATGAAGTTTCAAGTTTAAAACGCGAATTTTGTTTCACATAAAAACACATATTTTCACAAAAAAATTATGTCAATACATATTTTCAAGAAATCTATTATAAACACGTAAATCTTGGAGTTTTTTTAATTAGATAATTTTTTACAAGAAATTTTAAATATTTTAAAACTAAATCAATTATATCACTCAGAAGTACGTTCTCTTTTTTAAGAATTCTTGGTTGCTTCGTGTTTCTAAGCGCTGTGTGGTGTATCCGTGATCCATTTTCGTAATAGTATAGCCTCAAGTTCTGAGAACTGCTAGGCAGCATATCAGTGTTATTATTAGAGAATAAATTAACATGGACAAGGAAGAGAGATCTTGTAACACATAATTAGGAATGTTTATTGTTGCTGAAGATGATTTCATTTCACGTTTTGTTTGTGAGACACAACAGATAAGAGCTCGGGTATAAATATTATTTAATTTAAACAAATCTCTCGCCTCTCGCTCATGCCTATCAAGTAAGGCAATACATCTTGTTGTGATTCCCTGTTATCAGACTTCGTCAATCGATATCCTTCAAGATATACTGAAAGATGGTTATTTAAAAAACGATTTGGCTTTCCTGTTAGCAGATTTAAGCTTTTTGTGTGACACCATAAAAAAAACTCGAAACATTAAAAAACCTTTTGTCTGAAACAGAGAGGTGCGTGCCGTGGAAATTAAACTAGACTCGCTACCAGGTTCAGAAGCACAATTACTAAGGGACAAATTACAAAATGTGTTTGGGAAAAACAGTGGATATAAAAAATGTGTAAAGTTGCTTAAGTATTGGAAGATGTGCCTGTAGGTGAAATTGACGGTGTATGTGTTTCTGACATTCCTCTCTTTAAATATGCAACTCTGACGTCCTGTGATGTGGAAAGATCGTTTTCACAGTATAAGTCGGTGTTCAGAGATAATCGGTATGCATTTGTGATGGAGAATTTGATGACCTTTGTTGTTCACTGCAATTCTCGGCCAACTACTAGCACTGAAGTGTGGTTGATGAGTAGGCCTATCTAGTAACATTTTTTTTTCAAGTTAAGTAAGTTATTTTTGTCATATTAAAAAAAAATATATTTTTTTTTTATCTTTAGAAAATATTCTCGTACTTTTTAGCACATAAAAATAAATATATTTAAATTCTTTAGCACATAAAAATCCCCTCCCTAGTAATAAAACATGCACGAATTTGTAAATTAAAACAGTTCAAAGGACTGGATTCTCAGCTAGTTTCTTAAATATCAATGCTACTGGATGTGACCCAGAGTGTCAAGAGTTGGAAACCCAGTTGTTGTCTAAAACCGAGGTTCTTTGTATCGAAGTCTGTGAGAGTTTGGAAAGGAAGACAGAGAGAGAGTGAGAGAGTGAATGAGAGAGAGGGTCTGTTTATTTAGCGGGTCAACATGCACCCGCCAGTCAGATCTGTAAACAAGTATAAAGAATAATTTAAACGTAACATCACGTCACAGAGCGTGATGGTTTCAACTTTGAATACACATTTATTGATTCATAAAGAGCGCCCTGGTCCAGTGGGAGAACTTCGCTTTCGTGCCCTTGCGATTCACAACTCGTAACTTTATTTTAAAAAATCATATCCCCTTCACTCCGACGATCACTGTATCAAGCTGCAAGGATTACATTTAGTTCTACTTTTACTTTTAATTATGTAGCTAGTCATTATCGACCCAGCATTCATAATTTCGGAGTGCATTCGAGTGGAGACGACTTAGGAGAATTATACGTGTAAGAGTGGGAAAACCATTATAATCATCTTAATATTCATACACCATTATTCGAGAATATATGTCCAATATGTTCTGTCGCGTAGAAGCAGAACTATTTTCTGTAGGTACGAGGAAAACATATCGTAAACTATTTCAACTTCCTTTCTAAGAAAGTTAAATTCAACTCAATCTTCACAAGTTTCTCGTTCTCCGTATTTTTGTATTCAATACATGAGCATTTGATTGCACTATTCAGCAAATAATTAATGACAATCAAACTTTAAGACACGAAAACTTCTAAATAATAAATGCGAAAAGGAAAGTTCAATTGCAGGTTTGTAGTAGAAGATTATATTCAGATTGACGGAGGAAATTTTTTTACATATCTCAAATTCAATTCAGAGTTTTAAAGACACCGCAATCTTATTTCACAGTCTGTCGCTATCAGTGCCCAATTTTATGTACTCAACTTCCCCTCTTCCTTAGGTCTATTTCAAATGAAACAAAGAACTATAGTTTAATTTTAAGGAAAGATTTGAACTTAATTTACATTGTCAGAATGTTGTTACGTATGAGGGGGTCAGAAGCAAAAAAGATGTAAGTGCATTTAAGTTATTTGTGAGAAAATGTGGTTGAAAGTACTTAAGATTTCTTAAATTCCGTGAATTTTTTTATTTCAAATTTAGTGTTAACTATAGTTAATCCTCTCATTTAAATACATTTATTTTAACATTGTTTCCGTTCTCGTTTTCATTCCCTTTTATTGTGAACCAGCCTTAACTTGTCCAAATTCTGAGGCAAGAATAAGCAAGTAGGCCTAAATTGGCAAACAATGAAGCAAGGCAAGTGAATAGAGACTAGTTCTCTTTCTCAGGCACCTTGCGTTCCACCACAACCAATGCCCTCCACTTGTCTTCTGTGAACTCCTGCTTGTCTGTTTTGATCAGTAGGTCTCGTGTCTACACGTAGTGTGCGATTTTGAATGTACTTATAACTTTACGTTTGTCTTATCAGCAATGACACACACACATACAGTATGTATAATTCAAATCCATAGCTTGTTCTAGGATTAAAAGCATTAACTTAAACTTCTTTGTGTTATAACATATTTTTTATAATTAAATTAATTTAGTAGACAAATAGGAACTTAATTACGTTGTGTGATCTTTAGTTAAGGTAAATAATATCACAGACTTCAGGAACTAACATTGGCAATAAAGTTTTTGAAATCCTGAAGAATTTTCGGAGATTTCTGTAATTTATTTCCAGTAGCTAAATATGACAATGCAATTATTAGTTTAATTTTTTAGGGTAGGCCTACGGTGTCTCTCATCACCGCATCAAATCTCTTTATATCGTTGGCTATTAAATAATGTGAAGTGTCAAATGATTCAAGAGACATTCTCGAACAAGTCCTGTATTCAGACAGATCTTCAGCATGCATTCCTTTCAAAAGCTATTCTGTGCAGGTATGAATACTTCTTTCTGCCAACTATTTCCTCACCCATAACTTCTTTTCTAGAGCTGGGGACGGAGCGAGTAGAACTGTTGAGTTACTCGGTTCTATCGGTTTATGTGCTTGGCAGCGGAGCACCGAACTTACTCGGTTAACCGTAGCCGTTATCGGTAAGTTCAAACGTTCAAACAGAGTTCGCGTGTTTTACTTAATTCTAGCAGACAACAAAGTAGGTACTGTTGTATTTAAATATTTTCTGCTGCAGCACAAATTATTTCCTTATCCCCAAGACGGGCTGAAAGGCCTCTAGTATTGAAGAGGAGTTCATCCTATTATATGACCTGTCAAGTGGACCTAATGAACATTGACAGTCTGAACATATTACTATACATACTAATAATAATAATAATAATAATAATAATAATAATAATAATAATAATAATAATAATAAAATATTATAATGTAATAGTATTGTTACTATTATGCTATAATATAGCATTATTATTATTATTATTATTATTATTATTATCATCATTATCATCATCATATTAGAGTGTTTGATTAATATTAAAATAAGTTAAAAAATGAAGTGCTTTATATTTTTCTTCTATTTGTGTTTATTGGATTTGTGTTACCTCATCAGTCATCATTTTATTTGTATTTATTTCTACGAATTGTGTTACCTAATTACTTTAATTTATCAATAATATTACTCTTCACCAAAGAGAACATGGTTGTATTGAAGGCTAGTAATGTTATAAAATAAATAAACATTATGTTCTTCCGTTTAAGATTCCACGTTTTATTGATTATTTTATCCACTTTCCGTAATAGTAAATAATTCTGTGTGTTATTTTAAGTGTTTTAGGCAGCGCTTCATGGAGCCCGTTTCTTTCTATCTTCTTTTTTAATTAGCTGCAGCGTTTAACGTTTACATCACATGTTAATTTATTAGCTGTTAATATTATAAATTATTTTATCAATTTTATATCGTCTGTCATACATAACAACACTGAAAGTTAAATAGGCCTTTCATACAAAATAACTCCGCAAATAGTTGTAATCACGCAAATGAAATTTGCAACCGCCATTTTGCAATGAAGAAAATCACTTTTTTCTCGTCAATTGGCAAAGCGAAAGCACTTTACTACAACGCTTTTAAAACATGCTTGGTTTCACTTCCAAAGTACGTTCTAAAATCGACTCAATCTATCTAAATTTTAAATCTGCCGCCACAAATTTGTACTCGGTACTGTACTCGGTTCAACTGAGTAATGACGTCACAGTAACTGCTCCGAACCGAACCGCTCCGTCCCCAGCCCTATTCTTTTCCCTCTCGATTTCCTCCTCAAGTGTCCTTTCAAGATGTACAAGCAATATTCGTAACAGATTTTTATTTATTTATTCCCTTAAATTATTTTCTGTATATTGTGATACTTGGATTGCTACTTGAAACTACACTTGCTTCTAGTGTGAACGCTACTTGCTAGTTCACGATATAAAGCAAGCTGCTTTTCACCTGACTTAACTTGATTCTAGCCCTGCTCCGTGTAAACCGACCTTTACAGCATGATACAGTCGGATTTTAAATTTATTTAATTACAGTATTTTGGTTATTCGTGAAGGAAGCATTATGTTTTCTGTACAAAATAAAAATTCATTTCCAAGTGGACTTCAATGAAATCACACACTTGAAATAGTACATTATGCAACGAGCCTATAATGGTAGTAATTAAGACGCGAGTATGTTTGTTTATGAAACGAGCGCAAGCGAGTTTCATAATTTTCATACGAGCGTCTTAATTACCATTATAGGCAAGTTTCATACGACTTTTTATGCTCGACCATATTTCTAACTTGAAATTTTTCATAAGTATTCATGTTATGGTTATGTAAGTGAGGAGCGGAACTGACCTGAATTGTGAGATGTGCGCAGACGCGAAAGTATTGATTTTTTCCGGGGAACGAATGTCATTGACCTTGATATAATCTAGAGAATAAAAAGAACATTAGTCTTGATATAACCTGGAAATTGATTTAGAATTGAAAAACGAGATGGCAAATTGAATTTATTTGAATATTATTTACAATTAACGCTAATTATTATAGTAACAGAACATAACCTTCTGCGACAGTATTGGATTTCCAGCCTCCGTGACGTTTCGCTAGTAGTCTTTCGATTGCATATCCGAGAATAATCGATACTTACGGTTTTATAATGGTACAAAGATGATTTCACATTGGCTGAAGAACTGAATTATAATGAATAGGTGTACTTTAATGAGGTGCATTAAAGGGCTACTACCAGGTGTATAATTACTACATTTCGGCATGGTCGAGCATAAAGGATATTTATATACGTTATTATTGGACATAATGAAATAATACAGCTTCATATTGTGTAAGATTTTGTGTTCTTTTTCCGTGTTGGAGAGACATACTACATACATTTTTAAGTATGGACACCATCATAAAGGGTGGGAAATATTTACTGGATTCGCTACCAAGAGCTCTTAAAGTCCATCATGGTACCGGTAACTTTTTGTAACAGGTCAAACACACAGGTTGCCCTTTCTTTGCCTCGACTTGAATGATTAGGGACTTGAAACGTTGCATGTTTCTACTGAGTGGCCACGAAATAAGGAGCAAACATTTGATAAGGATAACGACTTCAATAAAGTTCGAAGTCTTCATTTGACGTTGTCGCACACCTTTCTACAGAACTCCACTGGAATTGAATTAACTACTGAATAATAACTTAATACAAATGAGCCTCGTTTTGAATTGCATGCTTGTACACTTGATTATTTACGTGTCAGGGGATGCTAGGTCGGGAGATCTTGCGGGCCATTCAATATGACCACGACGTCCTATCCACATTCTCGGAACGCATCCATCCAGCAATTCCAGTACTACCAGTGCTTAATGCTAACCCACAAGTCTTCAAGGTCATTAAATATTTGCCCTTATTTCATGGCCTTCCGGTATTCTGGCAAGATAAAAATCTAAAATCTTGGAAGACATTCAACATTAAAATAATAAAGTTCCGCGAGTATTTCTGTCAATAACATTTCTGTAACTCTCTTGGGGTTTAATAAAAAATATTTTTCGACGAGTTCTGATTTGACGCTGGGCTCCGTATGATGTGGAAGAGGCATTATACTGTGTCTTTATCTGAGACAACAGAGAACAACACATTTAGTATAAATAATTTTGCTCCAGGTGAGATCAGAACCAGCAACAGAAGTCTTCACAGCGTCAAATCTGTGGATCCATCACACCTGTGTACCTTTTGTTCACTAGCGAAAAGTGGTCGATGTTTGAAGCGAAAATATTAGCTTCAGAAAGACATTTCTATTTATTCAAATACTGGTTACAACAAACGAATATAGAGTTCATGTAACTCACATTTAGACATGTTACGGGGGTGGGAACAAAAGTCAGTTTCAACGATATAAAAATAAAATAGGAACATTTTAAAGGGAATTATGCCCATCATTCATTGAATCGCGTGTCTGAATATTAGATTTGAATTCATAATGCACGTACGGGGGTAAGATTATTGTATTATTGATACAACCTATTGATTTATGATTGAGTCCGAATCAAGTAACCTAAATTTACTTCATCGGCTAGGTTTAGATTCACAGAGTTTTCCTTCTGTAAGTTGTCTCGCATCTAATGTTGCCTATATTTATGTATTCTTATTAGTGCAATATATCAACAGCTAAATAATCATTGTGAACACAGAAAAGGTGTTGCTGATGGATGATGAGACAAAGGAAGCACGAACAATACGTTTCAAATAAGAAGA
Source organism: Periplaneta americana (assembly GCF_040183065.1). NCBI lineage: Eukaryota > Metazoa > Arthropoda > Insecta > Blattodea > Blattidae > Periplaneta > Periplaneta americana. The sequence goes on along the minus strand of NC_091126.1, from coordinate 172,766,647 downwards.
CTATAGCGAAGTTTGTTTCGTAAGACCAGCTACTGCTACTGGATTATTATTATTATAAAATTCAATGTCATGTAAATGACATATTCTTTATCAATATAATGTTGTGAGACTCGAGACAATTGAGTTATTTTATCACGTTATTACTTTTTATACCGACGACTGAATTACTCTTAAAATACATAAAAATTTGAACTCAAATACACTCAAAAAAACGATGAACATTCCATTTCTGAATTAAACACAAGATTTACAATATTTGGAAGCACTTCTTGTGACTTCTTCTTTCTGGAGAAAAAGCTATTAATGACAGGAGAAAAATCCGTGATCACGGCTTAATTTTTATTAATGTATGTTGTAGCAAATAATTTTCATTAATTTGAGAATGAAGTGTGATACCATGAGATTTCCAATTAATCAAGAATATTATCTTTATTTTTTTCTAAACCTGAAGTGTTATTTGCACTTCACACATGCTGAGAAAGCTAACAGAAGAGTACACAAGATTAAAAATATGTCAACTGATAATAAAGAAGTAAAGAAATAGTAAACAAAATTTTAACTACAGTAAAACCGCTCTAAATTGGACAACTGCGTTTCAGCAACAAGTGTTCAACTTACATAGGTGTTCAAGACAGAGTGGAACAAAAATTCTGAATGGAGTAGTGTTCTCTGGATTTGGTACTGAAGAACGAAACTACACAAGGTGTTTTACTGTTCTAATACTGCAGTAGCTGAATATATTGCATTTATTTCTTATATTAATTTAAGTTATATAAATATTTGTTTAAATAATTAATAATATATTATTATTATTTAAATTAATTCTACAAAATTGAATACATATTTATTCATAAGACTAGTTCGAGTAACTCTTTTAATCAATCTTGAGACAAAGACTTCAAATTTGTGCAACGATTTGAGCTCCATTTGGATTTAAATTTGTCACTTCTGTGGACACACTTTCAAAATATTTTTACCGAAAAATTCTGTCACAAGCCACTGTCTCTGGAGTTCCAACATTGAATTTTCATAATACTTTTCAAATTTTCATCGCAGTCCAAATAATTCTTCAGCTCGCAATGTAAGCACAAGTACAAATCAGTATTTCAGAGAGCACCTATTCACCATTTCCGAACAGTTTAACTATGGATATTTGGAAATCAAAGATGAGAAAAAGGACCTTTCTAACATATGACCAAAGCGATGTCCAAGTTACAAGACAAAGTGGTGTCCAAGAAAAAGAGTATTCAAATATTATGAATTTAATATTATTTTAAACGGTTTAAAATGGAAATGTCCAAAATAGAGGTGTGTCCAGGATATAGATGTATTCAACTTGAGTTTTATGTTTCTGGATTCTACACTGTGAAGTAATTGTACAAACTACAGTAGAAATAGAAGAAAGAATAATTTCTAGAAGGAGAGCTCTTGGTATGTTAAATTTTATGTTATGAAATAAAACAAACAAAAAAGAAAAGAAACTGACAATATATGAGGTTTTAGTCGAAAGTGTTTTGTTATATGGTGCAATGAGATGGACCATTAGAACATAAGGAGCCAAAAAATAATCATAAGAGGAGTGGATATCTGGAGAAGGTCAAGGGGGAAATTCAGAAGAGAGAAAATATGAATAATACTATCAAAGATGTTATGGATGCAGAAAATAATAGTTTAAAAGTAATAGGAGACACTCGATTAAGATGGTATGGATGTTATAGTTAAATGAGACTTTAACAAGGTCAGTTTTAGAGTGGGAGGCAGAGAAAGGAGAAAGAAAAAGAAGAAATGAGAGGCCAAAATAAAATATACGGTCGTGTTAGACGGAGTACGGATCAACATGAACTTAGTGGAGAATATGCAGCAGAGAGAATGTTATAGAAAATTAGTTTCCTTTTTTTTCGATTGAAGGAAAAATACTGTACCATAGGGCACTACTAAATTAAAAGAATGTTCTTGTTGTAATGTAAATCTTATTTCTAACCACGTTCAAACGGTTTCCAATACACACGTGTATTCTAGCTGTCAATAATTACCCGGCATTAAATTCGTTTTTCTTAAGCATGAAGTACATGATGCGCCCGAAATTGGAAATAATATTATTAATGGGAACATGTTACGGTTTTTCATTTTTAGATTTCACAAAAATTAGAAACAAACTACTCAAGAAGACAAAATGCGCTAATTTCGACAATCATTTCTTCATTGTTCTATACACACTTTTAACATTTACATAATCAGTGATTAACTTGTTACTTTTTTACTGTATTAATATGAGTAATTTACTTGGCTGATTAGTCTCGAAGTGATACTCTTCACTGTTCAAAGCTTAGTGAAGGTCCCGCCCTATCTTCTGGTTTCCTGTTGTGATGGAGTGTGTTCATAATTCTGTCGAAAATGGTGTGTGTTTTGAAATTGAGTTGATTTTTCAGGATGCGTTGAGGGTGTGTTCTTGTATGTCTGTAAATTTAATATTGATTGAAATTGTCAAATTTATTTTTTTTCCGGCTCCATGTGTAGTATTTTCATGTCAGTGTCTATGTTGCTGTAGTTGTGATTGGAGTCTGAAAACGCAACACAAACAGAAGAACAAAACAAATACGTCACACTAACAAACTAAAGCAAGAACACATACAACACTGCATCTTCTTTCAAGAAACTAAAGTATAACATTACATACAGAACACAGAATACACCACGAAAACATCTAAATACACAGACAAGAAACACAAATACAGCAGAATCCCGTTTATCCGTCATCCTATTAACCGACTGTCGGATTATCAGACTTTTTTTCTAGCTTTTATTTTCTCTTTGCTGCAGAAAAATATATGTATTACTGTACGTTATGTTTCTCCATAGTTTTTCTATAGAAGGATTTTGCAAGCCTTTACTCTTACTAAAAAGTACGTAGTAGAAATGCTTCACTATCAGCAAAAGAAATAGTTACTTGTAAAATAATCACTACTTGCTTCTAAAGAAATTACCCCAAAAATTTCTACAAAATCGTGTACAATTCAGTTCTTATTCTTACTAATTCGAGTGGTCGTACTGTATAACTTCTAGGTAAAATGTCTTCCACAGTTGTCAAAAGAAAAGAATTCTATTTATTTACTTTTAAAAATTACAAATAATTGAGAGATCTGGGAAATAAGAAACTGTGGTTAATGCTGCTTCAGAGTAGGAGATTGGCGTTGCAACTGTACGCAATTTAAAAAAAAAGAAAAGATAAAGTGTATATAGTATGTAAATCTACAACATGAGACTTCAAGTATTCCTATCTTTCCTCAGACAACCATCAATCATCAACCATTGTTCCTTAAGAACCCGTCGTTAACAACTGAACTTTTAGCGAACTCTTGATCCACTACATAGCACGTTAAACACAAGACCACGAAGGAAATTACGAAATTGTGTATTATGAACTTAAGAATATCTTTTATGATATGGATTATCCGATTTTTTCGATTAATCGTTCACTCCACCCCCTTCATTACAACGGACGGTTCTACTGTACAACTTAACAAGAGTATACAAACTATCATGCAATAGTTGCATCGACTTCTACATTAGACAAACTGGAAGATAATTTCAAACATGTTATAAGGAACATATCACAGCCAAAACCAAACTACACAACAATTAAATATACGCAGAACACACCATGAACTCCAATAACAACTACAGCAACATAGACACAGACATGAAAATACTACACATCCAGCCCCCCCCCAAAAAAAAAACAGAAATTTGAAACTCTAGAACAATATGAAATTTACAAACATACAAAAACACACCCACAGCACATTCTGAACACTCAGTTCAATTTCAAAACACACACCCTTTTCGACACAATCATAAACACACCTCACCACAACAGGAAACAAAAAGATAGCGCGTTCTACATAGAAAGCGTCGACAATAAGGATCTTACGTTTCTCATTGACTTCAAACTTTATACAAGAAAATAACATAACAATGGGTGTCTCATTCATAGCAATAATGAAAGAACACCTTGACAATTAGCTTCAAAATATGAATTCATACTTTCCAAGGGACACTCAGAAATCGATTCTAAAGAAATATGAGTGGATTGTAGATCAATTTCCAGTGATGTCAAAACCAGCAGTCCTCACTGCTTCAGATATGAGGTCCTTATAGACATGGTTTCGAACAGCCACTGTCAGGCATAATTTAAAGGCAAACCATTTCCCGAATTTTGGGCAAAGATAGGGGCGGATCTTTTGATGTTAAGTTCAAAGGCTAAATTTCTCTCACTGCCTTTTGATACTGGTACCTCAGTGAAACGACCTTTTCGAGGTACACGGCCATAAAAACAAAATATCGAACTTGTTTGGACACAGAAGACGATATACGTCTTCAACTGACTTCTATGACACCGGACGTTGACAAACTCTGTCGCAAGAAACAGGTACATTCTTCACATTAACTTCGGGTGTACATGTAACATTGTAATATTTTTTAAATATCTTAACTACTTGTTAATATAATTTTGTAGATTTAAATAAATTATATCCAGTACTTTTTTTTACTGTTTCCTTTATTATACATATATATGTATATATATATATACATACTTCCGTTTGTGTATCGTGTGAAATACATATTAACACAGTAAAGAAGTTATACGTTGATCAGTAATAATTTCTTGTTAAAAATTTTCAATATAGGTCTACATAGAATGGCTTAAGCTCAGTGGATAAAAGGTAGAATTTATAGGAAAATGAAGGGGTGAGAATGAGATAATTCAAAGCCAAACTTTTAACAAAAATAGTTTTATTGCGAGTTCATTTCTTACACATATGGTGAAGCTACTAGTAAAATATATTATAAAATTTACTCAACAAGTAGCGTAAGTAGACAATGAAGAAATTATCATACCAAACCTAGTAGCTTTGGCCTCTAAACCTTTAACACGCTGACCTGTAAAATTTGGTTTTTGTGGCTAAGGATTTTATCATTCTCAACCCTTCAAATTATTTATTTCTTTGCTAAAAGCTTCAAAATGATTTGGAAGCCATATCAATGGACTACAGGAATTCTTTCTCAAAAGCTAAAAACAGCAGGAGCACGAAACAACTTACCAGCTTCTCTCTAGAGAACTTTAATTTATTCTTCAATACATGTTTTAGAAGGAAAGAATCGGATAAGCTTTCCTCATAAATATTGAAGAAGAGACACATTATTGTGACCTTACGTCCATTTCCAGATGAAGTGTTTGTCATCTGTAACGATACCTCGCAATTCTCCATTCCATATCCAAAAGAAAATGCGTAGCTCTTGCGTACATGCGTGTGTCAGGATTTTTGTTATAGTTTTATGAAAGTATAGCGTTATGAAGACCGTTGTATTTGAAAGATTGCCTCGGCTGGAAAGAGGCTGCGCGATCTGTAGGAAATGAGGCACTTCCACATTATTACCGTGCCGATGCACTAGTCACTCGTCTTTCAATTGAGTAAATAGAAAGCATCATTAACGGAAGGATGCATGTTGAAATGAAATGAATACTATATTTATATATCGCTGCAAGTGTGTACAAGACTAATGACGTATATCAGTATAATATTATAGCAATGGTTTGGAGAAGAATTAGACAATACATTAATATACAGAGGTAATACTGAAACGTGTGTTGTAATATATTACGATAAATAAAATATTAACATTCTGCGTCTAGATGGAAATTCCCTGCACGATCTAATACTGTGCATTGCTGGAAAGTTTAAAGAGAGGCATTAATATGCTGGGAAGGCTATGTCTGTTTCCTCCATGTAATTTACAATTGAAAGTAACTAGGTTATATATTATTAATTCTATAATTTAGAACAAGAAAAACACATACGAAGATGTTGGATGAGTATTTTTTGTAATGATCCAGTATAAATATTTTGTACCCTCATGTTTCACTGTTAAAACGACTCAGGGGTTCTAATGAGAGTTTATGAGGTGCTGACAATTGACTACACAGAAGGAAAGCCGTACCAAGACTTTCTCTCCAGATGTGGGAATCAAGATTTTTTTCAACTTTTACTGTAGATTTTTTTTTAATTTTGTAACACTTGTTAAACTTAATGTGCCATGGAAGTTAAACCCTTAATAAAGGACGAAGACGAATGCTCAAGGGTAGTTTCTACTTACATACGGTTACCTGCACAACCGAAACTTAAACTCAACTGTTTCTTAACGTCCACTTAAATCTACGGATATTAAAAGACACGGAGATGACAATGTGGGCCCTTTACACACATAAATTTCACGGAAAATGCCCGAGATTCAAACTCGGTTCCTTTCGCTACGATACCGTAGGCCAGCGTTGTCAGACAGAGACTAAACGGAGCGGAGCGCTCCACTAGACTCGTTGCGTGCTCCGGTGTTTCCACAGATATAAGCAAGTTCACGCTCCGACTACACTCTCTAGCTCCACAACCGGTTTTGGAGCTTACAACTCTGATACTACTGCCGTAGGCAAAACAAATGCGGAGCCGGCAAAGTTAAATTATTTTAATAACCAAATTTAGTATTTTATTGCAAAATTATTGAAAGAATTCAAAGTCTAACTCTGAAGAATTCAAATTTTGGAAAATGGTAATTTTTCGCTGAGAACAGAACCACCATTCTGCTCTGAAATGGTGAAGAGCTTCACACTTTACAGGATAAAAATCGTAATGATATTAATGCATGCAAAATGAATAAATCCATGTATAAGTAAAAATGGTTTCCAAGGCGCATTGTATATCACCTACATGCATTGACCACATGTGCTGTCCCATGTACTTTATAAGTGCTTGCAAGACTCATCGATTGTGAGAAAGGCTCAGAATTACAACAGATAACAAATTGAACTTGCTTCCTACCCGAACTCTTTCTTCTGAGTCCTTTTTTGAGACAAGAAAGAATACCGTTAATTTAATTCGTTTTTTTCGAACCGCTGACCAGCTACATTCGAGAGCAATTAAACAAAATGTTTCCTTTTACAGTAACCGTTACATGATCATTTAATTAATGTAAAATAACAATGAACAGTAAATATCATTAAATTCAAATGAACCTAATATGAGATAGAAACAAGTTTAAGAAATAAATAAAGAAAAATATTCCAAACGTTCATGATTTCGGTATATGACTAGTGTTCTAGTAAATTCGAAACGATTTGACCACAGGAAACTAAACGAATCTGGTGGAATTTAATCACGTACAAAAACTTCACTATTTCGTCAAGAAAAGACATGCACAATCTGAAAAGATATGATAGGTTAGATATGGACATCTTATTCCAAACATTCCCACATAAACAATGACTGAATTTATGGCTACATTACTCTTTGCAGAATAATTCAAATTACGAATGTATGGTGTCAATTATGAATTCAATCATGATTTGTCAATTAAATTGGGAACTGGGAGAGAAATTACGCATGTGTCGTAGTAACAATTACCACGAGCATCTTCTTGTGAAGAGCGGGCTAAGTAGTGTTCCTAAGCGACTGAATTTGTGATCCATACTGCGGTACACAAAGTGACAAATATAACATTCATAAATACTCATTAAATTAAATTATCTTGAGTATTACTTAATTTTAAAAAAGTGATGTACCCTGTCTCATATTTTTTATATTTTTACTAATCTCCTCATTACTTTATTAAAAATAATAAAAGTGAAGCACCCAAAAAGATAGCTTAATTTATTATGCAAATTTTTATCATTAAATCTCAATAATTTTCTAAAATTTACTTAAATTTCCTACTTCACCGAAGTTAGCACTTACAAAATACAAATTTCTTTAAGTACTGAAGTCATCCAAAGAAGAACATCATGTAAAAATACAAATAATAGATTGTTAAAACACTACAACAATATGACCCACGTGATACCACTTACTCAGATATGCTCTGTAAGCAATATTAATAAATATGCAAGACAATATGAACTACACAAAATCTTGCAAAAGCAGTATGAGACTTTCTAGTGTCTACTTCAAAAAGTAAAATAAATAATCCTGAAAAAAAGAATTAATATTTGTAGCTCATATTACGATAAGTTAAAAATATAATTCTAATACGGTGATTACAATTATAACAGATATTATGAAATAATACGTTCTGTATTAAAATGATAAATTCCTATCTATAGTAAATCATCTTCCGCAAAAGAAAGTGGGTCATAATTATCGTAAAGAACTTAATGCTGTTTTAAAAATCGCTCGTAGCAAGAAAATGACATAACAAGATGTCCTTTTTGTATGTTTCAATACAAATATTAATCCTAAATACTTGCTATTCTAATTAATGGACACCATTCTGCACACCATTACAAGTTCACGACATTAGAAAAACCTACTTAATTGTGAATATTTTTAATGTATTTTCTGTTTGAAACATGTAACTTTACAAAAGTGGAGTTCCTTGAACTCTTCCATTGCTGGCCCTTAACTTGCCACATAACAGTCCAAACCACTTCATGTGTCTAAAAGTACGTAAGACACAAATCCTTCAAAAACAGGAAGCACACGAAAGTTTAAACCTAATTTCATTATTACAGAATTGGATATTTTCACCGTTATTCGTTTTCAATTGATCAAAAATATATTTTAAATACATTCTAAGAAATAGCGGTCTGCTAAAATATGGTGCCTTATTACAACAAAAGGATAACAGTCCGTCACTATTTATATCTTCTTCTAAGATGATTCAAACATCAATTAAGTTACATTTGGGGTTAAAGTCTTGGTACTCATTAGAGACCCATCTGCCATGGTAGAATGGTGGGTTTGGATCTGGCGTTTCAGTTAGCTGTATAATATGAAATAATGGCGAGATCAGTTGATACATTACCTTCAACAGAGGAGTAGATATTTATGTAAGATGTTTGCTGATTAAATACCTAATGCATTCGGGTGTTACTACCGATTACTCATCAATGGTAAGTTACTACTTATTTTGATTTCCATATAAACATTTTAATGTACAAGAAAAAACTACTCTGGTAGCTTGTCAACTGGTCTCCCATTTGTGTGTGTTGAACTAATGTTAGAATAGAACATCTAATGTATCAAGTCCCACAGTTTATGTTTGTATTCGAGGTTCTTTCTGCTGTACGAATTCATTAATCAGCACCACCTGTTTGATCAATGTCGATGACCTATCGAGACATTGCGTATTGACTAAAAGAATATTTAAAACAATAAAAAATGGACATATGTATCAGAATATGTTACAAGTTATTTAAAAAAGTTATAAATAATTTTTTTTTGCAATTTTTAACGACTCAAATTTCCAAATTTCTACAAACCAAAAATGTTAATGAGGGTTTTGCAAGATTCGCAGACTTTTGCAGTAGTAGAAATAGTGTAAACCTTTACTTCTTTGTTTACAAGTGACTAGCTACCAAACAAAATTACAAAAATAGTGACAAGCAAATTTATTTGCATAAGTATTCCAGTTTTCTACAATACAGTAAAGAGGGAAATATGATTAACTTAAAAACCTGCACTTGGTACGCATGGCATGTTACGTGAAATATCAAAAGGACCGCAGGAAATTGCGTGTTCATTTCTTTATTTATTCAACGGTCACTATAATATGATAATAGCTAAAATAAATAAAAGAGTAACACTTCAAATTTAAAATATTCTTTTCCAATCAAATTTCGTAAGGTACATAACTAGACATTTCATTCGTTTTCGAATTTCCAATGCGTGAATAAGACATAGGAATCACGTTGTGACTGCAGATAAGTGATTCATGAAGTTTCAAGACAGATGACTTAAAATACGTCACAAAAGGATGAAGTCAACACATACTTTATAGACATGTGTACAGATTTATTTATATACATGTGTAGAGATTTATCTTCACCACCTTGTATGAATAAACAAGTTATTTAAAACTAGAAGCTTCTTATATGATGTCATAATTCCACCAGATTACGAACTGCCAATATCACATATGATACTTTTCTGTCATATTGCAGCCAGATTTTTCTACGACGATTATGAATAAGAAACATTTAACATATTTCACATATAAATCCGTTGTTTACAGCTGCAATAGGAAGTACAAATATCTTTTAAAAAATTCTTTGTGGGTGCTGAGTTTTAATAACAATAAATCATCACCGACGTCAAAAACATGTTGTGTAAAATCAATACTCTGTGTTCGAATCTTTGAAACGCAATAATCAGGTAGTTTACAGTGGCCTAAGCTAAATTACTTTAAATAAATTTTGGTGTGACAACTTTGCATCACATACAAAGCGACGTGGGGAATGTAAGTATTGCAAGTCATACCAAGTACTCGAACACAACATCTGTATAACATGTCAACAGCACCAACTCAATTTCATTAATTTTAGTGTAATTCTAATAATGAGACCCTTTAGTATGTACAGTCCGCATTTCACGAGAAGATCCGAACAAGGAATTTGAGTTTTTCCCCCACTCTTATAACCCATCCCCGACACGGTACCGGTCGGCCATTGACTGAGCCTCGTTTGTACCAGCCGACCAATGACATCACTCCCATCCACCTGCTCCTTCAAGAACGCAGAGTTACTGGCTTACTCTCTCCTCTTACCCCGCAAGGAGCATACTCCCCTCGCAAGGATCCTCTAGTGAAATTTGGACAGTATTTACTTGTTTTATTGAAATATGGTAGTATAACTCTGATTTAAATGAATACTGAAAACACATATAATTTGTGTAACCCCAGACCGCAAAAATATAACGCTTCCGAGTAGTTCAACCATGTGTGGCGTGAAAATGTTCGAACATTTCGTAACTCCAGTTTACATCCACGAATATCTGTGTAACCTAAGTGCGTCATATTTTCTGTCCCCATTATGCAATGGCAACACTGATAACTGGGTTTCAGCAACCCATATATTCCTGCAAACGGAAGCAATAAAGTATTTGGGAAACATGTTGAACTTCAATGCCAAAAGAACTGAAAACTACATCCCTACTGCGATGAAAAACTAAAATCTTACTTTCACATTTTCATGCAGCAAATCAAAATTTAAATTCCAGGACCTGTGCCAAATAATTTCCAGAACATTCACTGCACGAAAGAACCTCAACGCTGTCATTAGTCCCGCGAAGACAATAAAAATGTTAACATAATTATTCTGACAGACAAACTCAAAATAAACTAAAACTTCCTACATAATTAGGCCTACATTTAATTATTTTATCAAGCTCGCAAATCATCCTCAAAAGCGTAAGATTTTTTTGTTTAGAAAAAAATAAATAAATGAAGAAATGTTTAAAGGTAAGACGAGCAGATAAAACATCAACATCAAATCTCTCGAAGAAACTCTAGTCAAATTGATACTTAGTTCGAGAATGTGCGAAACGAGACTTGATACATTAGCGAGTTTTAATTGAAGTTATTAGGATTAGTGCTTTTAATATTAAAGGATATTTATAATTTCCTACATATAATGCGAAGCTTCTACCACATCTCAAGTTCTCTTGCTGATCGGAAAGTATATCCTGGAAACTGCTTGGCTGACGCCTGTCCTGATTTGCCTATGTTGTTGTTGAGCTTTATCTTTAATATAATAATTAAGAGTTGTACGCTTTCAGGGTAGACGGCAGCCGAGTATCTAAATTGTAAACAATTTTGTTAAAAAAAGGTAAATATTCATTATAATAAATTACCTTTTAGACTATTCATAAACGAAGAAAAATTAAGACTTGTTGTTTGTGAATTTTGCACCATAGATTTTATTCTTATATGCAACACAATTTGCTAATGTTATTATACAGCAGAGAGAGGAATTATACATTCAACTTGCTTACATGTATAAGGTGTTTAATTTGTCGATTACAGTTTTAACTTCTAATTTCTAAGAAGTAAAAGAAAACATATTTCAGTAAGTTAAGTATGATATACTTGAGAGGAAAATCAAAATCATATTGTAACCAATACATTATTGCTATTGTGTGATGAATAAAGATTTTATTAAGCTATGCTTAGTTAAGTAGGCACATTCATTAGACCTCTGTTTGCTCCACTATGCGCCATGATGTAAGTTGTACTTGTAAATACTGTACAGAAACGGGAGAACTGTCAAAGATAAACCGAATCTCCTGCTGTAATTGTTTTCTTTCATAATCAATAACTGCAGACCATCACTTTTGTTCGTAACCTTACATGTGCTTAAGACATAAGTCATGTTATGTAATGTTCATTATACTCAAGAGTATTGTTTACAACTGACCCAATGCGACAGAGGAAAAATGGCAGAGAATTTTATAATTAGTATTTTTATTAAATATAGTCGTACTATATGGGTTTGTCTAATTATTGATGGATTCTGTGCTCATTGGTTAATGATATAGATGTAACTTGTTGAGATCTGTTTCCTAGAACATTTGTACTATTCTTATAAGGCGCTGAAAACTTTTTAAATATAATTTTAATTTGTTTTGAAAATGCGAAAACAATTGCTGGAGTGTAATTCTGTTCAGAGACATAAATAATATTAGTATATCACTGTTTGTTTTAAATTTATTTCGTGAATTTATGGAAATTATATACAATATTGTCATAAGAGTTAGTGTCTGTGAAAAGATAGTGTTAATTTCTGGCATCAATTATGTTCACAGGTTCTGATTACTCTTCAATGTTTAGACACGATAAGTCCTTAATACGCGATAGGTCACACTTTATTTGAAATCAATATTAATAATTGCTGTTTGCAATATTTTTCTTCAGAAATATTTATAATGAGACGATAATTCAAGAAATGACAATTTAAATCATTCCAGCTGATGAGGAATGATGAACCAGTTCCTATTAAAGCAAATTTATGTCCCTCCAACTATACAAGAACTGACACAGAGTAATCAATCCTCTGAATACAGACGCCAAATACTGTTACGCAAACGAAAATTAAATGGAGATTTAATGTTCATAACAATATCTGTAGTCCTCCGAAAACGATGGAGTTCATAATACCGTCACTTACAGTATGTCTGTGTGGAAACAATCTGTAGTTCAGAGTATAGCGAATACTGTGTCTAACTTAATTCATTTGTTACTGAAATGAATGGTACACCTGAGTTATAAGAAAGAGGGAATTCTTTAAGAAATTGCTCAGCAAAATAAGCTCTTAAACTGATGTCGTGAACTGAATCGTAGAGTCATTTAATTAGCAGATATTGATATTCGCTCCGCATTTGTTGAAGGATTCCCAAAATCGAACAACTCCCGACCGTCAACCGTTCCCAAGTCTGGTCATCGTATAGCGATGGTGCCCGAAGTTCCTTAAGTACTCACACGAGTGAATTCTTTTCGTATTGAAGTGTGTTATTACAGTATATGAAACTCGTTTAATGTAACCCATTTCCAGAATTGAGTTTCCTTTGCCGCGCTTTAGCGTCATTACATAGAATGTCCATGAGAGCATCTCTCAAAGCGAACAATCAAAATTCTTCTTAGTCTATAACAGTATTTGTGATGTTTGAAAATACTGAAGCTACTACGCATTGCTTCAATGAACAAGTTCAGTAGAGAGCAGATATGTCAACACTTTCTTTCTGGCTTATATCGATAAAGAGTGTCCATTTATGAGTCTGAAGAATTTTACCTGTTTGGGAGAACACGTTCAAATTTGAATTATTATATATATATTTTTTCGAATAAAAATAAAGTAACAGCTCTGTCACCAGTACAATAAAATGTAAATCGAAGTTTCTGATGCAATAGATTCCGTTCAAGCCTAGCTACATTCTTTTAATACTGAGACTCGTCAGAATATTGGGCAGTAATGCTCTACTTCGCCAGCAAAGTAATTCCGCTCTCACTGCAAGTCTTATTAGAATGTTCCTTGTTGATTTAAGCCGGCAATTTTTTAACTCAGGAAATGGGTTACTAGCTGACCTTTCACCTACATTAGGGAAGAGTGAGCCCACTTTGAGTGGGGAAATTATTTTGACACTGTTCAGAGTGAATATATGCTTGTTAATCTTAGGTTGAAGAGCTGTAAAGTGTAATTGGCGTACTCATGGCCTATCTATATTATAAATTACCTGAAGTGCCAAGGTCATGAGCGCGATCCGCATGGACGTGTATTCAAATCTGGTGTGATTGCTAGCTTGATACGAGAGAACTTGAATGATGTTCGTATGGAGTTTTTTGCAGTAACGAGAATCAAAATTTATAGGGCAGGTGCAGGTATAATACATTTTTACAATTTTTCATATAATATGATAATATTTATGTATGAAGAGAGTGTTTATGTTGTCTTTGCTATGTATACAATATTGTATGTATATGTTTATATAGAGTGTACCACGAAGCCGATATCTATGGAATTTGGACTATGACAAACCCTGCTTCATGTTTACTGGGTATTATGTATATTGTATCATGACCAAAACAGATTTTCTACACAAAACCAGGAATAATTTCAGATTAATGGAATCCAAACGCTGTTCTACTACATGCAGCCAAGTTATCCTACACTATTTCATACGGTTTTCTACTTTGTTTTAACCACAGTAATTTCAACCAGCAATGTAACAAACTATTTCAAATATACAAAATAAATCTTGTAGTAATTACAAAGTCTTATCGAGTGAGCTATGACCCAGATTTCCTGTCACTTCCTTCTAAGAAAATACCAACAAATATACAACGAACTTTCAGGATTCTGCTAAGAAATGTGACTTTTTGAACATTATACATATATTGTCTCAAATTCAACATAAGGTAAGAATTTTGACAAAGCATTATCTGACCGTCATAATTCTCCATAAAAATATGAGTATTTACTGATTGATAGCCACACTTTTCTGGTGAAGTAACGGTGATTTTAAAGAAATACGTTTCAATATTAACATTATTTTCATCAAGACATTTAAAATTGTAACTGTTACAGGACATTAAATGATAAACAGAAGAATCTAATGTGCCACGAGAAAGAAAGCTTTCACAAGTGAGTTTAGAGCCAAAATTCAGGCATATCAACCACACTTCATTACATTTTCGTCTAATGGCAGGAAAGAAGAGATATGCGACAGACAACAGAAGATTTTTTTTTAGAAACTATATTATTTTTCAAAATGTGTCGATAAATATCCAGTTACTCATATTTATTCCATTTATCGTGGCATATTATGAATCAAACTGTGCACCGAAACTGAAGAAAAGTAATTTAAAAAAATCTGCGTGAAATTTAACTCAGCAGTGTTACATCATTTCAAACAAAATTTAATTAACATCCAATTTCCAATAACAAACAACTTTTAGCAAATCCTATGGATTAGACGTTCACAGATCTTTAAGATAGTATAATACACATGTTAAAGGAACAATTCAAACTCATATATTATAATTGCACAATTAATAAGCTGATACGCTGTAGAATTACTTATTTCCAGACGATGAAGTCAGCAAGATGTTGTGAAATATGAGTTATATGCCATAGTTTCAGGATCATATGTAAAATTCAATTAAAGGACTGACATCTCGAAATAATCCTTATCAATATATCTAATATGAAGCCCGTAGGGTATATGAAAGTATCTTGAAATGTCCAAAAAGTCACAATTCATCAAATTACATGGAGCTTGAAAATTCATATATGAGTAGAAGAAGAGAAACGCCGAAAAAATGCATACTTTTCCAGAGTATTAAGTAACTGAATTTTCGCTAAAAAAAAAGAGAAGAAACAATTTATCAAAGTTCAGCGTCTACATTTCGTGCATGAATTATCCAATTATCCATTCATCCATCTACCTACCCACTCATCCGTTTATATACATATGTTTTCATCGTCATCTCAGCCTTTTATCAAATATGTCAAGCATCATTTTTCTCCAGAACGCTTCAATCGTGAAAGTAATTTTTATATCCAGAATTGATGACTGTGTTAAGAACTTATGTTTAGGAGTATACATTCTTAAATTTAACGTCTGCAATGTGCCTATGTGAAACTATTATCTGTGCATTTCGAACTGGCGGATCAAGATCACGTACAAAAGTACAAATCACGCACGAGTCACTGAACTGAAAACTGTGAGCTGAAGTATAGGTAATTCCTGCTGTCCCGGCTGACTTGAGTTGAGGAGAATGGTTCAGGATTGGGTTTAAGCACACGTGAAAAATGCAGTCCATTGCTCGCCCTTGAGCTCCCAGTTCGAAATGCACAGGTAATAATTAAAGTTCTTCCGCTCACATTGAATATTGCGAACATACAGCTAAACCATGAAGACTAAATCCATAATAATTCAGCAGAAACAAGACATTAAAGGAATCACATACAGTAACTTCAGCACGATTAATCCTTAAGTATACTTGGAACGACGATTACGATAGGCAGTAATGAATATCTGATAGTTTGGTGGATATCTTATCAGTGCAATTAGGTGTCAAAATAGGACATTTCACTAGAAATGATGCTTGAAAATTTCACGTAAATTATCACGATTATAAACTGTGATCAGTTGACGAACATGAAGTACTATTAAATTTGTTTTAAACATTGACGCGATCAATGTACATCATTAAAACAGAGTAATCTGAGCCGAAAACTTTGAAGATTTTCAACCTGTATGTCGAGTATTTTGTAATTTTCAATACTACTTTTGGATTAGAAAATTAATACACACCGTGTTTCAAGACTATGGTAATACTTTCACATGATTATCATTATTAAGTATTCAAATAAAATTAACATTGTACACGTCATTTGATGGTAAAACTCTCAAAGTTTCAAGTTTTAAGTTTCGGAAAACATTTCTGTTGCCAGTGAAAGAGGCATTGTTGAAGAACGGAAACTCGACAACATAAATAGTTTTGGAGTCTGTAGCTTGCGAAACCAAATTATGTAACAATGGTACAAAAATAGTTTTGTAGACATTTCTGGATTGATCTCTCGCTTCGTTGGATTGGACGTGTTTTCGCCTCTGATCTACCCTATCGCCCTTGGCCTCCCAGGTCACCAGACTTGACACTATGTGACGTTTGTCTTTGGAGATATGTGAAAGGTAAATAATATTTCCCCCTGCACCAAGACCTTGAAGAAATAAGACATAGAATCATTGCTGCGATTGCATCCATAAACAGGGGTATGTTGGAGAGTGTTGCAAGAATTCGACTATCGTGTTGATGTATGCCATGTAACAGGAGTTCTCACATTGAGCGTTTGCAACGTACCCATAAAATCTATGACGGATTATTAAAATCATTAATACTTAATAATGATCATACGGAAATATTATCATAATTTTGGAACACGGTGTTTTTATATGAACTACTCACACACATACAACGCATTTAGAACAGACTTTCAGTACACTTAACTGCTTGGGTAGTGTTTTAATCCCATGCAAATTACTAATACTATTCTGTTCTTGTCTGTAAACGTCAGTTATGAGGAATAAAATTGGATAAACACTTCTCAGAATTAGACTTAAATATTACAAAATTCTGCGATATATCAAATAAAGTATTTCCTATATTCATATCATATGAAGTGTACAATAGTTATGAATGTATTTTGAAGACAGAGTTGTAGCTATCATTATTTCGATTACGAAAGAAAGAAAATGAAATTGTCTTTACAGGACAATATAAATAAATGAACAGTGAAGTATCTGCTAACCTGAGATCTTCAAGCACAATTACAACTTTAAATGCATCAGGGCATTTGACGTCAAAATGTAATCGAAGATAGAGGGAATAATTGGTTACTGAAGAACTTAAGCGCATGAAAAATCTATGATTGTGAATTAGTTATCAGGATGAAAATTGTTACAGAGATTTATGGAAAGTAATAAGAATGCACATTAATGGCGGAGTCTCAGTGTTACTAACACTGAATTTATTAAGTGGCAAATAATTGTAGTTGATATGATAAATAGAATGATTATAGAATGAAAATATAAGAAAGACATAAAGTTTGTAAGCAAAGATATATGAATTTGTTACAATGGTAGTAAACATCCAGTTTAACTCCTTGTAAAAATATGTACGTATATTTACAATTGCAGAAGTTAGCTAATGTACTAAGTACACAGCTATTAATAATATATAATTCATCTCGTCTTCAAGTATAGAATCGTCATATACAAGTATGAAAATTTATGTTCACATGGAAATGCAGATGGAAGCCATCATCTCAAAAATTTTGAGGAATGAATTGTGAAGTTTTCTTTCCCGTTATTTTCCAACGTTCTTTTTCAGCTGTAGCGACAACTCAAAGGAGATCTGGCCGTGATATATCAAGAAGGAAGTGGCGGAAGATTCTCAGTGTCTGGGAAAATCTAAATACTAAAGAAAAATTTCCTCATAGCCAATTTCTACATCACATATATCTGGAAATTCTTTGAATGGGAATTCTTTACCTAACTTACTTACTGATGAAATGCTGAATAACTTTGTATGTTGTGACGCTGGTTTTACGGCCATGAATATTGGAAGAAAATCTTGTTTCGTTATGAGCCCTATTAACAATAAAAAAATAATTTACAGTATTCCTGCTACTTGTCGCAAAATTGACTATAATCGAGGAAATAATGAATATTAAAATATCCTCAACTAAAATTAAAATATTGACATCTTTCGGCGAAATTTTTTGTGTTAATCGAAAAGCCTGAAAAATGTACTTGGATCGCATGGAGTAAATACTTCTTCAGAAAGAAAAGTCCATGCATAGTAATGTTCATCAGAATTCGAAGTATTAAAGTTTAATTCAGACCAAATAGTCT
Organism: Periplaneta americana; assembly: GCF_040183065.1. Taxonomy (NCBI): domain Eukaryota; kingdom Metazoa; phylum Arthropoda; class Insecta; order Blattodea; family Blattidae; genus Periplaneta; species Periplaneta americana. Next base: position 172,747,913 of record NC_091126.1, on the reverse strand, counting down.
ATGAAATGAAAATGGTTAATTTCACTACATGAAAGACGTGAAAATGTAAAAATATAGCATAAGGCACTCATAAAAACCTGGAAAACATTCTGAACGCTGGGATAGTTGCTATAGACATTAAAAATAGAGAGAAATAACTTGTGACACAATTTCTAACACTCAGAAGGAATAAAACTTGTAAGATATCTAATCTATGTCTACAGTTATTGAATTCAGAACTCTGCTTGAGAAATGTGATGAAATAAGTAAAAGATGGTATATCTTCTCAAACTTCCGCCTGTGGTTCAACAAACTAGCAACACAATTGCATTTAATTAAACAAAAGGCTTACTAAATCAGTTCCCTTGCTGGATACATACATATACATATAGGCCTACGAAAGAAGTGCAATACCAACGATAGTAATGCATAATTTCTAATAATTTCTTTAAAGTACTGAAAACAGTGAATTTCCAACCACGCACATATCAGGGATTCAAGAACCATGGATATGAAATACCGTAATTTGTATTAAAAAATTATGATTAATTTATTTCAAGCGCTTACAAGGAATAACAATAAATATTCAGTTGAAATCGACGATAACTAAATTTTCTCGTTTCTCTGTGCCAAATAAAATGGAACTCGCCTTAAATTTAGGAAATTATTTGATCCAGAAAACAACACTTAAATACGAAACTTCAGTGAAATGAGAAACTTCAGGTAAAGACTTCAGCAGGCAAATATATTTACGCTAGTTATACACACAGCAAATTAGTAGAAAGTAACGTGTTTGGTAAGAGAAGACGGAATCTAAGAGGCATTTCCGTACACGTTAGTACACATGACCTACCCAGGTAGCATAAATAAGCCTACTAAAATGTGACATTCACCAAAGCAGACATCAGACATTCCTCTCACCAAAGTTTATTCTCTGTCCAAGTGTATAATGACTACAGAATATTGGTTTATTTAAACATTTTCTCCCTGTATTACTTAGAAATTTCAATATCCCTTAATTTGCCGGATAAAAATTATCCCTTTCCATAAAAAATTCATGTGTATTATGATTTACTTTTTGATAGTCATCACCAGATCTTACGGCATATATTTATTCTGTACTGCCATTTAATTATGCAATTACTCTCCACTTGCCAGTTTTCATTAACCAGCCTTCAATGCACTTCTATAAACTTATCAGGACACATTACATTTTGAATTGAAGTTGAATATTCAAGGAAAAACGTAAAATGTTCTTCATTGTTCTACCACTTAACACGCATACACAACACAAACACGCAGCATTCCAATCCATGATACACAGACTCCTCAACATTCCTATGGGCCAACAAGACTCTAAGGAAGTAACACACTATCAAATACATAGCACAGGAAAATGGATACAACTCCAACATAATACACATCATAAGAAAGATTAAACGCAAACAAGAAAACGCAACACAAACAAAGAACAAAACAAATATATCACACTAATATAAGAACAAAATAGCACATACAAGATTGCATCATCTTTCAAGAAACTAAAATACAACATTGCATACACAACACAGAACACACTACAAAAACATCTTAACATCTGCAATAGTTGCAGCGAATTCTACATTGGACAAACTGGAAGATCATTTCAAACACGTTATAAGGAACATATCACAGCCATAACCAAACTACACAGCAATTAAATCTACGCAGAACACATCATAAACTCCAGTCACAACTACAGCAACATAGACACCGACATGAAAATACTACTGTACACATCCAGCAAAAGAAAAATTCACACTCTAGAACAATATGAAATTTACAAACATACAAAAACATACCCACAGCACATTCTGAACACTCAGCTCAATTTCCAAACACACACCCTTTTCGACACAATCATGAACACACCCCACCACAACAGGAAACCAGAAGATAGCGTGGGACCTTCACTAGGCTTTGGACGATGAAGGATAACACTTCGAAACTAGTCAGCCAGGTAATTTCCTAAAAAGTTAACAAGGTAAAGAAGTTATAAAGTTGATCATTAAAATTTTCTATAAAAATAATTTTCTTTTAAACATTCGATTCAATTACATATCACTATATTCAAAGACCTTATGAAATTTTATAAACATTCAGTCATTCATCAAAGATAACACAGATACACGTAAAGTACGTAATGTAACACACCTAGACACGACAATTTCGAAATATAGAATTCTGAAAATAAATTGTTACATGTCATATGGATTTATGGATTACTAAGAGAAAACATTACACTAAAGAGATATGTCCATAGACATCCTAGTTTATAAATAAATGAAGAACTAATTTGATATTATTTCCACAACATTCAAATATTACTTTTTTATTTAATCAGTCATCATTCAGTTTATTTAACCAGGTAACAGAAGCAGCAGCAGTCTTTCAAGTACATGTCATTCGGCAACGTAATGGAGGATGGCTGTCTTTGGATAACACATCAGGTGAGTGAGCTTATTTTATATACAATAAATATAGTAGCAGTACTTTATTTAATAACAATTTCCACAGCAGAGAAAAGGAATCATAGGTAAATTTTGACTGCAGCCCTCTATTAGGAAATGGGTTGCTTAAGATACCTTAAATGTGTAGTACGGAATCCACAGCTTTACGACTATTCCTGAAATCACGCTAAGCATTACATCGCCTTTAAAATCAATTACTCTCGATCGGTTTCGAAAGCGGGAATCTCGGATATAATAATAATAATAATAATAATAATAATAATAATAATAATAATAATAATAATAATGTTTTATTTTCGCTGGCAGAGTTAAGGCCATAAGGCCTTCTCTTCCACTCAACCAACCTTAATCAATACAATACATATTTAAATTCCAAATATTTACACTACACTTAAAAGGTTCTCCAGCTATATTCTTCAGTTAAGTTTTAAAGACTAGTAGACTACATATTTATTTAAATTTAGATAAACCTATAAGGTAAAGTAGTAACTTAATTTATAAGCTAATTTAATTCAATCAATTATAATTAATTTAAGATTTGAGATAGCTAGTAAAATGATGAAAATTAATTTAATATAAGCTTACTAGAACTATGTTACAGGGAGAAAAAAATATATATATAAATCTAAAATATATTTATATAATGAGAATATTAATGTAATTTCCATTAGAGGTTTTGTAAATCTATTTAGAGATATTAATGCTAATAATAAGAATGGACAGTTGTTAGTTTCATTATAAGTAACAAATATTAAACAGCAATTAATCTGTTAAGTAAGAATTTATGTAACTTTGACCTAAATAAAGTTATTGTCCAACAACCCCTTACATCACTCGGAAGCGAGTTAGAATTTCTAGCAACTGAAACTGTATAATGTGAAGAATATAAAGATGTCTTGTGGTAGGGTATAATGAGTAAATTGTTATGATGAGATCTTGTACTTAGCTGATGATATGCGGATAAATTTTGAAAACGAGAAGCCAAATAGATTGGGGTAGCGGTGCGCAGAATTTGAAATAAGAGAATAAGAGAATGCAGGGCTCGTCGATCGCTTAGCCTTAGCCAAGACAGAGTTTGGAAAGACGGGGAAACATGATCATACTTACGAATATTACAAATATAATGGCCGCACGCATTATGCACACGTTGTAGCCTGTTGCTCAAATTTACATTTAGGTTACTTACTTACAAATGGCTTTTAAGGAACCCGAAGGTTCATTGCCGCCCTCACATAAGCCCGCCAGCGGTCCCTATCCTGTGCAAGATTAATCCAATCTCTATCATCATACCCCACCTCCCTCAAATCCATTTTAATATTATCTTCCCATCTACGTCTCGGCCTCCCTAAAGGTCTTTTTCCCTCCGGTCTCCCAACTAACACTCTATATGCATTTCTGGATTCGCCCATACGTACTACATGCCCTGCCCATCTCAAACGTTTGGATTTTAAGTCCCTAATTATGTCAGGTGAAGAATACAATGCGTGCAGTTCTGTGTTGTGTAACTTTCTCCATTCTCCTGTAACTTCATCCCGCTTAGCCCCAAATATTTTCCTAAGCACCTTATTCTCAAACACCCTTAACCTATGTTCCTCTCTCAGAGTGAGAGTTCAAGTTTCACAACCATATAGAAGAACCGGTAATATAACTGTTTTATAAATTCTAATTTTTAGATTTTTGGACAGCAGACTGGATGATAAGTGCTTCTCAACCGAATAATAACACGCATTTCCCATATTTATTCTGCGTTTAATTTCCTCCCGAGTGTCATTTATATTTGTTACTGTTGCTCCAAGATATTTGAATTTTTCCATCTCTTCGAAGGATAAATCTCCAATTTTTATATTTCCATTTCGTACAATATTCTGGTCACGAGACATAATCATATATACTTAATATAATATCGCAGTAGTCGAAGTGTGGCATCACGAGTGTTTGTACAAGGATTAATTTTAATTTATCAGGAAGGAAGTGCTTCAGTCGCTTTAATGAGTGAATAATAGAAAATATATTTTTTTTTTGGAAGTGTGATTCACTTATTCATTCCATTCCAGGTCACAATCCATATAAATACCAAGGTACTTCACAGTCGAGCTGTATGGAATAGTAGTATTATTTACAATTATCGGTGGCAAATTTTGTTTGTCACACTTTGATCTTTGGTAGTACTCTAACCATTACACCACCGAGAGCGATTACAACGTGGGTCAGGAAGATTGTGCAACGACGAAAGTATTGCTTGTATCAAACTGCATCGCTTTAATCCACTGAAATTACCGGATAAACCGTAAATCATTTCATTAATTATTTTGATGGATGACTCCTTTAGTAAATAACAACAAAAACGTCAAGTACCATTTTGCAATGTTTTGGATTGTTTTCCAGAAAACATGCAATTTTAAACACGCGAACTGTGTTATCGCGCAATATTATAATCAGTTACTGAATGCACAGTAGACTGTTGTGTTCCATTGAACAACCCCTACACCTGACCGTTTTGAATAGGGATGTGAGAAGTCATTTCCATGTGAATTGTTTTTATTGTCGTAAGCAAAAAATACAGATGGCGTACTTTATTTTACTGTTTTTTAAACGTGTAGAGAGAAGCTGCAAGGAGTGATTTGCTTCAAACAATTATAAATAATTATGTTCCACTTCAATTTTTAAACTTTTTAACCAGTAAATTTACATAAGGGAAAGAACATTTCCAAAGTTGTCTTTAAGCGCAATTGTTTATGTTTATATTTATTGTTAATATTTATTTTTCTCTCCTCCATCCCTCTAACAAACGTAAACGCGAGCTGTACTTACCTGTTGACTCCAGGCAGTAATAAATTTTCAACAGCCACAGTTCCGTGGAAATAAAATTGCTCTGAAGAACAAAAGTGTACAATTGTTCGGATCTAATTTCTGCAAATTTTAGGGACAAAACTAAAATTCGGTTAATAATTTATTACCAGAATTCACTCCTTTCGTAAACTGAAAATATTGTAAAATTATTAGTCAATAGTTTTCCCTACTAAAATACGCTACTAAATGTTTCACTTAAAGCAAAAACGAGCAAAACTTTGTTAAACTTCTGTTGAGGTAATGTAAACAGGGATAAGCGGAACCCATAAATTTAATACAGAGGGTTGTTTCCGATCTCTGGAAATGAAATTTGAATGGCGTCATGTGCGTCAGGAATCACACGACAGCTGATCTGTGGTGAGCAGTGACAGACCGGTAGTGAGTGATTTTTTAGTCAGAGTGCACTGTGTCTCACAGCAGCAATTCCCAAGAAAATCCAGCTTTTTTTGGGAGGCGTACATGTCGACCCTTTCCAATGCCAAGTACAGTTTAGTGAAAATAAAAGAAGCCTGTAAAAAACGTGGTTTCGTTATTTCCAAGAAAGACATCTTCTGTGTATCTAATAAGACTGGAAAAGCTCGGATGGAATTAATTTGTAACATTTCGGGTGTGCGACTTATGGCGGGGGGTGGATTTGCTTGCTTTTTCCCCTCTGGAATTAGTCCCATCCGATCACACACAATCTGTTCGAGATGTTCTTCTGTATCTACCAGAAATTTTCTTATTCTCATGTAGTAAGACATTTTAGCTGATGTAATAATATGGGGGTGATTTCTTATGTAGCTATAGCAGCAAAATTACGTTGGAGCATAGTTTCTCTGGTATGAACAATGATTTCATACACTAAGAACTTCTAATGACACCAAAGAAACAAGTCAAATTGAAGTCTGGCGATGTTGGTGGTCATTTACATGCCATGTGTAAAATAAAATGTAACATGAACTCGACTTTGCTTGGTTCACTGTCATTGTGGTACTATGAGACAAAGTACAGCCTATATAACACTTATAATAGCAAGATAGTCCCGTTTGTCGCATGTTAAACGCAAATTTTTTAATGTAGTTATAATGGACTAAATAAACATAGTTAAATGAAAACAAGATTGATAAAGTATTGCATATTTCTTCTGAAACAACCTATATACCCCAATCTGTTCTATAAGAATGCTCCTGAAAGCAATCCACTAATTCTTTGACAATACATGTAATGTGTCACGCAATATTACCTTAGGCTTCCTCGTGCCATATAAAACACAATTAATATATTCCCTCATTATTTAATGCGATATCGACCACATAACATTCCATGTATGACAAGAGATTGAAACAGACAGACTTATGGTAAGTATCACGAGAAAGAAATCCCTCTTAATATGACATTTTCGGCTTTTACGGATTATAGCTCCAGAAATACAAATTCGTGTTTAGTATTAGTAGGTTATTTTACGACGCTTCATCAACATCTTTGGTCATTTAGCGTCTGAATGAGATGAAGGTGATAATGCCGGTGAAATGAGTCCGGGGTCCAGCATCGAAAGTTACCCAGCATTTGCTCATATTGGGTTGAGGGGAAAACCCCGAAAAAAACCTCAACCAGGTAACTTGCCCCGACCGGGAATCGAACCCGGGCCACCTGCTTTCGCGGCCAGACGCGCTGACCGTTACTCCACAGGTGTGGACAAATTCGTGTTTCGGAACTGCTTACAGATTCCAGCATCAGAGTCGTATTTCCCAAAATCTAAAATAACCTCTACGTCTCGAGAAGGTATTAATTATTACAGGGAGCCCAAATAACTAGCATTGTTTTAATGGAAATTGGGTATGATTCTAACTAAAATAAATAACATTGTTGTTTAGTCAACTGTCCGAAGACAGTGATAAAATACACATTTTTGGTTAAGTTTTGTTACAGTGTTCATAAAATCGATAAAATACATTAAAATTTACATGTACTTGAACTTAACTCACAGAAGGTGTTCAAAGTTTCTGTCGTTGCCCTGACGACACAATTCTATTCGTCGAACCAAGAACCATTGGACATTATGAGCATTATCGCGAAATTCTCCTGCAGCAGCAGCAATTAGTACAACTAGGTCTTCCTCAAAGTCTAGGTTCTGAACCTCGGGACCGTGCTGGAAGTTTGGCAACGGGAAAAATTCCGTCACCACTCGGTATCGAACCCCGGACTTCCAGTCCGTAGGCAGCTGCTCTAGCAACTGAGCTACCTGGCCACCCCCCCCCTTAGAATACAGAGAAGTTATTAATTTTGTCCGGCTACATTTGCGTTTTTGCACACTGCGTCGTGGCAAAAATCTGTTCGAGTCAGTCCTAGACAGACCGAAACAGTCTGGTCCAGTATGAGACGGTCCGACACGTCCGATGCAATATGCTGCCGGCCCAACAAATTCCATTCACTGCCCGGACAGCAGCTCTACTCTGCGTTAATCTATTCGACATTTCAATTTCACATTTATTCCGATCTACCGATCTTTTCCACTGTGGGTTCAAGATACTTGCCTTCCTTGCAGATCTCGTAACATCCTATTCTAGATTCAGATCTCCTCCCATTGCTAAGTATATACCCACAGTCTACGCCGTGTCGCGCCGAAGGCCGTTCTAATAGTGAACTACAATGTTCCGTCATGTTAGTAAGGCCCGTAACACACTTGGAGAGTTTTCGCCAGCGAGAAATGTGTTGCGAGAAAGAGGCGAAGAGTCCTCCTCCACACACTTGGCGAGTTCTCGTTATCACAGATCACACCTCGCTATGATCATCTATGCACTGCCTTCATGTAGAAAGCATTTTTCTGATTATAGTAGTCACTCGTTGGGGGAAATATTATAGGTTATGTATTTACGTATATTGTCGTACTTAAATATAATATAATCTGTAAGTATATTGTCGTACTTTACAAATTACGTACGAACGCTATGTTGAATCTGAGTATTCAGATGATGAGGAAATGGAGTTACATGAACATACAGTATTTTGTTAATGAATAGAAAAAAGTAGGCCTAAAATTAAAGTCAGAAGTATCTGAAAATCACATTGTATCTTACGAAAATAAGGGCGAGTTTTGGACACTGGTTTCAATTTGAATGATGATACGTTTAGGCGTTATTTCAGGTTGAATGGACCACAGTTTTTTGCTATTCATGATATGATAGAGGATTCTTTACTATGTTCTGATTAAAATTATGTAAATTTTTAAGACATATAGATACATTATTTCAAATGTTTAATCAATACTATTAAATCTCATCAAAATAAAATATAGCCCTGTTTATTTTCAGATAATCTGATATTTGTCTCCAGATTTCTTCTTTAAGTTTCGTGTTTTTATAGTTTTCATCCCGTGTATCATATAAATAGGCCTACGGGTGACATCGTACAAGTTCGATAAGTTTCTGACTGCAATTATCAGCCATCTTTCCCCATTTTCAAATAAAAACAATACAATTCATCGCCACCTGTGATATCTTTTTCTACATTCAATCGTCATAAAGAGTATAAATGTCAAACATCTTTGATAAATGTGTCAAGAAAATTCGCTGAGCTACCGATTCCAGCGAGAAACTCGCGCGAGGTTTTTGCCTCGAACGAGAATCTCTTCCAGTGTGTGGACGTCCATTTGAATCCATGTTATCAATCTTTGAATTTTCTCGCAACACATTTCTCGCTAGCGAAAACTCTTCAAGTGTGTTACCGGGCCTAACGGAGAAATTCTTGCATATCTTTGTTAATATTTCCAATCTTCTGGGACTGGCGGGTTCCGTAGCCGAGATTAAAGGAGCACGGTACGTGAGACGAGGTGGAGCCCCTATAAAAGTAAGTTGTCCGTGAAACAGGAAGGTGCAATAACACACGAGTCGCACGTGCACATGTTCGCTGGGAGCGGAGGAAAGTGAAATCGGTGCGACATGGTTCTCACCGACACTGACCTAGCCTCTTACCCTGCTCCTCGTCGCGTATCTATCTAGGACGCTGGTGGCGGAGCATCCCTGACCTACGACACGCGGTCACTCAGCGGTCCGGCTTCGAGTCTCGGTTGTGAAACAAGCCGTGGCTACGGGGACGGTTTTCTCTCAACACCCCACTATCCGCATAGCTCCGAAAGTTTCCTTTTATTTCAGCTGTTTGGTGGAAGAGGACTGCGGCATTTAAAAAAAAATAATAATAATAATAATAATAATAATAATAATAATAATAATAATAATAATAATAATTAAACTTCGTGGAATTGCCACGAGAATCGTAAGATTTACTACGCACGCGGTATAGACTGTATGAGAAGGAGACGTGCAACGGATGGAGTATGCCTTTGATGTAAACACTGAGCAGTATACTGCGGTTACAATAAAACCTGTATCCTGCATTCAAGAAATATAATGAATGATCATTGAAGTAGGAAACGTCTAAACATGTAAATACACAATTATTTTGTAGTGAGATATATTAACTCTTAAAATTTAATGTAAGATGCTCACATCATCCTTGAATATGTGCATTGCAGTGAAGAGTTACGTACATTTTGAGCGACTGCAAAGTGAACCTCTTCTGATGGTCACTCAAACAGTTTTTACATTGGGAAAATATACGTTCAACATCACACGATGTAGTAGGTGCATATTTGAAGAACGGAAAGTCGCTACTTTTTAGTACACTAATTTCCGACGTCTTGTCGCGACCTGATAGTACATCATTTACAGTACGAAGTTGTGAATAGGCAGAATTTTTAGCAATAATGTTTCTCAACTTACATTTCACTTTTTCTGAAATTAGTGAATTGTTATTTTGGATAACGGTTTGTGATACTTTATACACTATATTAAGGGCTTCTGAGAGTTGTAGTTTAGACGATTCTAACAGGGTGATGCTTTTGCACACGATTTTAAATTAGAATCAATGAACAGAATATCTTCCAATAGCTGTTTAGAAGGCAATGATTTTACAGCTGCAACAGCGGAACTGTCTGTGCTATCCAATGCATCAATTACCTCCATTATTTTGCCGTAATGGTCTGCATAATAATTAACAGCATCCAACCACGTTTACCAACGGGTCAAGACTGGCTGCGAGAGTAAGGATATTCCAGGGGCAATTGTTTTGAACAGCAACACTCATTGTAGTATGATTGAATTCTTGTCTGCAATGAACAAATGTTAAGCTTTGACTATTCCAACCACAGTAATGCAAAAACAAGTGCTTACATAGGTATACATTAGCTGTAGCTGCTCTATCTATTTTGACCGGTCACAACTCTTAACATGAACTGCTTATACTACGAGACCGGGCGGTCGCCCACCTCCTCTATACTACCGTACATCGGCAACCTGATTGCATGCTACGTGTGGCAATTCAACAAAGTCTAATAATAATAATAATAATAATAATAATAATAATAATAATAATAATAATAATAATGGCTTTATTTAATCTGGTAGAGTTAAGGCCGTAAGGCCTTTTCTTACACTCAACCAGGATGAAAACTTGCTTTCATAGTTGAACATAAAACTGGATCGGAATTAAGTAATTACATACTGATACAATTTAGGTACATAATGAGATCAAAAGAGGCAGTTACATAAAAATTTGCATCATAAAATAAAAATAAACTTAGTGGAATACATATTAATGTTGTTAAAATCAAATGCGAATCACATAAAAACAGAGGCCGATAATTCAATAAAAAATGTACACAGTAAAAATAAAAATAAACACATTAGTATACATATTAGTATTAGATTACAATTAAGTATGATTTACATAATTAAACCAGAAACCGACAATTGAATAAAATGTAACAAAAAATAGATTAATAATAAAAAGCAACACAGTGGGATACATATTGGCGTTAAGTGATAAATAAACACGACTTAGATAATAAAAATACTTACTTACTTACTTACAAATGGCTTTTAAGGAACCCGAAGGTTCATTGCCGCCCTCACATAAGCCCGCCATCGGTCCCTATCCTGTGCAAGATTAATCCAGTCTCTATAATCATATCCCGCCTTATTGTAGGGATTCGTAACAAGCTGTTTTTTTACGGTGATGGGTTGTTAGCCCTTCGCCCAACCCCCAAGCTGGAGGACCACCCCTTATCGGCTGTCCACGACTGCTTATTCAATATATTCGCAGCTACCCTCCATATCTGGAGGCCGTCTCCTCTATCCGCAACCTGAGGACGCGCCATGCCGTAAATAAGAAAAAAAATAAAAATAAATACAGTGGAACACATTCCATTAAATATTTGCAATGCGTTAGGTCTGGCAACTCATCATAAGATATTTTTCTAATTTACATTTTAAGGAGATTAAAGTTCGGCAGGCCTTGACTTCAGGCGGCAGAGAATTCCAGTGACGAGAAGTAGCAACAGTGAAAGATGAAGAATGAAGAGATGATGTGTGGAGTGGTATTTCTAGCGTGTTATCATATTGTGACCGAGTATTTAAGTTATGATACCGACAAAGACTGTGGAATCGGACAGATAAGTAAGAGGGAGTAGAGGTGTGCAAAATTCGGTATAAGAGAGAAAGGGAATGTAACTTTCTCCTCTCATTTAACCCGAGCCACAATAATTTATCGAAAGAAGGCGAAATGTGATCGTAGTAGCGGACATTACAAATGAAACGAACACACGCATTATGAACACGTTGCAGTTTCTGGGATAAATCCGCCCTGAGATCACTGAATAAAGCGTCACAATAATCGAAATGAGGCATAATAAGAGTCTGTACAAGCGTCTGCTTTAATAAAGGAAAAACTAGCGTTCAGGTAGTTCCGGTGATTTTGAAACTGAAAATGGTCGAATTTGTAAGGGATTTCTTGCAAGATGGATTTCAGAATTTAAGGATTTTACAGGGAAATATTTCAAGGAAAGGAATTTCTCCGGAAATGTAGTAGATTGTGTGTGAAATGAGAGGTGCGTGGTAATGGAATTGCAAACGTTGTGGTTTCTTGTGAAGGAAAGGAACGTAGGTACATAAAACATACAATACGATGTAATGTGAAGATAACAAAACTTGTATTAATTCATTAACTACTGTAATACAGTGAAGCACAGCAAATAATAATGAAATAGACACAAAATTTCTGTATTGTACATTCCTTTCCACGTCGACCATTACGGTAGCCCGTACTGACAAAATCACTACAGAAAAATAATTACTAGGCTTTGAAAATCCTGCAGAAATTCGTATACAGTATGCCAGGCCTGCACAAGGTTTGCGCTCTCCGAGCCGGCTCACAGCTCATGAGCGGAATGCAGATATTAGCTGCGCTCTGTATAAGGGTGGACTGGAAGAAGGGGTGATCTCGTACAAAATATACACAAAAGGAAATACAGTACTAGTAAGAGTGTTTATGAAATGAATTCCCGTTCAGTATTTGAAAAACTATCTTGGACTATTATTAATTAATAAAGAAATATTTATTTTACGCAAGTAATAGAAATTCTATAGCTACTTAAATGTACAATATCATTTTGTTATATTTTTATTTATCAGTACATCAAAAAGAGGTTATATGCTGTTGGCAGCTGAAAGGAACAGTAGCCTACTGATCGTAATGAAACATCAGTTACAGATGTTCGATGTCTGCCTTTATTAAAGTTGATTATAGAAAACAGTTGCTCACAAATATAAATGTTGAGTCAAACATAGCAATCATTTTCACAGCCAGCCTGTGTAGTCGTGGATATTATTGCTAATGTTTAGTCTTGTAAAACTCAACCAGGCTAGTCGTATTATTCAAACGATCTTTAGCCCTTAGGTCACATTGAAGATCAATAAGTTCGAGCTGTAAATCGTTAAATGTTATGTTCCATCATTTAGATTCCTCCATACTGTACTGTAGCAGTAGGTAAGCAACGTGAAACAGTTACTGAGAATAGGCCTACACACTGTACTACACTAGATAACTGAGTGGTCGTTTCCCTCTCCTCTACCTATAGCAAGTCTATGTCATTCTGACGTATCTTCCTCTCCGTTTCGGCGAGCGGTAAACACGGCTCTGCCGCTGCGAAGGAGCGCGCGCGCTCGTTGAGCGCTGTTTGTGCAGGTATGGTATATACAAAGCATAACAAAAGACTAAACTAACCTGACCTAACCTGTCACAGATTAGTATATACAAGACACAACCTAAACTAACCTAACCTATCCTAACTTAACCTAACCTGTCACAGATTCGTATATGCAAGGCATAGCTTGAGTGTACACTAGCTTGAAACTTTCGTATTGTCACCAAAGTTATGTTAGTATTACAGAGGAGACAGCTGAAAGTGTGGAAGCGAAGTGGAAAGGTAACTAACTCAGCGCTCGTTTAACCGTAATAAAATAGAATAAACATGAGCAGAAGATGGAGATGGAAACAGAAAATTAAGAAAAAAAAAACACAAAAGTAGAAGAGATTAAACGAACGTACAATATACTTTTATAATAGCTGTATTATACATATCGAGAGAGAAAAACAGACATAAGCAGAGAGACATGGACAGACAGACAGGCAGGCAGATAGACAGATATATAAAGTTACATAGAACGAGATGTATAAATATAGACATTCATGCAAGAGAGGACGGACGGGCGGACACACACAGGTACAATCTTAGACAAAAAATAACTCGCTACCATACGCTGACAAGCAAACATTCTGATGGGAGCGGATTAAAAAACTTAAATTATTTTCTTCCACCATGTTAATAATATCAAATGAAGTGCTTATACAAATTTTGGACACTCGACCGCAATTACGAGGTCGTCCAGAAAGTGATTTTCCCTGGGGCAGTTTACAGGTAAAAAGCACAACCGAATGGAAAGATTTATTGAAACAGACACAGAAATTCTTGCACTATTTGTCAGCATATCCCCCACTGGAATTGAGACATTTGTCATACCATGGGATCAATTTTTGTATCCTTGTGTCGTAGCGGTGTGCCGCCTGAAATCGAAATCAACTTTTGACAGCCGTCTGCACTTCTCTGTCGATCACATATGACAAATATCTCAATTCCAGTGGGGAATATGTTGAAAAGTAACTTTACAATTGCTTTGTTTGTTCCAATAATTGTTTCCAATGAAATTGTGTTTTCTTTCTGTTAACAGCTCCTGGCGAACTTGTTTTTTACGGCCCTCGTAATTGCTGTCGAGCGGCCAAAATTTGTATAAGCACTTCTTTTGACATTATTAACATGGTGTAAGAAAAAAAAATAACTTTTTTATCTGCCCCCATCAGAATGTTTGCTTGTGAGTCCATTTCGTAAACACTTCGGTTGATTCCGTGAAAGCTTAAGTTCACACGTGAAGGACTTTCTTATGTATGATTTCGCTCTGATTTTCCTTTCTTTGTTGCTTTTTCTGTTTATATATAAAATGTTATAACTGATCTATAAAACATGGTACCATATTCAAGGGGCAAATTAGGTGCACAATAAACATGCTTTCCCTAGCCGCGCGAACCACGCGCTTCCCGAAGTGGACTTAGACAAATTCATGTTGCGTGAAATGGTTCACTTTCTTTGTCCGAAGCTATGCATACTGTACATAGGGGAGACTCGTCTAATTTGGCAGTATTTTGTATTTTGACACAGTTTGTAGTTACATATTCTGAAATGAAACATTCCTCTATTATGGAATGTGTTTAAACATTAAATCCCAATAAACCTCTGAAAGAAAATTCTACAAATCTAAATTACTTTACACATAACACACTAATAAATAACAAATTACATGTTTCCAGATTTGGTACTTCATCAGGATAAATTGGCAATAGTACAGGGGTAATTTGGCAATGCGATTAATAAATAAATGTTTCAAAATAAAACAGTGGTACAAGGCTTATAAGACTTAATTTACTGTGACAAGAAATCACTAAATATCATAAACACAAAACAAAACCAAGAAAAAAATTGAATGGATTTTTCCGACCACTCTTATTAATTATATTGAAGGGTTGTCTCCTAATTTCTGTTGTCGATAGCCCAAACCTTAGCTCTTGCATTTTGATTACATATGTCACCAGGTTTTGCTCTTCCTCAACGGTTAGATCTAGGGGTCTTCCTTTCTTGGGAATGACAGCGTATCAACGTATTCGGGTCCTGAGGATGCATACGGAAACCTCTTTAAGTTGTTAAAGGCACATTTTACTTCTTAGAAGCCCTATAAGTCGACCATCTAACTTTCAAAACACTCCCAACCGTAGCCCGCAAATCATCTTTGGAATATTTTTCAGAATAATGTCCCTTGGCATATCTGCAACACATCACACATTGAAGACTGTAAAAATCCCTCATACGTCCCTACTCTTAAATTTTACCAACGAGTACACATTCTTGTCAAAGAGAGCAGCAGTATATCACTATAAAGGAAAATGGCTAATTCACATTACCCTGGAGAAGACATTTTTTGCTAAGAGGAACATGAAACGAGCTAAGGCCTGATGAGTTATTAAGAGAAGATATTAATTAAATGGCGTACCTTATAATATGGAATCTCAGCTTTTGATATGTAATGCACAAACAAACGTAGGTAATGAACAACACTTTTCTTCCGTCTTTGTATACACACGTTCACACAACCACCACGTCAAAAGGAAGTATTCAACACTTCTTTCTATTAGTAACAATATGTGCCACTATAATGAGCGGATTCGAATGAAACGAAAACTAGAAGTACACTCAGATGTTGCACTCTATGACCGTGTCATTGAACTTCTTAAAACTCTGGAGGAAATTTGGCAATAGAAGAAATACAAGAATATTGCCAAATTTCCCATATTGCCAAATTTGCCGAGTTTCCCTTACATATGTACTTCCTGTACATAGTATACATACGAATGCATACATATTGCGTTACTTTCACACACACATATACACGGTGGAAGTGAAATAATCCTGCAGATTGAAAGGGACGATATGGTACACATGAATGAATAGGAAACCTGTATTACGTTTTGTATTAAATGCATTGTTAAATATAAAATTGTGTTGGAAGTTTCATCAGTCTGGTAACATTGCAGTTAACACACGCCTCTTTCTTCTCGTAATACAGATGTAAGAGATCAACGAACCAGGTCTGTCTGACTCGTAATAAAAGGAATTACCTAAAAGTCATGATAAGTCACAAAATGGCAATCATGTTCAAATCACTTGGGATTTTCACATTCTTACCATTTAAAGCAGTTTATTATCTAGTGAACCACTCATCATACGCTAACTAGAAAGCTCAAACGATGCCTAATAACATGCAGACATATTGTTTGGTAAGAAAAAAAAAGGCAAAACCGAAAATCCATAAGATCCTTCACGATGCCGACGATTGCTGCAGGATAAAAGCAAGGAAATCGCCAAAAACGAGAAGAGGAGGCAGAGGAGGGTTCACAGAGGTCAAAAGAATATTATGAAGAAATTGAATATCTACTGAAGTCAACTTCTTTCCTTTTTTCTTTCTTTCTTTCTTTCTTTCTTTTTTCTTTCTTTCTTTTTTTCCTTTGTCTTTCTTTTTTATTTCTTCCTTTGCCTTTCCTTTTTCCTTCTCCCTCTTTCTTTCTTTTTCCTTTGTCTTTTACTTTTTTTCGATCTTCTTTTGTTCTTTCTTTTTTATTCTCTTCTTTTTTCTTTGTCTTTCTTTCTTTTTGTCTTTCTTTCCTTCTCCTCTCTTTCTTTCTTTTTGTCTTTCTTTCCTTCTCCTCTCTTTCTTTCTTTTTGTCTTTCTTTCCTTCTCCTCTCTTTCTTTCCTTCTCCTCTCTTTCTTTCCTTCTCTCTTTCTTTCTTTTTGTCTTTCTTTCCTTCTCCTCTCTTTCTTTTTGTCTTTCTTTCCTTCTCCTCTCTTTATTTCTTTTTGTCTTTCTTTCCTTCTCCTCTCTTTCTTTCTTTTTGTCTTTCTTTCCTTCTCCTCCCTTTCTTTCTTTTGTCTTTCTTTCCTTCTCCTCTCTTTATTTCTTTTTGTCTTTCTTTCCTTCTCCTCTCTTTATTTCTTTTTGTCTTTCTTTCCTTCTCCTCTCTTTCTTTCTTTTTGTCTTTCTTTCCTTCTCCTCTCTTTCTTTCTTTTTGTCTTTCTTTCCTTCTCCTCTCTTTCTTTCTTTTTGTCTTTCTTTCCTTCTCTTCTCTTTCTTTCTTTATTTGTTTCTTTCGCCCTTCTGTTTCTAAAGCAGATGAAACATTTTAACACTCGCAAAGAGATCGCCAGAATTAAACTTGTCGGCGTGACGTTTTAAGTAAATTAGCGGTTCAGTTGTAGCTTCAACTCCGGCGACTTTTTAACCTCAAACAATTTTTACGAATTTGACACCTTTTCGTGCACGATAAGACTTGAAAATAGTGCTTAAGAATTGAAACACTTTATTGGCGCATGTTTCTACAACAAAGGTACTGGTAAGGCTTGTAGCAAACTACGAGAAAAATCTCATTACTTTTGGTTGTTGTGGTTGTGGTGGTGGTGATGGTGGTAGTAGCAGAAGCAATAATAATAATAATAATAATAATAATAATAATAATAATAATAATAATAATAATAACGATGATTTGATGAAAAAAGTAAAGTTAAATGTCGTAATAAACATGTCATTAGGAAGACTGTTTCAATAATTACGTGTAGGCCATGAAATCCTGTTGCAATAAAGAATGTTGATCTATAAACGGAGTCTGAAATGGTGAAAAGTTTATGTATTTATTATTACTTTCATATTAAACTATTATTGGCAAAATATGCCGATGAAATAATAATAATAATAATAATAATAATAATAATAATAATAATAATAATAATTTCTGAGAATTTTGAAAAAAAATTCTCACGCCGTATGAAATGTCACATGAAATAAATCACAAGTACTTACTTACTTACTTACTTACTTACTTACTTACTTACTTATTGGCTTTCAAGGAACCCGGAGGTTCATTGCCGCCCTCACATAAGCCCGCCATTGATCCCTATCCTGAGCAAGATTAATCCAGTCTCTACCATCATATCCCGCCTCCCTCAAATCCATTTTAATATTATCTTCCCATCTACGTCTCGGCCTCCCCAAAGGTCTTTTTCCCGCCGGCCTCCCAACTAACACTCTATATGCATTTCTGGATTCGCCCATACGTGCTACATGCCCTGCCCATCTCAAGCGTCTGGATTTAATGTTCCTAATTATGTCAGGTGAAGAATACAATGCATGCAGCTCTGCGTTGTGTAACTTTCTCCATTCTCCTGTAACTTCATCCCTCTTAGCCCCAAATATTTTCCTAAGCACCTTATTCTCAAACACCCTTAACCTACGTTCCTCTCTCAAAGTGAGAGTCCAAGTTTCACAACCATACAGAACAACCGGTAATATAACTGTTTTATAAATTCTAACTTACAGACTTTTTGACAGCAGACTGGATGATAAAAGCTTCTCAACCGAATAATAACAGGCATTTCCCATATTTATTCTGTGTTTAATTTCCTCCCGAGTATCATTTATAGTTGTTACTGTTGCTCCAAGATATTTGAACTTCTCCACCTCTTCAAAAGATAAATTTCCAATTTTTATATTTCCATTTCGTACAATAGTCTCGTCACGAGATATAATCATATATTTTGTCTTTTCGGGATTTACTTCCAGACCTATCTCTTTACTTGCTTCCAGTAAAATTCCCGTGTTTTCCCTAATCGTTTGTGGATTTTCTCCTAACATATTCACGTCATCCGCATAGACATCTATCAAGATGTGATCTATCTGGTCATGTGTCAATGCATCTGGAGAAGTCCAAATATATTTATGTACATCCTTATGGGGGAATATTGTACTTTTGACAATTAAATTTTTTGATGTGGCAAAGTTGACTAACCTAACTCCATTGTCATTACTAGTTATGTGTAGGCTCTCTTTTCCAATTATTATTATTATTAATATTATTATTATTATTATTATTATTATTATTATTATTATTATTGTTATTATTATTGTTACTCTGTTCTAAATTTCTGAGAATTTTGAAAAAAAATTCTCACGCCGTATGAAATGTCACGTTTAGCCACATGAAATAAATAACTAGCAAACAAAAATATTTCAAAATTATGGCTTCTGAAATTCCGATCCTGCAGTTGAGTTCTACGTACTTTGTAACCAGCTTCCACAATTTCCCCAGCACGGTCTTAGACGGCTCTTTGTAAGTTCAGGGGAAAGATTATAGAAGGGTCCAGAATATGGGGGAACCTCCCGCAGCCGCGTCCAACCCCTACTGACCAGTCTTCCCTACGTCAAAGGGGTGAGAATCTTAATGTTAGATTATCCTAGTTCACAAAATTACCAACTACAAGTATAAACGAAGAAAAATGGCGTCCGAGTTTGACATTCAGTACCGGGTAATCTACAAGTATCATGCCCTTCTCACTTTTGCATTTTCTACTGTCAGTACGCGGAAACAGGCAGTTGCTTGTGACAATACAGAGCAAGGTAAGAAATCTCTGACCACGAATAAAGAACAACCAACATGAATGTCAATGAAGAATTCAGAATTTAAAAAGGAGATTTTAAATTGAAATTTGATACTGATGCGACACAGTTTGAACACGGATTTTGGTACATAAAGGCTATGGTCATGGATGGGCAACTCGTGCTCCCAAAGTCTAAAAAGCCTTGAAAGAGAGAAAGGCAGACGGAGCCAGCAGCAGCAGATACAAGTTGTTTGTAGTTTCGCTGCAAAAGCCACGGTGCGCTCTGGCGGCTCATGCAGGTGGTCGTGATATCTATTCCATGATTTGAATTTCAGAATGACGCATGGTACAATAATTATAGTAATTTTAGACAGACTATACCTGAACACATAACAAAATTATATTATTTTCTAGCTTTGTAAATCAGTTTAGTACTGGAGACACAAACTGAATACAACCTTTTCAAGATAAAACAAATTAGCTGCAACACTTATTATTACACTATTTGTTAATATTTCTTATTATATGCCTTATTTGAAACGTAGAACGCTAGAATTTACAAGTATTTATACATTAAAGAGTATTCCTCTGTTCTCAGAAAGGTAATAGTCTGTATTCGCAAACAATAACAAATTCAAGGAAGTATTTTTTACATATCACGGCAGATAAAATAAGCTTACTTCTGAGCTCTTTCTTTACTTTGAGAGCTTTTACACTCCTTTCTTGTATTAAACTCTGCCTCAAGCTCATACAGTATATATGGAAGCAAAGAGTAAATTTGGAAATTCTACTTAGGCAACATTACGAACAGTTCGATTCCTGATTTTGCTGGAATCTGAGTGGCGTGCTGTTCTGTAGATTTATTAATTCAAGCTATAAATTTTCAGGATTTTATATCGGTGTAAGCCAAAAAGATTTCAGAAAAATTTCGATTCCTTGTTAATTGTCACTTTTTCTCCAAACTTAGCAGTGAATTCTGTTGTAGGTCTTGAAGTAGAGTCTTATATTTGATAAGAAGATTTTCTTATCACTCGTCAAGATAGTATTATAGTCAAAGAAAGTGAAGTTGTCTATGTTCTGCATGATACTACCACATTTCAAATTTATCCATAAATGTTCTTAGCTAGTCGATTATATGTCGTGCAATTCTGTAACTCTCACGCACAACGTGCTAATGATATTTGATATCAGTCCCACCTTGTTGATATCTCATTTTTGCATTTAGCTGCTCTAAAGCAGATGCAGACAGTATTTCTTTACTAAAACTTTCACTGTTTATTTGTAACATAAAATGTCATGCGTAAAAAAGTGTAATAGAATACAAGCTTTACCTCTCTTCTTAATAAAAAAAGTATCTTTTTACTTGTATTTAAAGGAAATGATATGGGAATTATATTGTTTTTCACTTAAAACGAGCCGCCACTTACTGCAGGCGCTATCGAACTTGTGTCTTGAAAGAACCGCACACAGACAGTACAGCTAGTACAGAGTTCGTTCTACCTGGACTGAGATTGTGTTGACACTTCGAGAGCACGAGTTGCCCACCCATGGCTATGGTCATGGGTTCATAATTACAGATAGGAATTTTAGGTGCTAAAAGTTAAGAATGACACTGAGTGTAGATGAACAGATGTGCCCATGAGAAGGGTATCAAGCCTAGTTCACAAGAGTCCGATATGTAGTAACAGACAACAGAGTAACAAGGACTGAGAATTGGATCTTGTAAACCGTGCGCCAATTTGTAACTGGTGATTAAGAGATACTTTAAACGGTACCAAAGGGAAAATACTGAATGACAAGAATGGCATCTCAAAGATGTGGAGGCCTGGCCTCAATATTTATATACTATCCTCCTGAGTCTTGAGACATTCTGAGGAGCTTTTTTTTCAAAACTTCACATGTCCAATATATGAAAATACAATTGAGATGGCTAAAACGTACTTCTCTGCAATGAAAAAGATAATATTATGTTCTATGGCGAAATAATAAAGATTATTTTTTGCAATCGATTTGTATAAATTTTTACAGAAGAAAAATTTTCGTTTATTACCAGAGACGCATATTTGTAGCATTTTCTAAAAATGGACATGTTAAGTTCTGAAAAAAAAAAGCTAATTCTACACTCCAAAAAATTACTGGCATGAGGAAAAATGCTGAAATAATTGTCCAGATTATAGTTATGGCACAAATGCAAGTATATTATACTATACTTCGAGTCTCTGCACATACATCTTATATCATAATCATTACACAGTGGATGCGGGATGACATATCGTTGAATGTAAGTGCACATTTACTATATGTTACATTTTTTCATTCAGACCATTGGCTGAACTGGTTTTAAACGTAAACAGACGATGTCAACATGCTACTGTATCTCCGTACAGTCAGAAGGAAAAGAAAAATAACGTACTGTAGTACATACCTTGCAAGGTGCAATTACCAGCGTTGCAGTAAACGACGATATATTCTCGTAATTTGTCGAAGCTGAATCGTCTTCGCCTATCGCTTAAACAGTTTTTGTATAGAGAGAATTTCTGAAGAAAACCTCTAAAATGGGGATCATTCAATTTCTTTAGAGGAATATTTGTACTGAACATCATGTTGCATGTGTCGTTAGACCCGCACAACTAGATGATGATGATGATGGTGGTGATTGTTCCTCAGATTTCATTTCAACACATTTCCTGTGCGATGTACTGTTGCAATGTTTCTCTATAGCCTGAGTTGTTCTGGTTTTTATTTCAATTTTACATACATTACACACGATATTGTCTTCGTTAATACATAAAATGTCACTCTCATACTGTCTTCTTAATTGCATTTCGTATCTCTGAGCGAATTTAACGTTTTGCCATAATGAATGGATCAGCACAACATATTCAACGCATAGTAAATACTTGAGCAGGATAACACACATTGCGTTGTAATGTTACTATGAACGGACCGGTGTTCCTTCGTTTTGTACGCTGCTGTACTCGCCAGGTACACAAAAGGCGGACGGCGCGGCACGTGCCATATACTCCGATACGAAAAAAACTTCACTTTTCCTTTAAGTCATCCCGCATCCACTGGCTAATAATCATGTATGAATTATGGTACAGTATACTATACTCTCAGGACTCACTAGGCTATAGAGAGAAACAATATTAACTTTTAGCACCTAAAATTCCGAGCTTTACTCATAACACCACTATGATTGAAATTACATTTCAGAATATTGCAACTCTGAATCACTGACGTATTTTTAAAAAATGTTATTTATATTTTCTGTTCAAAATATCCATATCTCCCTAATACCTAACATTTCGAAAAAACATTTTCAATCATCCTGTCTGTCAAGGGAATGTCCAATGTGAATTTTTTTAATTACATAGAAATGACTTTAAATGTGTTTGTACGAGATCGTGCGTATTTGCTTGGTTTCCGCACAAAACCAATCCGCGGAAAGTCTAAAATTCCACATTCAGTATTCTCAACCTAACACACATAACAATTTCCCTCTTCTTACCGCTTAAGTGACATATTGATTTTACTGCTTTAGGCTTTTAACATATTATTTTTAGAGACGTTGAATATAGTAATAATTATATTGGAAACTTACCACTGCAATTTCACCTAAATTGCAGTGTTAATTATTGTTTTTAAATATTTGCAAAAATTAAGTACACTCTACAACTGCACTAAAGTTACTGCATTCGTGATGTATGTAACATTAAGGAAGCCGTTTGTTATAAGTTCGCATTTATAGACTGGGGGAAAAAAAGACAGACGTATATTACGGCCTGCTGGAGTTAGTAAACACAGAAAACATTTTAAAGCAACAATGTTGAAGATAGATATTTTTGTTTTCCAAATTTGCCGTCATTGAACAGAAACCAAGATGGAGATTTCATTGCAACTAATTAGAAATTCCTCTTTCAGGTATGTAATGAACGATCTTCGCACAAAATAATGTACGATACACGAGCGGTATGTTTTCTTTCAATTCTCGGAAATTAAAAAAGCTCAACTACGTTTCGCTTTTTCAAACTTTTCCTCGAACATGAAAACTTCGACATACCGCTCTTGTAACGCATATTACTATTTGAAATTAAGTATTTAATTCGAGAATTTGTCTATTCAGTAACCTTGACAGGAAGATAATTATGAAAACAATGCCCTCCTAAGACTAACAGATACGAAAATCATATAATTGTAATGATAATTATTAGTGTATGGAAAAATAGTCGTGAAAGCTGCTGTCACGACCGCCGTCCATTTTAATGACCTTGACTATGGAGCACGACAAATGGAGGGACGATGACTAATTCAGCTGAGGAATGCTGCCAAGTCTGTTCACATGTCATTCGGCTCCACACACCAAAAGACTTCAACTGTTTCTGATTTATCTTCTCGCATAGTGACTAGCGAAATTTAAGGCATGAGTCAAGTGCTCTTCCAATTATGCCGAAGACCAAGAATGGCATTTCAAATAAATACATATTCGCTTTACTCATTTTCTTTATTTCTGAAATAGTGCCATCTGGCAACTGTGAATATGATGAGGGGATGAAAAGCGTGCGGGGGAGGGGACGGAGGAGAAGTAAGTGCAAACCACCCTTATACACGCAACTGAATTCGGTTCTGCGTGACCACAAACCCCCACCCCCAGAACCCCTACTCTTCTTACTAGGGACTACATTCATTATATCACCCTCCCAACCCCCACCCCAGCCCAACCGCCCTTTGATCGTTGGGAATTGGAGGGACGGAACTCTGCATTCGTCATATTATTTCCATGCACAGTCCAAGCAAACGCACCCCTTAACAACCACCCTAAACTTAAAAACCCACCCAGTCACTCCACGCATGCACACTAAACAAACCACCTTTAATTTTGTACAAAAGTGTTTCAAAAGAGGGTTGTTGTTTAAACAGCGTAATTATATTGATAGAAGTCCCGACTTATGAAAGATGCAGGAACATAGAGATGAATTATCTGAGTAGGCTACATGCAGCTAATGACAGCAGAAACCAGATCGTGGTTGGCTTTGTCAGATGATGTCTTAATGGGTAGTAAGAATAAAGCTTAAGTACTTTCTCAAGGTTTATACAGGGACGTCATTTTATTTTTACTAACATTTCTAATATTAACCTGGCTATACCTTTGGCTTAAATGTTGTGAACCGGAAACACCGTTTGCTACCCTCTTCCACGACTGTAGTTCGATGATACTGGCGTAAGATACAAACAAATCACTTTACTAGGTATAGGAGGGAAGAAAAGTAATTCATCCATATACATAAAGTAGGAAATATCGCGATTTTGAGTTTGATAATTTTCATTAGGTTTTTCTTTAATCAAAATACAGTAAAGTATTAACAATAAGTGTTTTTACTCTCGAACTGAGCTGTCCATGTGGACGTATTCATTATGCGGTGTATATTATACTGTCTACAGCACATTAGCGTACAATATAGAGAATGAAGTTAAATTGAAAAATAATCATAATATGGATATTTAAACACATATTTGAAAATGATGGGCGTTCATTTCTATACAGATTTCAGTTCTTTTTTGCATATTATCGCACTATAGACTATTATATCTAATTCCAATTACCAGTCTCGTCTTTCGTACTAGTAACTCATGTTGAAATAATTGTGTACCTACTCTATAAAACAGTACCTTACGTACCATCAACGCGGGCTACTTTGACCCTTAAGGTGTTACTTGAACCCAGAAGAAAAAATGTTTACTTACCATTGGAGTAACTGACGTGAAAATATTTGTACAGATGTAAGTTTGCGGAGAAAAAAAAACAGAACTTTCGACACCAAACTGTTATTTTACATCGACGAAAACATTTTTTCTTCTGGGTTCAAGTAACACCTTAAGGGTCAAAGTAGCCCGCGTTGCCGGTACTGTAAATTCAATCTTCATTTCTGCCCGATCCGAAAAGATAAAATTACTCAGACATGCTATCTACTGTCCGTCCAAGTGGTTTTGTCGCGGGGTCTAGAAAGGGGGGAAATCACGTTATAGTTAATTACTTAACGAGGTTCTTTTATTTGAGTTATTTTAAACAGTTGTATAATATTACGTAGAGGTCCAATTCCTAACAGAAATTAATGTTCTCAGAAAAGAGTTAAGACAGCCCAGCCACAAAGGGACGGGCAGAAGTGGGTGGGAGAAACCGGGATGCGACATAGGCAAACGGACGACAGTACCTGTGCGAGAATATAATTCAATATTGTAAGCGAACATATTTCTGGAACGTACTATACTCACTAACTCAGTGCTGTTTGTGTTTACTATGACCGTAAGGCGATTTTGACTGTATACGCTCGGTTCTGTGTGAAGAACGGTTGGAAGTTTACTAATAGAGGGGGTGGGAGTGAAGTAGCTACATTCAAAAACTCAGGTACAATAAAATTGAAGTAAAAATAAAATGATGTCCCTGTACTTTTGAGTATGAGCACTTCTTGTGATTATATACTCATAACCACTAGAACATACTCATATTCGTGAGAATAAAGACATTCTACCTAACGCGAATATGTACTCATCTCTACAGCCTTCTTGATCGTTTAAAAGTTAGTATGTACTCGTGTTACCTATCCTCTTTGACAACATTGCACCGTGATGCTCAGTTTTTTTCATAGACTTTCACATGCTATCCGCATGCTGTAGTGGTTTGTGTTTCGCTTTTTATAAATACATAAATAAGCAAATAAATAAATAAACTAATTAATTAATAAAATAAATAAATTAAATAAACAAATAAGTAAATGGTAACAGAGAGGGTTTGGAATTGAACCGGTTACATCAGCTGCTTGTCTATGCGGATGACGTGAATATGTTAGGAGAAAATACACAAACGATTAGGGAAAAAACGGGAATTTTACTGGAAGCAAGTAAAGAGATAGGTTTGGAAGTAAATCCCGAAAAGACAAAGTATATGATTATGCCTCGTGACCAGAATATTGTTCGAAATGGAAATATAAAAATTGGAAATTTATCTTTTGAAGAGGTGGAGAAGTTCAAATATCTGGGAGCAACAGTAACAAATATAAATGATACTCGGGAGGAAATTAAACACAGAATAAATATGAGAAATGCCTGTTATTATTCGGTCGAGAAACTTTTATCATCCAGTCTGCTGTCGAAAAATCTGAAAGTTAGAATTTATAAAATAGTTATATTACCGGTTGTTCTGTATGGTTGTGAAACTTGGACTCTCACTCTGAGAGAGGAACATAGGTTAAGGGTGTTTGAGAATAAGATTCTTAGGAAAATATTTGGGGCTAAGAGGGATGAAGTTACAGGAGAATGGAGAAAGTTACACAACACAGAACTGGATGCATTGTATTCTTCACCTGACGTAATTATGGACATTAAATCCAGACGCTTGAGATGGGCAGGGCATGTAGCACGTATGGGCGAATCCAGAAATGCATATATAGTGTTAGTTGGGAAGCCGGAGGGAAAAAGACCTTTAGGGAGGCCGAGACGTAGATGGGAGGATAATATTAAACTGGATTTGAGGGAGGTGGGATATGATGATAGAGAATGGATTAATTTTGCTGAGGTTAGAGACCAATGGCGGGCTTATGTGAGGGCGGCAATGAACCTCCGGGTTCCTTAAAAGCCAGTAAGTAAGTAAGTAATAAGTAAATAAATAAATGAATAAATAAACATGAAAGAGAGAGTGAATCACATAAGTGACGTTAATAAACAGGAAACAAGGAAATAGTACTGGGAAATCGTCATTACGGGATGTTGGATAGAGATTACAATCCATTTCTAGAATTCCAGTCATGCTAATTCTAAAGTTACAAGTAATTGCATTTTGCAATTAAAATTTTACAAAATAAACTGTAATTGTTAATTATATTTAACAATACAATCTAACCTTATAATTTGATGGCCATTTATATTTTTATAATTTATGTTTTTTATGAATAACAAATACGTGTTTAACCTTTTCACATTCACTTTTGTGAAGCGTTAAAGGCTTCTGAAGTTCACGTCCTTTTCTATATTTTTCCATGAGGTACTACATCGTTCATAAATTCTGCCATTTTTTTATTTAACTTTAAACTGAACAGAAATCAACAAATTTTCAGAATTGAGGCGCCTAGAAACCATACTCAGAATAACATGAGAACGAACTTATAAATATGAGAATATACAGTCGTGGACAAATTATTAGCAAAATTGAAGATTTTTATTACATATTTTTACAAAATATGATTCTTCAGTTTAGACTACAGTTGAAATTTTTGCGTATTTCGAAATTATTAGCAAAATTGAAGATTTGTATTGTATACTTTTTTTACAAAATTTGACTCTTCAATTTGGACTACATTTTATATTTTTGCATATTTACAAATTATTAGCAAAACTGAAGATTTTTGTTATATATTTTTACAGAATTTGACTCTTCAATTTGGACTACAGTTTACATTTTGGGTATTTCCAAATTATTAGCAAAACTGAAGATTTTTATTTTATATTTTTACAAAATTTGACTCTTCAATTTAAGCTACAGTTGACATTTTTGCATATTTCTATCTACTGTAATGATAGAAATATGTAAAATTGTCAACTGTAGTCTAAATTGAAAAGTCAAATTTTTTAAACAGAATTATCATAAAAATCGTCAATTTTGTTAATAATTTGTCCACGTCTGTACTAGCTTTTATTCTTATCACGCATGAGTTTATATTCTGTACAAGATGGACACTTGAGTATATTCTACTATGCTTCCATATTATGAGTATGTAATCAAAAATGAGTAGGTACTCAAATGTTTTTATTCTTACTAACAAGAGTATATACTAAAAAAGTCCAATATATACTATATACTCATGTTTATTCTTACCACGGAATAAGGCGTCTTAGCTCCGACTCACGAAAATGTCACTTACTTCGTGATCTCCTAACAGTACAGCCATGGAAATATAAAGTGCCCGTCTATATTTTTTTTTAATTGAGCACCAAACGGTACAGTTGTTGGCATAAATTCAAAATGCACATATATTACAATAATACTATTGAACTGAATTTTTTAAAAGGGCGTAAGTCATCATTTTTGACATTTTCATTTTTATCGTAATTTCGAAAGTACATTGATAAACTCATCGTTTTTGCTTGAAAGGGCGCCAGTGACATTGTTTGTTGGTTTGTTAGAGGCAAGTTAAAACCACAATTTGTTTTAAATGGTCAGTAGTCAATGACATGCATCGGTTTAATTCAATTGGAAGTGGTGACTGAGTGCGAACAGCTGAAAACAGAAGAAACATAACAAAAATACTGCTGTTTCTGAAGAAAGAAAGAAGTAACAAACAAAGAAGTGAGGTAATCAATTTTTCAACGTGTACCGTATGCCACTTTGAGTATACACACGACAGAGTTGGATAGATCAAAGTATTTAGTAGTATCAATGAATTAGTAAGCCACGCATTCTTCATGACACTTCTGCGAGAACCTGTCCCTCCACCAACAGGCCCAGTCTACCCAGCAGGAAAAGTGTCAACAGAATAGAAAGAAGTGCAAGACTTGGAAAAAATGAAGCTGTAGGCCCTACATCTCAAGGGAGCATACGGCATTTTATGAAGAACTTTTCAGCTGGCTTACAAACAATAATGAAACGTACGATGACTGGATAACAGTACATCCCAAGTGAAGACTAATTTCTCTTCATCATTCATGATATTTTCCTATTTTCTCATTTATAATTATTATACATTCTGTTTGTTGATTGTGTATGATTTCCAGTAAAGTAATTCAATAATAATAATAATAATAATAATAATAATAATAATAATAATAATAATAATAATAATAATAATAATAATAATAATAATAATAATGTTTTATTTTCGCTGGCAGAGTTAAGGCCGTAAGGCCTTCTCTTCCACTCAACCAGCCTTAATCAATGCAATACATATTTAAATTACGAATATTTACAATACACTTAAAAGGTTCTCCAGCAATATTTTTCAGTTAAGTTTTAACGACTAGTAGACTACATATTTATTTAAATTTAGATAAACCTATAAGGTAAAGTAGTAACTTAATTTATGAGTTAATTTAATTCAGTCAATTATAATTAATTTGAGATTTGAGATAGCCAGTAAAATGATGAAAATTAATTTAATATAAGCTTACTAGAACTATGTTACAGGAGAAAAAAAAAAATATATATATATATAAATCTAAAATATATTTCTATAATAAGAATATTAATTTAATTGCCATTAGAGGTTTTGTAGCATGAATAGCATGAAAATATCTGTATCTTATTTGATTTCACTTGTCACAAAATTTATTTTTAAGGGCGTCTTTTTCGTATTTTAAATCTTAATACAACCTAAAGTATTTGCATAATGCGTATATTTACTTTAAAAACCAACAACTATAACCTAGACTATCAGCCACATGTTCGAAATTATATATTTTCAAATAGTTTTCCTCTTAGTCTACATAGTTTATTTTTTTCAATTTTCTCACAAATTTACTTTTCCCGTTTGCAGTAAAAACCTCACTTTTCACAGGCATTTGGTCCCTGTACAAACATCAAGGGATTTCATGTACGTATGATAGGAGTGAAACATCACTTATGCAGGGGTGTCCTTAAACTTTTGGTAAAACCTGTATGTATGCGGCGCATCCAGAAAGTAAGTTTTCCTATTTAAAAAAAGAACACACACTTTCAGGAAAACTTTTATTGGCAACAGGTACAGCAATATTTCAGCTATTTTTCAACATAGTCAGAATTGAGACACTTGTCGTATCGTGGGATCAACTTTTGTATCCCTCTGTCGTAGAGCTCTGCCGCCTGTGAATGGAACCAGTGTGTGACAGACGTCTTCAGCTCTTCGTCGTTGCCAAAACGCTCACCCGAGGACAGGAATTTCTTGAGGAGAGAGAGAGAGAGAGGCAGAGAGAGAGACAGAGACAGAGACAGACAGAGAGATGTTCGGCCCATAGACCTGACAGAGCTGCCGATGAATTTCAATTGGCGCAATGCTTTATGCATTAAAGAACTTTATCACCGACCGAACCTCGCAGGCGGCGGGAGAAGGAATAAGAGCTTCCATTTCGGACCACTGCTGCCACACTACTGGCACCAGGCGGGACCTGTCCGGCTGGCATATGATTGATACGTCATAGATCTGTTACGCATGCGCAATTGACACGGCTAATTACGTTTACTTTCAAGGGGAAAAAATCGGGAAACTTACTTTCTGGATGCGCGTCGTATATCCATCGCTCCGAATCGAACCAGGTTAACATAGATCTATAGCCAACGTTACCCCTCTTTCGACATTGTTGACTACCACCATACCGCCACTAACTATTTCAGGAATTGGGTGGCATAGTCTTTTCTTACACACTTCTTTTAGAATTTTTAAGCAAAACCAGACATTCTTGAATAACGGGAGTTCCAAATCATTTAGTTATGAAAACGCAACGTATCCAATTAAGAGAACACAGAATAAACACAAGAAAACAACACACATTCTGTCCCTCTAGCATGGATTTTCACGCCGGGACTCGAATTCCTATCCGCGGATAGGGATACACTGCGATATGACCCAGAGGAGAAGTAGGCAATAAACTCCTGAAGTCACTCGAGTCGGCGGGTTATGCAAAACGGGAAGCCAAAGAAGTACAGCGAGGTAAAGGCCACCCACGTGTGATGACGTACCGTAGTTAATGCAGGTCAGCCTCGGGCCTCGTTATGCGTCCCAGTCTCTGAATGGACCGAGAGATGTAGAATCGCGGTATAAGCACAAATCGACACACGCTTTACAATGTCGTTTTTTCATATTCATTTCTTCACATTAAATGGCTGTATGTGTCTGTTCAATATGAACATTTTTAGCCCGCTCTAAGAACCAAGGACCATGAAAAAAATTGCATTGGTATCTATGTGTTTCGAGATTTAGGGGAGACTGTTGTACTTTTGCATAGCGTACCTTTGAACATTTTTTGTTCTTTATTTTTTGTTACTACCTAGAGGACTCAAACTGAAGTAGATTGTACCCATAGAGAAAGCTGCTAAGTAGGCCTGGTCGTAGTTTCGGTTTGATTTATTGCGAAGTGTGAGTTCTGTGAACAAAACAATCTTCTTTAGTACCAAAAGTAAACATTTAATTCATTGATATATATTTTCTAACACAAAACCAGATTGTATTTGTTACTATCCATCAAGTACGGTGTGTTCCCTATCATCTGGTGAGTAATAACATATTTTAATTTCCATGATTTATTCGAATCTCTACTTTTGGGAGCCATATTTGTTTAAACGTGCACCCTCTTGTACCTTTGAACACAGAACATCTTGTACCATGGAACATCTTCCAAGGTGCACGATACTATCGGTTTTTGTCTTTCTTTTATTTTAAGATCATGTCACGAAGTAAATCTGGAGTTAAGACGCCCTCAATTGATCCGGATGCCTTGAAGAAAGCTATTGAAGCAATTCTTGCTTCTCCAGGAAATATAATCTAAATCAGAGAAGCCTGCTCTGGTTTATGATGGTAAATACATTTTACATTTGATTGTCAGTTGTTACAACTGTATTACAACCTATATTCCATGTGTTTCAACTTACAAGAGGGCATGTTCTAAGGTACATGAACCTGTTGTACCTTTTAACATATTACATTTTATTTTTTCCATCCTTAATAGATGTGTAGAACAGGAAAATACATACAGGAAGCTGTGAAAGAATCTTCAATAATTATTTAAAGCATTTTTTTAATTTAAAAAATATCATTTTCCAAAATAAAAAAAAAAAATAAAATGTTTAAAGTTACAACAGTCTCCCCTAGTATCTATATGTTCCGAAATATACTCCGTTTCATAATGTCTTAAAGAAGAAATAAACATTGCCGGCAGAGGAAGAAAGAAGCATAATTGCAATTCAACCAATGGCAGAGGCCTCATTCCACGTTTATCTTGAAGTAAGGTATGGGTAGACCTCTTCAGACCGCCCAACTTCAAGTCAAGCGTGGAGTGAGAACTCTGTCATTGGTTGAATAGCAATTATACTTCTCTCCTCCGCTGTTGGCAATGTTTACTTCTCCTGTCAGACATTATGGGACGAAGTATAGTTCCTGAGTCATCGCGACGTCCGTAGTAGCCCAACAGAGTAGCCAGCCCCTCTGTAAGTATTTGAAAATGTCAAGATCCAAGAAATGGTGTAATATCCAGAAGCCTAATTCTGAACATTATTCTAATATCAATATACATCAACATCGAAGGGCTTAAATTCAATCTGTTCCCCTTAAAAATTGGAATTTTGAAACTATCGAATAACTTCAATTTTGTCATCTTATCTGATGGGCATTTTTCAAGCACAAAAAAGAATGAAGGATGGGTGGAGCGGAGAAAAATTCTCTCCGGCACCGGCACTCGAACCCGGGTTTTCAGTTCTAAGTGGCGACGCTTTATCCACTAAGCTACACCGGATTCCAGTTCCGATGCCGGATTGAATCCTCTCAGTTTAAGTTCCACCTCTTAGTATCCCTTTAATGGCCAACCCTCATGCACTGTGTCACAGATGTGTGACAGTGGCACAATGTCCAACACACTATGTGCAGAGGTGCACTCATTTCGAATGATTAAGTGGTCGGGATCCGACGGCGCTCATTCAGAACTAAGTTGACAAAAACAAATTCATCCAAAGGAATGTATGAACGCAAAATAGAGATCTACACTGAAAATAATACAGGGTGTTTCCGAGGTGGTGTTACAAACTTTCAGGGATGATCGCGAAGGGCACATGTATCAATTTGAGATAAGGAACCATGGTCCGAAAATGACTGAGTCGAAAGTTATAAGCAAAAATAGTTGTGTGGAAATGCAATTGTAATTTGGCACCACGTGCCTTCCTTCCCTTAACTTCTGGAACAGTCGTGGAAAAATGGTATGGGCCGGATGTCCCCTACGTGGGTACTCGTCCCGTTACAATCTGTGAGCTTGTCTACTGTTCCCATTGGCTCATCCGTATTCGAAAATCAGGTCTGCATATTCCGCTTTAAGTGTTTTCTTAAAACATAACTAACTTAAAGTGTCTTCCATTCCTTGCACTGTCATATTCGCTCTGGAAATACATAATATAAACACGACACATGACTTCCTTCGTATCAGAGTGTATTTAATGTCCTCTACCACGTATTAAATAGGGAGTAATTAGTAAGCATATTGAATGAAAACTAATTCTAAATAATGTGCTTAAAACTGAACTTAACTCTCAGAATTGAGATAAACACAAGGTCCGTCTATGCTTATCTGTTTGGAACAATTAGCTAGTAGTTATTTGTATATACATTTTGATTAATGAATATTTAACTTTTCCACTCAACTGAATCATCTTCAGAAATTGTGCCAATGAATACATAAGTACATCTGTTTAAATATAATGTACATGTGTGTGATCCAATGCAATGTGAAAGACTAATAAAATTAAACAAAGTGCAAGCATCTCTTGTGGGTCAAAACAAATATAAAATTTAAAAACATCGATAAAATATTATGATTGTATAAGCTGTTATGTAAGTAAATATTAAAATGAAGTACAAATTGCAATGTGTTGCACAGTCTATGACAGAGCGTGGAAATTCATAGGATTCCAGTATACAGACGTGGACAAATTATTAGACTAAATTAATTATATGTGCAACAAAGCTGTATTTATCGGCAGAAATAATGAACAAAAATGAATTTTGTGCTGAAATGATGAACAGAAAATTTAGTCTTGTAGTTATTAATATTTTGTGAACAGTCCCTTATTCTTTATTAACACGTTGATTTTTCAGGGATGCCGGAAACCAAAGTTTGACACTTTCTTTGAGTATCAGCATCATTTAGCCAGATATCAGACGGTGCTTAAATGAGTCCATGTTTTGTTGTAAGCCTCTTTTTGTTCACTTTCTTCTTCAGTATAGATCACAGATTTTCAATTTCGTTTATGTCCGGGCTTCTTGCAGGCCATGGGAGAATATCTTCTGCAATACATAATTAAAACGCCAGTAGTACCAACATACCCAGTAAAAAAATATACTTAACCATTGGAAAAATATACTAGAAGATGTAAACAATCACATTGACAACAATAGAGACTCTCCGAATTATACTGATAGTTGATATGACGAATTATATTATGTTTCCAAGAAAATGTTTTAGTCTAATAATTTGCCCACGTCTTTAGCTGCTTGTTCGAAGATTGAACACAACTGCAATAATAAACACTGTATGAGAAATGTATGTATCTGTCATATGGATAAACAAATCTCATATGGTCAAGTCAAAATGCACAAATTTAGAAGTTACAAGATACAATGGTACACTGTATTATGTTTTAAGCAGAAATATATGGAAATTATTAAGTGGCGTATAACTACAATATGATGGTTACGTGGGCTGAAGTACAATAGTACATTATGCAACGAGCCTATAATGGTAGTAATTAAGACGCGAGTATGTTTATGAAACGAGTTTCGTAATTTTCATACGAGCGTCTTAATTACCATTATAGTCAAGTTTCATACGACTTTTTATGCTCGACGATATTGATTTTTCCGGCAATTGGTGAAATGAATTTGCGGGAATGTGCTTTGTGAAAGGCTGGAAGATGACGATGAAATGATGTTAATTTGTGTGTTGTTTTTTTCGACTGAGTTTAATATTGCCTAACCTCGCGCTAGTTGTCTTTCGATTGCATATCCGAGAATAATCGATACTTGGGCTTTCATATTGCTATAATGATATTTTCTGATTGGTTGAACACCTGAACTTTAATGAATAGGTGTACTTTAATGAGGTACATTAAAGGCCTGCTACCAGGTGTATAATTACTACATTTCGGCATAGTCGAGAATAAATCTTGTTACAAGTCTTCACAATGCAAAATGTAGATGTGGGTGCACGAAACAGTTACTGTCTTGAATCTGAAATATATATGTAAGAAACTAATGTAAGCGCGAAATGAATTAGAAATGTAAGAAGGATCAATAACTCCTAGTTAATTGTTCCAAACAGATAAGCATAGAGGGACCTTGTGTTTAACTTAATAAAGAAGCTTATCGGATTTCCGATAAGGCTTTTAAATATATCAGAACTAAGCTTTTTGGTTTTCCACCGTGTCCTGGAACTTGACATTTTCAACGTTTCAGATCTAAATACAGATTCCATAATCTGGTCAAAAGGTAAGACCAAAGAGGTCGCCTGTTCTGTTAGACCCGTAACACACTTGAAGAGTTCTCGGTAGCGAGAAATGTGTTGCGAGAAAGAGGCGAAGAGCCTTCCTCCACACACTTGGCGAGTTCTCGCTATCACAGATCACACCTCGCTATGATCATCTATGCACTGGCTTCATGAAGAAAGCATTTTTCGGATTATAGTAATCACTCTTTGGGGGAAATATTTTAGGTTATATATTTACGTATACTGTCGTACTTAAATATGTAACCTGTAAGTATACTTTACAAATTACGTACGAACGCTATGTTGAATCTGAGTATTCAGATGATGAGGAAATGGAGTTACATGAACATATTTTATTAATGAAAAGAAAAAGTAAGCCTGAAATTAAAGCCGGAAATGTCTGAAAATCACATTGTATCTTACGAAAATAAGGGCGAGTTTTGGACACTGGTTTCGATTTGAATGATGATACGTTAGGCGTTATTTCAGGTTGAATGGACCACAGTTTTTTGCCATTCATGATATGATAGAGTATTCTTTGCTATGTTCTGATTAAAATTATGTAAATTGTTAAGGTATATAGATACATTATTTCAAATGTTTAATTAATAGTATTAAATCTCATCAAAATAAAATATAGCCCTATTTATTTTCAGATAATCTCATATTTGTCTCCAGATTTCTTCTTTAAGTTTCGTGTTTTTACAGTTTTCATCCCGTGTATCACATAAATAGGCCTACGGGTGACATCGTACAAGTTCGATAAGTTTCTGACTGCACTTATGAGCCATTTTTCCACATTTTCAAATAAAATCAATACAATTCATCGCCATCTGTGATATCTTTTTCTACATTCAATCGTCATAAAGAGTATAAATGTCAAACATCTTTGATAAATGTGTCAAGAAAATTCGCTGAGCTACCGATTCCAGCGAGAAACTCGCGCGAGGTTTTTGCCTCGAACGAGAATCTCTTCCAGTGTGTGGACGTCCATTTGAATCCATGTTATCAATTTTTTTAATTTTCTCGCAACACATTTCTCGCTAGCGAAAAACTCAAGTGTGTCACGGGCCTTAGGATCGTTACGACTGGTTCTCGAGATACTCAAAATGACTGGATACTTTATAAACCGACATCGTGTGAGTTTCATTATGAGATGAGAATTTTAAATTATGAATAGAATGATACATCCATATCTGCAAATGTGAAGTTTTGGTAGATTCTATTTTATCAACATTTCTATATATTTCAGTTGGGTAGATTTCTTCGCAACCGGAACAAGCCATGAGGGTTAATCCGTGAAGTGGATGATGATGATGATGATGATGATCTAGTTCAATTATTTGATAAAGATAGTAGGTTAGTATATTATTTTGTTTTATTGAGGAATTACTTGTCAATAAGTTTATTACGCATAATATATTTAACATTGTTTCAATCGGTAATTATGTATGGAATTATAGGATGGGGTAGCTCATTTAAATCCAATTTTAATCCACTTTATTTATTACAGAAGAAAATAATTAAAATATTTCTTCATAAACCTATTGATTTTGCATCTCAAAAATTGTTTTTAGGCTTTAATGTACTTAACATAAGATAATTTTATTATATTGTATTAATAAAATTCATACATAAAAATCGAAATAATTTTGAATTGTATTCTCATAGTTATGAAATACTAAAAGGTATGAATTCTTTAAGATTGTTTGAACCAAAATGCAACACTGCTACAGTATTTAATCATAGTAGTAATTTAGGCCCAACAATATATAACAAATTTATATTTAAATATCCTAATCTTGTCAATTCTAATAGTTCTAGTATTAAATTAAAAAAGTTATGTATGGATTTTATAAAAATTGAAAAATTGTAAATTTAAATTGTTATATTATAATTGCATAGTACACATAAGAAAAATTGTATTGTATACTTATTAATTTCAATTCAGGAATCCGCCCCTGAGCACGAGTTGTACTCTTTCAGGCGCGAGTTAAAGTTTTTCTGTATATATTATATTTTATGCTGCAATTATTAGCAAAATAAAAAATAAATAAATAAAATAAATTATAACGTTTCCTGTAACAATACACTGTAATAAGAAATGGAAAGTGGCGTGTTGGTTCTACAACATTTTTCAAGTCAGGAAATGCAGTTAGACATGAACATGTGCCGAGCTGTAGAAATGCAGGAGGAGGAAGTGTAGTGGACTGGAATTGCTGAGTTAATTATTATGGTTAAATTTAGCTCGTAAATTTCAAGTTAAAAATGTATTTTCCAACGTCACTCTCATGTACCATGTACACAAACGCCTACTGAACTCGTACAATACAACTCCACACTACACTTGACACCTTTGTAACGATCATCTGAAACATTTTAAAAATACTTCAGCTGCGTGACCGTCTCGTGCTTGCTTGCAGACAACATCTGTGTCTATCACGACTGCTCCACGTGCTAATCTCACATTTCCAATTTATTAACACCTACATTTTAATTAAATTAGTTCACTATTACATTTAGAGTCAATCTTCCCAGTATTAAAGGGATTAAAAGAAATGTAATTTTTGCCTTTGACAAGAGTGCTGTCCGCTATCGGTAATTATATTGCATCAACAAAGAAAGTGTCTTCAACTGAAAACACATTTTGGCTTCTATCTCCAGAATGAAAAAATTCTGATTAGGCCTACTTAGTAGACGCTATAAAATAGTACAGTTACTACCTGTGCTCGCTATATCAAGTTATGTTACTTTTCTTGACGAGAAATGCAAGCAGTTCAGGAAAGATTTACTTAGAGCCCTCTGAATCTGAGTGGTAGTTTCTGTACTACATAAATCCAATCAACATCCATCTCTATGAAGAATCATTCTCCGTTAAGTTACTCAAGATAAGACAAATACCATTGCAAATGTAAGAATCACATTATTCACTAAACAATTTGTATGTATGTATGTATGTATGTATGTATGTATGTATGTATGTATGTATGTATGTATGTATGTATGTATGTATGTATGTGTGTATGTGCGTATGTATGTATGTATGTATGTATGTATGTATGTATGTATGTATGTATGTATGTATGTATGTATGTACGTATGTATGTATGAGCACTGAAAGAAGACAGAAGGAAAGATTACAAGGGGCGAAGAAAGGAAGGCAAAAGCGAAGAAAAGGAAGAAAAAGGACAAGAAGGAAAAAATAGACATAGAAAGACAAAGAAAGATAAAAAGGAGGCAAGTAGAAAGATAGCAAAGAAAAAAGATAACAAAGAGAAAGAAAGATAAGAAAGAAGGAAAGAAAAATAAGAAAGAAAGGAGATAAGAAAGGAGATAAGGACAGAAGACAAGAAAGAAATAAAGAAAGAGGGAAAGAAATTAAGAAGATAAGAAAGAAAGAAAGAAAGAAAGTAAGAAAGAAAGAAGAAAAGGAAGAAAGAAGATAAGAAAGAAAGAAATAAAGAAGATAAAAAAGAAAGGAGATAAGAAGATAAGAAAGAAAGAAGATAAGAAGAACAAAAGACAAGAAAGAAAGGAAGAAGATTAAAAAAAGATAAGAAAGAAAGATAAGAAAGAAGGAAAGAAAAATAAGAAAGAAAGGAGATAAGCTAAGAAAGGAGATAAGGACAGAAGACAAGAAAGAAATAAAGAA
The DNA here is from genome assembly GCF_040183065.1 of Periplaneta americana. NCBI lineage: Eukaryota > Metazoa > Arthropoda > Insecta > Blattodea > Blattidae > Periplaneta > Periplaneta americana. The sequence continues at coordinate 172,708,308 of NC_091126.1, read as the reverse complement.
AGAAGGAAAGAGATAAAGAAGATAAGAAAGAGAGAAAGAAAGAAGTAAAGGAAGAAAGAAGATAAGAAAAAAAGAAATAAAGAAGGAAAGAAATAATGAAGATAAAAAAGGAGATAAGAAGATAAGAAAGAAAGAAGATAAGAAGAACAAAATACAAGAAAGAAAGGAAGAAGATTAGAAAAAAAGATAAGAAAGAAAGAAAAAAAGGAAGAAAGATAAGAAAAAAGAAGACAGGAAAGAAGTAAATTAAGATAGGAAGAAAGAATGGAACAAAAAAGAAGATAAGAATGAAAGAAAGAAGACATAAGAGAAGAAAGAACAAAAGAATTAAAGAAAGAAAAAATAAAAAGGAACATAATAAAGAAAGAAGATAAGAAGGAAAGATAAGAAAGTTAGACGATAAGAAAGAAAGAAATCAGATAAAAAAGAAATAAGATGAAAAAGAAAGAGAGAATGAGAGAAAGAGTCGAATAATGCGTATAATGAGAATAATAATCACAGGTTGTTGACACACATCAATATGTGTGTGCGTGCAAGTGTGTGACAATGTATATCCAAAAGTTCAGAGACATGAGTGGACAACTCGTGCTCTCAAAGTGTCAACACAACCTGTGCAGGTAGAACGGACTCTGTACTAGTTATGGTGTCTGTATGCGGTTCTTGCAAGACACAAGTTCGCTCGCGTCCGCAGTAAGTGGCGGCTCGTTTTAAGTGAAAAACAATATAATCCCCAGATCATTTCCCTTTAGTGATGAGTGGAAAGAGAAAGATTTCTTTATTGAGAAGGGAGGTAAAGCTTGTGTTTTGTTCTATTACACTTTCTTACGCATGACATTTTATGTTACAAATAAATACGGTGAAGGTTTTAGTAAATAAATTCTGTCTAGATCTGCTTTAGAATAACTAAAGGTAAAAATAGGATATCAACAAGGTGAGACTGATATCAAATATCGTTAGCACGTTATGAGTGCGAGTTACAGAAGTACGCGACATATGATCGACTAGCTAAGAGTATTTATGGATAAATTTTAAATGTGGCAATATCATGTACCCAGAACATACACAACTTCACTTTCTTCGACTATAAACTATCTTGAGTGATAAGAAAAACTTCTTATCAAATATAAGACCCTACTTCAAGACTACAGCAGAATTCACTGGTAAGTTTGGAGAAACAGTAACAATTGACAAGGAATCGATATTTTTCTGAAATCCTTTTGGCTTACAACACGCTACTCTGATTCCAGCGAAATCAGGAATCGATCTGTTCGTAATGCTGCCTAAGTCAGAATTTCCAAATATACTCTTTGCTTCCATATATGCTGTATTTGCTTGAGGCAGAGTTTAATACAAGAAGTAAGTGTAAAAGCTTTCAATGTACAGAAAGCGCTCAGAAGTAAGTTTATTTCATTTGCCGTGACTTGTAAAAAATTACTACCTTGTATTTGTGATTGTTTGCGAATACAGACTAATACCTTGCTGAGAACAGAGGAATACTCTTTAATGTATAAAGAATTGTAAATTCTCGCGTTCTATGTTTCAAATAAGACATATAATAAGAAATACTAACAAATAGTGTAGGCTCATAATAAATAAGTGTTGCAGCTATTTTTATTGTATCTTGAAAAGGTTGTATTCAGTTTGTGTTTCCAGTACTAAAGTAACTTACAGAGCTAGGAAATAATATAATTTTATTATGTTTGTTTAGGTAAAGTGTCTAAAATTAGTATAATTACTGTACCATGCGTCATTCTGAAATTCAAACAATGGAGTAGATATTAGGACCACCTGCATGAACCGCCAGAGCGCACCGTGGCAGTGAACTGCTTTTGCAGCGAAACTACAAACAACTTCTAGGCCTAACTGTTGCGGCCGGCTCCGTCTATCTTTCTCTCTTTCAAGGTTTTTTTTTTAGCACTTTGTAAGCACGAGTTGCTCATCCATGTTCAGAGATGTCAAATTCTGAAAATTAGGGCTGGGGACGGAGCGGTTCGGTTCGGAGCAGTTACTGTGAAGTCATTACTCGGTTGAACCGAGTATAAATTTTTGGCGGCACATTTAAAATTTATATAGATTGAGTCGATTTTAGAACGTACTTTGAAAGTGAAACCAAGCGTTGCAGTAAAGCGCTTTCGCTTTGCCAATTGACGAGAAAAAAGTGCTTCTCTTCATTGCAAAATGGCGGTTGCAAATTTCATTTGCGTGATTACAACTACTTGCGGAGTTATTTTGTATGAAAGGCCTATTTAACTTTCAGTGTTGTTATATATGACAGACGAAATAAAATTGATAAAATAATTTATAATACTAACAGCTAATAAATTAACATGTGATGTAAACTTAAACGCTGCAGCTAATTAGAAAAGAAGATAGAAAGAAACGGGCTCCATGAAGCGCTGCCTAAAATATTTAAAATAACACACAGAATTATTTACTATTACGGAAAGTGGATAAAATAATCAATAAAAGGTGGAATCTTAAACTGAAGAACATAATATTTATTTATTTTATAACATTACTAACCTTCAATACAACCATGTTCTCTTTGGTGAAGAGTAATATTACTGATAAATTAAAGTAATTAGGTAACATAATTCGTAGAAATAAATACAAATAAAATTATGACAGATGAGGTAACACAAATCCAATAAACACAAATAGAGGGAAAATATAATGAACTTTTTTAAACATATTTTAATATTAATCAAACACTCTAATATGATGATGATGATAATAATATATTATAATATATTATTATTATTATTATTATTATTATTATTATTATTATTATGTATATAGTAATATGTTCAGACTGTCAATGTTCATTAGGTCCACTTGACAGGTCATATTATAGGATGAACTCCTCTTCAATACTAGAGGCCTTTCAGCCCGTCTTGGGGATAAGGAAATAATTTGTCCTGCGGCAGAAAATATTTAAATACAACAGTACCTACGCTGTTGTCTGCTAGAATTAAGTAAAACACGCGAACTCTGTTTGAATGTTTGAACTGACCGGTAACGGCTACGGATAACCGAGTAAATTCGGTGCTCCGCTGCCAAGCACATAAACCGATAGAACCGAGTAACTCAACAGTTCTACTCGCTCCGTCCCCAGCTCTACTGAAAATGTTTCAATTCACATAAATTAGTGAGAGAATGTTACGAAATAGTGAAACTCTAGAAGAGTCTAGAGATAAGATTGTAAACCAAGGGACAGAAGTAAACAACGGAAAAAGAAAGAAATGAAAAACAATAGGAAGCAAAGTGAAATATCTCTCTATTGTGAATATTGTGGTAGCAACACTTGATACGGTGTTATGAAATAAAATAATGGAGTGGGCTAATGCGTGCCGGCACGACCGCGATATTAAAAATGGTTGGCTATGTCTATTGTTCATCTTAATGTACACCTAACTCTTAATGACATATACAAAAAAATCTTACATTTGCTTTACACTGCACGGAAAAGAGCTATGTGTTAAAATAGATTCCTAAGTCTTTACGGACTCGGCATGTGCGTTTCATATTTTGTTTTCCATTCCCGATTTTAATGCACACATCACGTGCTGAACTGAAATATTCTTATCAAGTCTCCATTCAACAATAGTTATTAGTGTTCTAATTACCAGGTATAGTCAGCTATAGAAAACCTTTATAAAACTGCAGAAAATCAATATGGAAATGTTTTTTTTTAGTTATTATTCTCTACCTGGCAAACGCTCAGGAAAAAGTTCCGTTAACATATGGAAACTAAATACGGGAGCTGCTGTCGATTTGAGCGGTCACGAGGGGGCGGAAATATGACTCATAATGGTAGAAAAGTAAAAAGTGTAAAGCTAGAGTGAGCCGCGCGGCTCTCTTATCAGTCGATCTGGTTCTGTTGTTCACTGGTTTTAGGTGTGACCGAATGGTCATTTGCTTCTAAAAAAACTCATTGCAACAGCCGGACGGTGAGCAATACATCATTTTAGCAGCCCTTTCCTCTTTAAGTCTTCCAGAGATACGACAAGGGCATCGCATATGAAATTGATTACCTGTAGGCAGCAAAGCAGTCGCAAAGACAGAAATTTCCCGATCTGTAAACGGTGTGGTTTTAGGCGTAATAGATAGACTATTGATCAGATTTTCTGTATTCGACAGATATTGGACAGAAAATGGGAGTATAAGGGTACAGTACATCAGTTATTCATAGATTTCAAAAAGGCGTACGACACAGTTAATACAGAAGTTTTATATAATAGTCTTATTGAATTTAGTATTCCCAAGAAACTTACTTACTTACTTACAAATGGCTTTTAAGGAACCCGAAGGTTCATTGCCGCCCTCACATAAGCCCGCCAGCGGTCCCTATCCTTTGCAAGATTAATCCAGTCTCTATCATCATACCCCACCTCCCTCAAATCCATTTTAACATTATCCTCCCATCTACGTCTCGGCCTCCCTAAAGGTATTTTCCCTCCGATCTCCCAACTAACACTCTATATGCATTTATGGATTCGCCCATACGTGCTACATGCCCTGCCCATCTCAAACGTCTGGATTTAATGTTCCTAATTATGTCAGGTGAACAATACAATGCGTGCAGTTCTGTGTTGTGTCACTTTCTCCATTCTCCTGTAACTTCATCCCGCTTAGCCCCAAATATTTTCCTAAGCACCTTATTCTCAAACATCCTTAACCTATGTTCCTCTCTAAGAGTGAGAGTCCAAGTTTCACAGCCATACAGAAGAACCGGTAATATAACTGTTTTATAAATTCTAACTTTCAGATTTTTCGACAGCAGACTGGATGATAAGACCTTCTCAACCGAATAATAACACGCAAATTCCCAAGAAACTAGTTCGATTAATTAAAATGTGTCTCAGTGAAACTTACAGCAGAGTCCGTATAGGCCAGTTTCTATCTGATGCTTTTCCAATTCACTGCGGGCTAAAGCAGGGAGATGCATTGTCACCTCTACTTTTTAACTTCTCTCTAGAATACGCCATTAGGAAAGTTCAGGATAACACAGAGGGTTTGGAATTGAATGGGTTACATCAGCTTCTTGTCTATGCGGATGACGTGAATATGTTAGCAGAAAATCCGCAAACGATTAGGGAAAACACGGAAATTCTACTTGAAGGAAGTAAAGCGATAGGGTTGGAAGTAAATCCCGAAAAGACTAAGTATATCATTATGTCTCGTGACCAGAATATTGTACGAAATAGAACATTAAAAATTGGAGATTTATCCTTCGAAGAGGTGGAAAAATTCAAATATCTTGGATAAATAGTAACAAATATAAATGACATTCGGGAGGAAATTAAACGCAAATATAAATATGGGAAATGCCTGCTATTATTCGGTTGAAAAGCTTTTGTCACCTAGTCTGCTGTCAAAAAATCTGAAAGTTAGAATTTATAAAATAGTTATATTACAGGTTGTTCTGTATGGTGATTAAGGGTGTTTGAGAATAAGGTTCTTAGGAAAATATTTGGGGCTAAGAGGGATGAAGTTACAGGAGAATGGAGAAAGTTACACAACGCAGAGCTGCATGCATTGTATTCTTCACCTGACATAATTAGGAACATTAAATCCAGACGTTTGAGATGGGCAGGGCATGTAGCACGTATGGGCGAATACAGAAATGCATATAGAATGTTAGTTGGGAGGCCAGCGGGAAAAGATCTTTGGGGAGGCCGAGACGTAGATGGGAAGATAATATTAAAATGGATTTGAGGGAGGTGGGATATGATGGTAGAGACTGGATTAATCTTGCTCAGGATAGGGATCAATGGCGGGCTTATGTGAGGGCGGCAATGAACCTCCGGGTTCCTTAAAGTAGGTAAGTAAGTAAGTAAACGGTATTAATTTGCTATTCCGAACGTACGAGTTAGACTCCAGGCTTTCAATATTTCATGACATATAGGCCTATTTATTCAAACAAAACAAAATCAATGAGGTTAAACATCCAAAAATAAAACCCAGATCAAGATAAGAAGAATAGGATGTGAACAGTTTCATATAGTTGGGTTACAAATAAATATGGATGATGATTACGTTGATGTTTACATCTACTGTATGGCTATACGCGCCCTTACCTTTAAAGCAAAACACATTAAACAATAGCATGACTAAAATACGAAACAGTAACGTTGTTCAAACTAAAATGAGGCGCACACACACACACACACACACACACACACACACACACACACACACACACACACACACACACACACACATATATATATATATATATATATATATAATTTGAACTGGTAATGGAAATTACGGGAAAACGGCTGAAGGGATTTTAATAAATGACCCCACATTTTGATGCTTGGAACTCAAAGTTTTTCAGAAAAATAGTAGTTTAAGTGAAATGTCAATTTTTCAACATAATTTTCCCATTTTCCAGAACCCATCTGTCGTCAGTTTTGAGAACTAGCTAATTGCATTTCAGAATAAAACAAAACACAAACTACAGTAAAGAATATTACACGAAGGCCATGATCTGCAAGAATGCTGACATATTTAGAGCTCAAATTAGTAAATTGTTTATTAAAAACTTAACTTACTAAAAATAATCTACAGGTTCGATTCTGTGGTGTGTAATTTTCTGGGTACAGCTGTGTATTGGATATTAAAAACTACAAAACTTGAGGTGGTTTGATGACATTATTATTATTATTATTATTATTATTATTATTATTATTATTATTATTAAATAAAAAATTATTTTATTAATAAAAAAAATATATACATAATATGTATAATTAATGGAAAATAGTCACATCATGACATTAACTACAATAATATTTCATTTCTAATGGTAATATTATATAACGTTTTATTTAATAATAATGGTTTTTACGCATTCATTTATCTCGTTAAAGACATTTGACAGCAGGCAGAACTTATGAACACTCTGTATATCAAAATGTTTAATGTGGAAATTGTAATTTTATATTAACAAATAATGTTATTCTTTAATAATAACAATAATTATTGGTTATTTTATGTATTTGCCTCATTAAGAATTTTTAATTACGAATATTTGTACAATCATTTGATCAAAACGTATTATGTCCAACACATTTTCCTTCAATTTGAAGAACACAATTGAACAGTGATTTCATTTTTTCGAGTTCCTTGAAGTAAGCCTCAAGCATAATAACTTCAATTATTTCATTTTGTGAAAAATTACCCGGATTAGAAGTAATCAGTTTATCGTTATTCCTATAAAATTTTATTAATAAGTATTTAATGAATTTCAATCTTAAGACATATCAACTTGCAAATGTTTATTTGCTATTTAATAACAATATATGAACGTTTTCGCCTTTTAGGGCATCTTCAGATGTAACAAAACATATAATCTGGACCTATAATAGTAAATTATGCAAATAACAAGGAATAGAGAACAATATATGTGATACATGAAATTCATGAGCTTTATGTAAAATATGACATAATACAGGATGAATATTGAGATAATCTTTGAATTTTGAACTTAGACTGGACGAATATTTTATTTTATACATATAGCTCATGTTACAATTAATATACAATGATTAAAATTTGTCAATGATGTTAAATTTAAAATTTACAATGATGATAATAAAATATTTTAGAGTAATCATGGCTGAAAGTTGTCGTAAGTTACAAGATAGTTTGCGTAGTTGATGTTCGTGTGTTTTGTAATTATTTCACTTAGAGAGGCCGTTGGCATTTGAAATGGATGTTGTTTGACGTTGATGACTACTTTACAATTAATATACAGTGATTAAAATTTGTCAATGTTAAAATTTAAAATTTATAATGAAGATAATAACATATTTAGAGTAATCATGGCTGAAAATTGTCGTAAGTTACAAGATAGTTTGCGTAGTTGATGTTCGTGTGTTTTGTAATTGTTTCACCTGAAAATATAGATTGAGAAATAATAATAAATGCAAAAATATAGACAAGTTGTTATATAGAGACGCAGATAATTATTATTATAAGATTACTTACTAAAAACGTTCAATAATGAACTAATGTTGTTTATGTTAAAGAATTACTGTTAGGTGTAATTAGTTAAGATATTGAATAAATGCTCGTTTATTATGAATGTAGTGGAATGTACGATAAATTTCGTAATAGATGCCCTAAACGGCGAAAACGTTCATATATTGTTATTAAATAGCAAATAAACATTTGCAAGTTGATATGTCTTAAGATTGAAATTCATTAAATACTTATTAATAATTTACCAGGCATATTGATATATAAAATGAATTGTAAATTACTATAAAATTTTGTTTTTTGGACATAATATGATTTGAAACGATGCTCCTCGAGTGTAAATTATGGTTTCCTGATATAAAAATTGTAAATCAAGTAACACTTTTTCTGTAAGGAAGAAGTTTGACTTCGAATTTATCTCTCGTAATGCTTATTGCTTTTGCGACATGTACAGTACATCGGCTTCTAAACTACGGACGGACGGACGGATCTGCCCCTAAGTGACGATCCGCTGTGCAGACCATTAGGTTACGTAGTTCGGCCGTACTGAACAAATAAGCATCGCGGCAAATAAAGGACGTGTCATGAAATTATATTTGCTCATGAGCACCCTTTTATGTTTAAGTATTTGTCATTGTAAGCTGTAATTTGAGCACGCCTAAAAACAAACGGTTGGGTTCACAACGGTTCGTTCTCGTGTTAAATATTAAACAGTGCAGAGAAAGCCAACCCTCCAATCACCCCCGGAATTAGGCCGACTGATCATATACGTGCGTGCGCTCCAATTGGTCTGCACTTCTTAAACATTTCAATGTTGACGCCACGCGAAGAAAATTGTTCGTACGTTAGAGTTTTACAGGCATAGTCTCCACAGTGGCCGCTGGAACTAAACTACCGGTATTTCATGCAAATATCCGGTTCGAGTCCCGGTGTAGCCTCGGATTTTGCATTGAAAAATTCATAGTTACACTTATGGCGGACAAGATCGCAGTTGGGGGCTTTTCCCTGTGTTAGGCGTCTACATCATCCAGTAAAGATCTATATATCATTACTAGGGCTAGGATTTTGATGACCTACAAATCATGAAAAAATGTTCTAAAAACAATGCATTTATGACCCAAAAATCTTTCAAAAATCCACTTAAAAATGCCCTAAAAATTGATCTTACATAACTGACTTAGTAGGAAAACAGGTTTTGTACTACTTAATATTTAGACTAGTAATTAAATTAAATTCTAGTACCAACATTCAAGTTTATTTAATTTTACGTAATTTTTTGTAAGTAGTACACTTTAATTGGATGCACTTATGCAATATGGAACCAACCACCATTTTATGAATATCTGGATTTCTATTGCAAAATGTGTCAATGTCTATAGTTTCTTATACAAAATAGAACCAACTCCTATCTGTAAAGTGCTGCCCTATAGAGAAATCTGAACCAACCACCAAAAACATAATCCATAGTGCAGTGTTTTGCAATTTAGAACCAACTCCAAGCTATCAGTTCCCATGTTTGTTTTGTGTAAATATGGGAGTTTGAATACAATTTTTTGCTAATAGGAGTGATATATTATATTATATTATATTATATTATATTATATTATATTATATTATATTATATTATATTATAGCAACAAGAGTAATGTTAATGTATCAAAGAAAGTTGTAGAACCGAAGATGTTTAGGTATCAAATATGTAACTGCAGAAGAAAATCCAATGAATTTTTATTTTAGTAGGTTATTTTACGACGCTTTATTAACAGCTTTGGTTATTTAGCGTCTGAATGAGATGAAGGTGATTATGCCGGTGAAATGAGCCCAGGATGCAACACCGAAAGTTATCCAGCATTTGCTCATATTGGGTTGAGGGAAAACCTCGGAAAAACCTCAACCAGGTAACTTGCCCCGATCGGGAATCGAACCTGGGTCACCTGGTTTCGCGGCCAGACGCGCTAGCCGTCACTCCACAGGTGTGGACAGGATGATGTTGATGGAATCAATGGTCCCCTTGACTTCACCTTGGAATGATAAGTCAATGTATGAACAAATGCTAATGAATATATGTTTTTTTAATTTATTTGTAATCCCAAAATTAGTGTCTCGGATGTTTAGTTTTCCAATAATAAAGTGAACTAGAACGTTGCCTCATCTCTCTCACTTGAATCACAGAAGTAGGAACCAAGTGCCAATATCCATTTTTGCAATAAGCAATATGGAACCAACTCCAATGTCGCCCTTCTACTCTGTGTGAGTCAAATACTGATGCGAGCTGCACCATTGATCTGAAAGAGCATTTCAGAATATTAATAATGCAATCATTACTTTCGTAATAGTATTGATGTAGAATTTTATTTGTAACGATTTGCTAAAACAGCTGTAGTTCAAAAGCTGTATTTTGGACTTGGTTCCATATTGCATAAGTGCATCCAATTATTTATTTTGTGCGAGATCGTGCGTATTTGCTTGGTTTCCGCACAAAACCAATCCGCGGAAAGTCTAAAATTCCACATGCAGTATTCCCAACCTAACACACATAACAATTCCCCTCTTCTTACCGCTTAAGTGACATATTGATTTTACTGCTTTAGGCTTTTAACATATTATTTTTAGAGACGTTCAATATAGTAGCAATTATAAATTGGAAACTTACAACTGCAATTTCACCTAAATTGCACTCTTAATTATTGTTTTTAAATATTTGCAAAAATTAAGTAAACTCTACAACTCCATTAAAGTTACTGCATTCGTGAAGCAAGTAACATTAAAGAATTAGATGTCAAAGATATTTTCCATTTCTAAACATCTCCTTGACCAGCAAAATTAAACTTGCCGATGTTATTACTGCAATATGTTATACAAATAATATTGTTAAAATATTAAAATGAAAAATAAATCATCACAAAACCTTACCGTTTGTTTTAAGTTCGCATTTATAGACTGGGAAAAAAGAGACAGACGTATATCACGGCCTGCCTGAGTATAGTAAACACAGAAAACATTTTAAAGCAACAATGTTGAAGATAGATTTTTTTTTTTTTTGCAAATTTGCCGTCATTTAACAGAAACCAAGATGGATATTTCATTGCAACTAATTAGAAATTCCTCTTTCAGGTATGTAATAAACGATCTTCGCAAAAAATAATGTACGATACACGAGCGGTATGTTTTTTTTTTTTTTTTTTTTTTTCAATTCTCGGAAATTAAAAAAGCTCAACTACGTTTCGTTTTTTCAAAGTTTTCCTCGAACATGAAAACTTCAACATACCGCACTTGTAACGCATATTACTATTACCTGATGTAATTTCCAAGTAGTCCACCACAAGGCCACTCTTATCCGGAACTAGCAAGTATAAAGTAGTCTATATTGAAGGGGTGGTTGGACTGATCCATTATATGGGGTGCACTACGTTAAAATGTCTATATTTGTGCAGAAAAACAATTAAAACATTATATGAAATAACGGGTATTAATGGAGAAAATGTGTAGAGAAAATATCAAATGAAATAAATATTATTTTACATTAATAATGGGAATTTATGGCCAAAATTAAATGAAAACGCCTGAAAAATGACCGAATAAATAAAAAATGCTCTTATGAGTTGAAAAAGGCAAAAAATGCAAAAAAAAAAATGCCATAACAAAAATTTCTTAAAACACTCAGTTTATCGCATAACATATACATACTAAAGCAGCTATGTTTCTGGCGTATTAGAAAAAAGATGCAATTTCATCAAAATCCTAGCCCTAATCATTACCATTGCATAACATTCTCCAATTGCCGAAGGGGCTGGCGAAGTGGGGAAGGCTGTTTGGGGCACGAGTATCGTCTTGAGAAATTGATCCAACACACACACAGCCAAACAGGTTTTTGGTCAACATGACTCAAGGACAACTGCTAGAACAACAACGATCAAGTACAAAATAAGGGACACAAAAGGTTTTCTTAACAGACCCTATGATACCGGGCAGGGCATAGTTGCCCCCCACGGTCAGATAAAATGCAGCAAATAAAAAAGGGTCCCTGTTTTGTGGGCATAGTTGCGCCCCGTTCCCATCAGGTAGAGAAAAGGGGCATGGCATAGTTGCGCCCGATGAAATTGGTAGAGAGAAAGTCATTAGGGGAACTCGAGCCTCGTAATCAACCAGCCTTATTGATTTCTTAATCGATTTAATATTCATTATCCATACCGTTAAAATGAACACCATGAAGTTGGCAGTACTTTATTAACTGTTTTTCTACTGTTTATGCAGTGATTATCAATAGCCTACCGTTAAAATGAACACCATGAAGTTGGCAGTACTTTATTAACTGTTTTTCTACTGTTTATGCAGTGATTATCAATAGCCTACCGTTAAAATGAACACCATGAAGTTAGCAGTACTTTATTAACTGTTTTTCTACTGTTTATGCAGTGATTATCAATAGCCTACCGTTAAAATGAACACCATGAAGTTGGCAGTACTTTATTAACTGTTTTTCTACTGTTCATGCAGTGATTATCAATAGCCTACCGTTAAAATGAACACCATGAAGTTGGCAGTACTTTATTAACTGTTTTTCTACTGTTTATGTAGTGATTATCAATAGCCTACCGTAAAAATGAACACCACGAAGTTGGCAGTACTTTATTAACTGTTTTTCTACTGTTCATGCAGTGATTATCAATAGCCTACCGTTAAAATGAACACCATGAAGTTGGCAGTACTTTATTAACTGTTTTTCTACTGTTTATGCAGTGATTATCAATAGCCTACCGTTAAAATGAACACCACGAAGTTGGCAGTACTTTATTAACTGTTTTTCTACTGTTCATGCAGTGATTATCAATAGCCTACCGTTAAAATGAACACCATGAAGTTGGCAGTACTTTATTAACTGTTTTTCTACTGTTCATGCAGTGATTATCAATAGCCTACCGTTAAAATGAACACCATGAAGTTAGCAGTACTTTATTAACTGTTTTCTACTGTTTATGCAGTGATTATCAATAGCCTACCGTTAAAATGAACACCATGAAGTTGGCAGTACTTTATTAACTGTTTTTCTACTGTTCATGCAGTGATTATCAATAGCCTACCGTTAAAATGAACACCATGAAGTTGGCAGTACTTTATTAACTGTTTTTCTACTGTTTATGCAGTGATTATCAATAGCCTACCGTTAAAATGAACACCACGAATTTGGCAGTACTTTATTAACTGTTTTTCTACTGTTCATGCAGTGATTATCAATAGCCTACCGTTAAAATGAACACCATGAAGTTGGCAGTACTTTATTAACTGTTTTTCTACTGTTTATGCAGTGATTATCAATAGCCTACCGTTAAAATGAACACCACGAAGTTGGCAGTCCTTTATTAACTGTTTTTCTACTGTTTATGCAGTGATTATCAATAGCCTACCGTAAAAATGAACACCACGAAGTTGGCAGTACTTTATTAACTGTTTTTCTACTGTTTATGCAGTGATTATCAATAGCCTACCGTTAAAATGAACACCATGAAGTTGGCAGTACTTTATTAACTGTTTTTCTACTGTTTATGCAGTGATTATTAATAGCCTACCGTTAAAATGAACACCACGAAGTTGGCAGTCCTTTATTAACTGTTTTTCTACTGTTTATGCAGTGATTATCAATAGCCTACCGTAAAAATGAACACCACGAAGTTGGCAGTACTTTATTAACTGACATATTCAAATGAGTGAGCCGTTGGAATATGGGGCCTTAGCAGTCTTAACATTTTATTAGTGATTTTCACACCATCTGTGGCGTATAGTGAGGTTAATTTAAAATGAATGTTAAGTTTAGTGAAAAGGGTAAAGAGTTAATACGATGAAAGAGTAATGGAACAGAGAAAAATTCTCTCCGGCACCGGGATTTGAACCCGGGTTTTCAGCCCTACGTGCTGATGCTTTATCCCCTAAGCCACACCGGATACCCATTCCGGTGTCGGACAGAATCGTCTCAGTTTAAGTTCCAACTCTTGCGTTCCCTCTAGTGGCCGCCCTCTGCACTACGTCATAGATGTCTATGAACGTAGGACTGAAGTCCACACATGTGCTGAAGTGCACTGAGACGATTCTGTCCGACACTGGAATGGGTATCCGGTGTGGCGTAGTGGATAAAGCTTCAGCAAGTAGAGCTGGAAACCGGGGTTCAAATCCCGGTGCCGGAGAGAATTTTTCTCTGTTCCATTACTCTTTCATCGTATGATGACGCAGAATATCTGCATGGAAATATCATATGTACTTCGGTACATTAAAATAATATATAAAGAGTTAATAATTCACAATGGTTCTAAGTTTCAATTTTCGAAACCCTGTACCGTAGGGTTAAGATATCGATGTAGAAACAAAAAATTCAGTTCATTTATTGTTTGTGATCAATAAATAAGCTTATGTGTTATTTTAAATAGCAAAATTGATCATATGCTAGGCCTACCTGATTTCAATGCAGCTATCACTGTAATATTTTTAAGTAATTTGTTTATATTATGACAATCACTTTCGTATGTACTATGCCCATCGAGGCGCAACTATGCCATGTCCCTACTGCTACCTGATTTCTTCGGGGCGCAATTATGCCATGCCTAGGCCTCCCAATTGACCGCGGGGCGCAACTATGCCATACCGCACTAGTATGGTCTTGAGAAATTGATCCAACACACACACACACACACACACACACACACACACAGCCAAACAGGTTTTTTGTCAGCATGACTCAAGGACAACTGTTAGAAAAAGAAAGATCAAGTACAAAATAAGGGACGCAAAAGGTTTTTTAACAACAGACTCTAGGATATCTGCTGAAAAAACATAGGCCTACGTCAAGCACAAGATAAAGGACACTAGGACTGCCAGATTTCCGAATATTTAGAGAATTTATAGCCTATTATTTCCCGCTACTAGATTTTAAGACATAAATTTCCCGCGTTTTAATCTTCAAGTTGAAGAACTTCGTAAAGTTAAATGTCAGCAGTTTCAATTTTGCACGTTTAGTGACATCATGTGACATCGTTTGTGACATTGTAAGTCAGTTTTTGCACTGAGCTCTACAGTACGATCATGTTGACTCGATCACTAATCGATACTCGACAGTGACGTTATGAGAAAGTGGACTGATTGAATATGTGTCTGTCGTGTCTTTGTGTTTCCGTTGTCTGGTCCAAGTAATAAATAGTAAATCCAATGAATCGGTATTTTAATTATACAGTACTATCTTAATATTTAGGGAAGAGAAATTCTAACGAGAATCCTGCATGGAAAAACAGAAACAAGTGTTTATTTAAAGAGGTGGAAAGATGTGTAGCCTATAATTGGGTTGCCATGCGGAATAACCCCACTGAAGCTCACAATGAACCACAAATGGTCAAACAGGAGGAACAGATGCCACATTATTTGAATGAAATCAGTATTTTATGTTTGTGCTAATTCAAAACTGTACTGGGAAGATTTTTATATTGTAAAAGAAATATTTCACTGTTAAGAGGTTCTAGAGCTTCAGACAAATATAAACAATCGGAATGAGGTAAACATAAAAATATTTTTTCTTTAAGAAATTGGAGCTTTAAATTTCATGAAAGGTTAGTTTTAGTTAATAGGACATTAGTTTTATGAATGACCTTATTTAAATTAATAAACAGTACGATAAATTTAACATGTCCGAAATACAAGTTTCCCGATTTTTTAATTGGGAAATTCCTTAATTTTAACAAAACCCATCTGACAACATTAAGGGACATACACAGTCCTTTCGTCAGTATGACTCTAGGACACATACTAAAACAACACAACATAAAGGATACACGCAGTTCGTATAAAAGTGACGGAGGTCTCCACATTCTTGTCTTAAAGGGAACATATGACCTATGGATTTGTAGCTAGATAAGCTACCGTTTACAAATTAAGGGTGGACTGAACTTAAAGAAAAAGATACATTATATGGCCTAAAAATGCGATTTTTCTATTTTTACAATAAAAAAATTCTAATCTATTGTTGTCAATCATTTCAACAAGTTTCTGTCGCCATTTTTAAAGTCGTGCGCTATTTAAATGCCACGATAGGTCACGCCTACTCCCTATGCAAGGTTTCTCCTCTCTTTATTTCAAAATTACTGTGGTTTTCCTCAATTTTCTGATTGTTTGCACATTGAGACAGAGAGTCCGTTTCAGACGCTACATATACTTTCCCAATTGATAGCAGAGGTTCAGGATATATGCTTTCCTATATTAGATCATCAAAATATTAACATAAAATTAATGACTAATTAATAATACTGATATTACTTACAGTACAGCTTTGAAAATTTGCATGTATGTACCAAGTAATCCTAAGAACTAATATGCCAAAAATAATTCATGTGTATTTTATAGTTTAAAACAGAGTGCTGCATTGGAGTTAAATCGCTCGCTTAAACTCGGTCG
This sequence comes from Periplaneta americana, assembly GCF_040183065.1. Classification (NCBI taxonomy): domain Eukaryota; kingdom Metazoa; phylum Arthropoda; class Insecta; order Blattodea; family Blattidae; genus Periplaneta; species Periplaneta americana. The sequence continues at coordinate 172,691,889 of NC_091126.1, read as the reverse complement.
AGTGTCGCACCCTCGAGTGAGATACGATAGGTCGTGATACGCTCGTAATAAATAGAAGTATAGTTCAAGGTCATCTTACCGTCATGTCTTATCTTGTATGGAAGGCGACAGATAAGATACACATATTTTTGCTCACACGATAAAAATAAGGCTTTATTTTCTGCGTTTATGACAAACTTTTAATGGAACAGTCAATGGAACGTACCAAAACAGGAACATGAAGTTATAAATAAAATAGTATGAAAAACTTCGATATACAGTTATTATTGCTAATTAATAATTATTCAGTATTTGATTTACCACATATATAATATGATAGGCCCATACATAGTGTTCCGCCTATATACTGCGACAATGTAGAAACGTTTTACAAAATATTATTGATATAGCAATACATTAATAACAATATTAGTACAGAGATAACGTCACAGAAAATATAATAAAAGGACTATTACAGGCGCAAAGATTGATACACTGAATATTAAAGATTATTAGTATTATTATTATTATTATTATTATTATTATTATTATTACTAGAAAACTTGATACAGTTCTTGCATTATCGTGATTGTGTTCTCCGTTTATAATAATTACATTTACATCCAATAACATCTATCAGATGTGGCAAAAACAAAATCACTCCTGTGTGGGGGGGGGGAAAACATTTACCTACAACATTTATATTACATTTTAAAGCAAAATTTGTAGTTGTACTATGGAGAGGTTAGTTAATCACAGCAAAGTTTTGAAATGATAAACATCTATGATGTTACTACACAGTTCATCACTGTAACAAGAACGAATGTCTAACGCTCGGCTTATACCGTTCGAGGATTTATCGCTCGTGACAATTTTACACATCATGCATTTTCGCTACCTATCGGATTATGTTATGAACTAATTGGGGCTCCAAGGAAAACGTCCGATACAGACCTCTGGTTTAGAAATTACCAAAATTCAGTTCACTTAAACTTTGGTGTCTATTTTCTCGGTTTAATTTTTTTTCTACACTTTCACTTCTTCAAAATCTATGTACTCCCACATTTATTTACATATTATTCTAAAAATTTTCTGCTGTTTCAGTGTATTACAAGGTTTATAATTGGCATACAATTCTTTCTATTGTAAAGTTTGATTCGGTCTAAAAGTTTTAATTTCCTAATATGCATGACTTTTTTTCAATTTCGAAATGATTAAATTTAATAATTTTAATTCAAAACATAATTGGAGCTTGAGTAAATTAATTGTCAGTTATATTTTACCATGCCATAAGCTTTCTTCAAAAAAAGTATTAGAAATTTGTAAAATTGTAGCGCAAGACAGAAATGATATAGGGGAGAAGTGGGTACAGTAAGACAGGGAGAACAGTGAGACATTTTTTATTAGATGGTAAATTTTGATGTTGAAATGTTTGTAACAGTGGAGTTGCATGTTGCATGAGAAAAGTAAGAGTGTTTTCTTACTCGATTTGATTCTAGTTATAAAGGTGAGTGATGAAAAAATAATTCGTAATTTTTCACTGTAGAAGTAAAATTTTGGCTTGTGTTTAATGAAGGTTATATTGGATATACAAATTAAATAGAAGTATGAATGTTTTGTTACCTAATGCTATGGTATTTTACGTTATGTTTTGCAAAGTTTCGTCTTTCTTGTTTTGATTTTGAAGTGATGGCGCCATTTAAGGGTACACTGAGACGTCTCACTGTTCCCATTTACCAATGATTTGCAAAAATAAACTGTAATTATATTACATTTACCGGTAACTAACATTAAAAATGAACAGACTAGTAACCAATTTAGGAACTATAGCTTAAAGTAATAGATACATTATATTTTAATGGTTTCTTAAATAAAAAATTATTCACAAAATTTAAAAAAAACATTAAAAAATAATAAAGTATTAAATTAAATTCTTATAATTATAAGTTTTGTTGTCACCAAAAATTCATTTTTTTTAAGTTTGAAAAGTCGTGGAAAATTCACTTTTCCAAATGTTCCAGATGTTTCAATGGTTTCGAAGTCAGACATCAAAATGATTCTAAATAAGTCTACAGAACATGGCAAGATAAAGAGACAGCAAGCTTTCTTTTCTTTTGAAATAAATGTAAATCATTTCAATGTCCGTTAATAGAGACTGGTGTCTCACTGTACCCTCCTGAATGGCAACAGTGAGACATGTGCATTTTTTTTTTGACAAACACGCATTGTATATTTTGTCCTTTATCTATTAACATTTCTGTTTATGTATTATTGTACTCCATGTATTAATGTATATTTCTATTGCACTTGATTTTTAAAATACTTGAAATTTCACTTGCATACATATGTCTTAACATTTTGTGTCTCACTGTACCACTACTCCCCTAGCTATCAAAATATTAACATAAAATTAATATGAATAATTAATAATTTTATTACTTACACTACAGCTTTGAAAATTTCCATGTGTGTAGTAAGTACTACCTAGACTTAGTACGCAAAAAATAATTCGTGTATCTTTTAGAGTTTAGAAATTACCAAAATTCAGTTCAGCTCCCCCTTAAGTCACGGCGAAGAACTCGAATAATATAAAGAAAGAACACACTCTCTGTCTCAGACATTGAATGACATCAACTGTTCTTACTTTTAACTTATAATACATTTTAGGGAAAGAGACATTCTCAAGTGTTCTCGGCTATCGGAACACAAAAACATAACTGAACAAATACAGGAAGGAAGTGAAGTTTTGAAATCAATGAAAGCTGACAAGGAAGAAATGCTGAATCACGAATCGGAATCTATTGGATATCTCAGAGTAATGACATTAGTTGCAATCCTATAAAAGTTTTCAGTTCAAAAGTGTTTGATGAACTAAATGGATTATAGCTGATTGGATTAATCTGAAGCCTTTAAACTTCTCGTAAAAACAAGAGAGAAAGGAAGTCTATACCTGTCACTCCTATTTCAAACATGAAGCAAAGTTAAGGGGCATGGACAGACGGCATCGGCGCCCTCTAATTCAAGTTACAGTACTCTCAGCCGGAGAAACACTGAACAACACGAGTGAGGAAATTGTTATATAATGCTTACTTTAAAAACCACATATTATTATTATTATTATTATTATTATTATTATTATTATTATTATTATTATTATTATTATTATATTTTGATTTCAGTAAGGCGTTTGATGTAGTTCCACATTCTATTCTTTTGTCTAAATTAGATAATATACAGTAGGACTATCGGTAAGGTACGTAAGCTGGTTTTAAAATTATTTACACGATAGACAATCTAGTGTACGAATTTCGACTACTCTCTCTGATCCATTTAATATTATTTGTGGTGTGCCCCAGGGCTCAACTTTAGGACCTCTTATACTTTTAATCTTCATTGACGACATTTGCAAAAGAATAAGTTCTGACTATCTATTATTCGCTGATGATCTTAAAATTTTTCGAAAAATCAATAGTGTTGCCGACTGTCAATTTCTTCAGGATGTCATTAATTCAATTACCAATTGGTCAGTTGATAACAGGATGATGATTAATGAATCCAAAACTTACGTAATATCATTTTCAAGGAAAACCTCTGCACTAAAATATAACTATCATCTAAAAAATGTATTAATTAACAGAAATGATTGTATCAGAGACCTCGGTGTATAAATTGACAATAAAATATATTTTCACAACCACATTGATTATATTTATAACCATGCAATAAGAATGTTAGGAATAATTCGGTTAATTACTTATTATTTTTCAACGCCTGACTCTCTTTTAATACTATATTATACATTAGTGAGATCGAAACTCGAATATGCATCTGTAGTTGGAACTCTATTACTAGTTCTGATTCGGCAAAACTGGAAAATATTCAAAGGAAATTTATTGCATTATGTTCGTACAGATTCCTGCGTAATAACTCTGAGTATAACTATGATAAAAAAATGCCAGCACTTTAAATGTCGAAGCCTGTATGCCAGACGTCATGATCTCGATTTCTTATTCTTATGTAAGGTCCTTAAAAGTGACATTAATTGTCAATCTTTCTTAAACAGTGTCAGCCTTCGTATTCCTATGAAGGATACGAGACATCACAAACTCTTCTAAATCCTCCTCGCCGGTCTCCAGATGTATTAAACATGCCAACTTACATGTAGGCGATTTCGATCCATTCAATGTATAGAAGTATTAGAATATGGCAATGTCTTTGCTAATATTATTTGCATAATCCTTATACACAAATTGGTAGTATGAATCAACTCCTTTCCCTAATAATTTATAGTTTTAATTCTTGTAAATTAATTATTGTAATCTATGTTCTTTATTTTGTTGTTAACACAAGTATTTAATTTGTACCATAGTTGTTCATTTTAATGTATTAATTGTATCGCTGTGCTGGACTTTAATTGGTCAATGGCTGTTGTCCAGCACATAAATATCAATAAATAAATTTATTATTATTATTATTATTATTATTATTATTATTATTATTATTACTATTACTATTATTATTATGGGTCCATTACTCTTTATAATATACGCAAATGATCTATGCCAGAATATTACATCAAATGTGAGGATATTTGCAGACGACTGCATTATCTACAGAAAGATTAGAAATAATTCAGATGTAGATGCTATTCAAACAGACTTGAATAAAATTTATAACTGGGCGTTAATGCATAGGATGAAAATAAATGGTTCTAAAAGAAAATCTATAACATTTTGTAAAACCCGAGAGGAAACTAGTCTTAATTACGAATTCAGTGGTGTTGTAATTCCGCAAGAACAATGTTGTAAATACCTAGGAGTGTATTTCAACTCCAAACTTTCTTGAGGAGAGCATGTTGATAATGTTACGGGTAAAGCATGGAGGGCACTTCACTTTATTATGAGAATCTTGAGAAAGGCTAGCCCCAAATCGAGGGAAATAGCATATCTAACGTTAGTGCGACCGTTAATGGAATACGGAACTACATGTTGGGATCCCTATAGAATATATCAGATAAATTCCTTAGAAAGAATCCAGTATAGGGCACCTAAATTTGTTAAAGGTAAAAGAGAAGATGGAAACGATACGATAAAAGAACTTAAATGGGAATCTTCGGAAAACAGACGTAGGAAAATTAGAATAACATCATTGTATAGAGCACATCTAGGTCAGAAAGCATGGGTAGACTTAACGGCTCGGTTAGAAAAGCCAACGTACTATGGTAGGAACGATCATGATTTTAAAATCAAATGTAGGAAACAGAAAACGGATGTAGGTAAATTCTCATTTTTAAATAGAACAATAAATGATTGGAATGACCTACCTGCAGCGGTCTTTGAGGGCTGTCCTTCCTTAAGGAGATTCAAGAATAACTTAAAAAGTTGTGTATAAAGTGCAAATTAAAATTAAGGTGACATTCAAAATTTAATTTTTTAAGGTGACATGTATTTATCTAGCCTGACGAGTTACTTCCTTGGTTCGAATTGTAAATTATTTAAAAATAGCGTGTAAGAGGGCCTTAGACTAGAAATGTTTAGTTTAAATGTAGTTCTGTTTATAAGTATGCATAAGGGTGTAATTATTTGACTTATTTGAACTGTTGTATCAGTGAAGCGAGGTGAGTCAGTGAAGTTATGGTTTTATAGTGCAGTGAACAGTTCCGATCAGTGATAATTTATAGCGTCAATGAAATGTGTTCTATAGTGTCAGTGAAATGTGTTACAGGGTGTCAGTGAAATGTGTGCTAAAGTGTCAGTGAAATGCGTCATGGTGCCACTACAGGGAATGAGATGAGAGTAAAGTGAAAGACTATTGAAACTTATGTAGGGCCTATACATAATTATGTAGGTTATATTGTAAAATTAGGTATTTTATTTATGTTTTATTATTATTGTGTGAAATTGTATTGTGTATTCTTATTGTAAAGTGTATACAATTGTATATGTATTGTAAAATTGTATTGTGTATTGTAAATTTTATTGTGTATTGTTTATCATTTTATTGTGTATTGTTTATATTGTGTATACCACTGCCACCGGGTGCTTGCCCACTTGCAGTGTAAATAAATACATACATTATTATTATTATTATTATTATTATTATTATTATTATTATTATTATTATTATTATTATTGTTAAATAGTGTAGACCTAAACACTGAACGAATATGCATTGAATACATTTATTGTACTTAGTGTCTTAAATGATTGACCATGTCAGTTGTGTCTTAAGGTAACTTATTAAACATAAACAACTTTACATTTTTTCATAGAATCAACAAATATTTTTCTTCATTTTTATTTATTTTTGATATCAATTAGGCCTTGGTTTTTCTGAACCCACGCATGCGAGATGCGAGGTGCGAGGCCCGCCTCGCACAAATCTAGACTACACGAGAGATAGTGAGTGGTTTCTATAGTTGCGAGATGCCCAGACCTCGCATGTCGTAGTTAAAGAAACCACTCACTATCTCTCGTGTAGTCCGGATTTGTGCGAGGCGGGCCTCGCACCTCGCACGTCGCATGCGTCGGTTAAAAAAAACCAAAGCTTTTAAGCTGACAAAAATGTAAGGCTCAACCTCGCATTGAAATGCATTATACAAATCAGATTAACGCCATTCTGCAGGAAGCCTACGAAAGGTTTCAGTCCATAATACATGATTAATATAACTGATGTCATAATCTTTCCGAAAAATATTACATCTCCTGCTACATCTTCAGGGTGATTCATTAAAATCGTGCATAAATTAAAAAGGAAATAGGGGGAGCTCTACAAACATTTTGAGATAGGAACGTGGAGTCTACGAAGTCAGATTAAGGAGATATGGGCTTAAACATGTCTATTCTATCGCTATCAGTTAACGTACCGTACGTATACGTCAGGTATGCTCAAAATTGTAAAAGCCCCGATTACACGGTTGATGCTGCACTGCATAACACACACAGTGTACAGACTGGGCTCCGCAACTACATTGCAGCACCGGCTGTGGCATCGCTCTCATACTCTTACAAATATGGATAATAAACTGAATTGAAAAAGGAAAGCATATTTACTGTAATATTCAGTTATTACATTGTGTATTATACTGGGTGTTCATTTCAAAGTGTGTCATGACGTCACTGTTGTTGGGTCACCGATTTGAAGCGAGTTTGAGCTTATATGTTAGAGAAGTTGCCTATTACTTAAGGCGTTCTTCAATCTGAACTTGAGAACGTGTACGGTATAACTTGAACGTCGTAGCAACAGATGGCGGTCTGTACGGTCTGTGTGCTACCATAACCTCTTTCGAACATCATCTCAAACGTCTGCATTTAATGTTCCTAATTATGTGAAGAATACAATGCGTGCAGTTCTGTGTTGTGTAACTTTCTCCATTCTCCTGTAACTTCATCCCTCTTAGCCCCAAATATTTTCCTAAGCACCTTATTCTCAAACATCCTTAACCTATGTTCCTCTCTCAAAGTGAGAGTCCAAGTTTCACAAACATAAAGAACAACCGGTAATATAACTGTTTTATAAATTCTAACTTTCAGATTTTTTGACAGCAGACTGGATGATAAAAGCTTCTCAACCGAATAATAACAGGCATTTCCCATATTTATTCTGTGTTTAATTTCCTCCCGAATATCATTTATATTTGTTACTGTTGCTCCAAGATATTTAAACTTCTCCACCTCTTCAAAAGATAAATTTGTAATTTTTATATTTCCATTTCGTACAATATTCTGGTCACGAGACATAATCATATACTTTGTCTTTTCGGGATTTTCTTCCAAACCTATCTCTTTACTTGCTTCCAGTAAAATTCTCGTGTTTTCCCTAATTGTTTGTGGATTTTCTCCTAACATATTCACGTCATCCGCATAGACAAGCAGTTGATGTAACCCGTTCAATTCCAACCCCTCTCTGTTATCCTGGACTTTCCTAATGGCATACTCTAGAGCAAAGTTAAAAAGTAAAGGTGATAGTGCATCTCCTTGCTTTGGCCAATAATAATAATAATAATAATAATAATAATAATAATAATAATAATAATAATAATAATAATAATAATTGTATTAGACCTAACAATAATAATAACACTACTATTACTACTACTACTGCTACTGCTGCTGCTACTAATAGTAACAATAATAATAATAATAATAACGTTGGTATATGAATACATATCACAGAAAACAGCTTCCCTGTCACTTCGGCATGTTCTGGATGGCAGAGAGCGTAGGCCTATAATATCGTTTTATGTTGCTCAGTAGTATTCCTGACAGTACCTTACAACGTAGTAAACACTTTACCGAACGCAAAACAATTAATAGTCTTTCTCCCACACTGTACGGAATGGTCGTTTGCTTACAGAAGGTTTTGACTATGTCTTTGTCCCGCCTGTTCGTACGTTTACTAAGTACAGGGTGCGTCAGAAAGAACGGATGGATTTCACATGGCAAGAAAATTGTAAAGATTCATCAAATCAAAAATTTATTGTTATCAACATATTCACCAATACATGCAGTTTATTTATGTATGTATGTATGTATTTATTTACACTGCAAGTGGGCAAGCACCCGGTGGCAGTGGTATATACAATATTAACAATACACAGTTAAAATGATAAGCAATACACAATAAAATTTACAATACATAATAAAATTTACAACACATATACAATTTTATACACAATACAATAAGAATACACAATACAATTTAACACAATAATAATAAAACATAAAATAAAACACCTAATTTTACAACACAACCTACATGATTATGTATAGGTCCTACATAATTTTCAATAGTCTTTCACTTTACTCTCATCTCATTCCCTGTAGTGGCACTATGACGCATTTCACTGACACTTTAGCACACATTTCACTGACACTCTGTAACACATTTCGCTGACACTATAGAACACATTTCATTGACGCTATAAATTATCACTGATCGGAACTGTTCACTGCACTGTAAAACCAAACTGCACTGTAAAACCAGAACTGCACTGTAAAACCAGCAACTGGAAAACAACATTATCCATATGATGTCCTTGGCTTTCAATACAGGCATCGAGGCGTTTTCTGATGTTCGCCATCACTTTCACAGTCATAGCTGGTGCAATTGCCACGATTTCTTCGCGAATCGCTGTCTTCAGTTCGTCCAGTGTATGTGATCGATGTTTACAAACTTACGCCTTCAAATGGTCCCAAAGAAAGAAGTCGCAGGGCGCGAGATCTTACCATAGCCTCGGACAATCTCAGTTCAATAGAATTTCGTCCAGGTGATTTCTTCTTTAATGTTGAACCTGTGATACGAAATGAAGCCACCCACCGCAAAATTGTATTCCGAGTTGGAATCCTAGCGTGACATCCGATGTCGAAATGAGTCCTGAGTGGCGATCACAGACTCTTCATTTTTCAAAAATGTCTCTACGATGAAAGCACGTTGTACACCAGACCAACACCATATTCTCAACTGAAACTGCATTCTCTGGCTGACCCAACAGTCGTGGTCCCCCTCACTATATCTCTCTCCTCGTTGCGTATCGATAGTTTGAAATCCATCCGTTCTTTCTGACGCACCCTTTACTTGAACTGCCTTCCGCAGTCATCCGTCGAGCTTCGAACGAGGAACAGCACGCTCTACATTCGAAGGTTGTGATTACAGAACGTAATCGGGAGTCAGAGAATGAGCATGCTTGGTCTACGTATTGTGATTAATTCTTCGAATGATAATGAAAGTTTCTATCGATGACTCGCATCATGTTTTGTAATGTGACAACGTAAATACTATAGACAGAACAAACAAAACATGATGGATAGCCTACATCTAGATAATCAATGTAAATTTAAATGTTAATACAGGGAGATTATTGCACTGCGGGACTCCACTCCACTCCGCGGCTCGCGCGGCATTAGCCGGTAGCTTATCAGCGTCTGCCTTGCATTTCATACGGGCTCCGTTCCACAGCGCGATAACTCCCGTTATTACTAGGGAGCGGATTTTTATGCGCTAAAAGTTTAAATATATTTACTTTTATGTGCTAAAAGTACGAAAATAATTGCTAAAAATAAAAAATATATATTTTTTTAATATAACAAAAATACCTTACTTAGCTTGAAAAAAAAATATTACTAGGTAGGCCTACTCATCAACCACACTTAAGTGCTAGTAGTTGGCAGAGAATTACAGTGAACAACAAAGGTCATCTCCAAATTCTCCATCACAAATGCATACCGATTATTTCCGAACAACGACTTATACTGTGAAAACGATCTTTCCTCATCACAGGACCAGTAGCGGCTGGTGGTCAAAATAATGAGTGTGCTACAATCTCTATATCGGCCTACTGTATACACTTATATGTATTTATCTTAATTTGAGACTAGCCTAGTATGAAGTCCATACGACGTTCCTTACTACTGTAGAACTTGTCAATTAACCTGGTGTAAACCCCTCCATCTTGGACATCATATTATTTTCTATTGACAGTATTGCAAGAGCAATGAGACGATCCTGGGACATAGTGTTCCTTAAAAACCGTTTTTATGCGTTTCAAGCAAGAAAAACATCTTTCTGGCTCAGCAGTGGCCATTGGTGTTGTAACCAAAATATTTAACAACTTCGGTACTTCACGGAATGGATCCTGTAAATTGTTGGAAATTATGTATTGTAACAATTGAACAGACATCTATATTTTGGAAGTCGGGTTTTCCGTATAGAACTCCAAGTTGTGTCTTTAACACTCTTTTTTCAGTATAGTAGCTGTTGACAGCAACTTCAAGTTCGCGTTCATGAAAATTATACGAAAAATTCTCAAAAATTTTGCTGTTTAACAATTTTGTTGCGTCTAGGTAGCTTAAAGACTGGAAACGGTGAGCAGCGTCCTGAATTGTACAGTCACATACTTCCTTGGCTTCAATTTTCTGGGATTCCATTTTCCGTCGCTTGCTAGCTGATTCAGGAGGTACCTCGTAGCCCTACAGGTAGATGGCAGCAGCAGTCTGATATTTGAATTCCAAATACATTGTAAATAGTTCCGAGTTCTTCCACAAACAAGCATTCTTTCGTTACGCTTTATTTTTGCAATCTCCAAGCTGTGTTGTGCTGAAGCTGACTACAGCACTTTCCCGCGTAAAAATAGCCAATCAGAGCAGTGATTTCAGCTTCGCACATGCGCATAAATGTCTACATTCTCATATGAACTTCAGAATAGCACAACGAACCACCTGAGGCACCAAAGAGCGAAGAGCGAAGACTACACACTCGATAATGCGTCATGAATATAACCACGGGAAATTGTTAAATGACAGATCAGATACTATGATATTACAAATACATTATTTGAGCAAAAATTATCACTGTGCTGTAGCACTGTAGCACATAGGAAGGGGCCGCCTCTGCACAGGACGTCAGACGTGCATATTTAAAGAGAGAAATTTCACAAACATATACACCGTCAATTTCACCTACAGGCACACCCTCCAATACTTGAGCAACTTTACACATTTCTTTATAACCACTGTTTTTCCCAAACACATTCTGGAATTTGTCCCTTAGTAATTGTGCTTCTGAACCTGGTAGCGAGTCTAGTTTAATTTCCACGGCACGCACCTCCCTGTTTCAGACAACAGGTTTTTGGATGTTTCGAGTTTTTTTATGGTGTCACACAAAAAGCTTAAATTTGCTAATAGGAAAGCCAAATTGTTGTTTAAATAACAATATTTCAGTATGTCTTGAAGGATATCGCTTGACGAAGCCTGACAACAGGGAATCACAACAAGATGTATTGCCTCACTTGATAGGCATGAGCGACAGGCGAGAGATTTGTTTAAATTAAATAATATTTATACCCGAGCTCTTATCTGTTGTGTTTCACAAACAAAACGTGGAATGAAATCATCATCAGCAACAATAAACATTTCTAATTATGTGTTACAAGATCTCTCCTCGTCCATGTTAATTTATTATCTAATAATAACACTGATATGCTGCCTAGCAGTTCTCAGAACTTGAGGCGATACTATTACGAAAATGGATCACGGATACACCACACAGCGCTTAGAAACACGAAGCAACCAAGAATTCTTAAAAAAGATAACGTACTTCTGAGTGATATAATTGATTTAGTTTTAAAATATTTGAAATTTCTTGGGAAAAATTATTTAATAAAAAAACTCCAAGATTTATGTGTTTATAATAGATTTCCTGAAAATATGTATTTACATAAATTTTTTGTGAAAATGTGTGTTTTTATTTGAAATAAAATTCGGGTTTTAAACTTGAAACTTCATGTTCGGAATTTTTAACTTCGTTAATTGTGTTTTATCACACGCAAAAAGAATATTTAATTACATAGGAATCCGCTCCTTACTTATTACATGTATATAATAAAATGTTGGTTGCCGTCATTTCAAGTACATGTTGTGAGGAAAAAAAAAGGTGCGTTATCTCAGATTTGTAAATTATATAAAATGAATTTAAAGTGTAAATAATATGGAAAACAGCGATAGACATCTTTAATCTGACTCCGCAGAGCGTAATTCCCTCATCTCAAAATATTCTATAGAATGCCTCCAATTTCCTATTTAATTTTTGCAGGCATTTTCGGAATCACACTGTACAATTCAAATCAAAATAAAATTGTTAGAACACATAGTGTCAAAGATTTTGGTTATTCTTTCTCAGTAAACTTGATTCTGATAAGCATGTAGCCATTTAAATTAGAATTTTGAGTATAATAGAAAAATAACTTTCTTCCTCTACGCCCGATTCATTTCAATGTTTTACTTCGCATTAGACTACTGAGATTTAAAATGAAATATTTCTTAATTTCATTTGCACAAATTCAAGAGCTCGTGTACCCGTTAGTATGAAACTCTGTTATATCAACTGACTTGTCTAATTCTCTTATGTTCGTATAGATTTCTGCCCAATTACTCCAAGAAATGTTAAAAAAAAATTGTGGTTTCTTGAAGCGTCACAGCTTACTGTATTCTCCCGTCACGTCGTCAAAATCTTGAGAGCCTATTTTGATTTCCTTAAAAGGTAATAATAATAATAATTATAATCCGTGAATCTTTCATAAACAATGATAGCTTATGCGTTCCTATGAAAAGTATGAGAAGTCACAGTCTTTTCTACGACAAAATTATAAAATTTTACATATCTTTTGCTCCATCTCAAGATGCATTAAAACTGTCAAATTCTTACTTACTTACAAATGGCTTTTAAGGAACCCGAAGGTTCATTGCCGCCCTCACATAAGCCCGCCAGCGGTCCCTATCCTGTGCAAGATTAATCCATTCTCTATCATCATATCCCACCTCCCTCAAATCCATTTTAATATTATCCTCCCATCTACGTCTCGGCCTCCCTAAAGGTCTTTTTCCCCCCGGTCTCCCAACTAACACTCTATATGCATTTCTGGATTCGCCCATACGAGCTACATGCCCTGCCCATCTCAAACGTCTGGATTTAATGTTCCTAATTATGTTAGGTGAAGAATACGATGCGTGCAGTTCTGTGTTGTGTAACTTTCTCCATTCTCCTTTAACTTCATCCCTCTTAGCCCCAAATATTTTCCTAAGCACCTTATTCTCAAACACCCTGAACCTATGTTCCTCTCTCAGAGTGAGAGTCCAAGTTTCACAACCATACAGAAGAACCGGTAATATAACTGTTTTATAAATTCTAACTTTCAGATTTTTGGACAGCAGACTGGATGATAAGAGCTTCTCAACCGAATAATAACACGCATTTCCCATATTTATTATGCGTTTAATTTCCTCCCGAGTATCATTTATATTTGTTACTGTTGCTCCAAGATATTTGAATTTTTCCACCTCTTCGAAGGATAAATCTCCAATTTTTATATTTCCATTTCGTACAATATTCTGGTCACGAGACATAATCATATACTTTGTCTTTTCGGGATTTACTTCCAAACCGATCGCTCTACTTGCTTCAAGTAAAATTTCCGTGTTTTCCCTAATCGTTTGTGTATTTTCTCCTAATATATTCACGTCATTCGCATAGACAAGAAGCTGATGTAACCCGTTCAATTCCAAACCCTGCCTGTTATCCTGAACTTTCCTAATGGCATATTCTAGCGCGAAGTTAAAAAGTAAAGGTGATAGTGCATCTCCCTGTCAAATTCTATGGTAATAAAACATATCCTTTTACATTGTAAATTTATAATTTCCATAATTAATTTAATTTGTAAATTAATATTATTACGTTACTATAGTAACTATAGTAATACCGTCAACTTTCCGCTAAGCTATTACTGGCTACTGGCTGTGGGCTAGCTCTAGCATATTAATACTAATAAATACATAAGTAAACAATCAAATAAACACACATGACTAATTTTATTATTATTATTATTATTATTATTATTATTATTATTATTATTATTATTACAGTGACCCTTGTGCTAAGGTCTACTACTAATAATAAATAAACAAGTAAAACGAAAGTGAAGATCTCCCAACAGGTAATTCAATTTAAAACAAACAATCACAATTTCAATTGGATTTGTGTGAGATTATGGTAAAGGTTGGCATCCCATTCTTTAAACTACAAAATCTTCACTTTAGTAAAGTCTTTATTAAAAAATACACGAATAAAAAGTTGCCAGTCTATGAAACATTAAGGCAAAATTATTTTAAAATATGTTACGATAGCACATTGCATTGAATAAGACAGATGTATTTAGGTTATTTTCATTTTTAATGTATTATTTATTTAATTTTCTATAAATGTTCTTCCCGAAAAGACAAAGTATATGATTATGTCTCGTGACGGGAATATTGCACGAAATGGAAACATAAGAATTGGAGATTTATCCTTCGAAGAGGTGGAAAAATTCAAATACCTTGGAGCAACAGTAACAAATATAAATGACACTTGGGAGGAAATCAAACGCAGAATAAATATGGGAAATGCCTATTATTATTCTGTTGAGAAGCTTTTGCCACCTAGTCTGCTGTAAAAAATCTTAAAGTTAGAATTTATAAAACAGTTATATTACCGGTTGTGCTGTACGGTTGTGAAACTTGGACTCTCACTTTGAGAGAAGAACAGAGTTAAGGGTGTTTGAGAATAAGGTTCTTAGGAAAATATCTGGGGCTAAGCTGAAGTTACAGGAGAATGGAGAAAGTTACACAACGCAGAACTGCATGCATTGTATTCTTCACCTGACATAATTAGGAACATTAAATCTAGACATTTGAGATGGACAGGGCATGTAGCACGTATGGGCGAATCCAGAAATGCATATAGAGTGTTAGTTGGGAGGCCGGAGGGAAATAGACCTTTGGGGATATCAAGGCGCAGATGGGGGTTAATATTAAAATGGATCTGAGGGAGGTGGGATATGATGCTAGGGACTAGATTAACCTTGCTGAGGATAGGGATTGATTTTGCGCTTATGTGAGGGCGGCAATGAACCTCCGGTTTCTCTAAACACATTTGTAAGTAAGTAAATGAGTGATTTATCCATCTATTTCTTATGTATCTTTTATCTTTTTATCTATTAATGTATTAATTAGTTAATACAAATTTAGGTTATCAGACATTATATAATTGAAATTCAATCTGCAATTAATTCATGACACCTCTCCAGAACGCAACTAGCAACCCGCAAATTGTCGACCTCAATGGAATTTGAATTAGCAGGGATTGGTTCCTTGAAATGTTCCACATTCCACAGTCTTTGTGCATACACTATGTCTTTTGTTGTACCTTACATGCCCATATATTCTCCGTTGCTAAGCACTGCCTGTTATGTCTGTTGATTGAATCTTATTACAAAAGATGCTGGAATTTAATAAGAGATCTAGAATAGTGTACAATTTCGTGCATGTATGACGATAACATTTCAGGAATATTTCGTGGTTGCCATAGCAAAACACGCGCATCAAAGCAAGACGCATGGTCTGAGAGTCCGAACCTCGTCCCTAACCAATAGAACTATTGTAAGATGTGAATTTTGAATTGGAGGTTTTATTATGGTAGCTGTGTTTATGGACTGAGAAGTTTCTCATGAAATTTCGGACAGTGTCCTGGAACGGTGCCCACCCAGCATCGTCATGACTCAAGCACTTGAGGAGCTATGCTAGGTAGAGAAATCCTGTTCCGAATACAAGGCAACAGGGCTGGGGGATCACCGTGCTGATTACACTATACCTTCGTACTGGTTGAATTATCTTTCAGCTTTGCTGAGGGATGGCTGGGAACGGATGGAAGTCGCTAGGCGCCAAGTCAGGGCTGTAATGTGAGTGTTCAAGGCGCCCCCAGTTAAACCGTGCAGGTATGTTTGGTATCCAGTATGCGGTGGAACGTTTTCATCAAAGAGGAGGACATCTCGGATGAGAAGTCTAGGGCGCTTGTGATGAATTGTAGATTTGAGACGTAATATAGCGTAGTAACGATAAGCTTTTAGTGTTTTTTTTTCGTGATTCGAGAAAGTCAACAAGAAGCATTCCTTAGGAATCCCAGAATATCGTCAACATGACTCCCCCGCAGAGAAAGTGATCCGTCACAAGCGCTCTAGACTCCTCACCCGTTGTGTCCTCCTCTTTGATGACAACGCTCGACAGCGTACTGCAAACCAAACACAAAGCCTAATTGTACGGTTTCACTGGGAGCGCGTTCAACATCCACTTTACAGTCCTGATTTGGCGCCTAGCAAATTTCATCTGTTCCACTGAAGAATAGGTCAAAACAGCGGTGCGGCGTTTTTTATGCAGCCAGAGCCGTATGTTCTTTGCAGATGGCATTAAAAGTTGGAACACAGATGGTTAAAATGGCTCAACATCGAAGGTGCTTAGTGGAGAAGTAGTCCATAGATGGAGTTAAAGAATGTGTAAAGTAGGTGAGTGTAAATTAATAACAATAAATTTCACAGCTAAGGGAAACTTACTTTTTGAACACCCCTCGTGTTTTGTACAATTTTTATTGCATATTAAACATCTGTACACCGCCTTTTTGTAGAATGTGTGGAATTTGCTCTCGCCTCTGTCTGTTTTCATACAATATTTCCTTATAAATTTAACGATGTATATCTTTAAAACTAATATTTTTGCTCACTTCATTATATCATGTAAAAGAAAATTTGGAACTTTCATCCAACTACCGGTGTGTACTTGAAATAATAGTCTATAGCTTCATGCCAGAACATGTCAAATTAACAACTTGTTTAGAGGTAATTTCAGACTACATCTGTGTGCATTGAAGATAATTATTGGTTTGGTTGTCGTTGTGTAAATCATCATAAAATCAAATTTATACTATATAGGAGAATGCAATGTTCTATACATTGAATGATAAGGAGTTGGACTTAACTGTATACGTGGATAGTAAATAGTATCTGGAATATAAAGGTGAAAGTGCATTATGTATTATTTGATTTAAATTTGGTACATATTTTCTATATTTACTGTCTGTGATTTGTATTGTTATTTAGGCATTCATTTCAGAATATTATAAATGAGTTTTTATAGATCTGATGCAATATTTTTGTTACAAGCTAAATTAACAAATTAAACAAAAATATTGTTACAGTAGTTAACAAGAAGTAAAAGGAAACAATTCTATGCTCTTGATTTGAATAATTAACATTATAAACTTCCTAAATCCCCACAAAATTCTTCGTACCATTGTGCTGCAGCGATTAAACAAACTACAGAGAAGACCAATTTCCAAGAGGTTCTTCCATGAGAGGGAAATAATTGCTTGCAAGTATTCCAGAGGGCAATAATTGAGAGCATAGTAAGTATTCAGTGATGTGTATTAACCTTTTACAATTGAGAGCTTTTCAAAAGATGGAAAGTTAAGTGGTAACAGAGGTGGTGGTTATTTTTCCACCTAAGTTTAATTAGTTCTTCTCCAACACATTCTCTGCCATTTCTTCTGCTTTTCCTGGAGATCTAGGAGGAAGGAAATTGGAAAGTGTAAGCAGTGGAAAAAGAACTTGTGTTACATGGAATTACTTTCAACGTGTCACTTCTCAAGTTTATGAAAAGGTTGACGATTGTGTATGGAATATCAATCGTACTGGAGTTCATTCAATTTCCTTGAGTACAATTTTACGAAAATACTTTGCCGACAAACACTCTACCTCCCCCTATTACTGTAATTGGTTGTAATAAATAAATTTCTTTCCTGCGACAGAAATATCGTCTTCGCCTGTTAAGAATTAGAATAACAGTAGGTGCCAAATCTAGGGAATCGTGTAGGACCAATTAGAAAAAGAACTATAAAAATGCCCATGGTTTGTCAGTATACTTTTTTCATTAATAAACTTCCTCATATGTAATCGTGAAAACTTTGTAACTAATGCAACAGTTCATAGGATAAATGTTCGTCAAAAAATGACTTTCATACTCCATTGGCAAGTCTATCGTGCTATCAGAAAGAAGTGCGTTATATTGTAGTAAAATGTTCAATAGCCTCCCTATGGATATAAAAAATCAAGCTCAAAATAAGATTATTTAGGGCGAAATTAAAGAAGTACAATGAGCTGGCCTTTTCCCTGAAGAGAGATATTCAAATTGTTGAAGATTAATAAATTCTAACACATCCTACCTCGTGTAATAATGCAACTCTCAACTCCTGAACCTTTTAACTGCGATCTTCACCAACAAAACCATCGTATCTCTACATGTGGACTAGTAATAACGCATTATATTATGTTTTCCTCTTTCTTTCAAACTTTTGTGGCAGATAAGTATTGATTCCAGCTGCTGTGAAAAATAAGCATTTTCCCATGCAAGATTGAAAGAATTTGCCTGATGATTACTTTTCCGTCTTTTAGATTCCTCCATTATGTAGCCGTAGATAGGCAAAGTGTAACAGCTACTGATAATACACACTACACCAGATAGCTGCGTGGACTATCCTCTACCTATAGCAGGCTTATGTCATTCCGACGTACCTTTCCGGCGAGCTGTTAGACGCCTCTCCCGCTCCGAAGGAGCGCCGTTTGTGCAGGCCTGCTCTGTCACAAGTAATAGGCTAATAGAAAATGGAGCGTTGAAATTTCTACAAGTGAATTTTCAGTTTGGAATAAAAATGTGACAAGGAAATCACACCTAAGTAAGTTTCATTCCAAGAGAAAGTCTGTAAAGAACAACAATATGAATTATATAATAACTACGTATGATAAATTAACTGAAAGTTGGAATTTTAAGATAGAGAGATAAAAGCATTCGAGTATTGCAAGTGAACCTCGTTATCGAACTAATATAGCCTTACCTCCTTACCAATTCTTCAATAATTTATTTTAAACTAAGGTAAAATAATTATATACTTATTTACTGGCTTTTAAGGAACCCGGAGGTTCATTGCCGCCCTCACATAAGCCCGCCATTGGTCCCTAACCTGAGCAAGATTAAACCATTCTCTATCATCATATCCCACCTCCCTCAAATCCATTTTAATATTATCATCCCATCTACGTCTCGGCCTCCCTAAAAGTCTTTTTCCCTCGGGTCTCCCAACTAACACTCTATATGCATTTCTGGATTCGCCCATACGTGCCACATGCCCTGCCCATCTCAAACGTCTGGATTTAATGTTCCTAATTATGTCAGGTGAAGAGTATAATGCGTGCAGTTCTGGGTTGTGTAACTTTCTCCATTCTCCTGTAACTTCATCCCTCTTAGCCCCAAATATTTTCTTAAAAACCTTATTCTCAAACACCCTTAACCTATGTTCCTCTCTCCAAGTGAGAGTCCAAGTTTCACAACCATAAAGAACAACCGGTAATATAACTGTTTTATAAATTCTAACTTTCACATTTTTTGACAACAGACTGGATGATAAAAGCTTCTCAACCGAATAGTAACAGGTATTGCCCATATTTATTCTGTGTTTAATTTCCTCCCGAGTATCATTTATATTTATTACTGTTGCTCCCAGGTATTTGAACTTCTCCACCTCTTCCAAGGATACATTTCCAATTTTTATATTTCCATTTCGTACAATATTCTCGTCACGAGACATAATCATATACTTTGTCTTTTCGGGATTTACTTCCAAACCTATCTCTTTACTTGCTTCAAGTAAAATTCTCGTGTTTTCTCTAATCGTTTGTGGATTTTCTCCTAACATATTCACGTCATCCGTATAGACAAGCAGCTGATGTAACCCGTTCAATTCCAAACCCTCTCTGTTATCCTGGACTTTCCTAATGGCAAACTCTAGAGCAAAGTTAAAAAGTAAAGGTGATTGTGCATCTCCTTGCTTTAGCCCACAGTGAATTGGAAACGCATCTGACAGAACCTGACCTATACGAACTCTGCTGTACTTTTCACTGAGACACATTTTAATTAATCGAACTAGTTTGTTGAAAATAATTATATACATGTAAAATAATTATATACAAAGAGAATAAATGGATGAATATGGTATGCGGTTGCTATGGCATAATATGTGCATCCAGTCACCAATTTTTCTGCAGGTTGATATTATCTTGAAAAAAATTATGTTTAAAGACAAATTATTCTAGGTCTTCAACGTCGCTATCCCTCGCAAAGAACTGAATTACTGTTTAGCGTGAAACTCCCACTTATCGCCTTATAAAATTATGCTTTAATCTACGTCCAATTTGTAGAGAGATAAAATGTTACCATGGTTTTATAACCATATCAATTCGTGCTAAATGCCCGAATATAACATCCTTCTCAATTTAATCATCATAAAGTGGATGAACAACTTCTTACCCCTCGGAGATCAAAAATATTACCATCAGGTTCAGATATCTTACAGTTACGAAGAAGTAAGAACACGAGTTCTTTGAATGAGATGGTGATAAACAAACATACAGTATCATGTACTATACGATATAAATACATATATGGCTTAAGAAGCAAATCTTAAATATCGTCAGAACAAAACGTCTCTGGAAAGTCGTCTAAATTCGAAAAGTTACACATTTTTGCTATTACCAACTCTAAGAATCTAAGGGAAGCGACCTTAAAAATAACATAAAACATGCATTTCAGAAACCCCTCTTTGTCCTACTATTAGAATTTGCATGTGTGATTCGGCTTGCCATGATAAGGTACACTGCTCCGTCGATTTAGTAGAATGAGTTTGAGTCTAAAGAAAGCACAAGACAGTACAATGTAGTCTGTTGTGGCGAGAATCCAAGCCCCCGCTTACCGGTAAGGCATCAAGTCTCAAAACATTCACGCCTAAGTATGTTTGACAGAGTAAATATTATTCAATGACTAGAAAACGGCGCAAATATTAAGGATATTGCTGGAGAGTTCAAGGTAATACTTATATATTTATTTATTTATTTATCTATCTATATATCTATTTATTTACTTATTTACTTATTTTTTAGTTATTTACTTATTTACTTAGTTCCTTATCTATCTATCTATCTATCTATCTATCTATCTATCTATCTATCTATCTATCTATCTATCTATCTATCTATCTATCTATCTATCTATCTATCTATCTATCTATCTATCTATCTATCTATCTATCTATCTATCTATCTATCTATCTATCTATCTATCTATCTATCTGTCTATCTGTCTGTCTGTCTGTCTGTCTGTCTATTTCCAAATTTAAAATATTTTAAAATTGAAGCTTTTGAAAAAGAAATTTACAAAATTATTCATGATATATAATATTAACAAATGTATTTTTTACTTTTTATTTGTGTCGACTATATTTATGTTTCTATTAAATTTCACTGGCTTCTGTCTGATTGTCAAATTATATTAAATGTATTTTCTCTCTTTTTCTCCTTCTTCTGTTTTTGCTCTTGTGTGTTATTTATTGGTTTGAATTAAGTTACTTACTGTATTTAGTAAACTGTCCTTGTAAATTTTACGTTATATTATTGTTTAAGACCACACCGTACACGAGCCTGGCTCTTACGGTAGTGGCTAGAAACATTTTTGTTTTATAAATTTAACTTGTACTCATTAGCTAGCTTGTTAAATAAATACATTTATTTATTTATTTATTTTTTATTTACTTATTTATTTATTTATTTACTTACTTATTTACTAGTTATTTATTTATTTCCAAATTTGAAATATTTTAAAATTGAAGCTTTAAAAGAAAACATTTACAAAATTATTCATTATATATAATATTAACAAATGTATTTTTTTTTTTTTTACTTTTTATTTCTGTCGACTATATTCATATTTTTATTAAATATCACTGGCTTCTGTCTGATTGTCAATTTATATTAAACGTGTTTTCCTCTCTTTTTCTCTTTCTTCTTTTTTTGCTCTTGTGTGTTATTTATTGGTTTGAATTAAGTTACTTACTGTATTTAGTAAACTGTCCTTGTAAATTTTACGTTATATTATTGACTAAGACCACACCGTACACGAGCCTGGCTCTTACGGTAGTGGCTAGAAACATTTTTGTTTTATAAATTTAACTTGTACTCATTAGCTAGCTAGTTAAATAAATGTATTTATTTATTTAATACATTTATTCATTCATTTACTTATTCACTCAGCCACTTATTTACTTATTTATTTATGTATTTGTATATTTATTTACTTATTATATATTTATTTATTTTATAGATATATTCTAGGAAATAAAATTAATTTTTATTAACGTTGTATCAGATACATTTTTTATAATGAATTGTTTAGTCAACTGTCCGAAGACAGGTCTGACTCCCACAAGTGATACCAACATGGCACCACTTATGAGGCAACTAAGCGAGGAGATAATGAGGTAGGGCGGCCAGTTACTTTCCCTTTCCATTGCATACATCGCCGATTAGCTACATATTCCACTAACCAGACTTCAGATGTAAACAAACATTTGTTCTTCCTCTGACACATATCGTCAAGTGAGATTACTGCCTGATAATGTATCAGCCAGAAAAACAATCAGTGGTTGACATAATGAATTAACAACTCTTAAATACCTATTCTCGTATGATCGATGTTTTCCTGTCCATAACATCCCTCGACTTTCATGCTCTACCGCTTACCGATTGCAGGGGAGTTTTCCGCGTGTTTTATCCAAGTAGGTGAACATTGACTTTCTCCTATATCGACGGAGCAGTGCACTTCATTGTCCTCATCGTCTAGGCCTGAAGACCAAATATAAACATCCTGTCTTCGTAATTCTTTATTATAGTTACTGTTCATGCTCCTAATTTAGAAAATCAAAGTGAAGGTGATGGAAATAATCCTGTGTCAACCATTGATGTTCCTAGTTTAGACTCAATTAATTAAGGAAGGATTATTAAACTATGTTCTGTAAGACTTTTGTGCTCATTTCTGCTCAGAGAGGAAAAATGTCTTTAGTACAGAGGTGTGAAAATTATTAGAATAATCTTAATTTTAAAGTTTTTTTAATAGTTCCTTCACAAATATTCACTGAATTGATTAATATTGGTATATAATATTACTATACTCATATAGGATATATTTCCTACTAACAATGCCGGAAAGCATTGTCGTACATTGGTATTTTTCTTATTTTACAATTGTTATGGGAATTCAGAAAGTACTATATTATGTTGGCGGAATTGGAAACATCAAAAATTAATTAAGAAATGCTTTAAACAAATTGTTCTTTGCTTTCACATTGTTGTGAAGTTTCAAATGAACGTATACATCTGTTTTGTGCATATAATTTTTTATGTTTCCAATTCCGCCAACATAATATAATAATTAATGAATTCCCATAACAATTGTAAAATAAGAAAAATACCAATGTACAACAATGCTTTCCGGCATTGTTAGTAGTAAATATATCCTACATCAGTATAGTAATATATACCAATATTCATCAATTCAATTAATATTTGTGAAGGAACTATTAAAAAACCTTTAAAATTAAGATTATTCTAATAATTTTCACACCTCTGTACCATTCTGTGGTGAGTAATGACAAATTTCTAGGCATCTGATTTGTTTATTAAATTATATATTTCTATTTTGCCTTTCGAATTAATATGATCTCTGGCAACAACTTTCACAAAAGGGACAAGGCATTATACTTTCTTCTGAATGGTCGAAATCTAAATCTTGAATATTTAGTAAGAAATAAACTATCTACTTTTCAATGGTACAGCGCGATCGAAATGCATTCCAACGTAGCTGCCACACGAAATATTCCTGGTAGAAGCCAAGTAACCCATAAGAGAGTATTCAATGAGACAGAAACCCTCCCACATGTGCTTGGTTTTTGCCGTTAAGGAGAACATCTACGGAGTAACAGAGTGAGGAGTTACATTGCCAATGATTTCAGAGATAGTAAAATATGAAGTCTATGAAGAGGTGAACCTGCACTTCTACCACTGGATCACGTACAAGAGCAGACATTGTGGCCATCGAACGAGAAAAAAATAAGGGTTAGATTTCAGAACCCACAATGCGTTTAGGAAAATCTCCAGATCAAATTCTAAAGATTGATAAAGAAAAGAAGCAACACTATGAACCATGTTGTGACTGTATGAAGAAAAAACATAGTATTGATAGGTGGGAAGTTTTGGGGCTCTTTTTCGCTGCTCGGGGTGCAATCACAAGATTTACAGTGAATGTGTTCAAAAGATGAGGATTCATACTTAGTGTTTTGCAAGACATTGGTCTCCAAATTATATGAGAGTCGTTGCTTATTCTGCATAACCATTTGTAGAACCCGACTTTAATAAGAAATAAAATATATATTCATATGATGACAGTTGCCATAGCCATATCGACATTAAACTAGTTACTACATATTTAATATTTAGACAGCTATCCCCGTATTCGACTTTGTTTCTAATAATAATAATAATAATAATAATAATAATAATAATAATAATAATAATAATAATTATTATTATTATTATTATTATTATTATTATTATTATACACAGCATTCAATAGCCACACACACAGTTATGGCTTTTAAAGAATCCGGAGGTTCATTGCCATCCTCACATAAGCCCGTCATAGGTCCCTATCCTGAGCAAGATTAATCCAGTCCCTATCATCATATCCCACCTCCCTCAAATCCATTTTAATATTATACCCCCATCTACGTCTCGGCCTTCCCAAAGGTCTTTTACGTTCCGGCCTCCCAACTAACACTCAATATGCATTTCTCGATTCGCCCATACGTGCTACATGCCCTGCACATTTCAAACGTCTGGATTTTATGTTCCTATTTATGTCAGGTGAAGAATACAATGCGTGCAGTTCTGTGTTGTGTAACTTTCTCCATTCTCCTGTAACATCATCCCTCTTAGCCCCAAATATTTTACTAAGAGCCTTATTCTCAAACACCCTTAATCTCTGTTCCTCTCTCAAAGTTAGAGTCCAAGTTTCACAAACATACAGAACAATCGGTAATATAACTGTTTTATAAATTCTAACTTTCAGATTTTTTGACAGCAGACTAGATGACAAAAGATTCTCAAACGTATAATAACACGCATTTCCTATATTTATACTGCGTTTAATTTCCTCCTGATTCTCATTTCTATTTGTTACTGTTGCTCCAAGATATTTGAATTTTTCCACCTCTTCGAAGGCTAAATCTCCAATTTTTATGTTTCAATTTCGTACAATATTCTGGTCACGAGACATAATCATGTACTTTGTCTTTTCGGGATATACTTCAATACCTATCGCTTTACTCGCTTCAAGTAGAATTTCCGCGTTTTCCCTAATCGTTCGTGGATTTTCTCCTAACATATTCACGTCATCCGCATAAACAAGATTCTGATGTAACCCGTTCAATTCCAGACCCTCACTGTTGTCCTGAACTTTCCTAATGGTTTATTCTAGAGTGAAGTTAAAAAGCAAATGTGATAGTGCATCTCCTTGCTTTAACCCGCAGTGAATTGGAAAAGCATCAGATAGAAACTGGCCCATACGGACTCAGCTGTAAGTTTCACTAGGACACATTTTAATTAATCGAACTAATTTCTTGGGAATACCAAATTGAATAAGAATATATTATATGAAACTTCTCTCTTAACCAAGTCATATGCCTTTTTGGAATCAATGAATAACTGATGTACTGTACCGTTATTACTCCCATTTTTTCTCCAATATCTGTCGAATATGAAAAATCTTATCAATAGTCGATATATTATGCCTAGAACCACACTTTTGATCCCAAATTATTTATCTACATATGGAGTTAATCTTCTCAAAAGGATATTCGGCAAAATATGTATTGCATTAATTCTGCTGGAATTTGATCAATATCTGGAGACTTGTAATTTTCCAGGTTTTCTATCGCAATTTCGACTTCAGAAAATGTGGTTTCGGGTATAATTGACTCAGCAGTTTGTATTTGAATTTCGCCCTGATCCTTTCTATTAGGCATATGTATATTTAGTAGTCGTCCAAAATAGTTTTTCCATCTGTTCAGGACTGAATTAGAGTCTGCAAGCATGTCACCATTCTCATCCTTGGTCACGTTTACCCTTGCCTGATGTCCGTTCTTAAATTCCTTTATACCCTTATATAAATCTCGAATGTTTGTATTTTTACTATTTGTTTTTACCTCCTTCAGTTTTTCCTTCAAGTAATCTCTCTTTTTATTCCTAAATGTACGACTGTCTTCTCGTCTTTCATTGAAATAATTATCTCTATTGTCCTCAATTGAATCCTGTAAGAATTTTAGTTTTGCCTGTTTCTTTCTATCTACTACAATGGAACAATACAAAAAGAAACATAATTATAATAAGTAGCTCGAGTTCTAACATAATAGACATTATAGGGAAAAATGATGAAAAAGAAAAAGGGTAAAATAAATATCACTGGAATACCTATATGTAGAGAATACGTGGAAACATACAACACTTGCCATAACAGTAAGTTAGTGTGCAGCTCGTCATAAGATAATTTTCTAACTTAGATTTAAAAGATTTCAAAGTTCGGCAGCTCTTGACTTCAGGCAGCAGATAGTTCCAGTGACGAGAAGTAGCAACAGTGAAGGATGAGTACAGAGATCAGTGGCGGCTCCTGCGTATTTTCTTAAAAGGAGGAAAGAAGTTAACAGCACGAAATGATACCTTCTTGAATAAAACATGCTACAAATTAGCCTACACGCATACATTTAAGACCAGGTAGTGTTGGGGTTTGCCTTCCCTTCCGTATAGCAATAATCTGCTCTTGTAAACTGAGTTTCTTAAATTTTACAAAATATATTATGTTTTCACTTCCAATCATTATTGAATAATTGCACAAATTAACAATTACAAGGAAATTCACAACCTCGCAGCATTTCTCACGCACAATACAGCATCACACGTGTTGGAAGAGATTATAGCTACTAACACGTAATCGGAACCGTTTTACGGAAATGGAAATGGGAAATAATGTGAAGAAAGCGAGAACACTGCACCCAACCACGTGGTCTGTGTTGCCACATGTACATTTTACAAGATCAGTATCACATGCTTTTGAAGAATGTCAGGTCTTGTGGCTGTTGCCCTGTCTAGTAGACAATCAATGGAAGTGAATTTCAGGGACCAAAAGACCTGCGATACTAACGTAGAACAAACTACTTCCTCTTTGTTTTATATAAACCCAACTTTAACTTCCAAATATCCTTGAAAGATTCAAACCATGAATAGTAGCCTATATAAAGTGCAATGAATAATATTTATTTATAATTTAAAAAAAAGTTTATATGGTATCTTTCATAGCTTTGCGTTAAAACTCTTTTTATTGTGTCTCCTCCTAGATGTGTTATAGTCTGGTTGAATGCAAAATCGTTAGATGGCAGCGGTAGCGAGCTTACTGAATGACTAGTCGGTTTCTATTTCCCGCCCATGCGCTGATTCAGAGGAGGATCTCCTCCCTCTCCGTTCATTTACTTGCTTTAAAACTCTGCTTCTTTCTCTGGCCGCTAGTGCGCTGTTGTCTATGTGTGTTAACTGCAGTAAAGGAGGAATGAATTGACTTTCCTCTACACCAGCCGTGGCGAAAATGCCATCGTGCGCCGAGCCACTGTGTAAGCTGCAACGTGCATAACACCTATGGAGGGAGGCGGACACCCGAAGGGGAAGTGAAGCAACTGTCTGACTTATTAACGGTTTTTCATTTTTCTTACGTCAAGCACTTAAATAAAATTATATACAGTACAAGGCTACAAACTAATGTTTAGTACTTGTGAAGAAGAAAGAAATGAACATGAAAAGATAGGACACATTATCACAACCTAAAATTGTCTTCAGAATGTCTCTGCGACAGAGTTTCAAAATCAGGGATTATGTCACTTACTGCCAGTCGTACTTGATCACGAAGGTATTTGTCTGTCAGTCGTGATCTAAATTTGGTTATTACTATTTCAATTGTTGAAAATAATTTTTCACAAACGTAAATTGTAGCGAACATGGGTTCAACAGAGCAAGCGAAAGAACGAAGCTTCGGATATTTACTTTTTGGCAAATATTTGAAAAGTTCAACATTTGTCAAGTCCTTACATCTAGCTTTCATTTAACATCACATTGTAATTCTGTGAGTTTAAAGTGAAGATCTAACCGCATTATTCGTACATCTGTTGAAAAAGGATCGACGTACAGAGATGATGATGATGATAATAATAATAATAATAATAATAATAATAATAATACTTAACCTTTTAATGTTTCATCAGTAACATGTAGTAACTTATAATGCCTTTTTATGTTATACAACGGTTTTCCTAGTAATACTTGTGAATAAATCATACATTTAATATTCTCATCGTATTGTCAGCAAAAAAAAATGCATTCTCCCATCCTACTTGAAACTTTCGTTTTTATGGAGGTACATGGTTTCGAGAGAGACATTGCGACGATACGCTACTAGCAGGTCAGAGACAAATACAAATTGAACGGAGTTTGACTCCAGTGAGTGAGAGGGTGGGGGTTGTAGGTAGGAAGCAAGGGAAATGCACTGCGAGCCACAATGTGCTCGTGAGTCGCATTTTCGCCACGGCTGCCTACACAAACAATCTCGCATCTTTCGCACAGTTTTCTAGCAGCACATGAGGGCGCGTCGTTTTAAAACTCGATCAACCGAGGTTTTCTTTATAGCTGGGAACTTGAAAATTATCGAATCTTCCTCGAATTTCAAGGCACATATTTTATTTGCTATTTACTTTCAAAAGAAAAAAAAATGTGAGGAGGACGTTCTTCCCTTCCCTCCCCCTAGGAACCGCCACTGACAGAGATGATATGTGGAGTGGTAAAGTATTTCTAGCGTGTTATCGCATTTTGATCGAGAGAGTATGGAAACGGACGAATAAACAAGAGAAGACTGAAGTGCGCCGAATTCGATGTAAGAAAGAAAAGAGTTCAAATTTCTTCCTTCATTTTGCAAATTATTATTTCTCCTGTGACATAATATAACTGTTGTAGATTTAATAAAGTTTCTTGTTGGAATGAATTTGTCACAGCTCCGTTTACATACTGTACGAGTATGATGTGTAAAACACGCAATTTTGCAAGTTTCCTTCCCTATTGTTTGTCGCGAAGAAAAGAATTATGTCAGCAGCATGGGCAATCAATCGATAAATACCAGCACCATCCCCTCGGTGATGACTCACGTCATGCAGTGGACCACTCGAGGTTTTGAGCTAAGGTCACGCGGACATCTCAGCGGAGGGAGAGCCAACCAAGGTGGCTGTCAGCCACTTGTATCCGATTGCATAAGCATCGCAGACTGGAGTTATTCCCAGTCGAAGAGCAGAAAATGAACCAAGTTCCGTCTTTAAGTTATAAATACCATTAGAGTATAATAACGTGGCCTAATACTGATAAAAGATGACATAAATCAATGTGACTATTACACTCTTACTACGTCATACTACTTTTGACCAATAAAACGGTACGAAAGGACGTATTTCAACCAATCATGGCTGCTTATCGCACAATTTTATCGCGTCCCTAGCATTTGTTTAATTTTATCGCGTCCCTAGCATTTGTTTGTTTGCCAACATTTGAAATTGCGCTGGTCTGGAAGTCAATATATATATATATATATATATATATATATATATATATATACAAACCACTCCAGTTGATGCACAGCAGTTTCAAATATGACTCGCATTGGCATTCAAGAACAAGAATTAATAAAAATCACTGATCATATCTATGCACCTTCTGAAATCCGATTTACAAATAAATGAAGAGCACCATTCGGAAATCCTGAATAAGTTGAATACACCATGTAGGCCTAAATCAACGAGTTCCACTTCTATTACGCACACGTCCAATATAACATCAATTGAACCACCAACCACATTCAAATTTGAAAATTGTACATTCAATAATTATTCCTTTTAAAATTATTCATGTTTATTTTTTATGTCATCGTCGTTAATTAAAACTTTTCTAACACTTGTGTATATTAGTTAGGTTATGTTACAGCTTCTGCTATATGATATTTTGGATAGTCACGTATCCGAGATTGTTTAATATTAAGATTTATTGAAAATCATCTGTCAAGTGACGTTGATTACTGGGATTCGGATAATTGAAGTGGAATGTTGCATTTTAATAAAAATGAAACTGAATCAACAAAGTCTTCTTGACTAGTAACATTGCCATCGTGTATAATAGATCGAGAACTTCTCGACGACAAGGCATTGCTCACTACTGCCATCTAGCATGCATCTAGCGTAATATTTGTAATGTTGAGATGGTACAATAATACATTTGAAGACAGTTGTATTTTCGTAAGTCAATTAATATTTTATTGTATTGGAGTACTTCGCTACTTCTAATCTTTATATACTTTCTACTAATCGTGTAATAGTCAATTAAATCCCACTCGAGTTTCGATTTTCTCTAGATAAATCAAAACGTCTAGTGAGATTACTGTTGACTATTACACTTTTACTACGTCACACTACTTTCGACCAATAAAACGGTAAGAAAGGACGTCTTTCAATCAATCATGGCTGCTTATCGCACAATTTTATCGCGTCCCTAGTATTTATTTAATTTTATCGCGTCCCTAGCATTTGTTTATTTTTATCACTACCCTAGCATTTGTTTCTTTGTTTGCCAACATTTCAAATTGCACTGATCTGGACGTCAAAAAAAAAAAAAAAAAAACAGAAAATTACAAACCACTCCAGTCGTTGCACAGCACTTTCAAATATGACTCGCATTGGCATTCAAGAACAAGAATTAATAAAGATCACTGGTCATATATGAAGATCACCATTCTGAAATCCTGAATAAGTTGAGGGATACACCATGTACGTCAACGAGTTCACTTCTTTTACGCATACGTCCAATATATTTTATTTATTTTAGTAGGTTATTTTACGACGCTTTATCAACAGCTTAGGTTATTTAGCGTCTGAATGATATGAAGGTGATAATGCCGGTGAAATGAGTCCGGGGTCCAGCACAGAAAGTTACCCAGCATTTTCTCATATTGGGTTGAGGGAAAACCCCGGAAAAAACCTCAACCAGGTAACTTGCCCCGACCGGGAATCGAACCTGGGCCACCTGGTTTCGCGGCCAGACGCGCTGACCGTTACTCCACAGGTGTGGACACGTCCCAATATAACATCAACTGAACCACCAACCACTAAAACATTCAAATTTGAAAATTGTACTTTTAATAATTGCTTCTTTTAAAATTATTCATGTTTATTTGTTATTTCATCATCGTTAATTAAAACGTTTCTTGTTTATTTCTTCATCCTCAATTAAAACTTTTCTAACACTTGTTTATATTATTTAGGTTATGTTTGTTATAGCTTCTGCTATGTGATATTATGGATAGTCACGTATCAGAGATTGTTTAATACTAAGATTTATTGAAAATCATCTGTCAAGTGACGTTGATTATTGGGATCCGGATGATTGAAGTGGAATGCAAATGTTTTAATAAAAATGAAACTGAATCAACAAAGCCTTCTTGACTAGTAACCGTCCACAGATTTCAATGAAGATTCCATAGTTGGCACAACTGATAACAAGAAAACATAATCATAAAACACTACTGCCATCTAGCGTAATGTTGAGATGGTACAATAATACATTTTAAGACAGTTGTATTTTCGTAAGCCAATTAATATTTTATTATATTGGAGTACTTTGTTACTTCTAATCTTTATATACTTTCTCCTAATCGTGTAATAGTCAATTAAATCCCACTCCAGTTTTGATTTTCTCTAGATAAATCTACTCATGTTCCACTCGCAGATTTATCGATAAAATCAAAACTTCTAGTGAGATTATTGTTGACAAAGCGTGGATTATGAGGGAGGATCATATTTATAACGAGTTGTTTTGCAACACGACTACAGTGTCCAATATTCATGCTTCACACGTAACAAAAATACAGTAGATATAAGTATATCCATGGAGAAAAATCAAGAAGAGAATGAGTACAGCAAATTATAGAAATGAGGAAGATAGAGACAGAAGGCGGGGGAGCTGACTGAAATTGTTTTCAAACATGATGCATTTACAGATACTGAAAACAAAGATTCTGTAACCACCAAGCAAAAGGAGGAAGATTGGAAAAAAACTTACTGCAGACTGTAATTCCATAAATGTAATTCTAAGAAATTGATGAAATCTGAAGTTGTGTTATGAAAACAAAGAATCAGGAAACATAAATAACTTTAGCTGGATATACTTTGATAGACCACACAAGAAATGGGGACAAAAAAAAGAAACAAGTATTAGATGATAAAAATATTTCAGAAAGAATCAGACATTACAAGCAAAATCGAATATAACGTATACCAGGAATGGATGAGAACAGAATTCCTCTACAAATTTTTAATTATCGACCGGAAAGAAAGAGGTTAGAAAATCTTTGAAATGTCTCTTTTATTACAGATTTCATTTCGTGTGCTCTAAAGCAGGGTTGCCAAATTAATATCTCTCGGGGGACAAATTTAATTTAGGCAACTTCGTCAGCGGAAAGACCATGTCTTATGTTTAATTATATTAATTCCAAAGGAAAAATATAAGTATACAATTTAATAAACAAAGATCAGATGCCTAGAAATTTGTCATTACTCACCACAAAATAGCAATAAAGAAATTCCTCGTCTCTGAGCAGAAATTAGTACAAAAATCTTCTGCAACATAGTTATTATAACTCTTCCTTAAATAATTGAAATTCTGCCTTGTACACACACTGTTTAATGAGAACATTGTGGTTTCTGAATACATGGGAAGCCAGTGATTTAAAATCCACTGCTAATTGTGAAGTTGCTACTCGAAGAATAAGTGATAATATGGCGAATGTCAGGTCATCTATGGCGAATCTTCGGCCTCATCTCGCCAAATAAGATTTAGGCCTAGCAATTCGATCGACGCTAAATAACATATTAGTAAATACTGTACTGTGTATTTAAATAACAAATTAAAATAAACTGTTAGCGTGTGAAGACAGTACTAAGCACAGTAGTGTGTTGTCTTTATACAGGGGCATCATTTTATTTTTACTAACATTTTTAATATTAACCTGGCTATATCTTTGGATCAACGCCGTTTGCTACCCCCTTCCACGACTGGAGTTCGATGATACTGGCGTAATAATATAGAAACAAATAACTTTACTAGGTATATGGGGGAAGAAAAGTAATTCATCCATTTACGTGAACTAGAAAATATCGCGCTTTTGAGTTTGATAATTTTCATTAGGTTTTCGTTTAATCAAAACACAGTATAGTATTAACAATGAGTGTTTTTACTCACGGACTGAGCTGTCCATGTGGACGTATTCATTATGCAGTGTATATTATACTGTCTACAGTACATTAGCGTACACTATAGAGAATGAAGTTAAATTGAAAAATAATCATAATATGGATAATAATTAAACACATTTTTGAAAATTGTGGCCGTTCATTTCGATACAGGCTTCAGTTCTAATGCGCATATCATCGCACTATAGATTATTGTACCTAATCTCAATTACCAGTTTCATCCTTCGTAACTAGTAACTCATGCTGAAATAATTCTGTACCTCTCTATAAAAGAGTACCTTACATACTGTACATTCAATCTTCACTTCCGCCCGATCCGAAAAGATAAAATTACTCAGACATACTATCTACTGTCCGTCCAAGTCGTTATGTCGTAGGGTCGTAGTAAGGGAGGAAATCGCGTGACAGTTAATTACTTAACTAGGCCCTTTATTTAAGTTGTTTTAAACAGTTGTATAATATTACGTAGACGTCCAATTCCTAACAGAAATTAATGTTCTCACAAAAGAACTAAGACAACCCAGCCACTAGCTGGCGAATAAAAGCTGGTGAAAGAAACCGGGATACGACGTAGTCAAATGGACGACAGTACCTGTGCGAAAATGATGAAAGCTCTTTCGTCACTGGAAAACGAGAACATATTTTTGGAACGTACTGTTTACTATGACCGTAAGGCTACTATGACTGTATATGCTGTCTTGGACCTGTGTGCAGGACGGTTGAACTTCATTAGTAGAAGGGGTGGGAGTGAAGTACATTAAAAAACTCATGTACAATAAAAATTGAAGTAAAAATAAAATGATGTCCCTGTACAATATAAAGCAATCCTTCACAAAAGCTAAGATGTTAAGAAACAGTAAATAATCCATCCCTGAGAGTCAGGTTTACGGGAGCGGATATTATTATTGTTATTTCCACGGTGTTATAAATCCTTTCTTCTTAACCATTTCGTCTTTTATTTAGTTTCATCAGTTCATCACTTTTAGATTATAGTTGCAGGGAGCTTACTTCGCTCTTTCTGGAAATTCAAGACAAGTCCAATGTTATTAGAAGACATGTTTGAAGTTTTAAAAGAGAATATCGAACACTGAGAACGTATAGGACTGTAGCCTATAGGCCTGTGCACTGTAAACTTCTGAACCGTCCCCATAAAACAGAATATTATGTCGGTACAGAAGCAAAACTTATTATTTTAAAAAGTAAAGCTCAACTTCACGTAGCCGGAATAAATCAGGTCGCGGGCCCTAAAGCACCATCTGGTCTAGAATCCTGAAAGACAGGGATGATGAAGATGATTATGATGATATAACCCAATATATAAAATAAAGAATTATACGCATAATTACACCCCGTGTTCAATTTTGAACGAGAGCTTCTGGCACTTGATTCTACAGGGTGATTCGTTTCGGTATGCATAAAATAAAAATACCGTAAAACATTAACTACTGAACTTTATTTGTTGAAACTTTGTGCATACAACACTGAAAGATGGGGGATTCCTCAAAGCTCAACATGACCCCCATTGCGCACCCTCCACAACTCATAACGGTGATGCAATTCAGTCCATGTCCGTTGTAACATAAGAGGGGTGATTTGTTGAAAACTGGAGTAATTTTTACTCTCAGATCATCAATGTACATAAACTTAGAAACGTTACTATTTGCCGATGATCAGGTTTTGATTTGTGCTTCCGAAGATGACCTACAAATGGCAATATTTAAATTAAACAAAATTAGCAAAGAAAATAGCTTAACTGTATCGGCTACTAAAACAAAAGTGTTAGCTTTTAGAGGATTAGAAACAATTAGAGCCAAAATCGTGTTGAATGGAAGACTGATAGAACAAATTAATACTTTTAATTATCCCAGCTGCAATATTTCATATGCAAGAAGAGAAGATTTTACAAATAAAATAAACAAATTTAATCATTTCTGTGGGGTAATAAAAAGAACTTTAAAATACACTAGCAAAGAAACAAGATTAAAATTTTATAAAGTTATGGCAGTCCCTATGTTGCTGTACGGCTCTCAATTTTGGACTCTTACTAAATCCGAAGAAAAAAGAATCGAGGTGATAGAAATGAGATTTTTGAGGAGTATAGCAGGTTATACTCTCTTAGACAGGAAACGCAATGAAGACATCAGACTAGAACTGAATGTATTCAATTTAATTAAAAAACTCACAGAATATAGGTATAAATGGAAGCAACACGTTGAAAGAATGACTCAAGACCGTATTCCTAAATTAATATTCGACTACAGACCAACTGGTAAACGAAACATAGGTAGACCCAGGAAAAGATGGCTTCAACAATTTTAAAATTTATATACTTCATCATCATCATCATCAATGTTCCTGGGTTTCTGTGAATAGACAATGTCTTTAACAAAACCCCACACGAAGAAGTCAGGAGGGGTTAGATCTGGAGAGTTTGGGGGTCAAGCCAAGAGATAGCAGCTTCTCGTACTGGATTTCGTCTGCGACCTCCTGCATGTCTTTTTTTTTTAACACAGAACCTGTTTCTACAAATATTCGATACCACAACATTACGGAATAGTATTTAGGTACATTAAGAACACTCATGTCGAAATTCCCTTTGAACTCTTTTAACACTCTCAAATTTAGCATATCAAAGAACACATTGTGACCGCTGTTGATTTGTAGTTTATTTCGCCAGCATTATCACCATACTTCGAGACTTTGGACCCGATACAATAAGTTTATTGTGCATTCACTATAGGTTATTGACTCGCTGCAGGTAGATAGAGATGTGTTGAGGTAACAACGTTGCTATTTAGAGTAGAGTACGGTAGTATGGGGAAACACATATGTACATTCTGAAAGTAAATATACATTACACAATGATAATATCAAAAGAATGTGAAAAGCATTTATTCTCCTGTCTTTTATAAGCATTTTTGTTTAATTATACACAGTGTTAATGGTGGAAACAAGCATGTAGCAATTTTATTTTTTTCATTTATCCTATTGGTCGTCTTTAGGAAGTGCAGTTACAGTACCGAATTGCAATGTACTACAAGATATATTTTCAGTGTCTCAAACGTAAATCTTTTCCGGTTAACTGCCAAACGCAGTTTGTACTGTGACAAGCAGCGCTCTACGTCGCATGACGTGATAGGAGCAAAACGAAAAAACCTAACATCATTGCAGTCTCCAAGAGACAGTCCTTTATTCTCGCGTGACTCTATGTCCACTAATTTGCTGTTTATGTTACACAATGTTTCATATCCGTTATTTTTGCATAAAATTGATTTCCACTTCTGTTTTACACGTTCAGTAACCGGTGTACTTGGTGTCTCATTAATTCTCTTCATCATTTTCTAAATTAATTTGAGGACTTCCGGCATCTCTTTGTCTGACTTTTCTAACCGTGTAATAGTTTCAGACACAGGTTGTATGAAAACCAAATTATTCGTCAGAACCTTCAAATCCAGAGCGTTTTCCTTTGCGTATTTGTTGTCATTCATTCTACAGTACCCCCACCCACTGTACGCTTTACCTCTATAATCTTTTCGCTGTAAGAAAAATTCTAATGTAAACAATAGCACGTGACTGAAGTGAGTCTTCATTGGCCACTGTTTGGCGCCATAGATTCTCAGTACGTGTTCCCGCCTACTGTTGTACATTCTGTTTCATGTTAAACATTTCCCGTTACTGGTCAAGTAGACCTAACCTCACTACTATGCATTCGTTTGCTTAGGAAACATTTACTTTATAATTATTATAATTAAAACTCATTTAACTTATTATATACATTTAAGACTATTTGTTTTTCTCCGCTTTTGAGAGAGTTTCCACTCTTATGTTTAATAACCACACACACCGAGGAAGCCATACTTCAGTACCACGTGATTACGTGAACAACTACGAGCTCAAGTAACGCCAGCTTGTTACAAGAACAGACTACCTCAGTATTACTGTTGGTATTCATCCGCGTTCATAGTACATAACAAAATATAAAAGTAGCTTTTCTTTCACATAGCGTTTTACATATGAGTGCAGTTATGTTTCATCGTATTTAACAACTAGAATTCAATGTTTTATTTTCAAATAATACAAGATTATGATTTCCAAATACGAACTATATTCTCCTGCATGTGAGTGTTTCGTCTGGGAGCCAATCACGGGTATGACAGCAACGTGCTTGTGTTTACATTAGAATTTTTCTTACAGCGAAAACAGTATATACTCAGTACGCCGTTATGCGGATTTCCCACTGAACTGCTCTATTGGGTCCGAAGTCTCGAAGCCTGATTATCACCTTCATCTCACTCATACGCCACACAAACATAGTAGTTGATAAAATGTCGTAAAATAACCAATTAAAAACAACTCCAGTAAGCAAATTCCTGGGGCACTGGTATGCGTCTTTGAGGTGCATCTCGATGCAGGGCGTTCTGCTAATTCTGATATGCGATGCGGGGTGGCAGACAATGGAGCAGCTCCGGCATCGGATTCAATTCTCAATTTAGTTTTTTATCTCCGAGTGGTCAGTGAGGCTGCAAACAGCTGTAGCTGAGCACAGCGATATAGCCTGACAGAGAAGATAAGACTGCCTTCGCTTGGAATATTCCAGACGAACACACCGAGTCCATTCTGCCTGTCTATCTCTCCGGCGCGGCGGATGGATACACCTTTCCTTCTTTAGCTCAATAAAACTTCAAAACGTCACTATTTCTACCTTCGCAAAAATCTAGAGGCGATTGTTCACTCTGGAAACAATAGAAAATTATGTTTCCATCTTCGTCTTCTGTTGACGATTTAAGATGCATTCTCAAATAAAATTGGCAATACTCATAAAAAAAATATTAGTTAAAGATGTTAAGAATACATTGAGGAAAAATTTGAATTTCCTTAAACGTTTGGGTTAGATATTTTTTTTTAATTTAGACTATACATCTATCGTGCTGCATTTAAGAAGCTTCCGTATAAACTTTCATATAATTTATTCCAAAATTATATAAATTATTAACGTTTTGTAAATTCAAATTTTATTTTGACAAATCACTACTACTCTTCCTACAAATTCCAAAACTGTTGTGAGAAATTTGCTTCACACACCTTCCAAACTCACTTAAAAAGCTCGCTATTCATCTTAGATCAATGATGTCAAAGCAAGCGCATTTATCTGGCCTTCACGTCGTGCGCGGGCATTAAGCGCTAGGTATGCTAAGAGGAATAAGCAGCCTGTTGGATTAAGAAAACAGTGATGCACAAATTTCAAACGGAACGTGAAATTTTATGTCGTTATTTTTATATGGCTTCTGTCTGTTTGTTATTTTCTATATTGTCTGTAAAACAAAAGCACTAACACCTATTTCTTAATATTGCAGTTGTGTTTTAAACGTTAATAACATAATAAAGAAGGAATATTCACACAAATTCCATAATAACTACAACTATACCGTACTAAGGAATTAAACACATCATTCATAAAGAAAGTGTTATCCCAAAGAAAGACACTGAATATGACATGATAAGTTGAAATTGATATTGATGGTATCTTTATCATTATAAAAGTAATCAAAACAATATTATAGTACAAAGCAAAGTTGTCTAGGTATATGTTTTAACTATAACTAATATTACATAATGAAACTCTTATCGCATTAAGCTTTTAGGTTATATTGGTGCGCAACTTTCTGCTATCAGAACATTAAATTATCTCGAAATCTGCTCAAGCTATAGAGCTGACGTTTTACCAACACATAGGCACATATCTTTTGTTTGTGATGTAACAGTATTTGCTTTGTTAATTCAATTCCTTACTAATATTTTATATGCGAATATTTTCAAACATTTTAATACACTATCTTCAGTACTACGTATTTACGATATATTAGATTTACGAAAACATTGTTTTAGTACCTGTAAGGCTACTAAACAAACATATCTGAAAATTTCACTTTTCTGTAAAAAAAGTTGAGAAAATATTCCCTTTGAATAAAAAAGAAAACTTGTGAAAAATGAACATAAAATTAAAACTTACATTCTTATAATGCACTTATACTTCTCAGACAAATCTAAAAATTAACATTGATACAGTTTTAATAAATTCTCTTCCCTTTATCTATTGAATCAGTGTTGGCCATCCCTGTATAAAGCTCGACCAAGCGGCATATACTACCTCTTTCGTCTGCCTCTTTCCTTTCCGCTGTAAAGCGCTCAGGCTCTCCTGGGCTCTAAAGCGCGCGCTTGCTCCTACGGGCATCAGCTGACATCACTGTTTTAGATTATTCTACAACAGCTAGAAAATATATAGGAAGAACCGTAAATAATGTGATTAATTTCACGAGGTTGTTCTTTGAGATATTTCAAACAAAAAAGTTTAATACAATTTTGCTCATTTTTGCTTCCTTTCGGAGATAAAAAATTGTTTCTTATGAATCATTTCATGTCATGTTCTGGGAAAGCCATTGATATAACCCAATATGCGCAATCTGTTTAAGAGAGCAAGTAGAAATTGAAAATAATACGAATTTGTCTAACATATTAAGGAATGATAATAAAAATAAAACAGATACAGATAAAAAAAATAGTGACATTCTGCTTCAGTATAATTAGTCGAAGGAAGATTCTCTCTTGTAGTATCCTGGCACAAAGGCACGAGAAAGTGTTATTCTAACACAAGGAAATTATTACTAAAATGCTGCAGACAAAACATTGTCAGCATTGTATCAACTCTCGGTAACGGATTTTGTGGGCTCAAACATAATTTTCTAGTTTAATTTTAAACAGTGACAGTGTCCGTTAATCCCTGACATCACTAGGTAACGAATTCCAGAGGCGAGGTATTATTGGACCATCGGATCTGTGCCCCTACAGCGCTGTCGTCGTTCTTGAAAAAGTTAACGCCTGTACTCACTCTATTCCACCCGCTTTCCTCCCACCACGTTAAACAGCAGGCCACGAACCTTGCCGAATAGGGATGTTGCCAAACTTCCGTCAAACGGTGTCATAAGTTAAATAACTGGTCTTCCATGCTACAATATAATTTCTTTCAATCAAAATACATCTTGTATTTCTACAATTTTTAAACCTAAATCCCATATCTCGAATCACTTTCCGTAGCGTTTCTCTCCAACCTTGGAAATTATTGCTTCTCTCGCAACCTTCAGTAATTTCTTTAATGTCGGAACTTCTTTCTGCACGGTACAAAATTCGTGTACCTTTCTTCTTAAAATATACATCGGTTCATATCATCTACAAGAATTAAAGTTTCCCTTGGTCTGTTCTTCCCTGGTGATTCTAGCTTTTCATCTCCTGCACAGACTCCCTCTCTCCTGATTTTCTTTATTAGGTGCTCTGACCTTCCTATATACATTATATAACATGTTGCATTAGTATTAGTTAAGTAACTTTAATACTTAATCAACTGAAATAAAATAAGCCTCACCTGTGATCGCAGCTGCTCTTTTCGTTGCCTTATTTACAGCAAAGAGATATTGACCTGTTTTCGGCGTAATAGATCGACTATTGATCAGATTTTTTGTATTCGGCAGATAATGGAGAAAAAATGGGACTATAAGGGTACAGTACATCAGTTATTCATAGATTTCAAAAAGGCTTATGACTCGGTTAAGAGGGAAGTATTATATGATATTCTTATTGAATTTGGTATTCCCAAGAAACTAGTTCGATTAATTAAAATGTGTCTCAGTGAAACATACAGCAGAGTCCGTATAGGTCAGTTTCTATCTGATCCTTTTCCAATTCACTGCGGGCTAAAGCAGGGAGATGCACTATCACCTTTACTTTTTAACTTCGCTTTAGAATATGCCATTAGGAAAGTTCAGGATAACAGGCAGGGTTTGGAATTGAACGGGCTACATCAGCTTCTTGTCTATGCAGATGACGTGAATATGTTAGGAGAAAATACACAAACGGTTAGGGAAAACACGGAAATTTTTCTTGAAGCAAGTAAAGCGATCGGTTTGGAAGTAAATCCCGAAAAGACAAAGTATATGATTATGTCTCGTGACGGGAATATTGTACGAAATGGAAATATAAATATTGGAGATTTATCCTTCGAAGAGGTGGAAAAATTCAAATATCTTGGAGCAACAGTAACAAATATAAATGACACTCGGGAGGAAATTAAACGCAGAATAAATATGGGAAATGCGTGTTATTATTCGGTTGAGAAGCTCTTATCATCCAGTCTGCTGTCCAAAAATCTGAAAGTTAGAATTTATAAAACAGTTATATTACCGGTTCTTCTATATGGCTGTGAAACTTGGACTCTCACTCTGAGAGAGGAACATAGGTTAAGGGTGTTTGAGAATAAGGTGCTTAGGAAAATATTTGGGGCTAAGCGGGATGAAGTTACAGGAGAATGGAGAAAGTTACAGAACACAGAACTGCACGCATTGTATTCTTCACCTGACATAATTAGGAACTTGAAATCCAGACGTTTGAGATGGGCAGGGCATGTAGCACGTATGGGCGAATCCAGAAATGCATATAGAGTGTTAGTTGGGAGACCGGAGGGAAAAAGACCTTTAGGGAGGCCGAGACGTAGATGGGAGGATAATATTAAAATGGATTTGAGGGAGGTGGGGTATGATGATAGAGACTGGCTTAATCTTGCACAGGATAGGGACCGATGGCGGGCTTATGTGAGGGCGGCAATGAACCTTCGGGTTCCTTAAAAGCCATTTGTAAGTAAGTAAGATATTGACCTGTTTGTTTCTCTTCATCGCAAAATGCTATTACGTACTTGCTTAACAAATTTCTTTCGCCACTCCTTGCTACAATGTTCATGTTAAATTGATAACACTGGACCGCAAGTGCAAATAAACTGTCCTGCAAGAAGGCTCAAAATTGTGAGTAGTGGGGGAGAGAAAGGGAGAGAGAAAGAAAAGAGAGAGATAGGAATACAGGGAGAGAAATGAATTACAGAGGCTGAGTAGAAATTAGGGTTCAGTTCGCATATCTTACGGGGGCACAGATCCGATGGTCCGACAATAATCCTGCTGTAGAGGAGATTGAGTAAAGGGCCGTTCTGTGACAAGGAATACAAAGAAGAGATTGATGCCGAATTCGTGAAGTTATGACAAGGATAGAGAGCGCAGGGCTGAGGGTTTGAAATTCATTTTGTTACTGAAAACATAATAGTGTTCGGAACGCAACTCTTTAATCGCCACTGCGCTCCTAGACTTGCAGTTATTAGCGACAGATAATATTATTTGCTGTGGAGATGTTTACGCGCATTATGAGTGGAGAATTCAGAGTGCTGCATTGGAGTTAAATCGCTCGCTTGAACTCGGTCGAGTGTCCACACCCTCGAGTGAGATACGATCGGTCTTGATACACTCGTAATAAATAGAAGCACAGTACAAGGTCATCTCACCGACATGTGTTATCTTGTATGGAAGGCGACAGATAAGATA
This sequence comes from Periplaneta americana, assembly GCF_040183065.1. Taxonomy (NCBI): domain Eukaryota; kingdom Metazoa; phylum Arthropoda; class Insecta; order Blattodea; family Blattidae; genus Periplaneta; species Periplaneta americana. The sequence continues at coordinate 172,648,822 of NC_091126.1, read as the reverse complement.
CACATATGTTTTGCTCACACGGTAAAAATAAGGCTTTATTTTCTGCGTTCATGACAAACGTTTAATGGAACAGTCAATGGAACGTACCAAAACAGGAACATGAAGTTATAAATAAAATAGTATGAAAAATTCGATATACAGCTATTATTGCTAATTAATAATTATTCAATATTTGATTTACCACATATATAATATGATAGGTCCATACATACTGATTTAAACTATCACTGACTACATTGTTACTTTTTTCTTTAGACATCATCCTGATTGTGCTGTATTTTAATTGTCTCGTAATAATCTCTTTCTATTATCTAATATTATTTGAAATATATTAACATTCTATGTATTTTAGTTTAATTCTGCTACACAGTTTATTTCAGTGTTTAATTAATAGTTCATAGTATTTTGTTGTTTAATTTGTAAATAACTTTTGTATACATGTAACTCTCATCTAAATCAAATTGTTGGATTCTTTGTAAGTTCATGCATATGTATATACACTTTTTGCTGGTTGAGTGGAAGAGAAGGCCTTACGGCCTTAACTCTGCCAGCTAAAATAAATCATTATTATTATTACATAGTGTTCCGCCTATATACTGCGACAATGTAGAAACGTTTTACAAAATATTATTGATATAGCAGTAGATTAATAGCAATATTAGTACAGAGATAACGTCACAGAAAATATAATAAAACGAATAATCATGCTGCACAACTGTTACAGACGCAAAGATTGATACACTAATTAATTATTAGAGTTTATTATTATTATTATTATTATTATTATTATTATTATTGTTATTATTGTTATTATTATTACTACTATAAAACTTGATACAGTTCTTGCATTATCGCGATTGTGTTCTCCGTTTATAATAATTACATTTACATCCAATAACATCTATCAGATTTACCAAAAACAAAATCACTCCTGTGTGGGGAAAAAAAAAACATTTACCTACAATATTTATATTACATTTTAAAGAAAGTTTTGTAGTTGTAGTATGGAGAGGTTAGTTAAACACTGCAAAGTTTTGAAATGATAAACATCTATGATGTTACTACACAGTTTATCACTGTAACAAGAACGAATTTTTAACGCTCGGCTTATACCGTTCGAGGATTTATCGCTCGTGACAATTTTACCCATCATGAATGTGCGCTACCTATCGGATTATGCTATGAACTACTTGGCGCTCGAGCGAAAACGTCCGATGCAGACCTCTGGTGGAGATGTTACACCAGTTCTGTTGCAAATGCGTATAGTACACAATGGTAACTTTTATATTTCAATTTCCGTTATTCAGATCAGTTTTAATGCAGAAAGTAAACTAATAAACATGGCCATCTTCAAGAAAGGCCAGCCATGCATTAGCAAGAGATGCGGTGGGAGCAGTTCGTAAGGTCGACGAGGCAACTTGCCCTCTTTCACGTACTCTCCGCTCGTTTGATGGATACTAAATATGCCATTTCTGGCGCTTGGAATCACCGCTCTAAGAACCCTAGTGGAGAGGCATAAGAGCAGGTTTCACTGTGTACAACTCACCCCACCTACCCTCGTCTTTACATCCCTTACGGGTTATAGAAGTCGAGTTATTGCAACCCCATAATTTCGCACACGATTTATTGATGTGACACCCGTCAACAATGACCAGTGAGGCCTGTTTAAGGTCAAACAGCGCAACCCCTGCCACCCCCGTCCAACACTGACGTTGTGGCCACTTCCGAATTAGATGCGTTACCTCCCGTTTGCCGTGTTAGGAAGGAAGGGTTTTGATTTTGATGGATGCATCCAGTCTTATGAGAATTTGTTGACATTCCATCCTCGCACATTAACAGGGTTGACGAGTTTAAGGAAAGTGGTAGATAATCTTAAGACCATCAGTGTCAGCACAAGATTCAAGTCTTCGTCACGAACCTGCACAAAATACGGGGTTACTTTAGTCAAATCTTTGTGCAAATTTTTAATATGACTATTATACTTTTACTACTTCATAATACTTTTGACCAATAAAACGGTACGAAAGGACGTATTTCAACCAACCATGGCTGCTTATCGCACAATTTTATCGCGTCCCTAGCATTTGTTTAATTTTATCGCGTCCCTAGCATTTGTTTAATTTTATCGCGTCCCTAGGATATGTTTCTTTTTTTGCCAACATTTCAAACTGCGCTGGTCTGGACGTCACAAAAAAAAAAAAAAAAAAAAAAAAACAGAAAATTACAAACCACTCCAGTCGATGCACAGCAGTTTCAAATATGACTCGCATTGGCATTCAAGAACAAGAATTAATAAAGATCACTGGTCATACCTATGCATCTTCCCTGTAATACATAACACAAGAAGAAATGTCCCAACTCTTTTGGCAGAACCTAAATGCCACACTACAGCTGGATTAAGACATAGTAGGAATTATGGACCAAGACTATACAATTCAGTATTGAAAAATAATCCAGACCTAAGCAATCTACTAATTCTTAAGTTTAAAAATAATGTGAAAATGTTTGTGTGATATTTGATAAATTTTATTATTATTTTAAGTGTTAATAGCATTATATGTTACTAATATTTATTGTATTTATCTGATGCATGTAACCTATAAGATAAAACATTGTAATAAATATATATAGATCACTTTCTTAATTAATAACAGTGTATATCTCCAATAAATGATTTCTTAGCTTCACCACAGATACACTTGATCGTACTTGTCACTATCTCTGTCACTAGAGAGTTATTGAAATTTATATTTTCCCCGCCATTCAAAAAATATTTTGATATGATACCTCTTGCACAAAAGGGGAGATCTATAACTGAAACTTGATTAATATATTTCAGTATTATTTGTATTTATCCTGGTAATAATGAACAGTTTGACTCGTAGACATTTTGATTTTCAGCATTAACTTCCCATGATTGTATGAGAAGATTTGAAGAGAACGGCAGTTACGTAGACCTTCGACTCCCCCTTACTACCAATATTGCATAACACAATGTCAATACGGCGGTTGCTGTCGTCTGCGATACATCGAACTTTTCTGTTGGTTTTCGAGTTCATTTTTTTTTTCTGGTTATTATATGCTTATTTAAGTTGTGTTAACTCTCGCTAGTGGTTTTATATGTTATTTTATCCGTCTTAGTATTTATTTTATTATTGTAAATGTTTTTGTTTTATTACTAATATTATTATTATTATAACTTACTTACTTACAAATGGCTTTTAAGGAACCCGAAGGTTCATTGCCGCCCTCACATAAGCCCGCCAGCGGTCCCTATCCTGTGCAAGATTAATCCAGTCTCTATCATCATACCCCACCTCCCTCAAATCCATTTTAATATTATCCTCCCATCTACGTCTCGGCCTCCCTAAAGGTCTTTTTCCCTCCGGTCTCCCAACTAACACTCTATATGCATTTCTGGATTCGCCCATACGTGCTACATGCCCTGCCCATCTCAAACGTCTGGATTTAATGTTCCTAATTATGTCAGGTGAAGAATACAATGCGTGCAGTTCTGTGTTGTGTAACTTTCTCCATTCTCCTGTAACTTCATCCCGCTTAGCCCCAAATATTTTCCTTAGCACCTTATTCTCAAACACCCTTAACCTATGTTCCTCTCTCAGAGTGAGAGTCCAAGTTTCACAACCATACAGAAGAACCGGTAATATAACTGTTTTATAAATTCTAACTTTCAGATTTTTCGACAGCAGACTGGATGATAAGAGCTTCTCAACCGAATAATAACACGCATTTCCCATATTTATTCTGCGTTTAATTTCCTCCCGAGTGTCATTTATATTTGTTACTGTTGCTCCAAGATATTTGAATTTTTCCACCTCTTCGAAGGATAAATCTCCAATTTTTATATTTCCATTTCGTACAATATTCCCGTCACGAGACATAATCATATACTTTGTCTTTTCGGGATTTACTTCCAAACCGATCGCTTTACTTGCTTCAAGTAAAATTTCCGTGTTTTCCCTAATCGTTTGTGTATTTTCTCCTAACATATTCACGTCATCCGCATAGACAAGAAGCTGATGTAACCCGTTCAATTCCAAACCCTGCCTGTTATCCTGAACTTTCCTAATGGCATATTCTAGAGCGAAGTTAAAAAGTAAAGGTGATAGTGCATCTCCTTGCTTTAGCCCGCAGTGAATTGGAAAAGCATCAGATAGAAACTGACCTATACGGACTCTGCTGTACGTTTCACTGAGACACATTTTAATTAATCGAACTAGTTTCTTGGGAATATCAAATTCAATAAGAATATTATTATATATTATTATTATTATTATTATTATTATTATTATTATTATTATTATTATTATTATTCTTATTATTATTATTATTATTATTATTATTATTATTATTATTATTGTTGTTACTATTATTTCTATCATCAACATTATTATTTGAACCCTGTAAAATTTATGTAGACTACTGGACTGTACCCGAGCATGAGCATATGCTCATTTCGGGTATATATTCATATGTATCATTTCAAATGTAAATTGTGAATAAATTTGAATTTGAATTTGTATAATAAAATATCATATCAAGCAAGTAGCATTAATAGTTCGAAAATATATGACTTATGTACGAGAATAAAGCAAAAAATTAAAGTTACAGGGAAAAAATTAATGAAGACACCATTCGGAAATCCTGAATAAGTTGAGGAATACACCATGTACATCAACGAGTTCCACTTCTTTTAAGCACACGTCTAATATAAAACATTAACACCAACCACTAAAACATTCAAATTTGAAAATTGTACTAAACATAGAACATCCTTCTACTCTTCATCTTTCACCGTCTCTGCAGCTCGTCTCTGGAACTCTCTACCACAACATGTCAGAGATTGTCGGACATTGTCTAGTTTCAAAAATAAATTTAAATTGCACTTTTTGAACTAGATTCCTTTCAGTTATAAGCACTATTCTCTGCCATAGTTTTGTAAAAATATAGGCTATATATTTCTTTTTTCCTTCCTTTCCCATTTTTGTTCTCTTTATCAGCCGATGAATTTATTATCACAGCCTTTTTACCGTGAATTTTGTTTAATTTTCGTATTTCTTTTATTTTTTATTATTATTTTATTACATTCCATTTTGATATATTCTTCCTTACATCTTTCCATATTAACCATTTGTACTAAATGAGTTGCTTTCACTATTTTCCAATGTATTTTACTTTCTTTTTTATATTATGGTATTATTTTCATATTGTTTAGTGTCGATTTTATTATGCTATTATTATTATTTTTTTGTAATATGTTAGTATTCTGTTCTTTAACTGTTTGTTAAATTTTAACTGATTGTATACTTTGTGACTTTTAGAGTGTAAGAGAAGGCCCTATGGCCTTAACTCTGCCAGTATAAATAAAGAATTATTATTATTATTATTATTATTATTATTATTATTATTATTATTATTATTGTTGTTGTTGATGATGAGGTATCCATGTTTAAGTAATTGATTAACTAGCGGACTTACTCGTGTTAATTATGTAAGTTTGTGCGGCTTACAGCTGTTTCGGTGCTTATCACGCCATCCTCAGAGCCTACTATAATTTTTTCGCTGTAAGAAAAATCCTAATGTAAATAATAGCACGTGACTGAAGTGAGACTTCATTGGCCGCTGTTTGGCGCCGTAGATTCTCAGTACGTGTTCCCGCCTACTCTTGTACATTCTGTTTCATGTTAAACAATTCCCGTTACTCGTCAAGTAGGCCTAACCTCACTACTATGCATTCGTTTGCTTAGGAAACATTTACTTTATAATTACTGCAATTAAATTATTTTTAAATCTTATGTCTTCACAATGGACAGTTGAGGATACAGATACTTTAGTACCACGTTTTTACCTGAACAACAACGAGCTCAAGTGACGCCAGATTGTTACAAGAACAGACTACCTCGGTATTAGTGTTGGTATTCATCCGCGTTCATAGTACATAACAAAATATAAAAGTAGCTTTTTTTTAATAGCGTTTTACACATGAGTGAAGTTACTGTAAATGTTTCATAGTGTTTAACAACTAGGATTAAACTTTTTATTTTCAAATAATACAAGATTGTGGTTTCCAAATACGAACTATATTTTCCTGCGTCATGTGAGTGTTTCGACTGGGAGCCAATCACGGGTATGACAGCAACGTGCTTATGTTTGCATTAGGATTTTTCTTACAGCGAAAATAGTAGAGATCTCGGCGTCATCTCGAGCTTCTCTGCCTGTTATGTGGGTGTGTTTGATTGTTGATAGGTGTTAAACAGTGGAGTCAAATAGTGTGTGTGTAGTGAAATTGATCTGTGTGTTGAGAATTTGATCGGGGTGTGTTTTAGTGTGTTTGTATATTTCGTATTGTTAATCAATTAGTTATGTTCAAGTGTAAAAGTAGTGTACGCAGAATCAAAATGGATTATCCATGTTTGTTTAGTGAACATCAATCAAGCAAGCATTTTCGTTTACTAGCTACTACGGACTTGATTTCTATGCACTACTGAGTGTTCATTTCAAAGTGTTCATGACGTCACTGTTGATGAGTCAGCGATTTGAAGCGAGTTTCAGCTTTTGTGTCAAAGAAGTTGCCTATTAATCAAGGCGTTCAATTTGAACTTGAGAACGTGTATGGTAAAACTTGAACGTCGTAGCAATAGATGGCGGTCTGTACGGTCTGTGTGCCACCATAACCTCTTTCGAACTGTTTTGCGCGGCCAAGTCGTACGCAGGGTAATTGTTATCATCGGTTGCGTACGGCAACATTCCACAATACAAATCAAATGTTCCGTGTCCATGTTGACCTCGAAGATAATGTCAACAAATACGTCATTAATCGTCTTAACCCTCTCCCCATATCCCGATAGTAAGAAAAAACTCACCTCAGTATATGTTTCGAAACAGTTCACATTCCTGCCACTACCGGCGTTACCGCACGTATCGGTAAGTACTCTTCTGAATGAACGCCGTACTTGCTAGGCAACTTCTCTGGCAGATAAGTAATACACCTCTGCGGAATTGTAGGAAGATTCAATTCTCTAGGTTCATCGACTAGCCACGTGACGGCATACAGCGAGCCATGACACACTTTGAACTGAACACCCAGGATGTAGCTTTCGATCATGACTTCTGACGTCACATCCGGCTTTTTAGACAACTATTTAGTTCACTTTAGCCGAAACACGGCCTAAAATATATGTCACAGCTTTCTGTTCGTGTTCGCTGAGGTCAAGGACGGGGGCAGATCGATCGCGTGACGAAGGTAGACCAAATTTGGCGAAGAACGGAGCGGCGCTGTTGAGGCGTGGAATTTGAGAGAGACCGTCGCGGCGAGGACTGAGATCGGCTCCATGCTGCGGCATCAAATTGAAATGTCATGTCCGCTCGCAGCCGACGCCACAAAACTTGCCACACTTTCATTACGGGCTGGGCCGTTAACTCAGCGATAAAAGCTCAATATTAATTAACACCAAGTCCAAGCGTTAAATGCCCATAAATTCACACCCATTTTTCTTCTTTCCTTTTAAACGGATATAAATTTCCTCTCAAGAACGTTCATTTCGAGAGTCTCATATAGGATACAAGAAAGGACAACTGCTGAGGAGTTGCAGGGGGGGAAGCGTGACATCCTCCTCCCCCTCGGTTCTCCGGAAGGCGAGAAGGGATAAATTCCACAGTTACGAGAGATCTTAGTCTCTTCTATAAGACGTCGGACCTTCTCCATCATATATACGTTCGGTTTGTTAATATCAATTTAACGGTACCATATATCATATTTCTGTAGTAATATTTCGTGTCTTATTCAGCTCCCTTCTGCTGACCGATTCTCACCAAAGCAAAGTTACTGTCTGTGAGACTGGTATCCAGGGTTGGTCGCGTAAATTACGTCATAAATACTTTACGTGAAATACATGCAATAAACGTCGCGTAGAAAAACAATTTTTGCAAAATTTTCTACGCATATGTCCATAGGAAAATAATTTTTCAAAAATTTCTACGTAGCGTAATATTTTTGTGGAAGTAAAATATAATAAAAAAGTCATGACTACCATTTCTAAGCACTTATTTAAAATAGATTCATTTATTTTGAAATGGGCAGGGCATGTAGCACGTATGGGCGAATCCAGAAATGGATATAGAGTGTTAGTTGGGAGGTCGGAGGGAAAAAGACCTTTAGGGAGGCCGAGACGTAGATGGGAAGATAATATTAAAATGGATTTAAGGGAGGTGGGATATGAGGATAGAGAATGGATTAATTTTGCTCAGGATAGGGACCAATGGCGGGCTTATGTGAGGGAGGCCGAGACGTAGATGGGAAGATAATATTAAAATGGATTTAAGGGAGGTGGGATATGAGGATAGAGAATGGATTAATTTTGCTCAGGATAGGGACCAATGGCGGGCTTATGTGAGGGAGGCCGAGACGTAGATGGGAAGATAATATTAAAATGGATTTAAGGGAGGTGGGATATGAGGATAGAGAATGGATTAATTTTGCTCAGGATAGGGACCAATGGCGGGCTTATGTGAGGGCGGCAATGAACCTCCGGGTTCCTTAAAAGCCAGTACCGTATGTAAGTAAGTAAGTAAGTAAGTAAGATTCATTTATAATCACAGAAACGAAAATAATTCGAGTGCTAAAATGTAAGCCTAACATACCTACACGTAATTTGGATTATAAGCACTTTAAAAACATACATTAAAGTGTTTTAATTTAGCAGTTGTTAAATGTAATGATTACCCATCAATATCCTACTAAAATCTTACTTACTTATGGCTTTTAGAGAATCCGGAGGTTCATTGCCGCCCTCACATAATCCCGCCATTGGTCCCTATCCTGACCAAGATTAATCCATTCTCTATCATCATAACCCACCTCCCTCAAATCCATTTTAATATTATCTTCCCATCTACGTCTCGGCCTCCCTAAAGGTCGTTTTCCCTCCGGCCTCCCAACTAACACTCTAAATGCATTTCTGGATTCGCCCATACGTGCTACATGCCCTGCCCATCTCAAACGTCTGGATTTAATGTTCCTAATTATGTCAGGTGAAGAATGCAATGTGTGCAGTTCTGCGTTGTGTAACTTTCTCCATTCTCCTTTAACTTCATCCCTCTTAGCCCCAAATATTTTCCTAAGCACCTTATTCTCAAAAACCCTCAATCTCTGTTCCTCTCTCAAAGTGAGAGTCCAAGTTTCACAACCATGCAGAACAACCGGTAATATAACTGTTTTATAAATTCTAACTTTGAGATTTTTCGACAGCAGACTGGATGATAAAAGCTTCTCAACCGAATAATAACAGGCATTTCCCATATTTATTCTGTGTTTAATTTCCTCCCGAGTGTCATTTATATTTGTTACTGTTGCTCCCAGATATTTGAACTTCTCCACCTCTTCCAAAGATAAATTTCGTATTTTTATATTTCCATTTCGTACAATATTCTCGTCACAAGACATAATCATATACTTTATCTTTTCTGGATTTACTTCCAAACCTATCTCTTTACTTGCTTCCAGTAAAATTCCAGTGTTTTCCCTAATCGTTTGTGGATTTTCTCCTAACATATTCACGTCATCCACATAGACAAGCAGCTGATGTAACCCGTTCAATTCCAAACCCTCTTTGTTATCCTGGACTTTCCTAATGGCAAACTCTAGAGCAAAGTTAAAAAGTGAAGATGATAGAGCAACTCCTTGCTTTAGCCCACAGTGAATTGAAAAGCATCAGATAAAAACTGGCCTATACGGACTCTGCTGTAAGTTTCACTAAGACACATTTTAATTAATCGAACTAGTTTCTTGGGAATACCAAATTCAATAAGAATATCATATAAAACTGCTTTTAGAAAAGTCTGTAACGTCTCCAAAATAGCCAAAGTAAGATAATATACTCCTACATTGAGCACATTGTATAACGACAAAAACAAGCGATCACTGAGGCATACTTCCAAGCCTTTTGCACCCACACAATTATTGATAATAAAAATATCACGGTTCATCATATCATTTCGTTTAACACTTCCCTGAACTTCATTAATGACCGTGTTAGATTCTGTGGACAAGTTGACACAAATTGTATCCTGTTTTTTTTTCTTTTCTTTGTCTTTGTGTCTTTACTTCCGCATGTAACCAGAAGGTCATCGGACACCCACGTGCATACAGGCGACTTGAGTTGCTATTTCTCATTTACTAGAATGCTTATCCGTGTTCAGAAACTTAACTGACCAGATTCAATTGACATAAATGTTTGTGTCGTCACGCGTGATGTACACGGCGGTTAGGACGATTTTCTTATGGCGAGAAAGATACTATCATGGGTTTGAATCCCTGCGGTACAGACAGTGGCCTCGTTAGACTCTGTAGACAAGGTGTGAGAAGAGGTACTGCACTAACAAGGGGGTCGGAAAAGGGAAATGATTGGACTCATTGCAAGTGGTAGCCTCTGAAAGCTGGATTCCAATGCACTTTTTTGCTATGTGCAGACGGTCGGCCTTTACAACAACGAAGATCGAGAAAATGGTAGACTTACATACTTTCTTACTATACTTTTAGGACCATTTTCATTGCTGGTGGACACTTTTAACAAGTCATTCCTCCAACTAACGAATAGTTCCAAACCTGGTGGTTCCAATAAACGTAACTTCCCAGAGCACATACTGTACTAGCAAAATATATTTTCCCTACTTATTCATTTCCCAATTCTTCTTTCCCAACCTCAAAAGCTTCACATTTGTTCAAATCTTTAATTTTCCAACTTATTCATAATTTCTTTAAAGGTTTAATTATCCATTTTAATAGTAATTTATAGATTAGCGGTCTTACTAATAAAAACTCTATATACAGACGTTTAACTGTCTTATACTTATACAATGAGTAGCTCGTTTATAAGTCGTGTGTAAATTCCTTACTGATAATCACTACATACATCGTGTATAACAATACAACTGTTACACAGCTACGTCATAGTTTCGTCATTACTCCGTTACGAAAGGTAATAGAATATCTGAGGTTCTCTATTGCATCCGGTACAGCGCTCTAGTGTGCCGTGTTAAGTGTCGATAGTACAACTGGCTCTAATCGATTACCACAATATATTTTGGTCAAAGAGTACAGCTACAGCAATATTATTCTAATTATTCTGTGCTGTTTGGTTTGTTCTTCTGTGGTTACAAGGCAACCACCTTCATAAAATGGCAGTCGATACGAACAGCTGTTAGAGGGGAGGCCATTTTTTCTCTACATACAACGCTTAAACAAGGGGTTTCGTGTATATATCTGCTGCAAAGGAATTCCCATGTATAGTTACAGCCTGTTTATACATCCATCGCTTATGCATGGTTTATTAGTAACATTTTCTGTCCCAAATCTGTGTAAGTCTCATATAAAAACTATACACGGTTTATTAGTAAGACAATGCACGTATATAAAATTGCCCAATTTGAAATTGTACCACATTATATTTAAAAATTCAAATTGTGCCCAATTGCTCGTAAATATGTTAAAAGTTTCACTTCCTTCTCTATAATATAATAATAATAATAATAATAATAATAATAATAATAATAATAACAATAATACAAATTTATTTTATTTTACCTGGCAGAGATAAGGCCTTCAGGCCTTCTCTTGCACTCAACCAGATCTACAATTAGTACAATTGCGTAAATAAAAATAATAATAATAATAATAATAATAATAATAATAATAATAATAATACAAATTTATTTTATTTTACCTGGCAGAGATAAGGCCATCAGGCCTTCTCTTACACTCAACCATATCTACAATTAGTAGAAGTGTGATAATAATGATGATGATAATAATAATAATAATAATAATAATAATAATAATAATAATAATAATAATAATAATAATAATAATACAAATTATTATCAACCACCACGAAGAATATTCTTCAATTCAATAAATAATAAAAAAACTTTCGTAAAAAGCTTTATTATTTTTTTTTTTTTTTGTTTTAGTATCTCTAATAAGTTCACAAATTTGTCTGAATGTAACGTGGGTTACTATGTAATGACCTATGACTCTCAAACATGCCATTTTGAAAACCCGAATAACATGAAGTAAATATCCAGAAAGCCGCGAATAAACGGGATGAAATTGAAAACCTGGAGAACATAAAGTAAACACGCAATATAGTCCACCGTTGTGGAGTCACGGTTATCACGTCTAACCGTTCAAATCCCGGTTGGGACAAGTTACGTGATTGAGGTTTTTTCCCCTCAACCTATTAAGAGCAAATGCTGGATAACTTTCGGCCGCGAAACCTGGACTCATCTCGCTAGCAGTATCACCTTCATCTTATTCAGATGCTAGATAACAGTAGCAGTTGAAAAAGCGTCGTAAAATAACCAGCTAAAGAACACGCAAATAACACAGATCACTCAAGATGATACTGAACAATGTTACTTTGAAAACCAAGAGAACATGAAGTAAATATCCACGCAACCTCGATCAAAAATGATCCTATTGAACAATGCTATTTTGAAAATTTAAAATCCGGAAAAAATCAAGTAGATACTCAGATAACACCGACCACACTAGATTATATTTAATCATTCATTGATATCAATATATTTATTGCAAACTACAGGAAATCTTGTTATTCAAAGTTTTCCGTTCCTTTCATTAGTTACAGTGTAAATAAATTACCACCTGACAATTGCAGATATTATATCACATCATATTATCATATATCATATCATAACATATATATATCATATACGGTATCATATATATATATCTCATATTATATCATATTATATATAATATCATATACTGTATCATATCTCACATATATCATATCATATATCTCATATCATATCATATATCATATCTCATATATCATATCATATCATATCATATATCTCATATATCACATCATATATATCATATACTGTATCATATCTCATATATCATATCATATCATACTGTATCATATATCATATCATATCATATATCATATCATATGCATCTTATAATATATCATATCATATCATATTATATAATGTATAATATATATCATATATCATTATATCATATCACATCTCATATAACATATCATATACTGTATCATATATCATCTCATATATCATATATATCATATACTGTATCATATATCATATCATACCATATCATATCTCATATATCATATAGTGTATCATATATTATATCATATCATATCTCATATATAATATATATCGTATCATATAATATATCATATACGGTATCATATCATATATATCATATACTTTATCATATCATATATACTGTATCATATACGGTATCATATATCATATATATCATATCATATAATATATCATATACGGTATCATATCATATATATCATATACTGTATCATATATCATATCATTATATAATATCATATCATATCATATCTCATATATCATATCATATATATCATACACTTTATCATATCATATATACTGTATCATATACGGTATCATATATCATATAATATATCATATACGGTATCATATCATATCATATATATCATATACTGTATCATATATCATATCATTATATAATATCATATCATATCATATCTCATATATCATATCATATATATCATATATACTGTATCATATACGGTATCATATATCATATATATCATATACGGTATCATATCATATATATCATATACTGTATCATATATCATATCATTATATAATATCATATCATATCATATCTCATATATCATATTATATATATCATATATACTGTATCATATACGGTATCATATATCATATATATCATATACGGTATCATATCATATCATATATATCATATACTGTATCATATATCATATCATTATATAATATCATATCATATCATATCTCATATATCATATCATATATATCATATATACTGTATCATATACGGTATCATATATCATATATATCATATACGGTATCATATCATATCATATATATCATATACTGTATCATATATCATATCATTATATAATATCATATCATATCATATCTCATATATCATATCATATATATCATATATACTGTATCATATACGGTATCATATATCATATATATCATATACGGTATCATATCATATCATATATATCATATACTGTATCATATATCATATCATTATATAATATCATATCATATCATATCTCATATATCATATCATATATATCATATACTTTATCATATCATATATACTGTATCATATACGGTATCATATGTCATATATATCATATCATATACTGTATCTCATTATATCATCACGTCACATCACACTAAGGATGCAAATGTTCTGCTAAAGGATTACTTCTTTTTTCAGCTTCCCCCACGTCCTGAGACAGAGTCCTTCTCGCAGTGGATTAGAAAGTTACAATATTCAGCATTTATACGGATATATTCTTCCTAGAAATCAAGCATGATAACTCTTTCTACATCCCACATATAGTGATATAATATTCCAAGAAATAAAGCATGATAACCATTTCTACATCCCACATATAAAACTGAAGCCATAACTTGTCTAGCTGATTTATTCGTTCGAAACAATTATAGAGGTACGGAAAAAGAATACGTCCCATTACCTTGGTTTGTTTCAGGATAGAATTCTGTAGTGCTCGGGAAAAGTGGCACAAGTGAAAAATGTTCATTTTACATGAGAAGGAAAAAACTGTCTACACACTGGTTTATGTCGATTTGATTTTCTTCTGTATGAATTATTGTAATGGGAGAAATGCTTATGTCTCTTTTCCCAAGCGAGCAGATGTTCCGTAAGTTGTCAATAAATTAATAAAAAATGTTTGTGGAAACTGATTTATGCCACTCTTCCCAAGCTCTGCAGAACTAGTGAATCAGGTTTTGTCTATAATACATATCTCCCCAAGAATTGTTCAGTATGTTTGAGAACAGTAGACAGTCATCCTTTGACACTTCTGATAAACAATCAAATGAATAATAGCGTAAACTTGCATAATACTGAGCGATTCCCCTTAAGAGATTGATGGAGAAATCTGCAGTATGCAGAATATACTGTGGACACGAGTAAATTGAATATTCATGAACATGAACCAGAACTTTGAGAACGAGGTGCAGGAATAAAAAAATAGAAGATGAATATTACCTCTTTAATCATTAATATTGTAAAAACAGGATATGCAGCCACCAATGTGTTTTTTTATAGGGAAGGGACTATCGAGATTTAATTCCTCGTATTTTTTTCTCTAATTGCAGAAAGATCAAATGCAATGTTTGATAAGATGATATAATATTGTGAATTTATTTCCACTCAACAATAGGATTTTATTCTTCCAACAATAATTCCTTTCTACAATTCACCTTAAACGCTCTCGTCAACAATAGGATTTCCACTCAACACAGTATTCGTTATAGCACTCCACTGACGGCAATGACAATTTACTTGGACTATTACGAACAACAATGAACTGTTAATCTTAACTAATATTTACAAAGCACTATTTACAAATCAGAACTATCAGTTCTCAGTTCACAGTTCTTCTAGCTCAGTCAATCGAGTTCACAGTATCTCGAACCACAGACCTTCAGAGACAGTTCACTGTACTCGAACTCAGGTCCCTCCAACTGCGGTCCACTGCACTCGAACTCAGGTCCCTCCAACTGCGGTCCACTGCACTCGAACTCAGGCCTTCGGATGCTGTCACAGTTTCGGACGCACACTCGAGCCGAACTCCGGTACACAAGACTGGCTTGCTTGCTCTGGCTTTCTCACTGACTGGCTGACTAATCAACTGAAAAACTGCTCGAGTTCGCTGGCGTTTCTTCTTTTATAATCACAGCGACGTAGCCTCGAAAGTTCGACGCGTCTCCAGAGATTGCACTCCAGAAAAATCCAGAGCCCTCTCCTCTCTACCAGCACCAGATGCGCGCGCACTCTCGTCGCGTTGACGTAATACACCCCCTCTCTTCTCTACGCCGCGCGCCGTCCCAAAGTGCTCCGCGCGATCTTCTCTCTTGCGGGACGCTGGTCGTGAGTTCGAATCTCACGTCGCAGTCACAATATGATCGCAGTAGTATCACGATTATTCCTGTGTTTTGTAGGTTAAGAACATGCAGTTTTCTATACTATGTAGAATGATTTTGAAAATTTGATGTAAAAACATGGTTTTAATTAGTCTACAGCACATTAAAACATTATTCACGAAATGGATTTCACTATGGACCGTCCTGGATAATGAACATCCCAGTTAATCGAGAGTTTACTGCAGGCGTAAAATGCTGGCGTAAACTTCGAAGAATTCTAGAAGTACTGAATATAATCTAAGCTAACATAGCTTGCTGTTGACGTTGCATATGCTTTTATTAATTTTTCTTTTCTCTCCTCCAAAATGAAACTGTAGCCAGCAATTCTTTACTTGAAGTAGTTATTTTGTTTAATAGCTAGCACTTTCGAGGCGTAATTTAATTGGTTAAATTTTTTAAGGTTTAAAGCATATATTCAGAATATTTCTGGACCTGAATGAAGACAAAAGGCTTTCCCTAGTTTCCAAACATAGGAAAACAACAAAAATTTGTCATTCTGAGTTATTTTTAAGAGTATTTATTATACTAATACACTACGTAAATCCTCAATGTTTATATACCGGAAAACAAATGCACAAGCAAAGCGCATCCCTCAAAGTACACGCGCGCTATCTGTTGGTGCTAGTTCAGGATATCCCTATTGATATAGTTTCAGTCTTGATATTTTCTCTCAGCAGTAGGAAGGAATAAAAATTGCACTGGTCATGAAACCAATTTCTATCCGAGGGGAACGAAAAGTTACTGCCACGACATTTAATCGTTTGAAATTTTATTTTTCCGCAGATGTATCTAGTAGGCCTATTAATTGAAATTTGACAATTTGACCACTCTAAAGAATAGTGAATAAAACATTTAATGATCGCCAAGTTAATATTTGTAGGGAAACATGTCTGTCTAAATACATGAACTCTGAAGTAAATAAATTAATAGTCACAATTTTAACCATTAATACCTGCTCGTGACGCAACGCATCAACAGTAATCCCTCGCTGTCTTAAATTACATCTTCAGAAGTATACATGAAGTTGGCACTACAAATATTTTGAATAATTAATTCAATTATCTGAAGAATAGAATCTTCTTCACTACTATGATATCGAATAATTCTTGGAAATGACGTAATGTTTCCAATAAAACTGTTGATCAGATTAACTTAATGAAAATACATTTGAGGGTAAAAACAATTACCTTTCCGAAAACATAAAAAGTGGTTATTTTGTGTGACAGTACATACATATTGACGTCTTGCGTAGGTTAACAGTAGGATAGTGCGATTCTCTCCAGGAACGGAATCCTTATCGAAAGAATGAAAATGATTCAATGTAGCGTACATATTGTAGGTAATTTCACTTAGATTACACTAAAATATTTCAATATTATATACACATAATATATTAACAGTATATTATGTAATAATAATAATTATTATACACTGCTCAAAAAAAAAGTAAAATTTGGTTATGTTTTTAGATGTTCATAATTTCATAATGCGATACATCAGGAAATTTTATAGAATTTGTAAAGATACGATTATCATTATTATTATTATTATTATTATTATTATTATTATTATTATTATTATTATTATTATTATTATTTTAGGTCGTAATATTAAGTGAGTGAATTTTGTGACGCGTATGGTAAGATTATAGAAAATAACAAAACATGATTACGTTACTTAAAATAACCAAATTATTTTATATACTGGGTTTTTCTTGTATATTAGTATGTTTATTCTACTTGTATTTTGTATATCTTCTGTATCTATTTGTAATTAATTCTATTACAACTGTATATGCAAAATAAATAGTAGTTAGTTTGCGGGTGTAAAGAAGAAACAGCCATACAGCTTAAATAATATATTTCTCATATTTTAAAACAATTAAAGGACAAAGAAAACTATAGCAGTTACATGTGAAATATAGAAATAAAATCACGTCAAACTGCGAACGCATCTCATTTGTTAAGGTATATGTAAACCCACAAAACACAAAAAATAATGAAAAATTAGAATTTTCAAAATATAACTATTTTAATAGAGAATTTTCTCCCCTTTAATTTCATATAAGAATTTTCGATTTATGCCTTAAGGTTTTTCAGATAAGTCCCATTTTCCAAAATTCTACGTCATCAGCCACGGTCACTTCTACGAAGATCACTCCAAAAGTAATGCACAAAACTTTTTAAAATTTATTTTTTATTCTAAACCTTTGAAATTTATGGAGGTTATAGTTACATCCTTCCCCCTTGTATTCAAATTTAATTCAAGTCGTTCCCGTGAGTGGCGGCAGAGAGTAGCTCAGACGTGTTGGTTCAGACTTTTATCGTGCAGGTATACAGGCCCTCATTCCAAGGTGGCGTAAGGCAGTTGAAAGGTGCGGGGATTATGTGGAAAAGTGACGTATTGTTCCTGAAGGATGTATCTACATTCTATGAAAATAGCAAAGCTGTAGGATAAAAAATGTAATTTTTAAATAAATATTGTGGATTACTTTTTGAGTGATCCTCGTAGCATTCAATCTCCTCGTCCAGCATTGCTTGTAAAATAAACATCTTTCTAGTGCCAAAATAAATGCATAGATATCAGGGCATGATCATTGGATTGAAAACACGTTTTTACATAATGAAGTAATTTATAATCTTTTACTGTTAGTCATAAAACTGTAAATTTGTGTGGCAATGATGTTGTACGTCATTTTAATAAGAGTCCAAAAGGAGAAATTAAAATTCTGAGGAGGGTGGGCATAAACCCTGAGACAAACACCATCGCAGGATTTGTTGCATCAATGGAAAATAAGGACAAAAATGCCAAAAAAACATTCAACACCTGAAGTTAAAACAAGGAGGAGGTATTTGAGAGGCAAAAAGAAGCTGAAACAGGACCGATATGAAGCTGCTTAAGGGGTGACATGTGATGATGCAGTCTTCTAGGCTCTGTAAGTTTGTGGTTCATTTCCTGTAAACAGTAATTTTAGAATATTTATTTTTTTAACATGATATCTCAGTCAAATATGGTGATACCAAGAAGATATTGGTGTCATTTTGAAGCTTGAAATATCCCCTAGTGCCTGACAATGAGTAAAATAACATTAATGTAGTCAATAATTATCTACGGATTTTTTACATGATATATGCAACATAAAATATTAGTATAAGTTACATATATGGTAATATTTAATTAATGTAAATGAAAATAAAAAATAGCTCTATGTCAGGCACTAAAGAATAGTTTTAGCTATAAAACAGTGAAAAAAATATGGCTCTATCTTAAAAACTGCATGAGCTATCATGTTTCAAGTTGCATGTGAAAATTATAAACAAAATAATTTTTATAAAAAAATTTAGACATAATTTCAAGGGATTTGTTCACTTCATTCTCTTTCTGGTGCCATTCTCAATTGTATAAAAATTTTACAGAGCAAAATTATGTAAAACAAAATTTTTTGTTTGTAAAGGTGTACATATACCTTAAGTGAATGTTAATGATTTTGTGCGAGATCGTGCGTATTTGCTTGGTTTCCGCACAAAACCAATCCGCGGAAAGTCTAAAATTCCACATTCAGTATTCCCAACCTAACACGCATAACAATTTCCCTCTTCTTACCGCTTAAGTAACATATTGATTTTACTGCTTTAGGTTTTTAACATATTATTTTTAGAGACGTTCAATATAGTAATAATTATAAATTGGAAACTTACCACTGCAATTTCACCTAAATTGCACTGTTAATTATTGTTTTTAAATATTTGCAAAAATTAAGTAAACTCTACAACTCCACTAAAGTTACTGCATTCGTGATGCAAGTAACATTAAGGAAGACGTGAAAAAATCAACAAATCAACTTGCCGATGTTATTACTGTAATATTTTATATAAATAATATTGTTAAAATATTAAAATGAAAAATAAATCATTACATTACCTTACCGTTTGTTTTAAGTTTGCATTTATAGACTGGGGGAAAAAAAAAGACAGACGTATATCACGGCCTGCTGGAGTAGAGTACACACAGAAAACATTTTAAAGCAACAACGTTGAAGATAGATATTTTTGTTTTGCAAATTTGCCGTCATTGAACAGAAACCAAGATGGAGATTTCATTGCAACTACTTAGAAATTCCTCTTTCAGGTATGTAATAAACGATCTTCGCACAAAATAATGTACGATACACGAGCGGTATGTTTTCTTTCAATTCTCGGAAATTAAAAAAGCTCAACTACGTTTCGCTTTTTCAAACTTTGCCTGGAACATGAAAACTTCAACATATTGCTCTTGTAATGCATATTACTATTGTATCGTATGTGTATGTTACAAAACATTTGTAATGACAGTCGTAACATTTGCAGACGGTATAAGCTAACAATAACATATTTTTCGAAGTAATCAGAATATTTCCAAGGTAATAAGTCTCTCTCCCCTGCGTCGTTAAAAATTGTGTGATGTAAAGACCGAACGCTGATTCAATAAGCGATGGAAGATGTTAACATTTCACAACTGGATGCCTTACTAAAGAATAGAAGTGTCACACCCCAATCAAGACTGAACACTAAGACTTCGTTACAGTGACTCGTAACTTAATATAAAAGCTGTTTCGATCTCCCTCCATAGAAAACAAGGATGTATGTTGTATAATATTCTTTTATGTGCGGAAAAACTGCTCCTAACTTTCATTTTTCTTAATGTGGTTCGATTTCCCATAAATTGAAAATAGTGCGTTTCTTGCACTTTTCCTGACGTCATATTTCGGCTTCATGGTGTTGGCTGCCCCTCCATGGCTTGTGTAGGGGAGAGGAGGGGTGGAAGGGCGAGGAGAGGACCCGAGGTTCCCAGTTCTTTCTTTTACTTCACCTCTGAACTCAACTCAAACTTTAGTAAAAATTTTCTGAGAAATTGGTGTCAGCGGAATTGAATTGGATGTCTGAAAGTTTGGTCTTTAGCAAGTTTCCTTGGACCGCCAGGCTGCGGGTTGGACTGCTTCTGTGTTGGAACTTGTCAGAAAATAAAGCTTTCCCTCCTCCAACTAAGCGCGGGATAACACGGCCTGGAATTTTCAACTCGAGGAGAACTCTGCAGACAATACATTGCAAACATATTCTGTTATCCATAACCAACTCCCGCCCCGCTCTCGTCTGGTTTAAGGGCTGACGTTTCAAAATCTTTCCGACAAATAGAAACTCCAATAACAAAATGGAGAACATACTACTTCCAATCTAAAGAGCCGGCAGTGATCGCTTACTCTGTGCAGCGACGGGGCTCCACAATGGATAGTGCAAGTTCAATTCCTTAAAGAACAGAATTTTTCTTCAGTACTTGATTGACTGAATGGATTGATTAATTGATTGGTTGATTAATTGATTGGATTGGATTGATTGATTGACTGATTGGATTGATTGATTGATTAATTAATTGATTGATTGGATTGATTGATTGACTGAGTGATTGGTTGATTAATTGATTGACTAATTGAATTGGATTGGATTGATTGATTGACTGAGTGATTGGTTGATTAATTGATTGACTGATTGGATTGGATTGATTGATTGGTTGATTAATTGATTGATTGATTGGATTGGATTGATTGACTGAGTGATTGGTTGATTAATTGATTGACTGATTGGATTGATTGATTGATTAATTGATTGATTGGATTGATTGATTCATTGACTGAGTGATTGGTTGATTAATTGATTGATTGATTGGATTGGTTGATTAATTGATTGATTGATTGGTTGATTATTCAATACATTACCACGTACATGGACGTACACACAATTAAAATATAAAGGAACATCATTTTATTTTTACTTCAATTTTTATTGTACCTGAGTTTTTGAATGTACTTCACTCCCACCCCTTCTACTAATGAAGTTCCAACTCCACACAGAGCCAAGACAGCAGATAGTACGCAGTACTGAGTTATTGGGTATAGTACGTTCCAGAAATATGTTCGCGTTTTCCAGTGACGAAAGAGCTTTCAATATTGAATCATATTTCCGCACAGGTACTGTCCGTTTGCCTACGTCGCATCCCGATTTCCCCCACCTGCTTCTGCTCACCACTCTGTAAAAGCTGGGCTGTATTAGCTCTTTTCTGAAAACATTAATTTCTATTAGGAATTGGACGTTTACGTAATATTATACAACTGTTTAAAATAACTTAAATAAAAGGGCCTCGTTAAGCAATGAACTGTCACGTGATTTCCTTCCTTTCTATGATCCTGCGGCATAACCACTTGGACGGACAGTAGATAGCATGTCTGAGTAATTTTATCTGTGCGGGTCGGGCAGAAGTGAAGATCGAATTTACAGTATGTAAAGTACACTTTTATAGACTAGTACAGAATTATTTCAACATGAGTTACTGATACGAAGGACGAAATTGGCAATTGGAATAGTCTATAGTACGATAATACGCACAAAAGAACTGAAGCCTGTATCGAAATAAACGGCCACCTTTTTAAAAATTGTGTTTAAATATCCATATTATGATTATTTTTCAATTTAACTTCATTCTCTATATTGTACGCTAATATGCTGTAGACAGTATAATATACACTGCATAATGAATACGTTCGCATGGATAACTCAGTTCGTGAGTAAAAACACTTATTCTTAATACAGTACTGCATTTTGTTTAAACAAAAACCTAACGAAAATTATCGAACTCAAAAACGCGATATTTCATAGTTTACGTAAATGGATGAACTACTTTTCTTCCCTCCTATACCCAGTAAAGTGATTTGCTTGTGTTTTACGCCAGTATCATCGAACTACAGTCATGGAAGAGGGTAGCAAACGGTGTTTCCGGTTCTCTAAAGATATAGCCAGGTTAATATTTAAAATGTTAGTAAAAATAAAATGATGTCCCTGTATTATAAATTGACAATTATTATTATTATTATTATTATTATTATTATTATTATTATTATTATATTATTACTGTTATTATTACAATTATCATTATTATTAAAATAAATTAATTAAAAACTTACATAATTGAGATTAAAAAGTCATAATGGATAAAAAAAAAAGCCTGTGAATCAGCCGACCAGAAATTCGTTTCCGAAGAGCCTTCCTGTCTAAATGAATAACAGTCTTACTAATAAACCGTGTATAGTTTTTATACGAGACTTATGCAGAGTTGAGACAGAAAACGTTACTAATAAACCGTGAATAAGCTATGGACGTATAAACAGGCTGTAACTATACAATGGGAATTGCATTGCATACACGAAACCCCTTGTTTAAGCGTTGTATATAGGGAAAAAATGGCCGCCCCTTTAACAGCTGTTCGTATCGACAGTCATTTTATGATGTTTACCTTGTAACCACAGAAGAACAAACCAAAGATCATAGAATTATTAGAATAATATTGCTGTAGCTTGTACTCTTTGACCAAAATGTAGTGTGGTAATCGATTAGAGCCAGTTGTACTATCGATATTTAACACGCCACACTAGAGCGCTCTACCGGATCCAGTAGAGAACCTCAGATATTCTATTACCTTTCGTAAAGAAGTAATGACGAAACTATGACGTAGCTGTGTAACAGTTATACTGTTATACACGACGTATGTAGTGATTATTAGTAAGGAATTTACACACGACTTATAAACGAGCTACTCCTTGTATAAGTACAGGGACATTATTTTATTTTTACTAACATTTTTAATATTAACCTGTCTATACCTTTAGAGAACCGGAAACACCGCTTGCTCCCCCCTCCAAGACTGGAGTTCGATGACACTGGCGTAAAACACAAATCACTCTACTAGGTATAGGAAGGAAGAAAAGTAGTTCATCCATTTATGTAAACTAGGAAATATCGCGTTTTTGAGTTCGATAATTTTCATTAGGTTTTTGTTTAAACAAAATGCAGTACTGTAGTGAGAATAAGTGCTTTTACTCACGAAGTGAGTTATCCATGCGAACGTATTCATTATGCAGTGTATATTATACTGTCTACAGCAATTTAGCGTACAATATAGAGAAAGAAGTTACATTGAAAAATAATCATAATATGAATATTTAAACACAATTTTGAAAATGGTGGCCGTTCATTTCGATACAGGCTTCAGTTCTTTTGTGCATATTATCGCATTATAGACTATTGCATCTAATTCCAATTGCCAGTTTCGTCCTTCGTACTACATAGTAACTCATGTTGAAATAATTCTGTACCTACTCTACGTACTGTAAATTCAATCTTCACTTCTGCCCGACCCGAAAATATAAAATTACTCAGACATGCTATCTACTGTCCGTCCAAGTGGTTATGCTACAGGATTGTAGAAAGGGAGGAAATCACGTGACAGTTAATTACTTAACGAGACCCTTTTATTTAAGTTAAATTAAACAGCTGTATAATATTACGTAAACTTCCAATTCCTAAGAGAAATTAATGTTTTCAGAAAAGAGCTAAGACAGCCCAGCTATTACAGAGGGGCAAGCAGAAGCAGGTGGGGTAAATCGGGATGCGACGTAGGCAAACGGACAGTACCTGTGCGAAAATATGATTCAATATTGAAAGCTCTTTCGTCACTGGAAAACGCGAACATATTTCTGGAACGTACTATACTCAGTAACTCAGTACTGCTTACTATCTGCGGTCTTGGTTCTGTGTGGGAGTTGGAACTTCCTTAGTAGAAGGGGTGGGAGTGAAGTACATTAAAAAACTCAGGTACAATAAAAATTGAAGTAAAAATAAATTGATGTCCCTGTGTAAGACAGACGTCTGTATATAGAGTTTTTATTAGTAAGACCGTAAGTCTTTTGGAAGTTTATTACTCTGTATACTTTATAAGATGTAAGTCTTTGGTCTCAATTTGGATATATTACATACCTAGATATTGTTGTCTCGTATTATAAATATGTACATCATATCGAAGGGGGAGTGTTTATCAATCGACGATTCAGTTATCATTTTTAATGCCTTCTTCTGTAATATAAATATTTTGCTATGTTACTGCGCATACTAAAGTAATATTCCATAATTAATAAGTGGATAAAAATATGCACAATAAACTATTTAACGTACACTTATGGTAAATATGTTCTTAATTTTTTTTATATCTGGGTGGATGGTAATCTCTGCACCAAAATTTAAGAGGTAATTCTATATGGTAAATATAACAACACTTCTATTACACTTTCCTTCTATGAAGCACCGTTAAGCAGGAAAAAATTAGTCTTTGCCCAATGTTTGCAGCCCTCTATTGCGGTAGGCGTAATGGCCCGAAAGAAATGGCTGATTTTTATGAAAGGAAAAAGGTTAATATCTTCAATCTTTCTTTTTTTTTTTTTTTTTTTTTTTTTTTTTTTTTTTTTTTTTTGCAAGTTAAACCGTTTAGTCATGAATTTAAATTTAATAGTAGTGAAAATCTACGACATAAATCTTGCAACGCAGCACACGTCGCGTGTTACCGGTTGAGTACAGAGGAGGGGGAGGGGAAGGTAAGAATTGCAGGCCTCTCTCGGTTAGAATTATGGCGGTAGCCGTGATGTTGCCAAATGTTTCATAGAAACAACGATTTCTTCTAAAACGGTGAATGATAGAGAATAGTAATATACGTTACAAGAGCGGTATGTTGACAACATACCGCTCGTGTATCGTACATTATTTTGTGCAAAGATCGTTTATTACATACCTGAAAGACGAATTTCTAATTAGTTGCAATGAAATCTCCATGTTGGTGTCTGTTTAATGATGGCAACTTCGGAAAACCAAAATATTTTTCTTCAACATTGTTGCTATAAAATATTTTCTGTGTTTACTATACTCCAGCAGGCCGTGATATACGTCTGTATTTCCCCCCCCCCCCCAGTCTATAAATGCGAACTTAAAACAAACGGTAAGGTTATGTAATGATTTATTTTTCATTTTAATATTTTAACAATATTATTTATATAACATATTGCAGTAATAACATCGGCATCTGGAATCTTGTTGATTTTTTCACGGCTTTCTTAATGTTACTTGTATCAGGAATGCAATAAGTTTCGTGGAGTAGTAGACTTTACTTAATTTTTGAAAATATTTAAAAACAATAATTAACATTGCAATTTAGGTGAAATTGCAGTGGTAAGTTTCCAATATATAAATATTACTATGTTAAACGTCTCTAAAAATAATATGTTAAAAGCCTAAAGCAGTAAAATGAATGTCGCGCTTAAGCGGTAAGAAGAGGGAAATTGTTATATGTGTTACGTTGGGAATACTGAATGTGGTGTTTCACACTTACCGCGTATTGGTTCTGTGCGGAAAACAAGCAAATACGCACGATCTCGCACAAAAATCTTTATTTAGATTTTTCAAATCTCTCATTTTGGTGCAGAGGTTACAATTCACTCCGCACGTTACATTACACAATACCGTAATTAAATAATATACATGAGTGTCCAAGTTGATTTTATATCGACACATACACCAAAAAATATCTTATTCGACTTATTTTCAGCAATATGTCTAGTAGTAAAAGATGTTTGCTTTCTGTCAATTAAATGAAAAAGTCAGCATTAAGCCAATTCTGCGCTTGCAGCCATTGAAAAACACAGTAACTCGAAAGTGTCTTTCAAATCAGCGTGACAATTAAGAAGATTAATGTCATAAACGTAATGTAATATTGCCTGCGTATGTACTATATTTTACGACGAAGTGAAGAGCATTTGAAATGTGGATATGGGGAAGGATGGAGCGTGTGAAATGGACAGACAGAACAAGAAACGAAGCTGTGTTGGAAAGAGTGGGTGAAGAAAGAATGACGCAACAGTAGACTATACAGTGGCTCCCATTAATATTCGGTTTGACTGGCATGTAAGATTAAAATAAATACACTAGTTATTTTCAAAAAATTAGTGAAAGTAAAAATGTGCACTATAATAAACTTAAAATTATACTCTCCGTAAAATTACATAGAATTACAACAAAATGAAAAACATCTTCTCTGTTGCATAATAAAAAATTATAAAAATTATTACATTATTTCTGATAGAACATAGTGCCTCATTAATATTCGGTATGTTCAATTCAGTATTTTGTTGAACACCCCTTTTGCCTCAAAACAGCCCTCAAACGCCTTGGCATGCTCCTGGATAACTTCGTAGTAAATTGGGGACTAATTTTCCTCCATTCTTCCGTTAATCTCCGTTTCAGTTCTGTCTTGGAAGTGATAGAAATTTGTCTGGTACTGCGATTAAGGTTCTTCCACAGAATCTCAATCGGATTTAAATCCGGTGATTGTGCTGGGGTTCGGACAGTTGTATAGAAGCCATAAATGCACTTTTACAGCTGTGTGTTTAGGATCATTGTCCTGATAGTACTTGAAACTCTCTTTAATCCCTAGCTCTCTCCATTTCATTTTAAATTATTTCTAATAATGTCCAAATACACATGCTGATCCATTCTTTTTCTACGAAAACAAGTTCACCAACTCCACCTGCAGCCATACAATTCCATACCATGACGTTGCCCACACCGTGTTTCATTGTTCGCAACAGATTCTTTTTTTCCGAGATCTTCATTTTTCTTATACCACACGTACTGTTGTCCATCCGACCCGAAGACGTTAAATTTGCTTTCATCAGCAAACATCACAACGTCCCACCAGTTTTCCTCTTTGTGGACATGTTCCCTTGCGAACTGAAGCCGCATCCTTTTATTTATTTCATTTATGTAAGGTTTTGTCCTACATACTCTCCCATTAAACCACTCTTTCCTCAAATCTCTTCGAATTATTTCGGCACCTACCTGCTTGCTAAACTCCTCAAGAACACATGCTGCAAGTTTCGTTGCATTTAGTCGAAGATTTTCTTTTATTTTCTTCAGGATGGAATGGTCTTCTCGTTCAGTTAATTTTTTTGGCTGCCCTTTCTGTGGTATGGACTTGATTCTGCCTTCGTTTCTGTCTCTTCCCACTATATCCCCAACTGTATTCTTATTCACACTAATATTTTGGCTATTTTTGTGTATTTTAGCCCCTCTTCGTCATGATAGATCACAAAAGTTGTGTTGTTTCCTTTGCGACCGATTTGACGACCTGTAGACTAATCCAACCTCGCCAGGGTTGAGCACAACGTGTAGACAGAATGATTGCACGTTCGCTACTGAACCCTACAATGATGTCAACGGAAAACGTGCATTAGATTGAAAGCAAAGAAATCAAAACCGAATATTAAAGAGAGTGAACTTTGATGGTACTTGCCGATTATTTGTTATTACATCGTGAATATTAAACTTTCGATGTAAATTATTTAACGTTATGTACAAAGTGTTTAAATAATGTATTTGCAAGGAAATGCAGGTTCGCTTGAACACAGAACAAAACAACAATAGCAAAATACTGTAAAATCAATCACGAACCGAATATTTATGGGAGCCACTGTATTTACATTTTGTAACTGGATGTTATAAACGTTAATTTCTTGTATACATAACTAGTAATTCCCTGCTTATTATCGCTTATCATCATACATACAGGTTGTTTCACAATTATATGTACAAGCTGCAACGGTGAGTACACGGAAATGAAGCAAGACAATAGGCCTAAACATAAGTCTGGAAATCAGGCGTTCTGAAATTTGTTGTTGTTGTTGTTTAGTCAACTGCCCGAAGACAGGTTTGAACCTCATAAGTAATACCAATAAGGCATCACTCATGATGCAACTAAGCCAGGAGGTAATGTCAACAACAATTTCGCACACTGTAAAGACGATATGTGCATACTCATTACAGTTGCAAACCGTCAGAAACTCCTGCAGAAGCAAACCTTTTATCAACATTACGCAAAACATTTCAAACATCCACGCACAAATTCCAGAAGATTGAAGTAGGGGGACATAGGAGGCCATATCCGATATACTTGTTGCGGAATCTTGAGACTAAGAATTCTCGAACGTTCAAATGGAAGTGAGCCGGTGCTCAGTCACGTACTACAGCAATTGAGGTGTTTGGTGCAAAAACCAGATAAGTCCACTTTTGGTCGAAAATGAGTTACAGTATGCATGATACTGGACTTTGGTTTCTTCCGAGGTTTTCCACAGCCGTGGGACTGAAGCCGGATGATCTATGGCGAGTCCTTGGCATCAACACCTTTGATTTGATTACCCCCATTGATTTGATTACCTGGTTGGGTTTTTCCGAGGTTTCCCCCACCGAAAAGGCAAATGCCGGGTAATATTTTGGCGAATCCTCGGACCTCATTTCATCTCACTACATCTCGCCAAAATGTAAAAAAATTGTACAACATTGTAAAAATTGTAGAATATTACTAAATTGTAAAACTATAAAAATTTGTAAAAATTGTAATTGTAATATTGTAAAATGTTGACATGTTCCACATCTTAAAGCTTCATTGCTCATGTAAGATCTATGGAATAAAATAAATGAATGAATGAATGAATGAATGAATGAATGAATGAATGAATGAATGAATGAATGAATGAATGAATGAATGAATACATAATACGACAGTGAGCATCTTTTGGTGCAAGAACCAGAGATGTGTGGACTTATCTGAATGAGATATGCTTAGTTGCCAACAGAGACCGTGGGTGTGTTTGGAGCAAGAATCAGACTAGTCCTGGACTTATCTGGGTCTTGCACCAAAAGATGACAGCACAAGTGTAGCAGTTGTTTCCTTTTAGTAAAATGGCTGCATGAACGAGATGTAGTGTAGCTTTGTCAGTTTATTGTGCGTTTCAAACATGTCATCTGATAATTCAAGCAGTGATAGTGATAATGGTGAACATTGAAGGATAAGAAAACGTTATCCCAGTAAATGGAAAAGAAACAGAGACGAAGTGAAAAGATTAAAGGGTGAATTATTATGTTTCATGCAGCTCGTGAAATAGGCCCTGCATATAACTGTAGTCGACCTGGTTGGCAAGTTAGTATAGCGCTGGCCTTCTATGCTCAAGGTTGCGGGTTCGATCTCGGGCCAGGTTGATAGCATTTAAGTGTGCTTAAATGCGACAGGCTCATGTCAGTAGATTTACTGGCATGTAAAAGAACTCCTGCGGGACAAAATTCCAGCACATCCGGCGACGCTGATATAACCTCTGCAGTTGCGACGTTAAATAAAACATGACATTAACATATAACTGTAGGCGAAAATAAGTTGATATATTGGACGCAGAAGAAAAAAATTAAATAATAACCAAGTTCAACTGTCTTTTAAGTAAGAAAGCACAAGATGACTTTTTGTGTGCATCCATTACCCCAAGATCTATTCAACGACGAAGGCCTAGAAAAGGTGAAGATTCAGGCCTTCGTAACTTCTCATATGCATACAAGTTATGAGACAAGGACTTTGACATTATTGAAAAGAAGAAAAGGCATATAACTAGATTGATTAGTCCTGAAGAATGGCAATCACTTCTCAGGAAATCATCTACGTTATTTACAGTTGTTCCTGTCACACAAACCATGTTCAAATCTTCAGATATAACTTCAAACCTTTGTTTAAAGGAAACATGAAAACAAAAATTTCAATATAATTTCTCAATATAAAGTATTTCAATACAGTTCTCAGCACAAATACATATTGAAAGTCAGTGAACATCAATAGGCAACTGTTATTTCAGAGTTCAGTTTTCTGAAGAAAACAACCAATGGAGATTTTGGTTTCCAGAGATGTTATAGTACAATGGGCCATTGCCTATTTAAAAGGTTAAAAATATAAAGATGTGATGAAACTGGCAATAATGATATACTTACTGTACACTGCTTCAGCAGACATAGGGTTCTACGAGAAAATGTATCATTCTCAAGGTAGTGCCAATGAAGCTAGTGAACATAGGTCAGATGATTCTGAATAAGAAGTTAAAGACTTAGAGTGGATGTTGTATTTCAATTAATTTTATTTCCTGTTTTCTCTATTTTATTATCAAGTTAACGCACAATATTTTCATTAACTTGTTACTAATATTGAATAACCTGCTAAATACAATACTGGTATTATCTTCATATAATGCATCTTTCTTTCTACTAAATTGTTTCCCTTTATATTTTAATGTACTATATTTATTTCTGTACAGTATTACCAATTTTATACGTTCTGGCATTCTGATAAATTTATGATTATTATTATTATTATTATTATTATTATTATTATTATTATTATTATTATTATGGTAAGTATTTAAATATAGTATGAAACCGTACATATAATTTAATCATTCAGTTCAACATAATTTATTGAGAATGTAAACAGTGTAGTTTGATAACTATTCTCTCGGCATTTGTACACTTAAGTATTTAAAAATTGAACAGAACTTTTTATAAATAAAAAAATTTGCACTTTTGCAGTATAATATGATTCACATATAAAAGATATTGTAAGATTATTAATAGTTAATAACAAAATAATGATCTTGCATTGTTTATATATTGTTTTTCATGATATTTATTTAGAGATAAATGGTCTTTCCCAAACCATATGTCAGATTTTAAATGTTTGGTGTAAAACCCAGATAAGTCCAAATAAATATATAATTAATCTTAAAATGCACATCTATAATTTTGTAATTGATATTCATATATAACACACACAAAACATACAGAAATCGTCCAGTACCATTACATTTGTACACTTGCTAAAAATACATGCCTTCAATGGATGCCAAACTTTGTTTTTGCATTTACTCCAAAAGTGTTTTTCTGAACTTATCAGGTTCTTGCACCAAACCCCTCAATTGCTTTTTCCACAGAGCCACACGATCCAAAAGGTAGCGTAGCCAGTATTGGAAAAGTGGAGGTACGCACAATCATTAAGTCTGGCAGGTAAGAAATGAGGTTGCAAATATTTGAGGTGTAAAGCAATGACATCATGCCTCAGAAACGGCTGTTTTCCTGATCTGTGTTTATTAGGTGTTTTGTTTTTCTGTTTTCATTATTCTCTAGCTAACCCTGCATTTTGTACCTATAACTGTGAAACATTTTGTATACAGGATGTAAATGAAACAGACTTGCAGATTTTCAGAGCAAATAGCTCATCCTATATGAATCCTATAGGTTCAAAATCCGCTATATCCACTTTCACAAATTAAAGAATTTTGATAGTAACTGGTGGCAAATAGAGGAAATTTTAAACCTAACAGTGACTTTTAACAAACCTTTCGCTTTAAATTCAGTGGCTTTTTGAATTCAAACTATATAAATCATTAGAATTCATTCTTTGCCAGCAATATGTGGGCATAACTCAATTATGAACAAAATGGTCTTTAGGGGGTTTTGAATCTAGAGGATTCATATGTAACAAAAGAACTATAATCATATCATATTGGTGGAAAGTTAAGAGTTTTTTCATAAAAAATGTTTTTTTCTCTCAAATGTTTAACAACCTCTTATTCGGTAACTGTTGCGAGTAGGATCGTGATTTTTGTCCACATCGATAGGAAAACTAATAAAAAATAATTTATCCCTCTGGCGTATTTCAGTATTGTGGACGGTTTTCGTGTAAACTGAATCTTAAAAACCTCTAAATTCAAGCAATTACACGCTCCGAGTTGGTTGCAACACAGCGTCAGTTCATCTAGCGAGACACACTGAGTTACCGAGTTCGCTGACCTCTTACATCTGTATCACGAGAAGAGTGTGTTAGCGACGATGTTGCCGGACTGCTGAAACTTAAAACTTAATTGTCTAATTAACCGTGCACTTAATTCTCAAAACGTAATATGGGTCTTCTATTCATTTCAGTGTACCCTACCGTCCCTTTCAATCTGCAAGGTTATTTCACTTCCATCCTCTATATAAGAAATCCACGGCGCGACAACCCATAGAGAGCCCAAAATCCACCAAACGAACGCTGGACTTACGACCTTATCCCTCACCACACGATTACAAAATGTCACCAAAAAGTTAAAATTAAATACATTGAAAAATAAACTATTTTTCGAAATTTCAAGCCGTCTAAGAACATTATATCAGTACCTCTCTGAATAATTAAAATGTATTCAATTGGATAGTATAATAATAAAAATTTCATACAATAAGAGATAAAAATTATCTAGGTCATACGCAGAACTCCTAAGAATGACTTAGTACAGGACACGTGTAGCTATCGTATTACGTTTGATAGCTATTTCTGAATCTTCATCTATTATTCAATATTGAGCATTGTTCAGGTTTCTAGCCTGCTTCTGATCATGTTTTTCTAGGTCTTCTGACCTGTCTTGTTTTTTGTATTTATATTTCATTGCCCACATCAGCTATTGTTTCCCAGAATTCTGCTGAGATGTTCGTTCGAAAATAACACATTTAGTTTTCTGCCATTATGATATAAGTCTTTGAGTCACATTATATTTATATGCTTATATTTATTGACATACGCTAAATATTATGTAAAATAGTTCAGTTTAAATGTTATACACTAAAATCAAAATTAAGTTAATATTTGTTCAAATAGAAGAGGAAAAAAATCAAAGAAACCGTAATACTAGATTACAACATTTACAGCAAATTCGACTCTTATATCGAGTATACTGAAAGCCTGGTAGTCTTCTTTAGAATTCGAGGTCATGGCATAAATCTTTAAAACCACTTAGACCTGAAGAGGTATCACAAGACAGAAATTCCTTATTTCAAACTATGGCTATTTTTAGTTCCTAAAAACGTAATTGAAATATTATTTATTGGAACGTACTCTTCCCCTGCCCAAAAATGTCTGGCTGGAATATTCTAAGCCTCAGAAAAGAGGACTTGCGCATGCGCGTGAAGGACTTAGCTAAGTTCAAGGGCTGTGGCAGAATCTTGTTGAAAATATGCATGAGATAATTGATAAATGTGCAAGTATTTCGTAAGATACCTCTCTGAATTTAGAGTATCTACTAAAATTATCGGTCCTATTACTCGATTTGCTCTTACGGCACACCAGACATCAATCTTTTCATCATGCAGCGGAATTAATCGCGGATTTTCTGTGCAAGAGAATCTACTGTTCTGTGAACATGCGTAAATACGTAAATGAAACCATGCTTCATCAGAGAAAATTATTAAATGTGGATCAACAATACCGTCAACAAAGTTTTGTAAAACCCAATTACAGAAATTCACTCGATTTTCGTTGTCATGCGGCCATAATTCTTGGACTACAGTAACTCTGTAAGGTTTCAATTTTAAAATTTTAGTAGTCGTACGGGCTGATGTGTTTGATACGCCTACTTCTTGTGCAACATGACGTAAAGATTCATTAGTAGAACGTTCAAGTCATGCACCAATATCATGAAGTTTTGGTCTGTGGATAAGCTTCGGGGCTTCTACCGCGTTGTCTTGGTGTTGGTGGCTGACGTTTCGACCGCTGTGTTGTGGTCATCTTCAGAGCAGTTGGATAAGGAAATAGTCTGTGAGCTCGTATATTATATATATACAGTAGTCTCGATGGGGGAACACTTTCGGTGATAGGTCGTAGGTTCTCCTTTTGGCATCTGATAGGTCCTTCGTTGTCCAATCCGGTTGAGGTCTGTATGGAGGGGAGCATTCATATTAAATATTTAATATTAAACCGGTGCGCAAGAAGCATTGTGATGACTTTAAACCAGCTATAGCTGCTGGAGGGAATCATCATGCAAACCACACGTTACCCTCGTGCTGCTTGGATGTTCGTTCACATCTGCTGAGGCCAGCTGTTCGCTGAAAGATCTTGTCCTTCTATGGGGATGTAGCGCACAGGATTATTATTATTATTATTATTATTATTATTATTATTATTATCTTAACAACGTCTGTATTATTAGGAAAAATTCTATTAAAGATCTTGGTGTACTACTCGATTCTAAATTATATTTTCACGATCATGTTCAATATATTTATAATCATTCAATAAGAATGCTTGGTTTAATAAGGTCTATAACTTATTCTTTTTTCTACTCCAGAGTCACTATTAATTCTATACTTTACTTTGGTTCGATCTAACCTTGAATATGCATATGTAGCCTGGAATTCCATTACTTCAACACATTCGGTTAAATTGGAAAATATTCAAAGAAAATGTATTTCCTTATGTGCTTTTCGATTTATACCCAATTCCTCTGACTTTAACTATGAGATTACCTGTAAATATTTTAACTGTTGTAGCCTTTATTCTAGACGTCAAAATCTTGATTATCGATTTCTTTGCAAAGTTATCAAGGGTGATATTGATTGTGAGTCTATCATAAACAACATCAGCCTTCGTATTCCTACAAAAGGTTTAAGATTGCAAAAAAATTTTTATAACAGAAATTCTAAATCACTTTCTCCAGTCTGTAGATACATAAAATATGCCAATTTGCATGGGCACAATTTAGATCCTTTTAAGGTATAGTTTCGTTTTGATTATTAGTATTTACTGTTCTTGTTATCTATTTTATTTATGTATGTTTTTGTTTATTTAAGATATTATTTATTTGTTTTTGCACCTTTGTATCTTCTGTTTGTGTATTGTGCTGAACTATAATTGGCCTCTGGCTGTTGTTCAGCACACAAATATTAATAATACATAAAGAAATAAATAAATAAATAAATAAATTAATTAATTAATTAATTAATTAATTAATTAATTAATGTCCCTATGTGCTTTTAGGCTTTTACCAAATTCATCTGCTTTCAGTTATGAGCGTAAATATAAACACTAACTTTTCTAGCCTTTATACTAGACCTCTTGAACTTGACTAGGTATATTTATTCTTTTTTAAAGCCTTAAAGGAGTGGTCGTCAGCACTCGCTGAAATGTGCAATGGGTACGCGGTGCTGTCTCCTGTGCACTGTCGTGCAGCAGGGAGAGATAGAGAGCATACCGCTAGCAGCTACGGAGTGCACCCTAGTGCACTGCTTTTTCCGCGGGTAAGAGAGATCAGCCCCGGCGTGCTCTGTGCTGACGACCCCTGCCTTAAAGGATGATATTGATTGTGAATCCTTCATAAGTAATATCTACCTTCGGGTCCCTTTTAAAGGATTAAGATTTCAAAGAATTTTCTATACCTACAAGCCTAAATCTCTCTCTCCATTTGTGAAATGCATGAAAGTTGCCAATCTGCATGGAATTAATTTTGATCCGTTTAATCTATAGTTTAGTTGTTTGGACATTCTTATACTATGTCCTGATCATATATGTAACAGATATGTCATTGCTATGTTAAAATCGTTTGCACTTTGAAGAGAATAACCGCCAGGATCGCCACCCGTCCGCCATAAACGAACACGAGATGGCAGTACAGTCGCTAATGCAATTCAAATGGGAATTATGACGTTACTCCTTATGTAACAACTACTTGGTGTTCAATTCAAAATGTGTCTTGGCTCGCTGTATGCCTTCATTTGGCTAGCTGATGAGCCTAGAGAATTCAATCTTCCTACACTTCCGCAGCTCAGGTGTATAATCTAAGAGGCAGAGAAGTTGGCTAGCAAGTACGGCGTTCATTCTGAAGAGTACGTACCGATACGTACGGTAACGCCAGTAGTGGCAGGAATGTGAACTGTTTGGAAATACGTACTGTCGGGATATGGGGAGAGGGTTAAGACGATTACTTACGTATTTGTTTACATTAACTTCGACGGTCAACATGGACACGGAGCATTTGATTTGTGTTGTGGAATGTTACCGTACGCAACCGATGATAACAAATACCCTGCGTACGACTTGCCGGCGCAAAACACAGTTCGAAAGAGGTTATGGTAGCACACAGACCGTACAGACCGCCATCTGTTGCTACGACGTTCAAGTTATACCGTACACGTTTTCTCAAGTTCAGATTGAAGAACGCCTTAAATAATAGGCAACTTCTCTAACATTTAAGCTGAAACTCGCTTCAAATCGGTGACCCAACAACAGTGACGTCATGACACACTTTGAAATGAACACCCAGTAGATGGCAGCGTAGTAAACTTGACAAAAGTTGTTAACGTCAAAGCCTATAAGTCCGGCCTATCTGGGGTATATATGATCTAGGATTATGTATACACATCGCTTCCTCATTCACTTATAATTTCATTTGTTAGTGTTGTTTTGAGTTCTTCTGTATCATGTATTACAGTTATTTATTCATGTTGCATTATTATTCATTATTTGTAATTGTCTGTAATTGTAATAATTATTTTCATGCACTGTTATTATAACTCCTTGTTCAATGTAAATCTTGTGTTAACTGTTATTGATCCCAGGCTGTTGTGGAGCACAATAAAATATTAGTAAATAAATAAATAAGCAAAATTATTCCGTGAAGTACACGTTTTTATTACTTAAAAGTTCTATTATAATGTTTACTACAAGCCACTGGTATATAATTTACATTTTATACATATTTCATTGTTATTTTCTATACCAAGATCATTAAGAACGATTAATAATATTCACGTTTTTTCGCCTGTATTTCCGCAAATAATGTTTACGAGCCATGTTAATTTCCATTTATCTTTATTTACGCAAACAATGACGTACAATGTGGGCTGCGAAATTTTTTTTCGTAAAAAATCCACGCTGTATTCACATTAGTTTGGAGTGATTTATTAAATAATATATTCAGGATTAATTGAAAAACATGCTAAAACGAATTATTTTTGCACCAAAAAAAAAAAGAAACTCGCTAGACAAAATGTAATTAAGAAACATTTTAAACGAATTGTTCTTGCAATGTTAAATGAGTAAAAAAAATATGCTCTCTGGACCAAAATGATAGTATTTCAATTATTTAAATACAGTTTTATTGCAATTAGTAAATATGTTAAACAAATTTTTCTTGCACTAAAAACGGATGCTCTTTCGATCAAATGATTGTATTTTAATTATTTGGATAGGTCTACAACAGCGATTAAGGAAGAAACCACAAATTGTGCTGAAAACGTTGCTTTGCAATTATGCAGTAAGGAGTGTTGCGTGTTATACGAAAATATTAACATTATTATATTTATTATTATTATTATTATTATTATTATTATTATTACTACTACTATTACTATTATTATTATTATTATTATTATTATTATTATTATTATTATTATTATTATTATTATTAGAAATTCCACTTCACACATCATCTCTGTATTCCTCATCTTTCACTGTTGCTACCTCTCGTCACTGGAACTCTCTGCCGCCTGAAGTCAAGGGCTGCCGAACATTGAAATCTTTCAAATCCAAGTTAGAAAATTATCTTATGACGAGTTGCCAAACTAACTTACTATTATGACAAGTGTTGTATTGTATGTTTCCACGTATTCACATTTTTTATGTTCTAGTGATATTTAACTCATTTTATATTTTTGTTTTCATATTTTCCGATAATGGCATATCTATAATGTGATAAGTTGAGTTATATATAAACATAATTTTCCTTACTGTGTGTACTTAAAAATATTGTATTCATTGTATGCTTTGTACTGCACTATTTTATTATTATTACTACTATTATTATTATTATTATTATTATTATTATTATTATTATTATTATCATTATCATTATTATTACTACTATTCTTATTTGTTATCATTATTATCATTATCATTATTATTATTATTATTATTAATTGTCTTATTTTTTATACTTTATATTTTGTATGTCTCATTTATTTTGACCTGCTGTTCACATTCAATTATGCTATTTTCTTTCTTTCTGTATGTTATATATTATGTC
Organism: Periplaneta americana; assembly: GCF_040183065.1. Lineage (NCBI taxonomy): Eukaryota > Metazoa > Arthropoda > Insecta > Blattodea > Blattidae > Periplaneta > Periplaneta americana. Next base: position 172,610,136 of record NC_091126.1, on the reverse strand, counting down.
TGATTTCTACTTACTTGTTCTTTACATTTTATTATTATTATCTTATTCAGTTTTGTGTGTAAAATTGTAGTGTACTTTGTAAATTTGTAGTGTTTTTTGTAACGCAGTTTTACTCCTGGTTGAGTGTTAGAGAAGGCCGTATGGCCTTAACTCTGCCAGGTTAAATAAATCATTATTATTATTATTATTATTATTATTATTATTATTATTATTATTATTATTATTATTATTATTATTAATTTCTGTAAAACGTTTATTTGTGATTGAAAATATGCATATTTAAAAAAACATTATTATTATTATTATTATTATTATTATTGTTATTATTATTATTATTATTATTATTATTATTATTATTATTATTATTATTATTATTATTATTATTATTATTATTAGAAATCCCACTTCACACATCATCTCTGTATTCCTCATCTTTCACTGTTGCTACCTCTCGTCACTGGAACTCTCTGCCGCCTGAAGTCAAGGGCTGCCGAACATTGAAATCTTTCGAATCCAAGTTAGAAAATTATCTTATGACGAGTTGCCAAACTAACTTTCTATTATGACAAGTGTTGTATTGCATGTTTCCACGTATTCACATTTTTTATGTTCTAGTGATATTTAACTCATTTTATATTTTTGTTTTCATATTTTCTGATAATGGCATATCTATAATGTGATAAGTTGAGTTATATATAAACATAATTTTCCTTACTGTGTGTACTTAAAAATATTGTATTCATTGTATGCTTTGTACAGCACTATTTTATTATTATTATGATTATTATTATTACTATTATTATTATTATTATTATTATTATTATCATTATTATAACTACTATTCTTATTTATTATTATTATTATTATTATTATTATTATTATTATTATTATTATTAATTGTCTTATTTTTTTATACTTTATATTTTGTATGTCTCATTTATTTTGACCTGCTGTTCAAATTTTATTATGCTATTTTCTTTCTTTCTGTATGTTATATATTATGTCTGATTTCTACTTACTTGTTTACATTTTATTATTATTATTATCTTATTCAGTTTTGTGTGTAAAATTGTAGTGTACTTTGTAAGTTTGTAGTGTTTTTTGTAACGCAGTTTTACTCCTGGTTGAGTGTTAGAGAAGGCCGTATGGCCTTAACTCTGCCAGGTTGAATAAATCATTATTATTATTATTATTATTATTATTATTATTATTACTGTTATTATTATTAATTTCTGTAAAACGTTTATTCGTAATTGAAAATATGCATATTTAAGAAAACATTATTATTATTATTATTATTATTATTATTATTATTATTATTATTATTATTATTAATTTCTGTAAAAGCTTTTATTCGCCATTGAAAATATGAATATTTAAAAGAAAACATTATTACAGTATTATTATTATTATTATTATTATTATTATTATTATTATTATCATCATCATCATTATTAATTTCTGTAAAAACTTTTATTCGCGATTGAAAATATGAATATTTAAAAGAAAACATTATTATTATTATCATTATTATTATTACTATTATTATTATTATTATTATTATTATTATTATTATTATTATTATTATTATTATTATTATTATTATTTGTAAAACTTTTATTCTTGATTGAAAATATGAATATTTAAAAGAAAACTTCTCCTAAGGGACAAGACTGCCTTTATAAGTTGTACGGAAGAAACAGTTAATATAACAGAATAGTAGCATGAGCACATAAGTTAAATATTACACAATGCTATGACGAGTACAAGCATATTATTGGAAGGTTCCATAATGACCTGATGGTCACAAGTAAATAAAATGCCAAAGCAATATGACATTCCTCCCCATATTAAATGCGTTACAATTCAAAGAAGGAATTTTATCAAGGTCATGCACAGGAAACCTGTTATTAGTTATTAAATTTTCCGGTAATCCAACTTCGTAACCATGGTAATACCTCGTGGGCTACACAATGGACTTCATGCACGTGGAATATACGGATGTGAAGCCAATTAGAAGATACAGAAGCGGAGAATTTTGTAATTCCGATTCCATAAGGAAGAAATTGAAACATTGAATTTTGAACGCTCTAGGATTGCACTCGACAAGGCACAGTTCACAGAATTTGCACACATCGCTACATTTTCAATATATCGAGTGCAAGTCAAAGGTTTTTCTCGTCTGGATAATGTAAAGTCAGAGGGAGGAAATATCTTTATGAGAATTATGCAATTCACGGAATGCTAGGACAAAGCTCCAGACGTCTGTCAGAAGGGTAAATTTAGTTACGGCGCTGTGGGAGAGCGGTCACTATATCTCTAGGTGGTCATGAAGAATAGAATCCTTCGTGGATAAAGATATTCAAATTTACAATACAGAGATTTCCAATAAAATGGAAGCAGCAGGCTAGGTAGAGGTGTCGATGAAAGAGTCGAACTGTAGAAGTGCTCAGTGACATTCAAAACTAGAACGAGACACACCCAGCTTTCACAACGATCCTGAGAGGGTATAATAATAATAATAATAATAATAATAATAATAATAATAATAATAATAATAATAATAATAATAATAATAATATGTTAGGAGAAAATCCACAAACGATTAGGGAAAAAGCGGAAATTCTACTTGAAGCAAGTAAAGCGATAGGGTTGGAAGTAAATCCCGAAAAGACTAAGTATATGATTATGTCTCGTGACCAGAATATTCTACGAAATGGAAATATAAAAATTGGAGATTTATCCTTCGAAGTGGTGGAAAAATTCAAATATCTTGGAGCAACAGTAACAAATATAAATGACACTCGGGAGGAAATTAAACACAGAGTAAATATGGGAAATGCGTGTTATTATTCGGTTGAGAAGCTTTTGTCATCCAGTCTGTTGTCAAAAAATCTGAAAGTTAGAATTTATAAAACAGTTATATTACCGGTTGTTCTGTATGGCTGTGAAACTTGGACTCTTACTTTGAGAGAGGAACAGAAATTAAGGGTGTTTGAGAATACGGTTCTTAGGAAAATATTTGGGGCTAAGAGGGATGAAGTTACAGGATAATGGAGAAAGTTACACAACGCAGAGCTGCACGCGTTGTATTTTCCACCTGACATAATTAGGAACAATAAATCCAGACGTTTGAGATGGGCAGGGCATGTAGCACGTATGAGCGAATCCAGAAATGCATATAGAGTGTTAGTTGGGAGGCCGGAGGGAAAAAGACCTTTGGAAAGTCCGAGACGTAGATGGGAGGATAATATTAAAATGGATTTGAGGGAGGTGGGATATGATGGTAGAGACTGGATTAATCTTGTTCAGGATAGGGACCAATGGCGGGCTTATGTGAGGGCGGCAATGAATCTCCGGGTTCCTTAAAAGCCAGTAAGTAAGTCAGTAATAATAATAATAATAATAATAATAATAATAATAATAATAATAATAATAATAATCCGAGGCACGACAACCCATGAAGGACTTCTGGCCTCAAGTCCACATACCGAAGCAGAAGTTCACGATCATCCTACCAAAATGGAAGTATCGTCTGGTTAGAGCGATGATCCCCCCAGCCGTTATAGCTAGCTTTCGTAACCGGATTTCGCCTCCTATCGTAGCTCCCCAAATGCACCACGATTCTGGGTAGACACCGGTCCCATACACTGGCCGAACTTTCATGAGAAATTTCCTTCCCCATGAGCACTTAAACCAGCGCGCATTCCGTGACGCGAGTTCTAAGCAGGATGCCTTAGACCAAGACGCCACGGCGCGGGCCCCCGAGAAAGTAACTAACCAAAAATTGTCAGGTTCTAAATGTACAAGCACTACAAAGTGGGACCGTAAGTAGAACAACAAAGAGGGACTGGAAATTCGTAAGTTCACACCCGGGTGGAGGCGGAACCCCATATCCTTCTTGTCATTTTTACTCCCTATTTTTTTACGTTTTTATTGCCTTTTCCGCCTGTCTATTTTAACTGTTTTAAATGCCTAAACATCGGGGCTCTAGTGATAATGAATATTTAGCGGAACTTTGCAGAAACCGTAACGTACAAAGTCGCGTGGTTGACAACTGTCACTCAGAAGAATAAAACCTTAGCTACATAAGTTATAGGTGCAATTTAAGACTGAAACTAAAGAATGTTATTATTGTGAGCTTTGTTTTGAAGATATCTAAAACCTCACGGTTGTAAATCCTTTCCAGGAAATACAACAATGAAAAGAAACACGCTGGTTGACAGGTGTCACCCACGCGAGTGCTGAAGGGTTAAGTTCGATTCACATTACACGGAGGATCAACGTTACGTTACGAACCAGTAACGTTATGTGAATTTTACACTTACATTATACATGCAGTACATAAACATCCAGCTCTGTACCAGTATTCCGCATATTCGTTAGTGGTACTGTAACGTGTTTCTAGTATGTCAAAATTGAGTAGAAATAAGTTAGAAATGACTGCATTGATTCTGGATGAGGAAGAAGCCGCCCACAATCAAAATGCGTAGGCCTACACAAGATGTTTACTTCAATAAAAGGCGTATTGAAATACCGTACACGATGATGAAACATATTTCTATAAAAATATTTCAGAATAGCGCAATGTCAATTTGATGGCCTGTAGAGCAAAACTAAAAGCAGAATAAAAGAGCAGAACACCACACCCCGATAAATAATAGCTGATAGTTTAAGGTAACTTACGAGTGCAGTTCCGAAAATAAGTTTCGCGAGTCAGTTATGTTCAGGATCTTTATTGAGGAAATCAATAGGTAATAGAATAAAAAGAGACACGTAGTTTCCATGAACACTGATACACTTATCAGAGGTTCGGTCGGGAAAGCATGGATCATTCCCCCTACAGTACCGATCTTGCGCCCAGTGACTTCCACTTGTTCCCAGTCTTCTTGAATGGAGGAGCTGTCTGGACAACATTACAGCAGCAACGACGAAGTAGAAAGTGGTATTGCCGCATTTCTCCGGGACCAAGGCACGGAGTTCTAGGAGAACGAGTTTCAAAATTCATAAAGAGGTATGATAAGTGTCTCAATTTTCATGGAGACTATGTGTAAAAGAAAACAAGAGATGTCTCTTTCTATTCTATTGTCTATTGAGTTCCTCGATAAAGATTCTGGACATAAGTTACTCGCAAAACTTATTTTCGGAACTACATTCGTAATATTTCTCACATATTGTATATATTCAGAAGTTCGTTTTCAACACTTTCGACTTCAGCATCACAGAATTCCGAACAATCACATGCAGTTTGTGCAAATGTTTATTTACTATGAAAGTTTTCACAAAATAACGATTAAATATAGTAAACGAAATTCCACTGTAAGAAGTATGACAATAAAAATATTCTTAAAAATCAGTACAATTCCTTTAACACATTTCATAATTGGTATTTTATAAAAATATAATAAAAATACTATCACGTTATCCAGCGAGTATCCGGTTTTGATACAAGAAAAATGTGTTCAACATGTTTTCAAATTAATCTTGGATGCTTTCTCTAAATTTTCTCTCTTCTTTCTATCTTTTTATTTTCTCAATTCCTTCCTTCTTCTTTTCTCTATTCTTAATTTGTTCTCTTTTTCTATTTTCTTGTTTCAATTGTTTTCCTTCTTTCTTTCATCTTCATCTTCCCTAATTTTTTTCTTCCTTACTTATTCTCTTTCATATTTCTTCTTATTTTATGTATTTCTATTTTTCCTTTTTATCTCTATTTTTTCCTTTCTTCTCCTCTTTCCTTCTTTTTCTTTCAATTTCATCTCTGTGTCCTCTCTTTTCATCTGCTAATTTTAATTCTAATTTTATTGCTTTGCTGTTTACCTTTGATTACTGACTTTTTCAATTGCACTATGTTGTGTGCTCTGACTGTATAACATTGAATATACTGAATATACTGCTCCTTTTACTTTTCCCACTTTAGCCTCTCTTCTTTTATTTTTTATTTTTTTTACTTTCTCAACTTAATCGATTTTACGATGAAAGAGTAATGGAACGGAGAAAAATTCCCTCCGGCGCCGGGATTTGAACCCGGGTTTTCAGCTCTACGTGCTGATGCTTTATCCACTAAGCCACACCGGATACCCACCCCGGCGTCGGACAGAATCGTCTCATATTAAGTTCCAACTCTTGGGTTCCCTCTAATGGCCGCCCTCTGCACTACGTCATAGATGTCTATGAACGTAGGACCGAAGTCCACACATGTGCTGAAGTGCACTCGTTATGAGTGACTAGTTGGCCGGGATCCGACGGAATAAGAGCCGTCTTAAATTACAAAGTGATTTACGCATTATATTATTTTAATAGGGAATTTTTCTCCGTTCCATTACTCTTTCATCGTATGATGACGCAGAATATCTGCATGGAAATATCATATGTATTTCGGTACAATAAAATAATATATATGTAATATATATTAATCGATTTTCTTTCGTTTCCTTCCTTTCCTGTCTTCCCTCTTCAATCTTTTCCACTTATCGTCCCCATATTTATTTTTCTTTCTCCTTTCTCTTCTTAATGTGTTTTCCGTTGTTTCTCCCTTCTTGTTAATTTCACTTGTTCAATTCTTTTCCTTCCCCTTACCTCCAACATATTCTTCTCTTACACTATTCTTTCTCTTATTCTTATGCTTCCCTTTCTTTCCTCATCTTTTATTTTCCTGTTTTTCCCCTCACTTTCATCTTCAGGCTCGTATTAATTTTGAATGTTTTACTTGTAGCAGTAAATTGTTGTAACTTTTATAAGTACTCCTTAAATATATAGATTTTATTAACAGACATTTTCCCAATCTTCTGCAAGATGAGACGCCTTTCATTGCCAATACAAAGTATTCGCACTGAACTACCACATCTACTTAACGAAGCTACAGTGCGTATACTATCTGGCTCCGCAGGAGAAGTGACAAGCAGAACGAGGGATTGGAGGAGTTGTGTTGGTATAGTGCAGGTAGAGTCAATGACCTTGGCCGCATTGAATGGTGGAGGGTGGGAGGGAGCGAGCGAGGAGATGTAATATTCCTACGTGTTCAAAGCAGGTGTTACACAGTACTAACTTTAATACTGCCGCTTGCTTCACTGCGGAGCCAGTTCGTATACGCACTGTAGGAAGAGTAAGCACATTAGTTTAAAATGACAAAAAAATAAAATCGGTAACTTTTTAGCGCTGTATAATTTTACTGCTATGCATTTCATTTTATATTACAAAATTCCAGTTGAATCATTAGCAACAAAATTGCTTGGACCCAAATATTTCTTTTTATTGGTTTATTTTACGACGCTTCATCAACTATGATGGTTCTCTAGCGTATAAGTGAAATAAATATGATAATCCCAGCGAAATGAGTTCAGGATCCAACGCCGAAAGTTACCCAGTATTTGCTCTTAGTGGGTTGAAGGAAAACCCGGGAAAAGACTCAACCATATAACTTGTGTCAACCCAGATTTCTTTTTTGTTTCACAGTTTTCTTTTTTCTATTTCCTCTCTTCTAAAACGCGAAACACAACATCCATGACCCACACAGAACTCAAACCCACAACCCTTCGGACCAAGCGGTAGACACATTCCGTGCCTCTACCGTTTGCGCCACCCAGGCCGGCTGTGAAGATTTGAACCCGGGCCCGCTCCTTTCACGGTCGGAGACGCTCATCGTTACTTCACAGCGGTGGACCCCAAAAATTGTTCCATCTATGCAATTTGTTCCTCCAAAAATAATTCTTAAGAGTTATTTGTCCCTCAGGTTTTTCCATAATAGAAATTCAATGATTTCATTCTCTTGGAAATGACACCATGAAATAATTTTCCTTTCATAAAAAATAATTGCCAGTTATTAGAATTAGTGAAGTTGAGAAAGAGTACTGAATTACCTTGAGGAATTGATTCCTAACATTACATTCTTACACAACATATTTCAGCGATTTTCCCGAGAATCGAACCCGAGTAATCTGACGTTCAAAACTGGCGTTTTATCTGTTTGTCTAACACTGCGCTTGTCCTTCAAAATATTAGGCACAAAAACCTACAAAACCAATTTCCTTCCATTTCGTAGTACACATGTTGCTCTGGATTATGATTAGCCTTGAAACTTATAATTACCAGCACAGCAATTAATGCACTAATGCTCGATTTAGTGGAGTAACAAAAAGGCAGCGTTTCTCTCTGGATGGCAGTGATGGATTCTGATTGATTCCACAGTTTTATCAGCTGGTACTTGTGAAAGCAGAACAAAAAGGAATTTATGACAATAACACAACGATCGCATCATTTTCCTTTTTACTTTCAAAATGTCACGAACTACAAAGCTCTAGATCTTTCAAGAGATTTCTCTAATTACGCGTAATTACTTTTAAAATATTTGTATTTAACCACAAATCTTATACATGCAGTATTTTACGTGTGGTTTCAAGGCATTATAATGCTCAACGTCTCTTTGCATGTAGGCCTACCAATCCCAAAAGGGAACTGTTAATGAACTCCTATCGAAATCTCCTCTCAAACTGCATACGTTGTTATAACTCCACAGCAGATAATAGTAATATGCGTTACAAGAGCGGTATGTTGAAGTTTTCATGTTCGAGGAAAAGTTTGAAAAAGCGAAAAGTAGTTGAGCTTTTTTAATTTCCTAGAATTGAAAGAAAACATGCCGCTCGTGTATCGTACATTATTTTGTGCGAAGATCGTTTATTACATACCTGAAAGAGGAATTTATAATTAGTTACAATGAAATCTCTATCTTGGTTTCTGTTCAATGACGGCAAATTTGCAAAACAAAAATATCTATCTTCAACATTGTTGCTTTAAAATGTTTTCTGTGTTTACTATACTCCAGCAGGCCGTGATATACGTCTGCCTTTTTTCCCCCCAGTCTATGGAATCTTGTTCATTTTTTCACGGCTTCCTTAATGTTACTTGCATCACGAATGCAGTAACTTTAGTGGAGTTGTAGAGTTTACTTAATTTTTGCAAATATTTAAAAACAATAATTAACAGTGCAATTAAGGTGAAATTGCAGTGGTAAGTTTCCAATTTATAATTATTACTATATTGAACGTCTCTAAAAATAATATGTTAAAAGCCTAAAGCAATAAAATCAATATGTCACTTAAGCGGTAAGAAGAGGGAAATTGTTATGTGTGTTAGGTTGGGAATGTGGAATTTTAGACTTTCCGCGGATTGGTTTTGTGCGGAAACCAAGCAAATATGCACGATCTCGCACAAACAAATATATACAAATTTGCTATCCATACAACTGCAAAGAAGTGTAAACTTACTTGGAATGCTGAGCTACATTAAGAAAGAAAGGAGTATACTTTATACAGGCGCTATGAAAGCGGGACGCACACTTTAATATATTTTATGGGTTTTGCAGCAATTCAGTTACTTTTCATGCTATAATGGCTTCCTGTTTGCGTATTATTTTTATAGGCCAGACCTGCAGAACTGTAGCTCCTCAGAGCGGCTACCTTACTACCCATCCACCTTTTCAATCAGTGCGGTCTTAGCGTTCTAGTTACGCTCGGTTGCATCAACATTTATTCTCGCGGCGGCAGGTATACAATGCGCTATCAAGAGTTACAAATAAGTAGATAATAAAATCCTTAGGAACACACCTTTAGAAAGTAAGAGAAAAATGAATGGGGGAAATAAATAAGTTAAAATATATGTAAAATATCGTCCTATTACTAGTAAAGCAGATTAAGTTGATTTTTTGTGTAAAATAAGTTAAGTACAGTCCCCGACTAGTTTTTCCGTGCTCTGTATTCCAATAAACCACGACGTAAATACCAGACCACTTATCTGTGGCACGCTAAGTATACCTCTTCATAGAACATGTCCTTATTCATCATCTTTCACAGTATCCACCTCGCGTTAATGGACTTACTTGTCACAAAGTATTAGGGGCTGCAAGACAATAAACACCTTTAAAAACAGCTTAAAAGATAACCTTATTAGCATTTCACTCAATTCATACTGATTTAAACTATCACTGACTACATTGTTACTTCTTTCTTTAGACATCATCCTGATAGTGCTGTATTTTCAAAATTGTCTCATAATAATCTCTTTCTATTATCTAATTTTATTTGAACTATATTAACATTCTATGTATTTTAGCTTAATTCTGCTACACAGTTTATTTCAGTGTTTAATTAATAGTTCATAGTATTTTGTTGTTTAATTCGTAAATAACTCTTGCATACATGTAACTCTCATCTAAATCAAATTGTTGAATTCTTTGTAAGTTCATGCATATGTATATATACTTTTTGCTGGTTGAGTGGAAGAGAAGGCCTTACGGCCTTAACTCTGGCAGCTAAGATAAGTTATTATTATTATTATTATTATTATTATTATTATTATTATTATTATTATTATTATTATTATAAAATGAAATAAGTCAGAAATGTTGCATGCAGGCAACAAACCAATTACTTTATTTGAAGAATTTATTATGATTTTTCGTGCATTACTAAAGTTTTATTTCCTGTTTTTACAAAACTTGCATCATTGGTATTAACTGGTTTTACTAATAGTAGGGCGATAAATAAATTGTACGTTGATAAGTGAGTGATAGCTATATGACCGGATGTCAATGCTGTCATTCAACATTGTAACGCACTCCAACGGAATGAATGAATGAATGAATGAATGAATGAATGAATGAATGAATGAATGAATGAATGAATGAATGAATGAATGAATGAATGAATGAATGAATGAAGGAACGAACGAACGAACGAACGAACGAACGAACGAACGAACGAACGAATGAATACACAATACGCGTACTGCAGTTTAAAGAGAACTGGAACATGGCAAAATCTAAACCCGTGAAGAAATTCTACTGCCAAAGCAAATGCGAATATGATTATTTTGTTGTTGAAGACAGAAGAATTGCTTGTTTACTGTGTCCCATCCAATTCATTTCTAATAGTCATTTCAATATTAAACCACATTTCAACAAAGCCCGTATTAAGAATTATGGAATGCACAAACTTTCGGGTAAGTTCATTATTACGAAGTGTATATTGATTATTTACTTATATACTGTTAAATATTATGAACGTCACTCGTTATGTTCATTTTGAATTGAAATTAATAGTGACTTTCAAGGTTCTTTGCTTAAATGCTATAAATTTATGTTTCCATATGTGATGATAGGAGGAAATATTTCGAAAATCAAAAGCAGGTTAGGTGCAAATAAATCTCAAAGAAGTACCGACAGGAAATCTAGCATAATTGTAAACCTTGAAACGAGATAATGCATTATAAATACAATGAATTTATTACAATCCTTTTTGAAAATTACAGTGCCGCCAGTGATGGACCTTGCACGGGCAGAGAATGTAAAGAACTCTACGCGGTATTCGATCATTCCCAATAGAAGTGGAGTGAGGCTGACGTCATATTTCGCCTACTTAAGGGCATAGGCTATATGAAATAATTTATACATTTTTATTACACAACTTTTAACACTGTATCACTTCGGAATATGTATGATAAGAATTTTTATGTTAAATTCTAACGTACCTTGTTTACATGTTTCGACCTTTATGGGTCATCTTCAGAATTGGTCGTTGCTGGTCTTGGCGCCTCTTGTTTTGTTTCCTGTGAGGGTGTCTTCGTGTGGTGTAAAGTGGAGTCAAAGAGTGTGTGTGTTCTGAAATTGAGTTGTGTGTTGAGAATTTCATTGGGGTGTGTTTTTCTGTGTCTATATATTTCATATTGTTCTAGTGTGTTTAGTTTCTGGCTTTTTGGTTGGTTGTGTAGTATTTCCATGTCTGTGTTGATGTCTCTGTAGGTGTGGTTAGCATTTGTGATGTGTTCTGCATATGTGGAGGTGTTTTGTAATTTTGTTATGGCTGTGATGTGTTCTTTGTAACGTGTTTGAAATGATCTGCCTGTCTATCCTATGTAGAAGTGGTTGCAAGTGTTACATTTGAGTTTGTATACTCCTGTGTGATTGTATTTGTTTGTTTGTGTGTTAAGATGTTTTTGTAGAGTATTATTTGTTCTGTATGCGATGTTGTAATTTAATTTCTTGAATGAGGTTGAAATCTTGTGTGTGTTTTTGTTTTCGTATGTTAGTGTGATGTATTTTTTATGTTCTTATGCTTGTGTTATATTCTTATGTTTTTTGTGATTATGTTTTGTCTTACGCATTATGTTGTCTATTATGTTAGGGTTGTATCCGTTTTCTTGTGCTATGTATTTGATTGTGTTTAGTTCTTCGTTGTAATCATATTGGTTCATTGGTATGTTGAGTAGTCTGTGTACCATTATTCGGAATGCAACTTGTTTGTGTTGTATTGGGGGGTTGGATGTGTTGTGTATATTGGTAATATGTATGTGTGATTGTTGAATACATCCATATCTATCTAGTAATGTTATCTTTAAGTAGGGGAAAAATTCCTAAAATATTCATATTATTTTTAAACGGCAATTTAAAAGTACTATTTTCATTCTATCGCCCACAAAGACATTACAAAAATATTTTAAAACCAACACAGAAGCGGAATATTGAACAAATTCCTTTAGCAGGATGAAAGTACATATAGAAATGAGATGTTTTTAAGTGGAGGAAAATTCTTAAAATTGTCATATTTTTCAACGGCAATTTAAAGGTACTATTTTCATTTTACTGCCCACACAGACATTACAAAAGCATTTTTAAACCAACCAACGGGACTAAATAAATTATTTTGGCAGGATGAAAGCACACATAGTAACGGTGTTTTAAGTGGGGGGAAACCCTAAAATTATTTATTGCAGAGAGACCTCCAATTGTTTGTATACATCTGAAGTCCTATTAGTGTAATATGTAGCTAGTCAGCCATATAATAATAATAATAATAATAATAATAATAATAATAATAATAATAATAATAATAATAATTTATTTTAGCTGGCAGAGTTAAGGCCGTAAGGCCTTCTCTTCCACTCAACCAGCAAAAAGTATACATACATATGTATGAACTTAAAAAGAATTCAACAATTTGATTTAGATAAGTGCTACATGTATATAAGCGTTATTTACGAATTAAACAACAAAATACTATGAACTATTAATTAAACACTGAAATACAAACTATGTAGCAAAATTAAGCTAAAATACATAGAATGTTAATATATTTCAAATAATGTTGGATAATAGAAAGAGATTATTATGAGAAAATTTTGAAAATACAGCACTATCAGGATGCATGTCTAAAGGAAGGAGTAACAATGTAGACAGTGATAGTTTAAGTCAGTATGATTGGAGTGAAATGCTAATAAGGTTATCTTTTAAGCTGTTTTTAAAAGTGTTTATTGTCTTGCAGCCCCTAATACTTTGTGACAGGGAATTCCATTGTCGCGAGGTGGATACTGTAAAAGATGATGAATAACGAGATGTTCTATAAAGAGGTATACTTAACGCGCCACAGATAAGTGATCTGGTATTTACGTCGTGGTTAGAGTATAGATAAGAGAAACGAGACGAAAGGTAATTTGGTGTTGAAGTGTGCAGAATTCGAAAGAGTAAAGACAAAGAGTATAGAGTTCTACGTTCTTTAAGTCGGAGCCACGAAAGACTTTCGAAGGACGGTGATATGTGATCATATCGTCGGATGTTGCATACGTATCTGACGCACATACTCTGAACTCGCTGTAATTTGACTAACAGTTCAGAACTTAGGTCACTTAACAAAACGTCACAACAATCGAAGTGCGGCATTACTAGGGTTTGTACTAGGGAGCGTTTTAGTGGATATATGCTATGGAGGGGGAAAAGAACTTGTCACCCTACCCCAGTATCTCCTGGCCTAGTTGCCTCTTGAATGATACCTTGTCGGTGTTACTTGTGAGGTTCAGACCTGTCTTCCGACAGTTGACTAAACAACAACAAATAATAATATTCTTGGATTGTACGTAGTGAATAAATGACAAGTAACAATACGACATAATTTAATATTCGGTTTATATTTGACTCCTCATAATCCGCTTGTTTGTCAGCACAGTCCGCAAATCGCAGCAGTTAATGAACCCCCGTCGCTCGTTTCGAACTGATGCCATCAAACATTTGTACACGTAGAGCGTAGTTTCAATCGTTATTACTCCGTCTCGTATGTCATAACGGTATTTGCGTGGCTAACGACGCCGGGGCGCGGGATAGCTATCATTATCTAGCAGCTGGTTAAGATTGAGAGTGAAATTGCGGTATTAGAGTTTTAAAACTCTCTCCTAATATTTGCCTGGCGTGACTAAAGAAATAAAAGTGGAAAGTCACGTCAACAACTCGGAATTCGAACCTCGGACACTTAAAAAAGCACTTTAACATGACCATGTCATCCGTATCTCTATCTATAAAGAAATTATTTATGATAATTATTTAATTATAACGTGTTATGAATAATTCACCGTTTTCCGCAGATGATTAATTTGCACCACTTTTATCGAGACATTCTACGACCAGTTGAGACTTATCTCACACGTAAAATATAATTTAACGATTCTTTCATACTTTCAACACGATTTTCAAAATGTAGTCTCACTGCAAACTGCTAATTGAAGTGCTTGAAGCAAAAAGCAGACAGCTCCATTTGTGGCTTTAAGGGACACTAGGACTGAATTTTTGGCCAAAATAGTAAAAAATACAATTTTTTTTATATTTTTTACATAAATAATTACTTTGTACATTTGTTTAAAAATCTGTGCTATATTTATCCGAGCCTATTAATTTCTAAAGATCTGGTGACCATTTTTAAAATGCTACGCGCAGCTCTTTTAATCCTACCACGACCACTAAAAATTGAGTTTTCTCAAAACTACGTTTTTGGTCAATAGTAAAGTTCCTAGCGGCTTCCATTTGCTATGATTTACATGAAACTAACCATACTGCAGTACACAAAGCTCTTGGAATCAGCTCTGCACTGAAAACTTTCCATGATATGAATTTTTAACTTCTAAAAATTAAAGAAAATTATCAAGCAAAATTTATAATTTGTAAGAAACTTTTTATCTCATGAAACAATTCTCAAATTTAAAAACCCATGCGCAGTAAGTGCTTCAAAGAAAATGTTTAAAAGTTGAAGCCGTCCGTCAGGGATGTTTTGAATTTACGCATAATTTCATATCATTAAAATACGTGAACATTAATATCTGAGGAACTAATCAATGAACCTTGATGAAATTTGGTACTGTTATTTAAACATACAGACAAAAGAAACTCGCCGAATTTGAAAGAAATTAATAAAAAATCTTTATGCTCGACCATGCCGAAATGTAGTAATTATACACCTGGTAGCAGTCCTTTAATGCATGTCATTAAAGTACACCTGTTCATTAAAGTTGAGGTTTTCGATTGTTCTCGGATATGCAATCGAAAGACAACGAGGGAACCGTCATGGAGGCTGGAAATCCAATACTGTCGCAGAAGGTTATGTTCTGTTACTATAATAATTAGCGTTAATTGTAAATAATATTCAAATAAATTCAATTTGTCATCTCGTTTTTCAATTCTAAATCAATTTCCACGTTATATCAAAATTAGTTCATGTTACATTACATCAAGGTCAATGACATTATTGTTCCTCGGAAAAAATCAATACTTTCGCGTCTGCGCACATCTCACAATTTACGAAGTACTGCACAAGGTCACTTCCGCTCTTCTGTCAGATACAAATAAAATGAATACTTCTGAATAATTTCAAGTTAGAAATATGGTCGAGCATAAAAAGTCGTGTGAAACTTGCCTGTAATGGTAATTAAGACGCTCGTATGAAAATTATGAAACGAGCTTGCGCTCGTTTCATAAACATCCTCGCGTCTTAATTACTATCATTATAGGCTCGTTGCATAATGTACTATTAAAAGTTTCAGAACTCAGTCCCAGTGTCCCTTATGTTATACAGGATTATTCAGGAGAAATGGTAAATATTTCAGGCGGTGGTAATATGTAATATTCGCAGGAGGGTTAACAGAGTTGTTTTAATTTTATTATTTTGGTGAAATTCACTATGTTTCGTGGACAGTTTTCTCGGACGAATTTACTTTCAGTTAGCTATCAAATTTGTAAAGAATTCTTAAGTTTTGTGTGTGTGTGCGTGCGTGTATGTACACGCACGCACACACACGCACACACAAACTTAAGAATTCTTTACAAAATATATATATAGTAAATAAGAAAGGACATTTTCTGCTAAAATTTTGCAATTATTAAATATACTTACTGACGCATCATGTCAATAAGGTTCCCTACGCTAAACCACAACAATGGAATCAAGTAACAACCGTGGCTTCAACTGTCCTCATTAGCTGCATTTCAACCCATTGCATTACACATTCAGAGCTATACAATTGTCGTTATTGAATAGAATCGAAGAGCTCAAACTAATACACGACGTTGCCGTGCTTGCTGATCATTTATGAACACCAATATGATAAACTCATACGATAGTGGCGACACAATGGGTAGCTTTACCATTAGTCGTGTATGCCTTGAATTTACAAGCCTGCTTCCATGCGTTACAGGCTCATTGTATGAGGAACATGAGCTCCTTTCCAGTTAATAGCCTTCATAAATTAGCAATTAAAGAGTTGTCATTGTTGTAGAGATTGTTCATTACTGGACGAATATCTACACAGTCAAGATTATGTTCGGCTACGCTATCATCATTTGCGATGTGTAAAGGTTGTAATGCCCTAGTAGAGCGTTTCTCAAACTACGGTCCGCGGACCACCTGTGGTCCTCGAGGTCTGCCCTTGTAGTCCTTCAAAAAAGACAGAAGGAAAAATAAAATTGAAACGAATTGCGTATCACACTATAGCTGAAAATCTCAGAGTTTGTAAATGACACATGGCAATCGCCTTTAATTTTTTTCTCCCAGTACTGACATTTTATGAAATTTATTTTGTGCGAGATCGTGCGTATTTGCTTGGTTTTGCGCACAAAACCAATCCGCGGAAAGTCTAAAATTCCACATTCAGTATTCCCAACCTAACACACACAACAATTTCCCTTTTCTTGCCGCTTAAGTGACATATTGATTTTATTGCTTTAGGCTTTTAACATATTATTTTTAGAGACGTTCAATATACTAATAATTATAAATTGGAAACTTACCACTGCAATTTCACTTAAATTGCACTGTTAATTATTGTTTTTAAATATTTGCAAAAATTAAATAAACTCTACAACTCCATTACTGCATTCGTGATGCAAGTAACATTAAGGAAGCCGTGAAAAAATCAACAAGATTCCAGATGCCGATGTTATTACTGCAATATGTTATATAAATAATATTGTTAAAATATTAAAATGAAAAATAAACCATTACATAACCTTACCGTTTGTTTTAAGTTCGCATTTATAGACTGGGGAAAGAAAGACAGACGTATATCACGGCCTGCTGGAGTATAGTAAACACAGAAAACATTTTAAAGCAACAATGTTGAAGATAGATATTTTTGTTTTGCAAATTTTCCGTCATTGAACAGAAACCAAGATGGAGATTTCATTGCAACTAATTAGAAATTCCTCTTTCAGGTATGTAATAAACGGTCTTCGCACAAAATAATGTACGATACACGAGCGGTATGTTTTCTTTCAATTCTCGGAAATTAAAAAAGCTCAACTACGTTTCGCTTTTTCAAACTTTTCCTCGAACATGAAAACTTCAACATACCGCTCTTGGAACGCATATTACTATACTCTACCCGTCTATTGACTTCCCACTCTATTCTCAGCAACAAAAGAGGGGTTTAAAGCACTATGAACGTGGTGTTTCTCGCTATCTTTTCCGTGCACATCTGGCATCGTGCCTGTAACCCAGCTAGGGACTACCCGAATTCATAACAGGACCAAAGTACCGAACCTTTTCATCTATTTATGACTTTCTTTATAGTTTGGCGACACCCAGTCTGCACATTGAAATGGTCACGTACTGTACGTCGTACACCAATAATAGATCATGCAAAATTGCATCTATACTTGTTGACAATCGGGCATTTTTCTGCATTATTTTTTACTTCTCTTTTTACAGATGACGAAATAAGAAATTTTCTTCTATTAACATTAACTTAGTTAATACTAATATAAAATTAATTGAATTAAATTAATTTTAATTAATTATTTCTACATTAAAATGTAAGTATGCTGGTATTAAAATATGCTACATAAATGATAAATTTGCATTCGAAGGGAACAAGAGTAAAGTGGTCCGCGGAACTGTTCTGACTTAAAAAAGTGGTCCCCAATTCAGAAAAGTTTGAGAAACGCTGCCCTAGTGTAATGGAAATGGATTAACTTAATTTCATGGTTTCCATGTCCGAGTTAGGCTACTCAAATGTACAATGGTTGGCAAAAAGATTTCCCTGCTAGAATATTTCTATGTCGAAGAATTAAGCATCGTATATGCCCAGCATCTAAAGCGACTGTAATTCAACATGTTCGTTTCAGTGTGAAGTGTCGGGTTCGAGGCTTGGCACGGTCTATTCTTTATTTAATGTGTTCCTTAACCCAATCAAATGTGATTTTTTTTTTTTTTGTGTTCTGTGAGGTCCTACTCAATAATTCTTAATATAAATCCTGGAAAGATACAAGCAATTATATTAGGACACAAACGGCAAACCGACGCTGTAAAGCACCACGACATTTCCCCCGTTAAAGTAAGTACAGTGCATATCCCTTTTAGTTCTTCGGTAAAAAATCTTGGCAGTCACATGGATAATAATCTCAACTGGAACATGCAAATCACAGAAACCTGCAGAAAAGTATATTCTATTATCCATGTGCTAAAAAGGATAAATGTTCATCTTCCCTCTTGCTTAAAAAAGTCCCTTGTGCAGACGCTTGTAATTCCCTATTTTGACTATGCTGACATTTCACTGACTGAGCTTCCCAGCGACAACAAAACGAATCTTCAACGTGCTCATAATTTGTGTGTACGTTTTGTAAGCAATGTTCGTAAATATGATCATATTACCCCATCCCTGGAAACAATAGGTTGGCTTAAACTAGATAAGAAAAGAAATTTACATTCACTTCTCCTTCTCTTCGAAATCTTGAACTCTTCCATACCTTCGTACCTGTCGCCTCGCTTCACTTACCTTTGTTCCCACCACAATCTGAACACACGCTCTCGCCATGAAACAATACTAACAATACCATCCCATCGCACCTCCTCATACTCATCCACTTCCACAATAGCCCTGCCAAGACTCTGGAATTCGTTACCTGCTAGCATCAGGAACTCTCGAAATAAAATTGAATTCAAACGCAAACTTACTAAGCACTTGGTCAGTAATTGAGACTCGTTCAGACATGGTTTCTTGTAAATAGTTCTCTTAATCTATTACAAAATATTTCAATATCCGGTAATTTCATCACTATAGATTTTTGTTGTTGTAGGTTTAATTTGTAATTCAGTAAATACAAAAATATTCTTTGTTCTTAACTTCTATGATAAAATGTCTAGCTTTCATTAATCAGGTAATCTTGTCGTACTTTAATTTTTATTGTAATTGTAATTGTAAATTTAATATTAATTGTAATTTTATTGTTCATATTATACTTGTAATCCCCTGGTAGAGGGGCAGAAAAGGCCTGACGGCCTTATCTCTACCAGGTTAAATAAATAAATACTACTACTAAAACTGCTAATTCTAATGTTAGATAACACACAAATAGTTATGCGGTTTACAATTCGCAAGCTCAGTTAGTGGTTAAATTACAGTCCTACCCAGGGGCGTAACTAAGGGCAGCAGTGCCCTCGATGCGGTGGCCTATGGGCTACATTGTACCTGAAAACATTGCTTTGTTAAATGTTATGTTTTATTTAACGACGCTCGCAACTGCAGAGGTTATATCAGCGTCGCCGGATGTGCCGGAATTTTGTCCCGCAGGAGTTCTTTTACATGCCAGTAAATCTACTGACATGAGCCTGTCACATTTAAGCACACTTAAATGCCATCGACCTGGCCCGGAATCGAACCCGCAACCTTGGGCATAGAGGGCCAGCGCTATACCAACTCGCCAACCAGGTCGACAAACACATTGCTTTGATTTTGAATAACATTCATATATCATTCATGTATTCCAAAGGTATACTGCTTACATTATCCTTACAATAACTGTGTTTTTTTTCAACAATCGCTTCTCGAGTTGCAATAATATGATTTTCTGTCCGATGACGCAACGTCAAATCCAAGTCCGCTTCTCCAACACGTGTTCAACTCTTTCTATCCTCGTCTCGCACGAAATAATAACTTGCATATGCAACAATTATGTATGTATGTATGTACTGGGTGATCATTTCAAAGTATGTCATGACGTCACTGTTGAGAGTCAGCGATTTGAAGCGAGTTTCAGCTTTTATGTCAGAGAAGTTGCCTATTAATCAAGACGTTCAATCTGAACTTCAGAACGTGTACGGTATAACTTGAACGTCGTAGCAACAGATGGCGGTCTGTACAGTCTGTGTGCTACCATAACCTCTTTCGAACTGTGTTTTGCGCGGGCAAGTCGTACGCAGGGTATTTGTTATCATCGGTTGCGTACCGCAACATTCCACAACACAAATCAAATGCTCCGTGTCCATGTTGACCGTCCAAGTTAATATCAACAAATACTGTACGTAAGTAATCGTCTTAACTCTCTCTCCATATCCCGACAGTAAGAAAAAAACTCACCTCAGTACGTGTTTCCAAACAGTTCACATTCCTGCCACTACCGGCGTTACCGTACGTATCGGTAAATTCTCTTCTGAATGAACGCCGTACTTGCTAGGCAACTTCTCTAGCACATAGGTAATACGCCTCTGCGGAAGTGTAGGAAGATTGAATTCTCTAGACTTATCGGCTAGCCATATGACGACATACAGCGAGCCATGACACACTTTGAACTGAACACCCAGTATGTATATGTATGCATGTATGTATGTATGTAGTATGTAGGGGAAACTCGGCTAATTTCGCAGTACGGGTAATTTCGCAGTAGTGCATAATCTGTGGAGTAACTTCGCGCATGTGGAAGCGGAGTCTATCTGTACCAGAGTATATTGCAGGCAGCATCAGCTAGAGTCAGCTAAGGGGTAAGATGCACGTGGTAGAATGAGGAGTAGAGTTCAGACAAATTATCCCCTCCTGCAAGCGATTGCTCGCTTCGTACAAGCAATGCCTCCCCCAGAGCTGTCATTGACCCTAGGCCTCCCACATACCACATGCACAGAGATCTTGTTTCGTCTTTCTACTCTACAGATTCCTGGGACGGACCGTAGTATTAATAGTAATGGTGGTAGTAGTAGTATTATCAGTAGTTTTATTTGTAGTAGTAGTTTATATTAATTATTGTAGTAGTGGTGGTGGCAATTGTAATACTATTAATAGTATTGGTAATGGTGTTGGCAGTTAAGGTAGTATTAATAGTAATGATGGTGGCATTACTTACTTACTTACAAATGGCTTTTAAGGAACCCGAAGGTTCATTGCCGCCCTCACATAAGCCCGCTATCGCTCCCTATCCTGTGCAAGATTAATCCAGTCTCTACCATCATATCCCACCTCCCTCAAATCCATTTTAATATTGTACTCCTATATATATCTCGGCCTCCCCAAAGGTCTTTTTCCCTCCGGCCTCCCAACTAACATTCTATATGCATTTCTGGATTCGCCCATACGTGCTACATGCCCTGCCCATCTCAAACGTCTGGATTTATTGTTCCTAATTATGTCAGGTGAAGAATACAATGCTTGAAGTTCTGCGTTTTGTAACTTTCTCCATTCTCCTGTAACTTCATCCCTCTTAGCCCCAAATATTTTCCTAAGAACCTTATTCTCAAACACCCTTAATCTCTGTTCCTCTCTCAAAGTAAGAGTCCGAGTTTCACAACCATACAGAACAACCGATATTCCAACTTTCAAATTTTTTGACAGCACACTAGATGACTAGATGACAAAAGCTTCTCAACCGAATAATAACACGCATTTCCCATATTTATTCTGCGTTTAATTTCCTCCCGAGTGTCATTTATATTTGTTACTGTTGCTCCAAGATATTTGAATTTTTCCATTTACCATTTCGTACAATATTCTGGTCACGAGACATAATCATATACTTTGTCTTTTCGGAATTTACTTTCAAACCTATCAAGTAAAATTTCCGTGTTTTCCCTATTCGTTTGTGGATTATCTTTAGCAATGAAATTTTATCAGTGGTGACGATAATATTAATGATAATAGTTATAGTTGTGGCAGTGGTAGTACATTTATCTAACGACGCTTTCAATTGGAGTGATTATTCAGAGTTGAAACTCAACTTGGGCGAGAACGGCCAACAAAATTTTGCCTATGCCCCTCTATCAGGTACACGTTTTTTCACGTGTTGTACGTTTAAGACAAGAAGGAAGCCACGCCAAATGTTCCATCTTGCTTTAAAATCAATATTGTCCTCAGTCGTGTTTGAATCAACGAACCTCTGATTCGAAGACCGGCACGGTTACCGCTAGACCACCGATTATAACAACTCTGATTTAAAATAAGTCTCTCCGCTCTACTTGACCTTCATTTATTATAATAGTGATTGTAATTTCATGCAGAAGAGACTCAGAGCAACTTCAGTAATATAGTCGTACAAATAAGCAATATTAACGTATTTTACTACATGACAATGAATTATGCAGTGAAGTATGAAATTCACCGTCCTCCAATAGTCTCCAACACGAAGTGACTGCATACATATTTAATAGCAACTTTCAATAATTCAAAGCAACTCTCATTGCGCGTACGTATTTCGATCCCACTAATTGCCAATGGCTGATATTTCAGCTCATAATATATTCCGCCCATACAGACACAGGAACACGAGGTGTAAACAGAAGTGCATGCAAAGCCACAGCTACATGGAGGCGCAGTGCAATAATGTAGTACACCACAAAAACACGTGCTTCTCGTAAACAATTGTCGCTGTATCTGTCATGTATCATTCGTGGAGGTCGTAAACGTAATTGCTCGATGGCTCGGACATACCAGACACTCGGCCACAATTAATATTCAATCGTATTTCACTGATATCGGATCGAGTTGTCGGACATTTTAATTGCCGGGTGCAGAAGAACCACAATCAGGTTAGGCCTGGTCCGCAATAAACCGAGAACGAGAGCGGAAAAATTGTTAAGGCTGGTTCACAATAAACCGGAAACGAGATTCGGAACGAAAAAGAAATCGGTAAAACTGTTAAAATGTATACATCTAAATTTGAGCATTCACAATTAAAGAAAAGCTTGCCGGAGCCCGAGATCGGGAACGGAGAGTTGGCCAAGTTTCAACTTTGGCGTTCACGTTTCCTATCACAGCCCACTAGATTCATTCTATTGCCATCTAAAAGCTATTTTGTCGTCGTATATTTTGTAGCAAGAAGACCGTGACATAACCTAGGCATTATTTTGTTCTGTGCTGTACATCATGTAGCAAGTTTTATTTGATGAGTTTCTAATATTGAGTGTTGAGGAAAATCCTCACGTTTACGATAAGCGGCGCGCCTCGTATAAACATGAGAAAATGAAGGAGATACGTGGCTTTCAATAGCTGCATCATTGAACACCGATCGGAAGCGAATCATATTTTATTACTGTATTGGTTGTATTACACACTACATATTCATGCTTCAATTCAATAACTACTGTTGTGTTCAATTTTGTTCTATTACAAATGTTTCTTCTCTAATTATTTTACGTTATGGTAGACTTAAAATAGGTTGTGATAATAAAGATGCATGGGCATATTTATAGTACCGTAACTAATGAAATGTTTCAGTTGAAATTTCGAAGTTGGTCAACCTGTGTTTATGTTGGCTGCCTTGTACTCATGAGAGAATGCCATTGGTCAATTATACACAAATAACATCAGAATGCGTAATATCGACTTTAAATATCGTTATTGACATACATATCGATATGCATAGTCGTCTACGTTCTCGGTTTATTGTGAATCAAAAATTTTCATATTCACGTCCTCTGCTTCTTGTTTTCATTCTGGTTCTCGTTCCCGGTTTATTGTGAACCAGCCTTTAATGTACAAATGTTTAAATATGAACATTCACAATTAATAAGAAGCTTTATTTGGTACACGGACATTTTGTCCACTTTTTGTCCACAAAGGATTCGTCTATTTCCAATATTGTCCATTTATACCATAGGTCCAGAAATATTTTGTCCACTTTCTTTGATCCAAATTTGTTTTCAGCTTTCTCTAAAGTCCATTTAAAATTTTGTCCATACAACGAAATACAAAATAAGTTGAATTGTAGTTAATAGAAAACAATTTCATCATTATTAATGTGCTTTCTTAATGTTTCCATGGTAGTGAAATCCAATTTAATCTACGTGACAGAAGTCTTAATGTAGGATCAAATTTTTACAGTAGAATTTCAAAGGTATTATAATGACATATATTTACTTCCTTGGCAAGGATAAAATAGTTTATAAAAATTATTTATTTATTTATTTATTTATTTATTTATTTATTTATTTATTTATTTATTTATTTATTTATTTATTTATTTATTTATTTCTTCTGGTGTAGTTAAGGCCATCAGGCCTTCTCTTCCACAACACCAGGAATACAAATACAATAATAGAAATAAACAGAAAAAATACACTATATACAAAGTAAAGCTACACAAGAAATAAAGAGAGAGAGAGAAAAAACACTATAAACAAAGTAAAGCCACACAAAAATATACACAGGTTGCAGTCACACAAACTTTAAATGATTAATTAATTGTATCCTAACTAATTAACTAACATAAACAAGAAACTTACAATTTTAATCTAGATTAAAAAAGAAATAGAAAAAGACACAAATCAATACTTCTAGCAATACCTAAAAACATTAACTAAGACAAAATTTTCCAATTTAATTTTGAATTGTGATAAAGTCCGGCAGTCCCTGACGTCATTAGGTAACGAATTCCAGAGGGGACGTATTTCTACAGTATAGGAAGATGAGTATAAAGACGTTCTATGATGAGGGATAGAAAGAAGTGCTTGATGTCTGTTTCGAAGAGTTGTAAGAAATTGAAAGCGCGATAACAGATAATTCGGAATAGAAGTATGCATGATTCTAAACAAAAGAGACATTGAATATATTACATACATCAGTTCCATTCACTCAGCAAAAATGGAGACCGATCGTATTGGCGGTGTGAAAATCGTGATATTTGCAATACACGTTGTGTCACAAATAGGAATAAATATTTTCGTATCCACGTATTTAAGGAAGGTAAGCACATGTATATTGGGAATATACCTCAAGTTGGTGCGAAAAAAGTAGGGCCGAACAGCACCCAAATGAACCTCTAGTAGCTGTAATAAGGAAAGAAATGGAGGCCATTGTAGATCAGGAAATACTACTGAATTTACCAGAAAGAAATATATTATTACGTACTGTCAATAGAGGATAAAATGTAGGTCGAT
Organism: Periplaneta americana; assembly: GCF_040183065.1. Taxonomy (NCBI): domain Eukaryota; kingdom Metazoa; phylum Arthropoda; class Insecta; order Blattodea; family Blattidae; genus Periplaneta; species Periplaneta americana. The sequence goes on along the minus strand of NC_091126.1, from coordinate 172,584,697 downwards.
CTCCACTGCCTCAGACTGTTAAAGATTGTATTATAAGACCACCATATGACGTCAGCCGGAATTGAAAACGATTTTTGCAGTTCGACAATAGAAATAAGAACGGAAACAGACTAATTATATTTTATACATCAAACGGATTGATGCATCTATATAGAAACGGAACGATCTCTTGTGATGAATCGTTTAAGATTGTTCCAAGGTTTTTCTGTCAGTTGTAGCGTATACATTTCATGGAATAATTCATGATTACGTTTTTCAATTAATTTACTGTTTGTTAGAAGAGATGAAACAACTTACAGAGCAATCTTCCAACATATTAAAGCGTTAAATACGAACTGTCTTCTCAGTTCGTTATGATGGACTTTGAAATAAGAACAATTGAGGGGTTACGTGGACTAACAGCTTAAGTGCAAGATCATACTTTGAGTAAACTGAAGTTGAAAATTGCGATATTACTTTTTGTGTGTTCCTATGATATTCCATCAAACTTTTAAAATATACATTATCAATACAGCATTCCTTAAACACTAAAACGTAACGAAGTAATGGCTATTATTGAACTACAATATTAAAAAAACGTTAATAGCGACTTCCTTTTAAGTTCTTAGTCCACAGAATGCCAATAAATGGTTTCTATCGGAGAATACTATGTAACATAAGAATACAAACACTTCTGTTAACTTTGTACTTTACTGCACAATAACACAAATGCATAAATAAACTCCATTCTTTCATACTATACTCTGAAAAAAATATATATATACAAAATTAATTAATGATTTCATTATATAAGTTAAATTAAAGACATATTAATATTTGAACTATATTTACCTATGTTCATACATCTTTATGATATTAAAAAGTTTTGGGCTTTTAAACCTGAAATTTAATGTACAAAACAAACATGGTTTTCATTCATCTTCTTCGGTGACTTCAGATCCATCATTGCTTATAGAACTGCGCCGTTATATTAAGCCTCGGAATAGCCAAATTTTGACTAAAATCAAATTCTAGTACAACCGTATCAATATCTTCATTCGCAAAATTCTTCACTTTTTCACTCTTTAAGACTGCTGTACTTCTGAACATTTCTAAGATGAGTCCCATAGTCGATCATTTTGGATTCACGTTTAACATAAGTTCAGTTTCCCTACAGCAGTCACAAATATCGGATCTTGGTTTCCTGAAACTGTAACAGCTGTTCTCTCTCAAGTTTGATATTTCATTGACAATTTTTTTTTCCTTTTTGTTCGAAGTAATTTTGCTGGAAGGACTTAAGTGGGATCATCAAAGTACCGTCTAGCAGAACTGCGTCTTGCATAATGCGACGTCTTAGAAGGGAATAAACTCCAGTGTACGTTTACCATATCCCATATATCTTGACCAATCTTCCTTGGTCGATTTGTGTGTTTTCCACGATTTTCAGTTGTAGCAACAGTCCCCACTTTCGAAGCTTGCAGACATGTTTACATACGGGGTTCTGTATTTGCAACACTTTTAGTAAAATTCCCTTACATGCAGTGACATTAGTGCCCTCTAATTTCACTTTGTATACAAATGAATACTGACTATTTCACCAAGATGTAGGTTTCTTTGTGTTACGGATAGGTTTTTTTTTTTCAATGTAACCCAACAACATTGTGTCCTGCAGTTGTTTTTCTCCAATACTTCAAAATCCACTGAAGTCTCTGCTGATCAAGACGATTGAATTCACCTGCATAATTCAATTTACAACATGTTTTTACAACAGCAAATCGTTTAGCGGGTATTGTTTTACCGCTCCTTGAAAGGTAATTTCTACCGGAATTAGCCTACGTTTCTTCTTTGCACTTTCTTTTTTCCAACTAAGTTACTTTTCCTTGTTTTTCTTTTCAGACCTCTCGTGGATATAGTACTTCCATACGCAGCACCACTTTCATTGTCAGAATCAGTCTCCATTTATGTTTACACTGAACAGACACAAAGCAGTCGGGCTGCTAGACACTCAGTAAGAAAAAGCTTCTGCTGCCCTCTAGGAATAAGATAGAGAAACAATATTTTGTTACAATATAAAACACACAAGAGGGTGTCGGAAAATGTGATCTGCGAAATAACGACTTAAAGTCACTTAGGTTGTTAGTCCACGTAACCCCTCAATTAACTTGGTACAGTCCATTCTACCTAACAAACCGTGAAGTTTGCCTAGGTGGCGCAGTCGGTAGATTACTGGCCTTCTTTGCCCGAGATCGAGGATTCGATCCCGACACAGGTCGTTGGCACTTAAGTGTGCTTAAATGCGACAGGCTCATGTCCATGCGTGGGCAACTCGTGCTCTCAAAGTGTCAACACAATCTCAGTGCAGGTAGAACGGACTCTGTACTAGATGTACTGTCTGTGTGCGGTTCTTTCAATACACAAGTTCGATCGCGTCTGCAGTAAGTGGCGGCTCGTTTTAAGTGAACAACAATGTAATTCCCAGATCATTTCCCTTTAGTTACGAGTAAAAAGAGGATTTTTTTTTAAAATTAAGAAGAGAGTTAAAACTTGTATTCTATTACACTTTATTACGCATGACATTTTATGTTACAAATAAACAGTGAAGGTTTTAGTAAAGAAATACTGTCTGCATCTGCTTTAGAACAGCTAAAGGTAAAAATGAGATATCAACAAGGTGAGACTGATATCAAATATCATTAGCACGTTGTGCGTGCGAGTTACAGAATTGCACGACATATAATCGACTAGCTAAGAACATCTATGGATAAATTTGAAATGTGGTAGTATCATGTAGAACATAGATAATTTCACTTTCTTTGACTATAAACTATCTTGAAGAGTGATAAGAAAATCTTCTTATCAAATATAAGACCCTACTTCAAGACCTACAGCAGAATTCACTGCTAAGTTTGGAGAAACAGTGACAATTGACAAGGAATAGAAATTTTTCTGAAATCTTTTTGGCTTACGCCGATAGAAAATCCTGAAAATTTATAGCTTGAATTAATAAATCTACAGAACAGCACACCACTCATATTCCAGCAAAATCAGGAAAATAATACCTATATTAATCCTACAATGAATCATAAATATTGTGGACTGGGAAATATGGATTAAAAATATATGAAATAGAGAAAATGTTTTGAGGACATTTCAGTATGTTGGAAGAAATCACACAGTGGACGATTTTTATAAGTCGACATAAATAGGTGGACAAAATTGTTACTTACTTTACTTACTTACTTACTGGCTTTTAAAGAACCCGGAGGTTCATTGCCGCCCTCACATAAGCCCACCATTGGTCCCTATCCTGAGCAAGATTAATCCAGTCTCTACCATCATATCTCACCTCCCTCAAATCCATTTTAATATTATCTTCCCATCTACGTCTCGGCCTCCCCAAAGGTCTTTTTCCCTCCGGCCTCCCAACTAACACTCTATATGCATTTCTGGATTCGCTCATACCTGCTACACGCCCTGCCCATCTCAAACATCTGGATTTAATGTTCCCAATTATGTCAGGTGAAGAATACAAAACGTGCAGTTCTGCGTTGTGTAACTTTCTCCATTCTTCTGTAACCTCATCCCTCTCAGCCCCAAATATTTTCCTAAGAACCTTATTCTCGAACATCCTTAATCTATGTTCCTCTCTCAAAGTGAGTGTCCAAGTTTCACAGCCATACAGAACAACCGGTAATATAACTGTTTCATAAATTCTAACTTTCAGATATTTTTGACAGCAGACTAGATGACAAAAGCTTCTCAACCGAATAATAACACGCATTTCCCATATTTATTCTGCGTTTAATTTCCTCCCAAGTGTCATTTATATTTGTTACTGTGTGAGGGCGGCAATGAACTGCCGGGTTCCTTAAAGCCAGTAAGTAAGTAAAGACATACGTATTTGCACGCATATTTAGTAGTTTTTAAGGCATTAACTTCCGGACCCTAGTGACTACTCTGAAAGTGTGGATTAAAACTTTTGTTTTCTTGCATTTGTCAATCATTTGGTGATTTTTCTCCTCCCTCGAGCAATGTTAAATCACTTCAGCCTATCTAGCAATGAGCACGGAGTTGATTCCGTGAAATTTCGCGTGTGTTGGCGTCGCAAATTGATGCTATTTACCCCTCTAGCGGCGCTCGTGTTAGTTATCGGCAGGGTGCGGTAATCTACGCAGCGATGACGTCTACGCCATGTGTTACATGCATGTCCACTTTCAACCCTCACAGTCAAGCGGAACTTAGCGGTAACAGGTGGGCGACGGATCTTCCCTTGCGGTAGGCACACTTCAAACTTAACAAACTAATCTTTGTTACTTATTAGTGATTATCGATGGCAGATGGCTTTGTCGTAGCTAGTCCGAGTTCATCTCTCGGTATGCGAGTCCCTTAACAAAATGCAAATGTCTCCCTTCCATTTTACCACAATTTCTTAAGAAAAACGATTTTATTTGTGCATTTTTGCTACAATTTTCAATTTTCCAACTTAAACTCTGCAAAAGATAGTCTACTTGAAGAGTATCACTGAAAGATACAACTGTAACAAGCTCTAAAAAGAAAGTAATTTAATTTAGTTGGACTTACTTATGGCTTTTAGAGAACGCGGAAGTTCATTGCCGCCCTCACATAAGCCCGCCATCGGTTCTTAAGTTGAGGAAGATTAATCCAGTACCTAGCATCACATCCCAACTCCCTGAAATCCATTTTAATATTATCCTCTCATCTACGTCTCGGCCTCCCCAAAGGTCTTTTTCCCCCTCACATCTCCCAACTATCACTCTATACTTTGAGAGAGGAACAGAGGTTAAGGTGTTCGACAGAAAGGTACTTACTTACTTGCTTGCTTTTAAGGAACCGGAGATTCGTTGCCGCCCTCACACAAGCCCCCCCCCCCATTGGTCCCTATCCTGAGCAAGATCAATCCAGTCTCTATCATCATATCCCACCACCCTCAAATCCATTTTAATGTTATCTTCCCATCTACGTCTCGATCTTCCTAAAGGTCTTTTTCCCTCTGGCCTCCCAACTAACACTCTATATGCATTTCTGGATTCGCCCATACGTGCTACATCCCCTGCCCATCTCAAACGTCTGGATTTAATGTTCCTAATTATGTCAGGTGAAGAATACAATGCGTGCAGTTCTGTGTTGTGTAACTTTCTCCATTCTCCTCTTAGTCCCAAATATTTTCCTAAGCACCTTATTCTCAAACATCCTTAACCTATGTTCCTCTCTCAAAGTGAGAGTCCAAGTTTCACAACCATAAAGAACGATCGGTAATATAACTGTTTTATAAATTCTAACTTTCAGAATTTTTGTCAGCAGACTGGATGATAAAAGCTTCTCAACCGAATAATAACAGGCATTTCCCATATTTATTCTGTGTTTAATTTCCTCCCGAGTATCATTTATATTTTTTACTGTTGCTCCCAAGTATTTGAATTTTTCCACCTCTTCAAAGGATAAATTTCCAATTTTTATATATCCATTTCGTACAATATTCTCGTCACGAGACATAACCATATACTTCGTCTTTTCGGGATTTACTTCCATACCTATCTCTTTACTTGCTTCAAGTAAAATTTCCGTGTTTTCCCTAATCGTTTGTGGATTTTCTCCTAATATATTCACGTCATCCGCATAGACAAGCAGCTGATGTAACCCGTTCAATTCCAAACCCTCTCTGTTTTCCTGGACTTTCCTAATGGCATACTCTAGAGCAAAGTTAAAAAGTAAAGGTGATAGTGCATCTCCGTGCTTTAGCACACAGTGAATTTGAAACGCATCTGACAGAAATTGAGCAAAGTTAAAAAGTAAAGGTGATAGTGCATCTCCGTGCTTTAGCTCACAGTGAATTTGAAACGCATCTGACAGAAATTGACCTATACGGACTCTGCTGTACGTTTCACTGAGACACATTTGAATTAACCGAACTAGTTTCTTGGGAATACCAAATTCAATAAGAATGTCATATGAAACTTCTCTCTTAACAGAGTCATATGCCTTTTTGAAGTCTATGAATAACTGATGCACTGTACCCTTATACTCCCATTTTTTCTCCATTGTCTTCTTCGACAATAAGGTACTTAGGAAAATATTTGGGGCTAAGAGGGATGAAGTTACAGGAGAATGGGGAAAATTACACAACGCAGAACTCCGCGCTTTGTATTCTTCATCTAATTTTTTATATTTCCATTTGATACTATATTCTGGTCAAGAGACATAATCATACACTTTGTATTTTTGGGATTCACTTCCAAACCTATCTCCTTACTTGCTTCAAGTAAAATTTCCCCTAATAGTTTGTGGACTTTCTCCTAACATATTCAAGTCATCCGCATGAACAAGCAGCTGATGTAACCCGTTCAATTCCAAATCTTCTCTGGATTTAGAGTTTATATTCAGAATGATATCTGGATTTCATACAGCTTGGTCTTCAGCTATGTATTACTTTCCTCAGCATCAGAGCGCGGGTTATTATTCATTACACTGTTTGACGCTCGGCGGTGTAGGAGATTGTAAGATAAGATTTTCCCCGTTTTCCACGTCTCTGTAAATTTAATTACAACAGTTCTCTCCATTTGACTGTACCTTTTCCAATTTCAAATTATTTAATCTGAACCCAAATCATAGCATGGGATAGAGCTCAGGTGTGTCGGTCAGGACGTCTAGGACGAGAGTATTGCCTTCTGACAGAGCTGTTCTTAACAATATAGTGAAGTCCAGGGAAATGCCTTCGTGTAACTCCATACCAGTAAACACACCTGCAAAATTTCACTCACCTTATGTGTCCGTCCCACGAGAGTTGACAGGTGCAACTTGCCCATTCCGTTATGTACCAAATTTAAACAAGAATGTCTTAATTAATCTATTACGAAAACCAGCGTATGAATCTGAATAGATGCGTAGGACTTCAGTGAAAATTATATATTCAATATGACACACGAGGTATATAAGCTACATTCGGGAATTCATGGATCCGTGTACTGCGACATCATTTCTTTAGTTTGGTGTCTTCGATGACGCTATAACCAAGTTCAAATATTTATTTTTTTATTTATATAATATGCCTTTTATATATAATCCAGAGAAGAAAAGTTCTATTTCTGTGTCTATTTAAATCACACCGTTTATAATATGCCCTTTGAATAATAATTACAGAGAACAGACTACAACGTGTTCATAATGTGTGCTTACGATTCATCTGCAATACTCGTAAATTTGACCATATAACACCTTCCCTCCAGTTACTTTTATCGGTGCGTCTGAAGGAACGAAGAACAATACATTCACTGTCTCTTCTGTTTAGAATCACGCATACTTCTACTCCGAATTATCTGTTATCGCGCTTTCAATTTCTTACAACTCTTCGAAACCGACATCAAGCACTTCTTTCTATCCCTCATCATAGAACGTCTTTATACTCATCTTGCTATACTGTAGAAATACCTCCCCTCTGGAATTCGTTACCTAATGACGTCAAGGACTGCAGGACTTTATCACAATTCAAAATTAAATTGGAAAATTTTGTCTTAGTTAATGTTTTTTAGGTATTGCTAGAAGTATTGATTTGTGTTTTTTTTTTCTTTTTCTTTTTTAATCTAGGTTAAAATTGCAAGTTTCTTGTTTATGTTAGTTAATTAGTTAGGATACAATTAATTATGATACTTAATTGCCCATTTAAAGTTTGTGTGACTGCAACCTGTGTATATTTTTGTGTGGCTTTACTTTCTTTATAGTGTTTTTTTTCTCTCTCTCTCTTAATTTCTTGTGTAGCTTTACTTTGTATATAGTGTATTTTTTTCTGTTTATTTCTATTATTGTATTTGTATTCCTGGTGTTGTGGAAAAGAAGGCCTGATGGCCTTAACTACACCAGAATAAATAAATAAATAAATAAAATAAAATAAATAAATAATTCCTTTATCGATTATGTAACGCTATAATCCTAAAACCAATGTATGGTGTCCACTCTCTTACAACCAAGTGATTGGAATATTTTTCTTGGGTGAAATCAAACAGTTATCTAGATATGTCAGAAATATATACTGTTGAAGAAGTGCAACCACAAGTGATATTTGAAGGGCTCACAACCAGAGTGGACCAAGTCCACCTGTGGTCAGTTTGTGGATTAATACAATCTCGGATGAAGAAAACTTAGATTTATTCATTGTCATAACAAACCACTATTTAACAGAGATCTGGACAACTACTAGCGTGTACCACATAAGAAGGATTTCAAACAAGTAACTGCTAACCGGCAAGCAATGAATCAACAATGCACAGAATTTGTTACAAGTTACTTGTGATTGGCTACAAAAAATACAATTACAAAAGTATTATAATTAATTAATTCTATTTTAAAATATAAGTATACTGGTATTAAAATAAGTTACAAAAATGATAAATTTGCTTTGGAAGGGAACAAGAGTAAGGTGGTCCGCCGAACTGTTCTGATTGAAAAAAAGTGGTCTCCACTTAAAAAAAGTTTGAGAAACTCTGCTTTAAGCTGCCGGAGGTACTCAAATGGAAATTTTTTAAACTGTCTTTTTCTGAATAAAATGTTTGAGTTACGCCACTGAATGTAGTAAAGCGTTTCTTGATATAATTACAAATAAAATCATTATTACATTCCATAATCAAATTAAGAAATTGTAGATAAGGTGAAGGTAAATATTTATAAAGGAAAACGTGATACAAAGCTTTTCATAGTTTGAAGGTGTACGTTAACAGCATCGTTGCATGGGGACAGTTTAAACAAAGTGTAAGTCCAGTAATGTGTACATGGAGTGCACTTCAATCCTAAGGCCGGGTGCACACAGAATCAGACGCGACGCGACACGGCGCGGCGCGACGCTACGTTTTGCTTTACAACGCCTCGCGACAGCTTAAAACTGTCTGCTCGCGACAACTGATTTGCTGGCTGTGGGATTGGAAAACTGGCCTAGGCTAGAAAATGGCGTCGATAAAAGAGGACTGTCTATATGAAAAATTCTATTGTATTTGCTTATTATTTCCTAAGAACGCAAGCTCCTAAAAATCTATACGATTGAAAGAGTCTTAAAATTAAAATGTACTGCACAAACGTCTTTTTTTATGTTTATGACTACTTCACGACTCACAATAAAGAAAAATAATATATTAAATCAATAATGATGATAGTATAGAGCAGAGAATTAGACTTACTACAAGTTACACTGGTCAACAGTCATTTTGCGCCAGACATAAAAATAACAAATTCTTACTAATTTCGACCTCCTGAATTAATAAATAACAAGCAAAATGTTCCATCACTTCGGGTTTTCGAGATGCACAATATAATTAATTTTCTATGCATTTTATTAAAAAAATTACCGTATTTCGTGCGTAACTATTTTGTTTTACAAATGTGAAGACCCATTATGTGAAAACAATATTAGTATAAGTAGGGCACCATGTTAGAAGCACTTGTAGAAAGGGAAATTATTTTATTGTCCTTCTACGAGTCTATTTCTAGGGAGTGAAACAGGTTCGCGGTATAAATTCACTTGAGTTTACCTGATTTTACTTGAGATGTGCATTTCTTTCACGGTGAGCTTTAATTACATTACTGTAGTTTATATTTTGCAATATATCACCATGTCAAAACCACCGAACAAGTTACGAAGCGCCATAACAAGGCTAGCAGTTCACCACAAACTGTGCAGAAGATCAGAGTACCACGAACCTTCCCCCGAATGCGTGTGCAAACTGTGCTACGAAGTGTGTCCAAAATATCATTTTAGTAAATGTGTGAATAGAACGAAGTCACTAATGGAATATAGTAAAGAAAAGTAACTCATACCAAACTAAATTGCACGTTTGTGCGCACTTCTTTCTTATTAAAACCACTTCTAGAAGCGGAAATTGTTTTATTGCCCTTTTCGGTTCCATTTGGAGGGGAAGAAACAGGTTCGCCGTATGAAAACGTTTCAGTTTACCAGGATATTTTTGTGGTGTTACTATTCTGTGTAAGACGTGTATTTCTTTAAAGTGTGCTTTAATGATAATATTCAAAGTACGAATGGTTTATATGTGCGGATTTTGAAGGTTGTAGCATTGCTTTTTGGAATGCAATTAGGCTACACAAAATTTTGCTGCTTTCTGTACGAATTGGACAGTCGCGCTCGAGATATTTTATTTTTATTTTATTGGGTTATTTTAAGACGCTTTTTCAACATCTGGGTTATTTAGCGTCTGAATGAAATGAAGGCGATAATGCCGATGAAATGAGTCCGGGGTCCAGCACCGAAAGTTACTCAGCATTTGCTCGCATTGAGTTGAGGGAAACCCCCGGAAAAAGCCTCAACCAGGTAACTTGCCCCGACCGGGATTCGAACCCGGGCCACCTGGTTTCGCGGCCAGACGCGCTGACCGTTACTCCACAGGTGTGGACTCGCGCTCGAGATAAGCATTATAAAATAAAACGACAATCACTAGAGCCAAGGAAGAAAAATATTATACATCAACCCCTTATACCTCAAAGCGAAGTAATTTTACCCCTTTTGCACAATAAGTTAGAGTTAATGAAGAATTTTGTTAAAGGGATAAATTATAAAACTGAAACATTTAAAAATATCCAGGAAAAATTTCCTGCTAATAATAATCCGTGGCGCTACACCCCGTGAAGAGCCCAGACGGACCAGCCGGCTGCTGGCCTCACGTCCACATGCCAAAATAGAGGTGGACGATCATCCAACTAGAATGGAGGTATCGTGTGGTTAGCACGATGAACCCCCCAGTCGTTATATCTGGCTTTCGCAACCGATTTTCGCTACCTATCGTAGCTTCCCAAGTGCATCACGATGCTAGGTGGGCACCGGTCCCATACACTGGCCGAAATTTCATGAGAAAATTTCTTCGCCCATGAGGACTCGGACCAGCGCGCATTCCTTAACATTTCCTGCTATTAGTGATTCAAAAATAAAGGAGGGAGTTCTCAATGGACCACAAATTAGAGAAATAATGAAGGACAATCACTTCGAATCTTTGCAGGAAGGAAAAGAGACAGCCGTCTGGATAGCATTCAAGGAGGTTGAATTAATTTTCTGGATAACTGTAGAAGTGAGAACTATGAAGAACTAGTGAAAAATTTACTGTTGGCGTATTAAACTAGGGGTTGTAAAATTTCCCTGAAAATTCACTTCCTTCACTCACATCTTTCACATCTTGACTTCCCCCCCCCCCCGAGAATTGTGCGATTTCAGTGATGAGCATGATGAGCGCTTCCATCAAGAAATTTCAACTATGGAAAAAAGATACCAAGGACAATGGAGTACCAATATGCTAGCAGACTATTGTTGGACTTTAGCTCTTGATGTACCTGATGCCCAGTGTAAAAGAAAATGCAGAAAAAGAAAGCTGTAATCTTCTGAACAGTGAATATTTAGCCTTATTGTCATTATATAAAACAATATTTTGAATAAATATAAATTCCAACATTTCTCAAAAACCGTAACCAACAACTGTTTTTATTGTCTTATTCGTATTCAGGAGGCTCAAATTATATAGAAAACATATCACATGCCTAGCGCAAAAAAAAAAAAAAAAAATGTTAACATTTGTTACGCAGTGTTATTATTATAAATTATTATTCACCTGGTGCTTTCATCTCATTTGCAATGTTTCACATATTTTTAGAAACCACATTATTGTCGTGATGTTGTTTCAAAAATTGTACAGAACGTATCTTTCCTGTACTAAATCAACTAATTTATCCGCATCGAGCTCCATTATGAATAATGTGCACTACACAACAATAGTATTTTTTATAGATAAGGAAAGCGTGCAATCATAGCCACTACTAACGCATGCGCAGTACACTGCAGCTATCAGACTGTCTCCTCGCGACGAACTTCTAGCAGTCATTCGAAGTTGTCTCTTCGTGTCTCCTTGTGTCTCCTCGCGACCGTCGCATAGCGTCTGATTCTGTGTGCATCGCATCATAAGAAATCAATGGGAGACAAGTACCACGAGACAAAATGTCGCGTCGCGCCGCGCCGCGTCTGATTCTGTGTGCACCCGGCCTAACGTTCCACTAACTGAAGAATCAAGGGATATGTAAGTGTCGTGTAACCATTACAACTACCCGGAAGAGATTGCGCTAAATGTGTGACTAGTCGGCTGATCGATCTGCCCGACTACCGACACGGTTACTTTTATTTCTGTTAGCTACTTTATGCTGTACTGCGGGACGCCAGAAAATAAGGCGCGAGTTTGTTATATGCGAAAACAATAACACGTGACGACTGATTTTTATCTACAGAAAGCTTTGAAATAGCATAAGACAATTGAAAACGATTGTAGTTACGACACTGCAGTTTATATTCATGTAGAACATTGATTCTCAACCTGGGAGAGGAGTGCCCATAGAGGTTCGCGTCAAACAGTTATTTCATTGTAATTATTATGTAATTTATTTACAGTTTTTAGTTGGTTATTTAACGACGCCGTATCAACTACCGGGCTATTCAACGTCTATGGGATTTATGATAGCGAAATGATGTTTGGCGAGATGAGGCCGAGAATTCGCCATAGATTACCTGACATAATAATAATAATAATAATAATAATAATAATAATAATAATAATAATAATAATAATAATAATAATAATAATAATTTATTTAACCTGGCAGAGTTAAGGCCATACGGCCTTCTCTAACACTCAACCAGGAGTAAAACTGCGTTACAAAAAATACTACAAATTTACGAAGTACACTACTTTTTTACACACAAAACTGAATAAGATAATAATAATAATAATAATAATAATAATAATAATAATAATAATAATAATAATAATAATAAAATATAAACAACAAGTAAGTAGAAATCAGACATGATATATAACATACAGAAAGAAAGAAAAAAGCATAATAAAATGTGAACAGCAGGTCAAAATAAATGAACATACAAAGTATAAAAAGCAAGACAATTATTGATAATAATAATAATAATAATAATAATAATAATAATAATAATAATCATAATCATAATCATAATGATAAAAAATAAGAATAGTAATAATAATAATAATAGTAATAATAAAATAGTGCATTACAAAGCATACAATGAATACAATATTTTTTAAGTACACACAGTAAGGAAAATTATGATTATATATATATAGCTCAACTTATCACATTATAGATAAGCTTACACCATTATCGGAAAATATGAAAACAAAAATATAAAATAAGTTAAATATCACTAGAACATAAAAAATGTGAATACGTGGAAACATGCAATACAACACTTGTCATAACAGTAAGTTACTTTGGCAACTCGTCATAAGATAATTTTCTAACTTGGATTTGAAAGATTTCAATGTCCGGCAGCCCTTGACTTCAGGCGGCAGAGAGTTCCAGTGACGAGAGGTACCAACAGTGAAAGATGAGGAATACAGAGATGATGTGTGAAGTGGAATTTCTAGCGTGTTATCGCGTTGTGATCGAGTATTAATATTATGATAGCGAGAGATAGTGTGAAAACGAGCGAATAAATAATTCGCCTTACGGTTGGGTAAAACCTCGGAAAAACCCAACCAGATAATCAGTCCAAGCGGAAATCGAACTCGCGTCCGAGCGCAATTTTAGATTGGCAGATAAGCGTCTCATCCGTGTGAGCTAAAAATGAAACATTCTCACGGGGGCAGATAAAGAGTTATTTTTTTTCTTCCACCATGTTAATAATGTCAAAACAAATGATTATATAAATTTTGGCCACTCGAGCGCAATTACGAGGGCTCCCCAGAGAGTAAGTTACCCTGGGGCCGTTTACAAAAAGAAAACAATTTCATGGAAAGATTTATTTAAACAGATACGACAATTGTTCAGTTATTTTTCAACATATTCCTTACCCGAATTGAAACATTTTTCATACCGTGGGATCAAGAGAGGTGTGCAGACGGCTGTCACACACTGGTTCCGATCCCAGGCAACAGACTTCTTTTAAGCATATTTCGTCAGGCTCAAAGTGTAAAGGCTCTTACAATTTTGATGCTAGGAACATGAAAGTTTTACTGCATGATCTATATATTGTCGTTAACAAAATACATAGCATTTTTGATTAACTAAATACTTTCGAAATCAATAAATGAAGTACAGTCTGATCCGTTTGGGTATAGATAACATTAATTTATCATTATAAAGCTATTATGATAGTAGGAAAAATTTCTTGCTGGTTATATTATGATTAAAAGATGGGAGTTTCCATACATGACAATCAACAATGCATAATCTGAAAGGGCAAATGAATATCGTAGATGATTAAAATGGCTACTACAAATCAACAGCGGGCACATTGTGTTCTTTGATATGCTAAATTTGAGAGTTTAAAAGAGTTCAAAGGGAATTTCGACATGAGTATGATGTGCGTAATGTACCTAAATATGATTCCATAATATTGTGGAATCGAACATTTGTAGAAAGAGGTCCTGTGTTAAAAATCATGCAGGAGGTCGCAGGTGAAACCCAGTACGAGAAGCAGCTATTTCTTGGCTTGACCCCCAAACTCCCAAGATCTAACCCCTCCTGATTTCTTCGTGTGGGGTTTGTTAAAGACATTGTCTATTCACAGAAACCCATGAACATTGATGATCTGAGAATAAAATTTACTCAGGTTTTTCAATAAATCACCCCTCTTATGTTGCAACGAATACGGGCTGAATCGCATCACCGTTATGAGTTGTACAGGGTGCGCAATGGGGGTCATGTTGAGCTCTGAGGAATCTCCCATCTTTCAGTGTTGTATACACAAAGTTTCAATAAATAAAGTTCAGTAGTAAATATTTTACGGTGTTCTTATTTTATCCATACCAAAATGGATCACCCTGTATATTTATTGGACAATAAAAAAAAATAAATTTTTGAAGTTGCATATATTTAAAAAAAGTCTCCATTTATAGATGTAGATTTACAATTTTGGATAAATGGTCCTTTTCTGACCATATCAAAGATGTAAAAAGGATTCATACGTGAAACTTAAATTTTCTAAGAGGAGATAGATTCTGAACATAAGCAATTTTTAATTTGAATAATAAAAATATCCATCTGTCATAATGAAACTAAACGCAGAAATGCTTATAGGAATGGAATCAAGTGTTGAAGATATGAAGTGTCTACCTTAAAAATTGTAATTCTGAACCTTCACCTCCCTTAAAATGTACTGAAGGGATGTTTCAATATTTTGTGCGGATCGAGCACCTTGGTGTGACTAAGATCGTTGCCAGCACGTAAATCTTTTTCTGAGCAGCGTAAAGTTTGATGTTTGTTGTTAAGAAGCTACCGATAACACAGGTTGCTATAACGACTTGAACACGAAGCCTTCCAAGTAGCTTTGATTACATTTCTCGGAAAAAAAGAGTGAAAACGTTTTGGACAAATAGTCGAAAGTGTTTCCGCAAAATGGGGAGGTATTGAGAACTTTTCCCTTTTGAGGAAACTTACAAATTTATTTGAAAAAGTATATGCTACCTCTCCAGGAAGTTTTATGAACCTGTATAACAGTAATCGTTGTCATTAATCAGTCTAAACTGAAAAGAACATTGTCCAAAGCAAAACATTTTATTCCAATGAACCTATTTTACAGAAAGAAATAAGATGACCATGGAGATCCAAGATCATGAAACAGACCACAAGCTGTGAACAATTAAAAAAGAAACAAGGAATGACAATAATACACTAGCATAATAATTCATATCTATGTGAGAAATTATAAATTGTTAAAAGTTTATTGTTTTCATATGTACTGAATATTTATAATGTTCTCCGTAAATCCCCTTTATGGGTCTCTATTCATTCAAGGCATTTAAAATAGCTTACAATAAGATAAAGAATTGAATTTATTTGTAGAGCTAAGTTAAACAATATAAATGTGCTAGCCAGTAAACAATAAATAAATAAATGATTGAATGAATGAATAGATAATTAAATAAATAAATAATTAAATGAATAAATTAATGAATAAATAAATGAATAAATGAATGAATAAATGAACAAATAAATAATTAAATAAATAAATAATTAAATAAATAAATGATTGAATGAATAAATAAATAATTTAATTAATTAATTAATTAATTAATTAATTAATTAATGAACAAATAAATAATAAAATAAATAAATAAATAAGTAAATAAATAAATGAATAAATAAATAAATGAACAAATAAATGAATAAATGAATGAACAAATAAATGAATAAATTAATAAATAAATAAATAATTAAATAAATAAATAATTAATTAATTAAATATATAAATTAATAAATGAATCAATAAATAAATGAATAATGAAATGAATAAATGAATGAATAAATGAATGAATAAATGAACAAATAAATAATTAAATAAATAAATATATAAATAAATAAATGAATAAATAAATAAATGAACAAATGAATAAATGAATGAACAAATAAATGAATAAATGAATAAATAATTAAATAAATAAATAATTAATTAATTAAATATATAAATGAATAAATGAATCAATAAATAAATGAATAATGAAATGAATAAATAAATTAATGAATAAATTAATGAATAAATAAATGAATAAGTGCATAAATAAATAAGTAAATAAATGAATAAATAAATAAATAATTAAATAAATAAATAAATAAATGAACAAATAAATGAATGAACAAATAAATGAATAAATGAATAAATAAATAAATAAATAATTAAATAAATAATTAAATAAATAAATAAATAATTAATTAAATATATAAATCAATAAATGAATCAATAAATAAATGAATAATGAAATGAATAAATAAATGAATAAATTAATGAATAAATAAATGAATAAATGCATAAGTAAATAAATAAATGAATAAATAAATAATTAAATAAATAAATAAATAAACAAATAAATGAATAAATGAATGAACAAATAAATGAATAAATAAATAACTAAATAAATAATTAAATAAATAAATAATTAATTAATTAAATATATAAATGAATAAATGAATGAATAAATGAATCAATAAATAAATGAATAATGAAATGAATAAATAAATGAATAAATAAATGAATAAATTAATGATAAATAATTGAATAAATGAATGAATAAATGAACAAATAATTATTAAATAAATAAATAAATAAATGAACAAATAAATGAACAAATGAATGAATGAATAAATGAATAAATAAATAAATAATTAAATAAATAATTAAATAAATACATAATTAATTAAATATATAAATGAATAAATGAATGCATAAATGAATCAATAAATAAATGAATAAATAAATGAATAAACTAATGAATAAATAAATGAATAAATGCATAAGTAAATAAATAAGTAAATAAATGAATGAATAAATAAATAATTAAATAAATAAATACTCGTGAAAATTTATTATATTGTAAATGACAATATTTTGAAGTAATTTATTAAAAAATTAATATCCATAACATAATACATTTGCGAAATTTGTATCAAGTCTACATTTAGGAACATCTATCTCTTGCTTATAACTTGTCTCATGCTTGTTTCCATCAGATCTCAAGTCATGAGTACGATAATTATTTAAATATAAATTAGATCAGTATACATGTGCAGGTTGACAATAGTTAAAATGTTAAATTAAAACATAGCGTTTATAATGACTTCTGTTACATACCTTAATCACAACTCTTAATAGCCCTCTTTGTAAAATAAGAAATTCCTTTATGACAGCTGTTTTCTCATATTAAAATATCATCGATAATTAAATTAAGAAAGAAGCCAGAGTTGCAGTTGTTACATACTTTATAAGTGTATATTAATTAATTCTCAACATAATGAACAATAAATAATATATTACTTATGTATTTAATATGAGATTGTCACGTTAAAAAAGTACCAATTAAATACCTATATTTTGTGCTTTGACTACACTGTGGACTAATATAACTTAACATAAAATTATGTTTCGAGTTTCAGTTTCATTAAGTAAAAAAAAAATATCAATAATAAACAGACGCTATAAACCGTTCAGGCGGTTGTAACGAACTATTATTAATTTCTCTAGCTTACTTAATTACAAAGGGCTTTTAAGGAACTCGCAGGTTTATTGCCGCCCTCACATAAGCCCGCTATCGGTCCTTATACTGAGCAAGATTAATCCAGTCCCTACCATAATATCCCACACCCTCAAACCCATTTTAATATTATCCTTCCATCTACGGTCTTGGCCTCCCCGAAGGTATTTTCCACTCAGGTCTTCCGACTAACACTCTATATGCATTTATGAATTCACTCATACGTGCTACATGCCCTGTCCATCTCAAACGTCAGGATTTAATGTTTTTTTAAGTAGATTTTTTACGACGCTTTATGAACATCTAGGTTATTTAGCGTCTGAATGAGACGAAGGTGATACTGCCGGTGAAATGAGTCCGGGGTCCAACACCGAAAGTTATCCAGCATTCGCTTATATTGGGTTGAGGAAAACCCCAGGAAAAAAGATTTAATGTTCATAATTATGTTAGGTGAAGAATAAAATGCATGCAGTTCTGCGTTGTGTAACTTTCTCCATTCTCCTGTAACTTTATCCTTCTCAGCCTCAAATATTTTCCTAACAATAAGCACCTTATTCTCGAACACTCATAACCTCTGTTCCTCTCTCAAAGTGAGAGTCCAAGTTTCACAGCCATATATAATAACCAGTAATATAACTGTTTTACAAATTCTATTTATTCTGCGTTTAATTTTCTCTCGAGTGTCATTTATATTTGTTACTATTGCTCCAGGGTACTTTAATTTTTCTACCTTTTCAAAGGATAAATTTCGAATGTTTATATTTTCATTTCATACTATGTTCTGGCCACGAGACATATTCATATAATTTGTTTTTATCGAGGTTTACTTCCAAATCTATCTCTTTACTTGCTTCAAGTAAAATTACCGTGTTTTCCTTAAAAGTTTGTGGATTTTCCCCTAATATTTTCACCTCATCCGCATTAACAAGCAGCTGATGTAACCCGTTCAATTCCAAATCTTCTCTATTTTCCTTGACTTTCCTAATGGCATATTTTAGAGCGAAGTTAAAAAGTAGCCTATAGGCGATGTGCATCTCGTTTTGCCCGCAGTGAATAGAGACTCTGTTTTAAGTTTCACATAATAATAATAATAATAATAATAATAATAATAATAATAATAATAATAATAATAATAATAATAATAATAATAATAATCCGTGGCGCTACAGCCCGTGGAGGACCTACACCGACCAGCCAGATCCTGTCCTCACGCCCACATGCCGAAGCAGAGGTGGACGATCATCCAACTAGAATGGAGGTATCGTGTTGTTAGCATGTTGAACCCCCAGCCGTTATAGCTGGTATTCGCAACGGGATTTCGCTACCTATCGTAGCTCCCAAGTGCATCACGATGCTGGGTGAGCACCGGTCCCGTACACTGGCCGAAATTTCATGAGAAAATTTCTTCCCCAATGAGGACTCGAATCAGCGCGCATTCCGTAACGCGAGTCCTAGACGGGATGCCTTAGACCGCGATCCCATGGCGCGGGACAATAATAATAATAGTAATAGTAATAATAATAATAATAATAATAATAATAATAATACTCCCACCCCTTCTACTAATAAAGTTCAACCGTCCTCCACACAGAACCAAGGCCGCATATACAGTCATAGTAGCCTTACGGTCATAGTAAACAGGCGTTCGTATAGGTCAGTTTCTGTCAGATGCATTTCCAATTCACTGTGGGCTAAAGCAAGGAGATGGACTATCACCTTTACTTTCTTAAGAGGACACTTCTGTGATTTTTAAAACTTCTACAATTTTCATCCAAATTTATTATTATTATTATTATTATTATTATTATTATTATTACTATTATTATTATTATTACTATTATTATTACTATTATTATTATTATTATTATTATTATTATTATTATTATTATTATTATTATTGGTTAAAGCAATTAAAATTTTCTTTTTGAGGTTATTTCTATATTTTAATGAAATCTTAATATTTATTACGACTATTAAATTTGAGGCTATAAAATCTTTTGTTTTAAACCAGGATTAGATACCCTATTATTTTAGATATAAATTTTTTTAACCTAGGTAGTATTAGTTAGGATCTTGAAACTTAAAGAAATTGGCGGAATTTTAGTATTTTTATTTATCATTATTATTAGTATTTTTATTTATTATTATTATTATTATTATTATTATTATTATTATTATTATTATTCCTAGTATTCAATCTTTCCTCGGACTTTCCGGTTTCTTTGAAGGACACCCTATGCCGAGCCACATAGATTTCCTGTCAAGAAAGAAACGTACTTCCTTGAGGTGTGATATGTCTGTAACATTTTATCTTTTGCACTTAAGGAAAGATGTATGAGCTTAAGAATTATTTTTTTCACTCATTTTATGTGGTTTTGATGTTACTCATATTTCGCAAAACGGTTAGAGCCACCACTAAATTCTTTCTTCATTCAAATATAATTTTAACACATAATATTTCAAATCTCACACTTTTAATTTAACAGTAAAAGAAAGAGCAATAATTCTATAGTATATAACAGCGATGGGCGTTTGAGTGCATTTGCCCTCCGTGCGCACGGGGAATTCCAAGTGCGAGCGCTGTAGTGTGCCAGCAGCTATAACAGATCTTACAGCTTTTAAATGAGCTAAATTTAGGACTTCAGGGAAAAGAAATTCTTAATACACAATTTGCAGATAGAATTGCAGCTTTTAAGGAAAAATTGCTGTTATGGATACGTCAAATGCAAAAGGGCGAAATATATCATTTCCCATCCTTATCTAAGCTCATAGAATTTTGAACAACGAAACTTTCGAAATGTACGCATGTATTCTATCCGGTCTATTAGACGAATTTACATCAAGGTTCCACGATTTAGATTGCCTGGAAATGGATTTGCGTATTTTTGCTACATGTTCTAATTCCAACTGTTTATTGATAACGTCCCCTCTTCATTATAGTGTGAATTGATTGACCTGGGATGTGATCGAGAGATGCGAGTGAAATATGATTCAAGGTCGAGTCTTATGCAGTTTTATGACGGATTCCCAAGAGGACGCTTTCCCAACCTACATAAGCTGTGTGAGAAAGTTTTGTGTTTATTTGGTTCCACTTATAGATGTGAACAGTTATTTCCTATTACGAAAATAAACAAATCTCAAACAAGAAATGATGGGCTTTTAACGGCAGTTCTTCCCATAATACTAATATAGTTTCTCTAAATCTTGAGATATTTTAATAATATGAATTAATGTGCAACAGATATGTTTTGTTTTGTGTTTAAGGAAGTGTTTCATTAGTTTGTGTTCTTATTTAGTTTGGTAGAATAACATTTTCTTTTGAAACATACAGTACGTACCGCAACTTGAATAAACCGGTTTTCGTGCACTCTATAAGCACACTTCTCTCGTAGTACACCGTGCAAGCACAGAGTGCATAATTCTGCCCAACCCTGGTATATAACGTATTCAATTCAAATCTAGCATATTTTAACAACTTAGGAGTCCAAAATCTGAACATCGTCTGTCCAACGTAAATACATCTGAGACAACCCGAAACTTCAAGTATTGTGTGGTCTGAGAATGAACAAGATTGTAGGGACATTCTTCTTCTGTGAAGCAACAATAATTGGCTCCGTGTGTCCCGATCTTCTGGAATAGTTCCTGTATCACCTAGTCCTAGTAGCTCATCTGCAGCGGAACGTATTTCTTCAATAGGATTGAACTCTCTCAAGGTCAAGAGTCTCTCAACAATACAATGCTGGATCGGATGCAAAGGATCCAATTCGTGGCCTCCAATTTCACTTGATATTACTCAGCTGGAATTTCTTTCTGTCGATATATAGCTCTAGTCCAGCGCTGGGCACATTACGTGATTCTGAGAAATGAGCGCTGTTTGCTTTAAAGAGCGGGTCTTGCGAGCGCCGTTACGTATGCATACTGTACGTCATTCAGTGTCGGTGCAGTGGTGACTCTGCAGTATGATGGCGAACTTTGAAGACGGAGCTTCCGCTCATACATTAAAGCGGCCCGCTATTCCCAATGCTTTTAATGTATCATGGGAGGAGGACTTCTTTTTGGTAGAGAGCAGTGGATTAGTAAAGTGTTTAATTTGGCATAAAATACTCCAACTGATTAAGAAGTGCAATATCCAACGGCATTACTCTTTACAACATGCTACTGAATATGACAAATATGTTGCTAATGAACGCCATAAATTAATACAATTTAAAGAAAATGTTTCTCAGGTACATTATATTAGAGTATCTATTTGATATTTATATTACATTATAAGTTATTATACATTTTGTAATATATAATTTTAAATTATACAAGTATTGTGATATATCATAGTATAGTATATTAAAGTTCATGATAGGCCTATATCATATATCATACATTATATTATATTATACTGGGTGTTCATTTCAAAATGTGTCATGACGTCACTGTTGTTGGGTCACCGATTTGAAGCGAGTTTGAGCTTATATGTTAGAGAAGTTGCCTATTACTTAAGGCGTTCTTCAATCTGAACTTGAGAACGTGTACGGTATAACTTGAACGTCGTAGCAACAGATGGCGGTCTGTACGGTCTGTGTGCTACCATAACCTCTTTCGAACTGTGTTTTGCGCCGGCAAGTCGTACGCAGGGTATTTGTTATCATCGGTTGCGTACGGTAACATTCCACAACACAAATCAAATGCTCCGTGTCCATGTTGACCGTCGAAGTTAATGTCAACAAATACGTAAGTAATCGTCTTAACCCTATCCCCATATCCCGACAGTACGTATTTCCAAACAGTTCACATTCCTGCCACCACCTGCGTTACCGTACGTACCGGTACGTACTCTTCAGAATGAACGCCGTACTTGCTAGGCAACTTCTCTGCCTCATAGGTTATACACCTCTGCGGAAGTGTAGGAAGATTGAATTCTCTAGGCTCATCGGCTAGCCACATGACGGCATACAGCGAGCCATGACAGACTTTGAACTGAACACCCAGTATTATATTATATTATATTATATTATATTATATTATATTATATTATATTATATTATATTATATTATATTATATTATATTATATTATATTATATTATATATTATATTATATTATATTATATATCATATCATATTACATTATATTATATTAACAGGATGACAATAATGCACTTAATGAATCGGCTATGAGAATTAGCTACAAAAATTTGCAACGAAATTGCAAAGGAATTGAAAACATTCGTGAAGGTGAATTCATCAAGCGATGTTTAATTATATTGGCAGATGAACTCTGTCCACAGCAAGTAGGGAAGTGGAAGCCACACGCCTGTCTCGTAGAACCGTGGTGAGGAGGTTGCAGTATTTGCGTATGTGTTATTTAAATAAGCCTAGTGATTTGTATATGTGCATAAAGCTAAGTTTATTTCAGTACCTTAATAAGAGTGTTATAAAGTCTGTACTGTACAATGGATTGATGAAATATCCTTATAAACTGTTATGTACTGACAGACTGAATGAATAGAACCGTGGCTCTTGTTATATTAATGCAGGGAAGGTAGCTGTAATGCGAGTCCGCCACTGCGTGAGCGCTCTGCTCTGGCTTGCCTTGAGGAGCGAGAGCAGCTCTGGCCGGCTATATGGAGCCGCTCTCATGCCAGGCCCTGCTCTAGTCTAAAGTGTCTGATCTCCCAATTTCACGAACCCGCATATATGATGTGATTGCTATTGTAACAATAGACATGTTGGGAAGAACATAGTAAGAAATTGGTTTGAGAATGAATTTTATGAGAGTAATGCGTCATACGCAGTTATTTACCGATAATCGTTAAATTTGAGTTGCTCTTACACTTCGTGCGGTTTCATTTCTCCCACTTTCCTACTGCATGATTTCTGATATGTTAAATTTTGGGAGATTTGATTGCTGTTGACGATGTTTATTCAGATTCTACGGTGCATTTACTTTATCTTTCAGCGTTAGCTTGTGAACAGCAGTGCTGTGGACTATCACTTCCGCTCTACCTCCGCCAACGAGGAAAGATAAAGTGTACGCACTACGCCTGGGATCGGAACCAGCGTTTGACAGCCGTCTGCACTTCTCTGTCGATCCCATGATATGACAAATGTCTCAATTCCGTTGGGGAATATGTTGAAAAGTAGCTCAACAATTGATGAGTCTGTTCCAATAAATTTTTCCCAATGAAATTGTGTTTCCTTTCTGTTAACGGCCCATGGCGAACTTATTTTTTACAGCCCCCGTAATTGCGGTCGAGTGGCCAAAATTTGTATAAGCAATTCTTTTGACATTATTAACATGGTGGAAGGAAAAAAATAACTTTCTTATCTGCTGCCATCAGAATGTTTGCTTGTAAGTCTCCCCATATGATCCACATATTTTAATATCGTCTATGATCTGATTTCTTCTGTCCCGAACTCTACACCCGTTCACCATTCCCTTCAGTGCATTCTTCAGTATTCAATTTCTTCTCAGACAGTGACCCAACCAATTCCATTTCTCTTCCTGGTCAGTTTCAGCATCACTCTTTCTTCAGCTACTCTTTTCAACACAGTTAAGTTCTTATTCTGTCTGTCCACTTCACACGCTCCATTCTTCTCCATATCCACGTTTCAAATGCTTCTAGTCGTTTCTCTTCACTTCGTCGTAATGTCCATATTTCTGCCCCATACAATGCGACACTCCACACAAAGCACTTCACTAGCCTTTCCCTTAGTTCTTTTTCCAGAGGTCCGCAGAAAATGCTCCTTTTTATATTAGAAGCTTCGTTTGCCATTGCTATCCTAATTTTGACTTCCTGGCAGCAGCTCATTTACTGCTTATAGTACACCCCAAGCATTTGAAGCTGTCCACTTTCTCTACTGCCTCATGTTTGCAGTTTTTTTGGTAAAGATAAATACGATAGTTTCTCGTTTCTTTCCGCACACCACTCTCTTTCGCATTTTAAAAGATCCCAGGGGGCACCAGTATGGAGGTGAGTAGAGTGGATTTGACTAATTAGGTCCTCAGGACTTCACCGAAATTCACCGCAAGGGTTAAATATCAGTTCTATTAGGTTTTGACCCGA
This sequence comes from Periplaneta americana, assembly GCF_040183065.1. NCBI lineage: Eukaryota > Metazoa > Arthropoda > Insecta > Blattodea > Blattidae > Periplaneta > Periplaneta americana. The sequence goes on along the minus strand of NC_091126.1, from coordinate 172,559,609 downwards.
TCAGAAACCGGGACATCCCAATTAGCCTTTGCCCCCTATTCTCGGGTAATAACAAAAATGTATCTTCGAATGTCAAAATGGATTTTGGACGATCAGATCGTGCATCGACTCATTGTTCAGCAAGAAATTGGTAATATACAGGGCAAGAGAGTTATATTATTTTAGAGACTCACCTAGAATTCATAGATTATGTGACAGCTTCTGATAAACTTAAGACGGATATACTCCTTGATATATTACAGAACATGGATAAGTTATTTAATATTTGTTTTAAAAAGGTTTAACAGAAATTTATTTAAAATGTACTAAATATAAAAACAAATATCAGAAGAATATACAATTAGGCCTAATCATGGACTTCGACAAGGTTGGCCTTTACTGCCAACATATTCAAGTACAGTGTCTGACATTAGCCGTTCCTTTTGTTTAGACAGCCCAAAAACCATCTCAGATATGCGGGAGGTATTCAGTGGTCTTGCGGGCGGAAGAAGAGGTGTGTATTAGCTTCCATGTGAATGTTTCGTACGACTATTTCGTTTATAAGACTTCATTCAATTTTCGACCAATGAAGTGTAATGAAATTTTGAATTCCAACCAATCACAGTCATATATCACGATAATTTTCGGTTGGTACGTTTAACCAAAGATCCCGGGTTTGATACGCGGCCCCGGAACAATTTTTCCCTCGAAATTATTCAAATCAACTTTACAGAGAGTTATACTTGAAAGCTTGATTTGCATAATACATTTCACTGTTCGCTAACAGAAAACCACAATTAAAGGCACACAGAGTTAGTGTGCACTCAATGTTGGTTGCTTGACAGTTGTCAGCCAACTTTGAGGTCTGTGGATATAGAGGGAAAAATTGGAGCTGTGTCTGGTAGAGTTCCTAGTAGCTCAGTTGGTAGAGCGTTGGTACGTTTAACCAAAGGTCCCGTGTTCGATACCCAGCCCCGGAAGAATTTTTCCCTCGAAATTATTTGAAAGCATTCTTGTCGAATTGTGACGTCTTCTCTGAAATCTAATCGCACCTTCCCTTGATCTCCCGTAAAGCTCTCTGGTTTAGGTGACAATATAGGGATGTGGATGTAGTCAACTGTACCCAGAATCCCAGGAAAATTCTGTATCATATAAAATTCTCTAATCACTCTTTCTGCTTCATATTGATGTGGAAATAGTATGTAATGTCGTCTCAAAGAAGCAACTGGTGTTGAAACCTTTTTGATACATACATAAGTATATATGTATTTTAACATTGATGTATTGAACATTCCAACGTATAATTTAAATGTCATATTTGCAGTCATATACCAAACATTCCCTAAAGAGAGACACAAAATATTACTTTCACAACTGCTCTTCTAACAGCCGTGGTGTCATCTGCCATATTTAACTGTTTATCAAATAAGTTACCTGCCTAAAATCATACGTTTAAATTTGACAAAATATTTAACTCTATTAAGCCAAACAAGTGTTGAAGACAGTAAAAGATTATATTTGAAGGGTTCAGAACCATAGTGGGCCAAGCGCCATTTACTAAAACCGTAGAAAACAAGGGTTAAAATGAAGTTATTATCATACTTCAATGGAAACATATAGCAAGTAATATATTTTATTTCATGCTCGACCATGCCGAAATGTAGTAATTATACACCTGGTAGCAGCCCTTTAATGGACCTCATTAAAGTACACCTATTCATTATTAAAGTTCAGGTTTTCCACCAATCAGAATTGTGTGTAGCAATATGAAAGCGCAAGTATCGATTATTCTCGGATATACAATCGAAAGGCAACTAGCGAAACGTCACGGAGGCTGGAAATCCAATACTGTCGCAGAAGGTTATGTTCTGTTACTATAATAATTAGCGTTAATTGTAAATAATATTCAAATAAATTCAATTTGTCATCTCGTTTTTCAATGTCTCAATCAATTTCAAGGTTATATCAAGATTAATGTTTATTTTACTCTCTAGATTATATCAAGGTCAATGACATTTGTTTCTCGGAAAAAATCGATACTTTCGCGTCTGCGCACATCTCACAATTTACGAGATATTGCACAAGGTCACTTCGCTCCCCAGTCAGATAACAATAACATGAATACTTATGAATAATTTCAAGTTAGAAATATGGTCGAGCATAAAAAGTCGTATGAAACTTGCCTATAATGGTAATTAAGACGCTCGTATGAAAATTATGAAACGAGCTTGCGCTCGTTTCATAAACATACTTGCGTCTTAATTACTACCATTATAGGCTCGTTGTATAATATACTATTAGTTGGTTATTTAACGACGCTTTATCAACTACTAGGTTATTTAGCGTCGACGAGGTTGGTGATAGCGAGATGATATTTGGCGAGATGAGGCCGAGGATTCGCCATAGATTACCTTGCATTCACATTACGCTTGGGGAAAACCTCGGAAAAACCCCACCCAGGTAATCAGCCCAAGAGGGGATCGAACCCGCGCCCGAACGCAACTTCAGACCGGCAGGCAAGAGCCTTAACCGACTGAGCCACGCCGGTGGCTGCAAGTAATATAAAGTATACACATTTAAACTAAATGATATGTCAATCTTCATTGAAGTATAGTATTCACTTAACTTTAACCCTTCCTTTCTCCGTTTTTAATAAATGGCGCTTGGCCCACTATGACTCTGAACCCTTCATTTAATAAACTGTTTAGAATTTAACAGTCATTAAGTGTTGCAACAATATTTGGAGAAACCGGCTATATAGTGACTCGTAACGCTAACTTTTCCTATTGAAGTGAACGTCACACTCTTTCGCGCAGAGTTGTGGAAATCAATATTTTATTCACTCTAAAATAGTTTGAATCGCAATTCCTCAACAATTCTATAAGCGTTTCCTTTATTGTTTTGGTTTTGCTTTTTTCACATAAACGGCTAATGGACCTTCGCTTTACACGTTATCGTCTGACAATTTTGATGACTGAGGCAGGTCCTAATGACTGCCCGCGAGAAATAAAAACTTGGTGAGGCGGCGTCACGCAAATACGGCATTAAGTGAGGGCAGCGAGCGCACGTACGAATGAAAGAGAGTAGTTAAGACATTTCGCGCTCTCAGTTTCTTTATTATGTGCTTTATATGACAGTCTATATCTCTTACATTCGCATCACTTCTAACATTTGATTTATCACGTCTAAGTCTAAGTCAGTATTCTTGAAATTTTTCTAGAATATTAGATCGTATTTTGGCAGTGAACTACACTGATTTCATGTATTATGGATTTTTAAGCAGCGAACCCTTAAAACGAATGAATAACTTATTAAAGACACATTTACAACAAAATTATGATAATACAGTAAAAGCTGGGTTACACGTAACTGAAGTGGAATAACTTCAATTACGCACAACTCGGAATTACATACATAAGAATAATTTCGAGGGAAAAATTGTTCCGAGGTCAGGTATCGAACCCGGGAACTTTGGTTTAACGTACCAACGCTCTACCATCTGAGCTACCCGGGAATTCTACCAGACGCCGATCCAATTTTTCCCTCTATATCCACAGATCTCAAAGTGGGCTGACAACCGTCAAGCAACCAACGTTGAGTGCACACTAACGTACATATATAAGGTTTAAACATAAAATGATTTTCGAATGACTAATGCACTTTAACAAGTGAATCTTTTTGGTTGAAGTAGTTAAAAGTTTTGTTGAGGTTATTTTATTATTTTTGGTTGAAATCTTAATATTTATTATGACTTTATTATGTTTGGGGCTATAAAAACTTTTGTTTTAAACTAATGAAGACAAAAATGATCTAAAAACAGGAGCAAGATGACATAAATAATTAGATAAAAAAAGGAAATGTCTGCTCAGAGCATTAAAGAGTTTAGAGCACTTAAGGATTCTTTTAGCTTGTCCAAATTTGTTTGAATTAATAGAATGTAACTACAATTTTAATACTTAATAAAAAAAGATACTACATAGATTTAGTACGAAATTATTTCCTCGATAACGAACACAAATTTTATCATATATACAGATTGTCTCAGGAGGAATATAAAATACTTCAGGATAATATAGTTTGGGTTAATTTAGTCAATTTAATCTGATATACCTATGTCCGAATTTTAACGGTTAGAAAGTAATTGATGGACGAACTTTTAAAGCAAGTGCAAAATCTTCCCTTTCTTCTTATTCTTACTTCTATAGCAATAATGGTACCTGAACGCACTCTGGTACTGCTGCTGCTACTGCCACTACAGACCGATTATTTAGTCTTGACAGCTCAACGACGCGAAAGAGGGGAAGTAACAGGAGGAGTGGGGAGAGTTCCGGAGTAGAGATAGGGCGAGCGGTAGGTAAAGGCAAGCGAGTGAATAACCCAAACACCCCTTGGCGTAACTAAATAGACTCGTCTGTCCCACGCGCACATCTCCGGCGACTGTCAGGGCTAAATAATCGTACTGTACTTCTCTGCTATTAGGGCTGTTATTCTGAGTAGCTTAAAAATTATCTGCATTACTTAGGGCTGGAGGTATGTTGGGCATGAACAGAGTGTCCATAAATTCCGGTACTATTTCATATCACAAGAGGCAGATATGTGTGGTCTTTTGCGAAGTGTTCTGCTACTCTGAAAGTTTTCTTAGTGTGTGCTAGATGATTTAATTCAGTGATGTCAGAGCAAGCGCATTTTTCTTACCTTGACGTCGTGCGCGGACATAAAGCGCTAGGTATGCTAACAGGAATAAGCAGCCTTTGGATTAAGAAAACAGTCGTGCACAAACTTCAAACGGAACGTGAAATTTTATGTCGTTATTTTTATATGGCTTCTTTCTGTTTGTTATTTTCTATATTGTCCGTAAAACAAAAGTACTAACACCTATTTCTTAGCCTAATATTGCAGTTGTGTTTTAAATGTTAATAACATAATAAAGACTAAAGAAGGAACATTCACAAAAATTCCATAATAACTACAACTATACTGTACTAAGTGAATTAAACATATCATTCATAAAGAAAGTGTTATCCCAAAGAAAGACACTGAATATGACATGATAAGTTGAAATTGATATTGATGGCATCTTTAGCCTTATAAAAGTAATCAAAACAATATTATAGTACAAAGCAAAGTTGTCTAGGTATATGTTTTAACTATAACTAATATTACATAATGAAACTCTTATCGCATTAAGCTTTTAGGTGATATTGGTGCGCAACTTTCTATTAACAGAATATTAAATTATCTCGAAATCTGCTGAAGCTCTAGAACTGACGTGTTACCAACACATAGGCACATATCGTTTGTTTGTGATGTAACAGTAATTGCTTTGTTAATTCATTTCCTTACAAACATTTTCCATGCGAATATTTTCAAGCATTTTAATACACTATCTTCAGTAATACGTTTTTACGATATATTAGATTCACGAAAACATTATTTTAGTACCTATAAGGCTACTAAACAAACATATCTGGAAATTTTACTTTTCTGTAAAATAGTTGAGAAAATATTCCTTTTGAATAACAAAGCAAACTTGTGAAAAATGAACATTAAAATTAAAACTTACATTCTTATAATGCACTTATACTTCTCAGACAAATCTAAAAATTAACATGGATACAGTTTTAATAAATTCTCTTCCATTTATCCATTGAATCAGTGTTGGCCATCCCTGTATATAGCTCCACCAAGCTGCATATACTACCTCTTTCGTCAGTCTCTTTCCTTTCCGCTATAAAGCGCTCAAGCTCTCCTGGGCTCTAAAGCGCGCGCTTGCTCCTATGGGCACCAGTTGACATCACTGATTTAATTGAATAAAATGGCAACACCATTGGAGAAGACTCAATGTTTCTTCTGGTGTGCGAAGTCGACATGTCGATTCCATTTAACGACATTCGCAGTCAATATGGGAGGGATCCTCCCTGGAAATCAACCATACTGACATGGGTGAAGAATGTTAAAGACAAAAGTATTGTTAATGACTTGGCTCGAAGTGAACTACCAAGTGTGTCCAGTGCGACCACTGACAGTATACAAGCTCCCTTCCAATGCAGCCCTTAGAAGTCGATTCGTCGTGCTTCACGTGAATTGCAGCTGCCAAGATCATCGGTCCATAACAAACTGCATAAGCGATTATATCTTTATGCTTGCAAGGTGCAAGTCGTTCAAACTTTGCAGCCAAACACCACCCTCTGCGTCATGAATTCGACTGTTTAATGCTGAACTCAATCATTACAATGCGTACCTAAGAAACAATCCAATTTACGAGCATTTGGAAATTGCTCCACTGACAGTATGTCAGGGACTTCAGCGCATTTCAATCGTGAGGTAAAGAATCTCTAAACCTATCGCGATCATTGGATTCGTAGACGAGGTCCTTCACCTTGAACGGCATGTTCGCTAGATGTCACATCTGTGGATTTCTTGTATCGGGACATGTCAAAACTTTTCTGGACGAATATTCAATCAGTACGACGCAGGATTTGACGACCAGAAATGTTTCTGCATTTGATGATATTTGCAGTATGACATGTAAAACAAGCAAATCATTGAAACGGCACTATTAACTGTGCTTTGAAGGCAGCGGTCGGCATTTTGAGCAGCTCTCAAGAATAATTTGTGTGCCCTAGAGTATTTAATTAAGTTACGGTTAATTCAATTAAATGTTCAGCGTGCAATGAAACTTCACCGCTTTTTACATCAAAATATCACATTTCAGTTTATTATATACTAGCCGTACCCGTGCGCTCCGCTGCACTTGTTAGAAATAAATATAAAGTAATTGCATAATTAAAATAGGACATCTGGTCCAGGGAACATTCGTGTTTGAGAGAAGGATAAATCGTTTAATATGTCACTTAACTTAAATCGTATTTAAATAATTAAAATGCGATCATTTTGGTCCAGAGACCACTCATTTAGTGCAATGATAATTCCTTCAACATATTTCTTAATTGTTATTACATGCAAATAATTAAAATATGATCATTTGGTTCAGAGAACATCCGTTTTTGGTGCAATTTGGTCTCATCAAAGTTTTGCTTGGAATGAAACGTATCGGAAATCATTTTTAAAGAAACTTTTGTTCTGCAACATTTTTCATAAAAATCAATAATAAGCGATATATTTCGATTTATTTAATTCAGACCCCCTTATAACCCCCCGTAAATTATATGAAAATAATAAAATGTTAAATAAGCGCGAATTTTAAATGTAGGCCTAAATATTAATTGTAAATAAATGTAAATGATAAAATGTGGATAATACGGAAAACAACTAGCGACTTGAAGTTGTGTCTTAAGACATGAAACATGAATCAAGCAGGCATCAGATTCTTCAAAGATAAGAATCTCGCTTGATTTTTTTACTGTTTCTTTCAGAAGGAAGGAGAAACTGAGGTATTAATGTCCAACGTTACCAGAGTGCAAGGATCTGTAGTTTAATTTCCAGCTATTGACAACAGTATTATCCTAGATTATATATGTAACAGATAACTCCTCGCTACGTTAAAATCGGCAGCACTTTGAAGAGAACAACCGCCAGGATCGCCACCCGTCCGCCGCAAACGAACACGAGATGGCAGCACAGTCGCTAATGCAATTCAAATGAGTATTATGACGTGACTCCTTATGTAACAACTAGATGGCAGCGTAGTAAACCTGACAAAAGTTGTTAACCTCAAAGCCTATAACCCCGACATATCTGTTACATATATGATGTAGGGTATTATCTACACCAGCGTTCCTCAAGCTATAGTCCGCGAACCACCCGTGGTCCTCGAGGTCTGCCCTTGTGGTCCTTTAAAAAGAGACAGAAGAAAAAAAATTCAAACGAATTGCGTATCACACTATAGCTGAAAAACTCAGAGTTTAGAAATGACACATGGCAATCGTCTTTCACTCTTTCTCCCAGTACTGATATTTTATGAAATTTATTACCCTACTCGTCTACCGAATTCTCACTCTACTCTCAGCAACAAAAGAGGGATTTAAAGCACTATGAACGTGGTGTTTCTCGCCATCTTTTCCCTGCACATCCCGCGTCTGTACCTAACCCAGCCAGGGACCACCCGAATTCATAACAGAGGACCAAAGTACCGAACCTTTTCATGTATTTATGACTTTCTTAATAGTTTTTGCCGACATCCAGTCTGCACACTGAAATGGTCACGTACTGTACAACGTACACCAATAATAGAACGTGCCAAATTCCATATTTACTTGTTGAAAATCGGGCAAGTTTCTGCATTATTTTTTTTATTTCTGTTTTTCCAGATGACGATATAAGAAATTTTAGACTCCGCCTATTTTAAAATCCGGGCGAATCAGATCAAAAAATTCAAATTACAAAACTTTTCTAATTATATTTTTTGTAGCCAATTACAAGTAACTTAAAACAAATTCTGTGCATTGTCGATTCGTCGCTTGCCTTTTAGCAGTTACTTGTTTGAAATCCTTCTTATGTAATTGTCTATGTCTCTGTTAAGTAGTGCCCATTATACATAATGGAAAACTGGCTTCGATCCCGATCTTTGAAAGAAAAGGAACGTGATTATACGCTTCATTTAGGCAGTGCTAATAGTTCAGAAGCTGTCTGTGAAGATATCAATATCAGTGATTCTAGTGCCATTAAAGAAATATCTGGTCCTGTTCAAAGAAAAAATACTTTCGTAAACATTACAAGAGTTATTTCGAACTTGGATTTACTTGGTGTGGCAATGAGAGTGAACCAAAACCTCAGTGCGTTGTTTGTTATGAAGTGCGCGAAATTGAAACGGCACTTAGAGACGAAACACGCAAGTGTAAAAAGTAAATCTGTAGAATTATTAATGTACCAATATTTATTTCTTTTGTTAATTAATAAGTTAAAGATTATCCAAACTCTAACAGCTTTGAATTATTAACAAAAAAACGAAAATAAATTTTCTTCTATCAACATTAACTTCATTAGTTAATATTAATATAAGATTAATTGAAATAAATTAATTTTAATTAATTAATTCTATTTCAAAATATAGGTATACTGGTATAAAAATATGCTACAAAAATGATAAATTTAATATGGTATGATATGATATGATATATGATATGATATGGTGTGATATGGTATGGTATGATATGATATGATATATGATATGATATGGTGTGGTTTGGTATGGTATGGTATGGTATGGTATGGTATGATAGATATGATATGATATGATATGATATGATATGATATGATATGATATGATATGATATGATATGATATGATATGATATGATATGATATGATATGATATGATATGATATGATATGATACGATATGATATATGATATGATATGATATGATATGATATGATATGATATGATATGATATGATATGATATATGATATATGATATATGATATATGATATGATATGATATGATATGATATGATATGATATGATATGATATGATATGATATATGATATGATGTGGTATGATATGATATGATATATGATATGATATATGATATGATATGATGTGGTATGATATGATATGATATGATATGATATGATATATGATATGGTATGGTGTGGTATGGTATGATATGATATGATATATGATATGATATGATATGATATGATATTATATGATATGATATGATATATGATATATATGGTATGGTATGGTATGGTATATGATATGATATGATATATGATATGATATGATATATGATATGATATGATATGATATGATATGATATGATATGATATGATATATGATATGATATGATATGATATGATATATGATATGATGTGATATGATATGATGTGATATGATATGATGTGATATGATATGATATATGAGATGTGATATGATATAATGATATATGATATATGATACAGTATATGATATGATATGATATGATATGATATGATATGATATGATATGATATGATATGATATATGATATGATATGATATATGATATGATATGATATGATATGATATGATATGATATATGATATGATATGATATGATATATATGATATGATATACGGTGGTCCGCGAAACTGTCCTGACTTAAAAACGTGGTCCCCACTTCAAAAAAGTTTGACAACGCTGATATACACCATTCCTTTTTCTATGTGCCAATTGCATTTAAATGCGACGGGCACTACAACAACCAGCAGACCAGCAAACACTAAGACGCCAGTTACTAATAAATAAGTGCAGGGCCTCTCGTGTTATTGCGGGTTGTTTATTAATCGATATTGCTTCAAATGACAAATTTGTACACGTGCGTTTCCTTTTACACATAGTTTCACAGGCATTATAATAATTTATCATTATCATTACTAATTTCCACATTATTTCTACAGCCACGATCACTGGTTAATTGCTATCGACATATTGCATGTCCATATGCTAATATGACTTACAATCACACTGCTAACATTGATGTTACGGGCAGAAATATTGACATTCCTACAGTACACAGCTGCATAATTGAGGACTTGTATCGGCGCCACAACAATTGGAAAGCTTCCACGCGCTCCAAATAAAAAAAAACATGAAATCTCTTCTTACTCAAGCAACTCTGTATTATTTCTCATTTTATTCACGAACACAATGAAGTAATTTTTATTTGTAAATTAGTTTATACTTAATAACTGTACTAGTCGAACACGGTAGCGTAGTCGGTATAGCGTAAAGCTTCGGATTTTTCTGAACCGACGCATGCGAGTTGCGAGGTGCGAGGCCCTCCTCGCACAAATCCGGACTACACGAGAGATAGTGAGTGGTTTCCATGGCTGCAAGGTACGCAGACTTCGCAACTTGCAGTTATAGAAATCACTATCTCTCGTGTTGTACGGATTTGTGCGAGGAGGGTCTCGCACGTCGCAACTCGCATGCGTCGGTTCAGAAAAACCAAGGCTTTAGCCTTCTGTGCTCGAAGTTGTGGGTTCAATTCCGGCCCAGGTCGATGACATTTGAGTGTGCTTAAATGCGGCAGGCTCATGTCAGTAGATTTACTTGCATGGAAATGAACTCCTGCGGGACAAAATTCTGGTACACCGGCGACGCTGCTATAACCTCTGCAGTTGCGAGTATAATTAAAAAAATAATAACTGTACTACAGTACACTGAGCCACATTTAGATCTCTTGCCTTTTCTCAGCACGTGCTTCTCCATTAAAACCCGCAAACCTTCGCTTCATATTTGCTTACACTTCCTCAGCAAACCTACCAAGGAATAATAATATTCAAGGCTTTGATTTTTCTACATTTTCAGCGTCATTTTACATGTTTACCTTTCATTTTGAGCTTATTTGAAGGGTTCAGAGCCATAGTGGGTCAAGCGCCATTTATTAAAAAGGAGAAAGCAAGGGTTAAAGTGAATACCATAGTTTGTGTGACTGCAACCTGTGTATATTTTTGTGTGCCTTTACTATGTTTATAGTGTGTTTTTCTCTCTCTCTTTATTTCTTGTGTAGCTTTACTTTGTATATAGTGTATTTTTTCTGTTTATTTCTATTATTGTATTTGTATTCCTGGTGTTGTGGAAGAGAAGGCCTGATGGCCTTAACTACACCAGAATAAATAAATAAATAAATAAATAAATAAATAAATAGTTTAATGAAGATTGACAAATCATTTAGTTTTAATGTGTATACTTTATATTACTTGCTACATGTTCCATTGAATTATGGTAATAACTTCATTTTAACCCTTGGTTTCTACGGTTTTAGTAAATGGCGCTTGGCCCACTGTGGTTCTCCCTTCATTTTTTCGAGAAGTGATAACGTCCGAATTGCCTATTTTATAAAAAATAAATTTTACAAACTTTCTAAATGCAGGCTAACATAAATTATATTTAACTTACTGCTTTTGTCAAATCTTATACTAAAAATTAATTCTTTGTTTTATATATGCTGAAAAGGGAAATCAGAATTTTTCTTTGGAAAATAAACTAAATCATTTTCATATATATTATTTTAATGTACCGAAGTACATATGATATTTCCATGCAGATATTCTGCGTCATCATAAGATGAAAGAGTAATGAAACGGAGAAAAATTCTCTCCGGCGCCGGGATTTGTACCCGGGTTTTCAGCTCTACGTGCTGATGCTTTATCCACTAAGCCACACCGGATACCACCCCGGCGTCGGACAGAATTGTCTCAGATTAAGCTCCAACTCCGTCGGATCCCGGCCAACTAGTCACTCATAACGAGTACACATGTGTGGACTTCGGTCCTACGTTCATAGACATCTATGTGGCTTAGTGGATAAAGGATCAGCACGTAGAGCTGAAAACCCGGGTTCAAATCCCGGCCCCGGAGAGAATTTTTCTCCGTTCCATTACTCTTTCATCGTAAATCATTTTCATTTTATTAGAATAAAAATATGCGATCCTGATTATGATGGTTCTGATGATGGTACAGATGAGTAAATTTAGACTAAATGGCAATAGTGAAACCACAATGACGTAAAGGTTCAAAGGAATATCAACATCTCCAAAACGCTAATTATGTTATAGGTACTACTTTCTAATTGAAGTGTTGCGGGCAACGTTGAAGTTTTGCAAGTAGTTTGCAACGTGCAATGAAAACAAGAAGGTAATTGCCCGTATGACTCATAAAGTAGCATTAAAGTTGACGATGAAATTTGCATATAATGACATAAAACACTAAATTATACCAACAGTTTAATGAGATCACCGTGTTGCTCTTCAAGGAATATCTATTTAGGAAAATTAGAAAAAATTAGGGTCTCTGTGTTCATTATGACAAGTTTTACTTGTAAGCATTCACTAACATTACATGTGAATTACATTAATAACCATATTACTTGAAAAAAATACCGCTCTTTATTTGCTACAATGCAGAAAACATTAAGTAAAATGGTGCAATTTCACTGCTTGTTTTGCATTACAACTCGACAGCACACGCGTGATCGTGTAAATGATTATTCCTATCTGGTGACAACGCTGCATGCTTAACAACTATTGATTAATTTCGGTCTGATTCACTTTCCTTTCCAATTTTTCATTTAAGTGTCCAGTTTGTTAAGCAATGTGAAGAGAAATGGGTCTATTGTCACAAAATATATTTTCAGATTCTAACAGCAATATCAGTTTTCATTTTTCGCCAGACAAAAATTTAATTTCAGTCAGTTGTCTCTCTTACCGTGTAAAGCTTTCCCGCCTTAAGGTGAGTGCGTAGTGATACCTGAGCGATTAAAGAATTTCAGTACAAAAGTTTAGTTCAATATTTCTAGGCTTTCAGTATTCAGAATGTAATAAAAATTTCCATGGTTATATAATAAATAATTCTGAATTCAGTGGTATAAAAGACAACTCATTAGTTTCGTATCCAAGAGCAAAAGAAAGGCCCTAACTGATAACTTGTTTCCCCAATTTTCTAAATGTACCTCAACCTTCAGGTACACATTACTTACTACAATCTTCACTCATATACCTTGTATTTTTTTAAGTTATCAAGTAATGTATATTGTAAATTCTAAAGAAAAATTTAGTTAAACATTTCACTCTCAGTGAAACAAAAAAAAAAAAGAACTTCGATTAACATTTTTGCAATTTTTTTTCAATTAATATATATTTTTTCCCACGTGTTATGTGTGTGATATTCTTAAACACGTAGGTCTACTTTGTAGAACACAGACTGCAGAAAACACTGTAAAAATTTCATGTAAGTTGATTCAGTAGTTTCAGAGAAAAATGCACTTAAGTTTGAAAAATATAAACATACGAAAAACTTCGTTGAAAAGAATAAGGATCTATGAATTACATGCGCCTCCAAATTTAAAATTTACAATATGTATTATTTTAAAAAGCAAGTTTTGTACTTTCATTAAAACACAAAATAAAAAATCGAATTTTTGGCCCCTAATCACTACTCGGTTCCCTTAATTACTAGAAGAATATTGGTCATATAGAGGGTCGTCATAAAAGTCACGAAAGAATTTTTTTATTCCTTTAATTTTTATAAGGATATTTGGGCAAATCGCAATATAGCGAACGTAGAAGCTCCGCCCACGACCCCTTCCACTTTTCCCCTACTAGCTCATCAGACACTCTACGTGATAGGCAAGTGTTGCGTCGAATGCACATTTCATGTAGGTGGGGATAACTTCCCCTACTGGCGTTCGCTATATTGCGATTTATCTGGATATTCTTATAAAAAAAGTTAACAAGATTAATATAGAGTTGTTTGTAAAAGAATGGAATTTATTTTCACAGAAAATTGTTTTTCAATTGCTTTACTATCGTTGATATGGAAAAAATACACTTCAAGCTATTCTTGAGTCAATGGTTTTTCTATCTAAAAATGCGAATTATTGATATTTACGAATATATTAACAGATATTTTTCCAGTGTACTGAGAATATTCAGAACAAGATATGGGTTGAGGTATGAATCCTCAATTTGTCGTTATTGTAGAAGTTAATAAATAATACATCTTGATTACACAACTTTTAACACTGTATCACTTCGGAATATGTATGATAAGAACTTTCTTGTGTTAAATTTTAACGTACCTTGTTAACATGTTTCGACCTATTTTCGGCCATCTTCGGAACTGGTTGTTGTTGGCCGCACCCACACAGGAAACAAGAGGCGCCAAGACCAACAACGATCAGTTCCGAAGATGACCGAAAATAAGTCGAAACATGTTAACAAGGTACGTTAAAATTTAACACAAGAAAGTTCTTATCATACATATTCCGAAGTAATAATTAATAGTGATGTTTAGTAGGGCGCGTCAGCAAATATAGCCATTTCCGCACTTATCCAAAGTCCTTTAACCCTCGACACTTACCTGGGGTCTTACCTGACCCCACACTATCTTTTATTGTTAATATCGACATTCATATACTCCGAAACGTTCCAGTAATTTAGATATGCTATCCTTGGCTATTTTAGTTTCCTTTATAATTAGAATTATTATTTCATAATTATATATTGACTTTTTCATGTACGGTTCATATTGGGTTCGTGGATAATCCCAGCTATAGAACACATCTTTATTTTCTAGTTAGAATTATTTTGCTGTGATAGTGTTTTGTTGTAAGCAAAGTGAACTTGTACTTTGAAAAGTGAACCAATGAAACAAATATAACATAAACTGCCATGTAGGCTATTGGTACAATGTTGTAGGTTCAAGAGTAATTATTTATATTTGTAAAATTAGGTTCTTCTCCTTTCTACTGCAGCAGATGATGAGATTAAATTAATTCATTCATTAATTTTCTAAACATAATAATGAACACTTGATGAAATAACAATTTTATTTTTGTGCTTTATTTCAAGGAAAGTGAATCTATTCTATAATAATTGAAAAAAAAATAAAAACCACAGATAAAGAAAAGTCTTCAATTAAACTAACTAATTAATTCATTATTGTTTAAACACAGTGAGTAATTCTAGGTGCAATAAAAACTTTCAATTTGCTTATACTGTATAAAAAAGGACTAAGCTACCAAATATCCTAATTCTTAACAACAAATATTCTTGGGGACAAAAAAAAAAAGACCCCAGATAAGTCGCATTAAATTCTAGAGGAGCTAAGTTGCGACGGTTAAAAGCAAAACGCAAACAATAGTGTAAGTAAAATATGAACACGAGCTAAAAATATTGTCTCAATAAAATGAGGCATACAAATAATTAATAAGAAGATGATTCGTTATATACCACAAAAATGAACAATTGGAGCGTTGGACAAAGTAATAACGGTCTATTACAATCTGCTAGCTGTGCAAGAGGGACAAAAACGTTGCATCGCAATCCCGCTCATAAATTTACTATTTGACGGGCAACATAGACCGCTATTTCATCAATATGCTTTGTACTCTAAGCGAAGTATACGATTGTATGTTATTGAAAGTCATAGAAGTTTGTAATATTTTTAACTCCACAGAAATGCTACTGGGGAATACAGACAATTTTAAATAGTTTTATACAATCAGAATATTATGAAAATACACAAAATCAATAAAAAGTTTGAATTATGAACAAAATGATTATGACATTTATTTTTAAATGCTATAGGCATAAATATTAATATGAATTAACACGACGTAATTTATTAAAGTTACACTCAAGGTCATATTAGGAATAAACATACAGGGACATCATTTTATTTTACTAACATTTCTAATATTAACCTGACTATACCTTTGGATCAACGGTTAAAGGTACGTTTTCCTCGGTGCGACTATTGCGATGATCGTGCAACGATGATCGTTGAGCACTATTTCTTTGTATTTTCTAGAGTCGCGGCAGTCGCTAGAAAGGAAAACAGCTCCATAGAAAATACAAAGAAATGGTGCTCAACGATCATCGTTGAACGATCATAGCAATAGTCGCACCGAGGAAAACGTACCTTAAGAACCGAAAACACCGTTTGCTACCCCATTCAACGACTGGAGTTCGATGATACTGGCGTCATATACAAACAAATCACTTTACTAGGTATAGGAGGGAAGAAAATTAGTTCATCCATTTACGTAAACTAAGAAATATCACGCTTTTAAGTTTGATAATTTTCATTAGGTCTTTGTTTAATCAAAATACAGTACAGTATTAACAATGAGTGTTTTTACTCTCGAACTGAGCTGTCCATGTGGACGTATTCATTATGCAGTGTATATTATACTGTCTACAGCACATAAGCGTACACTACAGAGAATGAAGCTAAATTGAAAAATAATCATAATATGGATATCTGAACACATTTTTGAAAATGGTGGCCGTTCATTTCGATACAAGCTTCAGTTCTAATGTGTGTAATTCCAATTACCAGTTTCGTCCTTCGTACTAGTAACTCATGTTGAAATAATTCTGTACCTACTCTATAAAAGAGTACCTTACGCACTGTAAATTCAATCTTCACTTCTGCCCGATCCGAAAGGATAAAATTACTCGTCCACACTTGTGGAGTAACGGTCAGCGCGTCTGCCGCGCAACCAGGTGGCCCGGGTTCGAATCCCGGTCGGAGCAAGTTACCTGGTTGAGGTTTTTTCCGGGGTTTTCCCTCAACCCAATACGAGCAAATGCTGGGTAACTTTCGGTGCTGGACCCCGGACTCATTTCACCGGCATTATCACCTTCATTTCATTCAGACGCTAAATAGCCTAGATGTTGATACAGCGTCGTAAAATAAAAATAAATAAAATTACTCAAACATGCTATCTACTGTCCGTCCAAGTAGTTATGCCGCAGGGTGTAGAAAGGGGGGAAATCACATGACAGTTAATTACTTAACGAGGCCCTTTTATTTAAGTTATTTTAAACAGTTGTATGGGTATAATATTACGTAGACGTCCAATTCCTAACAGAAATTAATGTTCTCAGAAAAGAGCTAAGACAGCCCAGCCACTAGCCTTTACAGAGAGGCGAATAGAAGCAGGTGGGGGAAACCGGGATGCGATGTACGCAAATGGACGACAGTACCTGTGCGAAAATGATTCAATATTGAACGCACTTTCGTCACTGGAAAACGTGAACATATTTTTGGAACTTACTGTTTACTATGACCGTAAGGCTACTATGACTGTATATGCGGTCTTGGATCTGTGTGGAGAACGGTTGAACTTCATTAGTAGAAGGGGTGGGAGTGACGTACATTGAAAAACTCATGTACAATAAAAATTGAAGTAAAAATAAAATGATGTTCCTGTACAATATTGATCAAATAACACTATTATTAGAAAATAGCTGCAGTATTGAGATGTAGGGACACCATTAAATTAGTTAAAGTTGTAACAATAACAAATAAATAAAGAAAATTAAATATTACAGTTGAGAAATAGTAGGGGGAAGGAAATTTGAATCCCTGTCTCGAATATTCAGTATCCATCCCAACAGATGGCTTATCTGTAAAGTATAAATTTTGTTGATAATGAAGACAAGAACATTTTTAGTGTCAACTTAGTACACTTCATTTTATCAATAAAATGTATCAAAGAATGGAACCGGATTCTGTTTGTAGAACATGCAGTAAAAATGTCATGTTCTTAGCATCAATATTGTAAGACGCTTTAGTTTTTGAACATGAGGAAATATACTTGAATAAATGTGATAAAATAACTTTTAAACATGGAACAACAATTAGTTCTTCAGGTGGATAAGAAAACTTACTTATAAGTTCGTGAAAAAACGCAGTTTTAGTAAATCTGTAAATCAGGAAGCGCAGCGTCTTTACGACGTCTATAAAGCTTTATTCAGCAATATTAAGCTCGCCTAAAGTCGATCACTTGGTACAGCTTGGCCCCATAGATCGCCTAACTTCAGAAACAAAATTCATCACGTTACCATGCCAACAAGAATTAATAAATTGCATGCAAAAAAAATAGGCGCTAAAAAGTTTCTTAGATACAAATATAGATGGAAGACAGTGTTATCGTTTGAAATATGCCGCTCATTTACTTTTATCAACATGTGTACATTTGAAGGCTTTACATAACATGCGATTTGCACTGTGGAACAATCCGCGGCCCGGAAACTCCCATGTCATCTCGCGATTGAAGCGGTCTACCAGCTCCTAGCACTTTTGAGGTATTGGGTATTGACAACCAATACGGACGTGAACACATTGCGAAGTAGGGAGACTTAATCGATTGTGAGAAAAGGAAGTAGCTCGATTCATCACTAACGTCAACGGAAATCTCTGAACGGACTTATCAATATTTAGACTTCTGTACATCTGGTAAAAATCAAGACTTTTTAACGCGTTATTTTCTTGTATAAATAGAAGGAAAATAGGAGGAAGCTCTTTGATACGGATGTCTGACGGAAGCTTCGAGAATTATTACGAACTAAGAAATAAGACATCTCCAACAAAATAAAAGTAATATCATCTTAAAAATCCCCAATTGTAACACACGCCAAGTCTTTGAAGCATTATAAGAGATTAGAAGCACCGTTAGACACTATATTATCTCAATTCCGGTGGGGAATGTGTTGAAAAATAGCTGAACAATTGCTTTATCTGTTCCAATGAATTTTTCCATGAAATTGAAGAGTACACGGGAAAAACGAACAATTTCACAATGCTGTTAAGGGTGATGTCATTATCTAATTCACTGTATTACTACAAACCTTAGTGTTATTTTTACCAAAAGTGGTAAAGGAGAATTAAAACCACGGATACATTCATCATTTCCTTAATTTCAAGTAGAAACACCAATAAATTTAGCAGTAATATACCGAAATAGATCAATATCTAAACCTTAATGGAAATGTGACATTGTTCGTTTTTCCCGTGTACCCTTCATTGTGTTTACTTTCTGTAAACAGTCCCAGGGAAACTTATTTTTACGGCACTCGTAATTGCGCTCGAGTGGCCAAAATTTGTGTAAGCACTTGTTTTGACATATTTAACAAAGTGGAAGAAGAAAAAAGGGAGAATGTTTGCTTGTCAGTTAATTTAAGGGAACAGTGTATTATGATAATAAATTTTATTATCCGTGGCTCTACAGCCCGTGAAGGGCCTACACCGACCAGCCGGCCGCTGGCCTCACGCCCACATGCCGAAGCAGAGGTGGACGATCATCCAACCAGAATGGAGGTATCGTGTGGTTAGCACGATGATCCCCCCCAGCTATGATAATAAACAGACATCGGATTCTAGGGCAAATGCCTATTTTGTTTCTTTAGGAGAAAAGTAAAAATAATTATTAATATTTGTATTTCATGGAAATTGAAAGGTATTCAAAGAGTTTTATAGTGCCCTAAAACGGTTATTAGAGCCTAATTTGTTAATATTCGCCTAAAAATGCCTAACTCACTGTAAAGTTTCGCATTCTACTCTTACTTTTTATAATTTATACATGCATTCACTGCGAAATTTAAGGGATTTAAAAAGTGGAAAGTTTGCTTCACACCGGCCATGAAACCAATGATAAAGGAAACAATATGTTTTGAATCTCACGACACTCGCAATAGATTTCACCGAATTTAACATGTTTGGAGGCATAAATGCCGACCTCACTCCCACCTCAGCCGGTTGTTACACGATGGGGAACCTGGATTCAGTCAGTGGTGTATTATTCTAAGTATTTTAAAGAAGTGGTCACAGTTATTGATAAATTACCTGAAACTGATAGTGCAGCGTGTGTGAAAGCAGTGAAAGATTGTCTGAATGACTCACGAGTGAAAAACGATATTGCCTACATAACATCAAACTTTTCTTTCATACCTGCAAGCATTGAACAATTAGAACGTGAAAAACAATCTCTTTGTAGCCAAATAGCAATAGTAAAGGAAGCTCAAGTGAACATACATTCTGCTTTGGGCGAAACTGGGAAAAAAGTTAAAAATAAGTGGGACAACGTATTAAATAAGAATGTAGGATTTTCATTGTTGGAAAAAGTATCAAGAGTGATATCGGGGGAAAGTGTAAATGTTCCAGTAAGTATTGATGTTTCTATTGTACCTAATTTAAAATTTGCGCCTCTCACATCAGTTTCGGTTGAAAGAAGTTTTTCTGCTTTCAAAATGATTCTCAGTGACAAAAGGCAAAGGTTAACTGTGGAGAATTTAGAAAAAATTCTGGTGGTGTACTGTGCAGATAACTATAAATAAAGTCTGAGCATGGAACTGAATTTCAATAACTTAAAATGAGTAATCTTGATATCAATAATCATTATTTCATTAGTTTCAATATATTACATTTGTGCAGCTCCGTTTATAAATATAATATAGTATTCTTTTTCAATGTTTAAACATACTTTTTGTGCGTATTTTAGTGTATAACTAAACATTTCAGTGAAAGAAATAAGTATGATACCTTGATGTGCCTAAAACGCCTATTTCCATTAAAATAGAGCCTAATTTTACAAATTTTGAGCTTATTTTAGGCGCCTAAAACTGCAATTTTTAGTGCCTAAAAATCCGATGTCTAATAATAAATGGTTGAAATAATTTTAGCTTTGTCCTTTAAATATGCAGAAACGTGATCCGAATCAATAACATTTTAAAATACCTTTTCAGAACGATAAGTTACATTTGTTTGGATCACATTTCTGCATATTTAAAGGACAGAACAAAGTCAATCATTTTTATTATCATAATACACTGCTCTCTTAAATTCACTGAGCATATTGGGCTTTTCCACTGTGGGATCAACATTTACTGTATATGCCTGTGTTGTAGAAGTCTGCCTCCTGAGATCGGAACCAATCTGAGACAGCCGTCTACACTTCTCTGTCGATCCCATGTTATGACAAAAATATCTCAATTTTGGTGGGAAATATGTTGAAATATAGGTCAATAGTTGCTACATCTGTTCCAATAAATTTTTCCGATAAAATTGTATTTTCTTTCTGTGAACGGCCCTAGTAAACATTTTTTACAGACCTCGTAATTGCACTCGAGACCAAAATTTGTATAAGCACTTGTTATGACATTATAAACTTGGTGGAAGAAAAAAAATTTTTTTTTTTCTCACCCAATAAGAATGTTTGCTTGTGAGCGTATTGGGAATTAAATCAATGGCCTTCCCAAAATACATTATGAAATGTTTCATGTAAAACAATTTTTATCTCGAAAAGAAAGTAAAAACGAGCAAACTTGTATTAAACTTTTTTGTTTAAATTATCTCAAAGAGTAACCCCCTGAAATTAATCACATTGCTTACTGTTCACCCTGTGTATATGGCAATAAAATTCCCATGTACATTACGACGAAGTGAAGAGAAGCGAATAGAAGAATTTGAAATATACACTTATGTACATTAGTCTATAGTGCGATAATATGCGCAAAAGAACTGAAGCCTGTATCGAAATGAACGGCCACCATTTTCAAAAATATGTTTAAATATCCATATTATGATTATTCTTCAATTTAACTATTTAACATCATTCTCTATATTGTACGCTAATGTGCTGTAACATTAATAATGCAGTGTATATTGTACTAAGTCCGAATGGATAGCTTAATTCGTGAGTAACACTAAGTGTTAATACAGTACTGTATTTTGATTAAACAAAAACCTAATGAAAATTATCAAACTCAAAATTGCAATATTTCCTAGTTTACATAAATGGATGAACTATTTTTCTTCCCTCCTATACCTAGTAAAGTGATTTGTATTTTACGCCAGTATCATCGAACTCTAGTCTTGGAAGGGGGTAGCAAACGGTACTTCCGGTTCTAGACCTTTAATCCAAAGATATAGACAGGTTGATATTAAAAATGTTAGTAAAAATAAAATGATGTCTCTGCATATATTCTGTGATATAAATCAGATCATACATGTTGCAGCATTGCCATGGCCAAATCTGCGCTAGCTGTGGTAATGCGGTATCTCAAGAACGGTACATGCACAGTGTCTTTAACAAATCCCCACAGGAAAAAATCCAAGGAGTTATGTCCGGTGATCGAGGAGGCCAGACGAGAAGTGGTCGATCGTCATTAGATGAACGTCCAATCGTTGACTTCATGGGGCTACCTGTCCCACTCGAAAACGTTCTCAGCTCCTGTCCACATTCTGACTGTAGCCTAATTTCGATTTCTTTTGCAGTCAACACCGCGCGAACACTGTTGTATCGGAGTATCAGAGCACAGGTATGATGCAACAATACTTGAAACTTTCTATTTCAAACAACTTGCATTACACTGCTGTATCTATTACCATTACATTGTCAGGCCTGACTAAAGTTGTATGTATGTATTTATTCACCCGTGGCAGTGGTAACTAATTACACTCAATAATGACAATAATAAACACAATTAATAAAAAATACAATTAATAATAATACCAATAATTATTACTAACAATAATTAATAATAATAATAATAATAATAATAATAGGGAATATCCCAAATTAACGATCACTTAAAATAACATTTAAAATAAATCTAATTTGTATCTTAAACCTAAGTTCGAACTAAAACCCACGAATATGATATGTTCATATCCGCACAAATACCTTTCAACACTACACTCATTTCGCTGTCAACTCACTCACTGCACTGGAACTACGACACATTTCACTGATTCTATCCTGATTTCACTAACACTTCAAAAACATTTCACTGTTCAAATACTTTGCACTCCCACTATAAACTATAAAGCTTCACTGACAGGAACACTTTTCACTTACACACTTCACTGACACAACACACTTCATTCACACAACATAATTCTTCACTGATACAACACTTCAATAATAAAATATCAATTACACCCTTTAAATACTGTGTATAATTACCGTCTATTAGTAAAGTCCTTAAGCCTATTTTTAAATACATTTTTGGTTGTTGGTAAAGCCTTTAGTAAGTCTGCAGTTAAAGCATTCCAGTCCCTGATAGTACGGTTGAGAAAAGAAAACTTTCCAGTGTCCGTCCGCTGTCTTCTTTCCCTCAATTTTTTTTTCAAGTTCCGGAGTAAATTATGGCTCATCCTGTATTATGGGAAAGTAGGTATCACATCCGTGACACACAATTTTAACTTCACTGTACAGATACATTATTCTGAAACATATTCTGCAAATAACGAAAATAATGGATTTGATAGACTACTTCCTTCACTCGCTGTTTCAATCGACTCGCTTACTTCAACTCAGTAAATTCATTATCTTTTTAAAATCAATATTTTTCATACAAACATTTTACTAAAAGCTAAATACAAATATAAATCAATCACGTTTGCTGTGCTTAGCCTCAGTTAACATTAGTTAATATTTGCATGGTATACACCGACTACTCTCTTTGTTACTTAATGGATTATTTTGCAAACTTACTTCGTACTGGTTACTCTATTTATTTACGTCCTACATAGCAATATTCATTGAGATGTCGGCAACAAGCCTTCTGCCCTTACCCCTCAGGGTGGATTGTGTTCTCATTTTCCAAACATTATTATAGACAGTGGCGGCTAGTGAATGGAAACAGAGTATACTACAATTTGAACCATTAAACTGAAAACAGCACTACTAGAAAGTTCTTTACACATTCCTTTTTCTAAATAGCTTATACAGGGACATCATTTTATTTTTACTAACATTTTTAATATTAACCTTGGTTTAATAGTTGAGACGCGGAAATACCGTTTGCTACCCCCTTCCACGACTGGAGTTCGGTGATACTGGCGTAAAATACAAACAAATCACTTTACTAGGTATAGGAGGGAAGAAAAGTAGTTCATCCATTTACGTAAAGCAGGAAATATCGCAATTTTCAGTTTGATAATTTTCATTAGGTTTTTTTTAATCAAAATAGTTATAATACAGTGTTAACAATAAGTGTTTTCACTCAAGAACTGAGTTACCCATGCGGACGTGTTCATTATGCAGTGTATATTATACTGTCTACAGCACATTAGCGTACAATGTAGAGAATGAAGTTAAAATGAAAAATAATCATAATATGGATATTTAAACACATTTTTGAAAATGGTGGCCGTTCATTTCGATACAGGCTTCAGTTCTTTTGTACATATTATCGCATTATAGACTATTGGATCTAATTCCAATTACCAGTTTCGTCCTTCATACTTAGTAACTCATGTTGAAATAATTCTGTACCTACTCTATAGAAGAGTACCTTACGTACTGTAAATTCAATCTTCACTTCTGTCCGATCCTAACAGATAAAATTACTGAGACATGCTATCTACTGTCCGTCGAAGTGGTTTTGTCGCAGGATCCTAGAAAGGGGGAAATCACGTGATAGTTAATTACTTAAAGAGGCCCTTTTATTTATTTTAAACAGTTGCATAATATTACGTAGACATCCAATTAACTTCTAAAAGAAATTAATGTTTTCAGAAAAGAGCTAAGAAAGCCCACCCACTAGTCTTTACAGTGGAGCGAGCAGAAGCAGGTCGGGGAAATCGGGATGCGACATAGACAAACCGACGATGGTACCTGTGCGAAAATATGATTCAATATTGGAAGTTTTCGTCACTGGAAAACGCGAACATATTTCTGAAACGTACTATACTCACTAACTCAGTCCTGCTTACTCGTATATGCGGCCTTGGTTCTGTCTGGAGGACAGTTGGAACTTTGTTAGTAGAAGGGGTGGGAGTGAAGTACGTTAAAAATACTCAGGTTCAATAAAAATTGAAGTAAAAATAAAATGATGTCCCTGTATTTCTTTTTAAAATGGTAGGGGTATAACAATGTATTGTTTTGCAGTTGCTGTTAGTCAACTGTCCGAAGACAGTTCTGAACCTAACAAATGAGACCAAGAAGGCACCACTTATGAGGCAACTAGGCCAGAAGATAATGGGGTAGTGTGACCTGTTCCTTCCCCCCTCCATTGCATACATCGCCAACTACCTACATATTACACTAGTCAGATTTCAGATGCATATAAACAAAATAAATGTTCTTCCTCTGACTCATATCATCAAGTGAGATGTGCTGTCTGATAATAGATGTACATATCAGCCAGAACCTCAATCAGATGATGTTTTACAGTTAACAGTTACTTATTTGAAGAAGTAAATGAATAACGTAGCTGATTAAGCACGCGCTCAAAGCACATCATAACAATAATAATTATCTGTGGCTACAAATTTTGTAGCACATTTCATTTATTGTATTGCACAGATGTTACATCAGCATTATAGATTCGAGATGTGGAACAAAACAAAAATTATTATTATTATTATTATTATTATTATTATTATTATTATTATTATTATTATTATATATGCAATATCTATAGGCCTATAGCAAGAAGATTAAGCCAATTTACAAGCGTAAACAATTCAGCCATCATTTGAGTAGAAGTTCTGAACTGTTGGGGATGTCCTAGACCAGTAGTGTCAGAGTTGTAAGTTCCGAAATCGGTTGTGGTGCTAGAGACGTCCTGTCGGAGCGTGAACTTGCTTATGTCTGTGGAAGCACCGGAGCTCGCAACGAGTTACAGTGGAGCGCTCCGCTCCGTTTAGGCTGTGTCTGACAACGCTGTCCTAGACCATCTGCAGAATACGGGAACCTAGTCTAGTGGTTATGATGGCCTTGGTCATAAGGGCAGTGTCATCTGAACCTCTTCGTATTAAGCAAGTGATTTGCCAAGTACTTATCAGTATTCAGTGAAAGTTAGATGATAGATAATTAGTTAATAATGTTGTATGTATGTATGTATGTATGTATGTATGTATGTATGTATTTATGTATTTATTTATTTATTAACACTACAATTGGGTATACACCCGGTGGCAGTGATACACAATATACAATAATACTATTAATAATTACAGAAATAAAAAAATAAAATAAAATAAAACTATAAATATTTTTGGTAGGTTATTTTAAGACGCTTTATCAACAGCTTAGTTTATTAAGCGTCTGAATGATATGAAGGTGATAATGCCGGTGAAATGAGTCCAGGGTCCAGCACCGAAAGTTACCCAGCATTTGCTCATATTGGATTGAGGGAAAACTCCGGAAAAAACCTCAACCAGGTAGCTTGCCCCGACCGGGAATCGAACCCGGGCCACCTGGTTTCACGGCCAGACGCGCTAACCGTTGCTCCACAAGTGTGGACAACTATAAATAAATAGATGCAATAAACCTAGGACCATAAATAAAAACTATTCTATAATAACGCCTACAATAAGCAAAAGTAAACCTAACTTATACGTCTATTTCACCCAACTATAACCAATTTTAATAATTACATATCACCTTAATTAATTACAAATTAACTTAATTACATATCATCTTAATTAATTACATATCACCTTAATTTATTTACACATCAACTAAATTACATATCATCTTAATTAATTACTGTACATATCAACTTAATGAATTACATGACTCAACTTAGATCATTACATTGCACCTACAATTACATTTTCAGTCTAATCTTCTCAACCTTTCCTTAAATGTATTGATTTTGAGAGGACCACCCTGAAAGATTGCCGCAGGTAAGCTGTTCCAGTCTACTATTGTGCGGTTAACAAAGGAAAATTTTGCCACGTCCGTTCTTTGTTTTCTACATTTAAACTTCCTAATATGCTCAGCCCTGCCTAAGTATGATGGTGTTGCAAATCTAGTATTGATGTAGCTCCATGTTTTGTGTCTCATTTGTGCCTTAAACAATGCTGTGAGTCAGGTTTTTCGTCGCCTTGATTTGAGAGATTCCCACCCTAAGTCTTTTACTATCTCCTCACCATGTCCCTTTCCCATTCTGACATATTTTTCTGCCTTGCGTTGGACCTTTTCTATTGAATCGATTTGGTTTTGTCTGTACGGATCCCAGCCTACTGCTCCATATTCCATAATTGGACGAACAAGAGTTTTGTACGCCAATTCTTTTGACCTTCGGTCAGATATCTTCAGAAAATCCATAGAGAAATGTAGTGCTTTCCAGGCTTTCCTTGTGGTATTAGTGACTTGTTCCTCCCAACCCAGTTTGTTAATTAAATATATACCATACCTAGGTATTTACAAGTTGACGTAGTATTGCTCACAGTAAGGCAATGATGGTCAAAAATGTCATAAATAAATAATGGCAATAATTTCTAAACGTAGAATCGCTTAACAGAAATGAATTAAAATATTATTTTCCTTTGATGTGCTTCGCTTTACGTCATTAGTAGGGGCGAAAGTTGATGACCTAAAACAACTGAAGAATGAACAACGAAATATCCTTGCATTTACATCAAAATTCACTAAAAGCTAATTATAATAGTAATAGTACAGTAATAATAATAATAATAATAATAACAATTTATATATTTATATTTATTTATATTTATTTATTTAATGTGCTGTACAACAGCCAGTGGCCAATTACAGTTCAGCACAAATATAACAAAAACATAAAACAAAAATAATTATTACACATAAATATCATTACAATTAATTACAATAATGAAGATGAATGGATAACTAAGAATACTATGAGACAATGATAATTGAGTATAATGCCTAAAAGAATACATAATGATAAATCGTTGCCAAGAGCAAACTAAGTCTATACATTGAAGGGATCGAATTCGCTGCCATGCATATTGGCATTTTTAATGCATCTGGAGACTGGTGAGAGAAATTTCGAATTTCTAATATAGAAAAGTTTGTGGGCTCTCATATCTTTTGTTGGAATACGTAAGGTAATATTGTTTAAGAAGGAGTCGCAGGATATATCACCTTTGAGGACTTTACAAAAGAACAGATAATCTAGCTCATGGCGTCTAGCATATAGATTTTGACAATTAAAATATTCACATTTTCTCTCATAACTATACCCAGAATTAATGGGCAGAAATCTGAATGAACATAAGGATATAAATTTTCTTTGTATATTTTCTAATTTAGCCGAGTCCGTAGTTGTAATCGAGTTCCAAACTACAGATGCATATTCGAGTTTCGATCACACCAATGTATAGTATAGCATTAAAAGAGAATCGGGCGTGGAAAAAGAATAAGTTATTGACCGTATTATTCCTAGCATTCTGATTGCGTGATTGTAAATGTAATCAACGTGACTATGAAAATACAATTTACTGTCAAAGAATATTCCCAAATCTTTTACACAATCCGTTCTGTTAATTAGTACATAATTTAGATAATAATTAAATTTCAGTGAAGAAGTTTTTCTAGAAAAGGTTATTACATTAGTTTTGGAAACGTTAATTTTCATACCATTTTCTTCCGACCATTTAGCGACTGAATTAATGTCACATTGAAGTGATTGACAGTCAGTACTACTTTTGATTGTACGAAAAATTTTTAAATCGTCTGCAAATAATAAACAGTCAGAACTTATTCTTTTACATATATCATCTATGAATATAATAAATAGGAGAGGTCCTAAAGTAGATCCCTGCGGGACTCCGCAATTTATATTATAAAAATAAGAGTGCATATTAAACAGTCTTACACATGAAACTCTATTACTTAAATAATTTTCGAACCACTTTACGTAGCTTACAGGAAGGCCAATATTTCCTAACTTATGAAGAAGGATATAGTGCGGAACTACATCAAAAGCTTTGCTGAAATCAAAATATATTGAATCAGTTTGTCCCTGCGTTTCAATTATTGGTACAATTTGATTTAGATATGTGACCAGGTTAGTGACAGTGGATTTAGTTTTAGTAAATCCATGTTGTGAAGAATTGAATAATAATAATAATAATAATAATAATAATAATAACAATAAATTGAAAGCCGGGAACTATATATGGACAGATAGTAAACACAAAAGAGCGGATAGATTTTAAAAGGAATAAAAAATTACTCGGAGCGCTGGTAGAGCGCTGGTACGATCAACCAGAGGTCCCGGGATCGATACCCGGCCTCGGAACAATTTTTCCCTTGAAATTATTCAAATCTGCTTTACAGGGAGCTTCACCTGAAAGACTAGATTTGCATAATATATACGTTACTGTGTACGTTAACAGAAAACCACTATTCCAAGTCACACAGAGATTGTGTGCACTCGTTGGTTGGTCTCTGGCGTTTCGTCAGCCCACGCGAGTTGTGTGGATATAAAGGGAAAAGTTGATACGGTGTCGGGTGGAGTTCCCGGGTAGCTCAGTGGTAAAGCGCTGGTACGTTCAACCAGAGGTCCCGGGATCGATACCCGGCCCCGGAACAATTTTTCCCTTGAAATTATTCAAAAAATTACTCTTTTGTTTCTGTTTTTCTTACATTAAAAATCAATTTTCACTTAATACAAATTCACAGATGAGCATGGTTATATACTGCAACTCAGAATAAGGTACGATTTTTAAAGTAAAGAAAAATTAACATTTCACTCATGAAAACGAAAATAACAAAACTTGCTATAACAACTTTTATTCCTTCTTTCATGATGTGGCGGTCCTATGTAGCTGGATACTGAAGATATTTAAAAAAAAATACCCTGCTTTAGGACGATCTCAAACTGTAGAATCATTGTTTGAAATGGGGTATATTAACTTCATTGATGGTTTGAATAATTAGGCTTATTTCCTTTTGAACAGAGGTCTCCAAAAAGCATATCGTCATTCGTGCTCTCGATGCTGCCCGCCGAACACAGTGTGCTGCAAGGCTAGAAAAGGGGAAGAGACTCGTACCTCAACAGATAGGAGCGATCAGTGGGGGATCGCGGCAACGGTCTGCTTAAATTTACAAATAATAACATCAAAAGAATAAGAAATATCATACGTTTGTATATTATTTTGACATACTATGAAGCTGGAGCCCCGTCTGTTGCTATACACACAAGTCATTGCAAATCCAACATCTTCCGTTCTATGGTGCCTTTCAGTGCCTGGAAAAGATCTTCTCCAGTTGTATTTTGTAATTACATCTAGAAGACAGTCAGACACAGTAAAATGTTCATTAACTCCTCGGATGAAAATGGCTAGTGACCTTTGTCATTTCTATCTGTGCTTTCGTATAATGCAAGTGAGTAAGCTACAAACTGGTTATTTGTGGTTTCGATTTCAGATTTAATTGCATTTACAATCTTGAAATTCCTTCTCTGAACTGTAATCGGAAAGAATTTAATTTTCTTAAACTTTGACTTTGTTCTGGACACAGTATTTTAGTAACGTCCTGTATGCACGATTTTACAAATTTGCTTCTGTAAAGGACTTCATTGATTTTCCAATATTCCAAGCTAGAACATAGCTAGCAAGAAGTTTTTTTGTTTAAGACTGAGGATACGTGTGTGATTTGTGTTTGTATATTCTTATTTTATATTTATCAAAATACTTGTAGGCGTACGCATTTCACCTCAAATTATACGAAAAACTATATGTTTGTTATGCGGAACTGAGTGTAAACGTATTGTAATATACTGATTATTACGTATAACCAACAGTCATACAGATAGCCCCAAAATAAATTATTTTCACATGGCCAACATGCCTGTAATTGTATGATATTCTTTGTGAAGAGTCGAGTATTATCGTGGCATGTTGAATTTTAACACACTCTTAAGAATTTTCGAACAAATTAAGCATTTCACATTCTTCCTACTAACTCAAAAAAAATGTCTCTTCCTATTCATCCTTGAATGTATTACGTCCATGATTAGAAGACATTGTGAAAAGGTGGAACACGCCAACCAACACAATGATAATGGCAGTCCGCCACTGCTCTTCGTTTACGCATAAACATTGAGTACAGCACAGGTGGGGATGGGTGAAGCGTAGCGCGCTCATTACGTACTGGCTTCAGTTCCGTTCAGGGGCTTACTCGCTTGTATGCTTTTGGAGACGTCTGCTTTTGAATGTAAATTGTATCGCATAAATGCATTTGCAGATATTATTGCCACACACAATGCAATGGATTAATATTTATATTACTTAAATTATTCTGATGTGCAAGTTGCAATATACGAGATAAAAAATTAACTTATTTTTTAATTACTCATTCTTATTTTGTTTGCTTTTCTCTTCCACCCAATCTATTCCTCACTCTAGACATAAAAGGAAATTTTGAACAAATTCCAAATGCTGGGTTTTTACGCGCTTGCGGTCCG
This sequence comes from Periplaneta americana, assembly GCF_040183065.1. NCBI lineage: Eukaryota > Metazoa > Arthropoda > Insecta > Blattodea > Blattidae > Periplaneta > Periplaneta americana. Next base: position 172,528,204 of record NC_091126.1, on the reverse strand, counting down.
AGAGCTGAAGAATAGTAGGGTAAAATTATCCTCACCACTATATTTGCCAGCTTCGCGGATCACTATCACCACCAACATGTTGACGTAACGAAACGCAAGTGTGGGGTGAAGAGTGCGGAGGTATTGAAACTGATCACTAAATTGCCAGATATTCCTGCAGCAACATTGGAGCTAGTATATGGATCTCTGGTTAGGTCATCTATGTTGTATGGGGCAGAAATTTGGGGTTGGGAAAATACGGGAAAACTAAATAAGGTACAAACGGACTTCCTGAAACGAATACTTGGAATTGGCAGAAGCACAGCTAACTGCGGGGTGCTAAAGGAGTTTGGGCTTCAAAACGAAGTAATTCATATGAAAGTTAGGGTGATAAAATACTGGTTAAAAATTATATTTGGGGATCAGTCGCTTCTACGCTCGATTTGCTACAAATTTCAACTAAGAGAGGGTTGGGAAAAGGGGTGGGTTTATAAACTGAAGGGAGGGCTGCATCATATAGGAATGGGATGGGTGTGGGAGAAAGGAGAGAATAACAGGAGGAACGTAGGGCGTAATGCGAAGATGGGTTTAATTGATATCGAGAGCAAAGAGATTGAGCTTCAATGTTCGGAAAAGTCATCACTACATTTACAATCAGATCTCGTGCTTAACTGGGGGAGGTGTGACTACATAAACTCTTCTAACAAAGACAGCAGAGCAGGTTTAGCGTGGCTAAGATTGGGGGCATGGAAGGGTAATAAGATTGTCAACGAAGAAGGGGAGCGTCTTTGTCCGCTTTGCAAAGAAAAGGACTCCTATAACCATATTTTATTACAGTGTGTCGGATTGGAACATGTACGGAGAAAATATCTGCCACCCTCGATGCTAAGTCAGAATAGGAGTTCGCTTGCATGTCTTGACCTCATGGGGAATAGAGAATGGGAACAAAAGACTGGATTGTTCCTCTTGAAGGCGAGAAAGATTAGAACTACAGCTGTTGAAGTTTGTGACGCGAATTGAGGAAGGGATAATAGTATCCACCCAAATGTACACTTTTATGTCTTTTAGGTTAGGATATATTATATAATGTGTTTTATTGTGCCATTTCCATTTTAATATGTGTGTTCTGTTACAGAGTAGTTGGATGTAATCATGGGGGGAACCTACAAAGGAGGACTTGTTTTCGGTACAAAGCACGTATGGTCAGAAGACCCGTGCAATGGATTTTAGAGAAAATTATGATAATATAAAATCTGTATGTATAATATTACCCAATAAATCTATCTATCTATCTGTCTGTCTGTCTGTCTGTCTGTCTGTCTGTCTATCTGTCTATCTGTCTATCTATCTATCTATCTATCTACCTATCTATCTATCGATCTATCGATCCATCCATCTATCGATCCATCCATCTATCTACTGTATCTATCTATCTACTGTATCTATCTATCTATCTATCTATCTATCTATCTATCTATCTATCTATCTATCTATCTATCTATCTATCTATCTATCTATCTATCTATCTATCTATCTATCTATCTATCTATCTATCTATCTATCTATCTATCTATCTATCTATCTATCTATCTATCTATCTATCTATCTATCTATCTATCTATCTATCTATCTATCTATCTATCTATCTATCTATCTATCTATCTACCTACATACCTACCTACCTACCTATCTATCTGAATGCCAATTTTCTTAGCAATGGAAATATTAAGCGAAGGAAAAGCGGAAAGTATGATTTTTATAGGTACTGTTTTAAAATTAAAAGAAACATATTCATATTTCTTCAACATCCGCTCCCTTATCATTAGGTTTCGCTCGAGATATTATCAAAACTACAGATTCCAACATTTCCAGTCACTGAATTTCGCAGCTACTGACGAAATCAGTTCGCTTCAATGTATTTCAATTATTTGAAGTGTTTTCTCAAGTCATATAGAAATCAATATGACGCAGATATAGTACTAATATCTATTAATATTTAATTCGGTGCCCTCTTGACCATAATGCTTCTGGCCGTCAAGATTCCTTATATTTAATGTGGAAATTGTATACAATTTGATTAATTATGGGCAAAATACAAGAGAAGTTGATGAAATTGGAAACCATTAATTTACATAAGGTCGTGGCGACAATCTTTCTAGACACAAGCAAGAACTGAAAATTAGTTTGAGTTAGTAATGCATACTACGTGTGTACAAGATGGTCATCATTATTGGGAAAGGCATTAAAACCTGACTTCTCCATTTTATTCCAGCAATATACTGAGCATTGCATGTTTTGTACTGTTTGAACGTATTACACTGTGGACATGCCATCAATATGTATCTGATAAACGAAGTCGATGTATTCGGAAAGTTACAATGTCTATTGTTCGATATGGCGAGATCACGATATAATCGATAGTGTGTAATAGAAAGAAACATTATGTTCATTTTACATTCATGACTCAATATAAATTTGATTAATATCTATCCTACAATTTTTCATTTATTCGATTTGATTCTTTATCTGTCTATGTATTCATCTATTTATTTATTTAATTATTTATTCATTTATTTACTTACTTTATTTATTTATTTATTTATTTAATAATTTATTTATTTAATAATTTATTTATTTATTTATTTATTTATTTATTTACTAGCCGTACCCGTGCGCTCCGCTGCACCTGTTAGAAATAAATATAAAGTAATTACATAATTAAAATAGGACATCTGGTCCAGGGAACATTCGTGTTTGATAGAAGGATAAATCGTTTAATATGTTACTTAATTCAAATTGTATTTAAATAATTAAAATGCGGTCATTTTGGTCCAGAGAGCAATCATTTGATGCAATGACAATTCCTTTAACATGTTTCTTAATTGTTATTACATGCAACCATAGTTTAATGAAGATTGACATATCATTTAGTTTTAATGTGTATACTTTATATTACTTGCTATATATGTTTCAGAAGTTACTGTAATAACATTGTAGAATTATGTTCATCTAGAGAAACTACACTTTCCTATGGTGAAATAATAATTAAATAATTAATTAGCTTCCGATATTACTTCATACAAACACAGGAACATCCTCTTAGGCTATGTTTAACAGCTTTCGATTGTTGTTGTCCAAGGCCCCTTATAGACGAAGTCATTTGTTTTTATTTCAGTACAGCGCCTTAGATGGCGTTGTTATTGTAATTTTAAAACTCATTTATCTCATTAAATATCAGTCCTATCAAAATTTTGTATAGAATAAAACTTATCGGAAATGATTTTTAAAGAAACTTTTGTTATGTAATATTTTTCACGAAAATCAATAATAAGCGAGATATTTCGATTTATTTAATTCAGGCCTCCTTATAACCCCCCTTTTAAATAAAGTACTTTGAATACCATATAGTCTAAAATCTAAGTTACAACGAACTTAATTTATATTGCAATTTTCATATAAATTGGTTCAGCCATTATCGCGTGAAAAGGTAACAAACATCCAGACAGACAGACATACAAAAAGTTCAAAAAAGTGATTTTCGGTTTCAGGATGGTTAATTATACATGTTAACACCAATTATTTTTGGAAAGTCGAAAATTACCAGAAAAATTTTGGCTACAGATTTATTATTAGTATAGATTTATTTATTTATTTATTTATTTATTTATTTATTTATTTATTTATTTATTTATTTATTTATTTATCTATTCAATTTATTTAACTATCCATTCGTTTAAATTTTATCGCAATTAATAATCAATGATTGATAATTTAGATTCTCGGTGTCGAAAATTCATCCTTAGTCTTCGTATAGAGATAATGTACAAAATAATTGTAAATATGTCAATAGAGGTCACATAAACGTGTCTGAATATTAAGAGACATTTATTAATGGAGAAAAATTCGTTTCGGCACCGGGAATCGGACCCAGGGTGATCAACTTCGCGCGCTGAGTGCTCTTACCATCTGAGCTATGCCGGGATCCGATCCACAGCGCCTGCCGAACTCTCCTCCTTCGTATTTTTCTACATTAATAGGTATCTATTTGATGACTACATAAAGTCATTGATTATACAATATTCAACAGAGAACGGCGAGGTACTCAAATAAGAATACATATTAAGAGATACGTTCAAGAGACCCTGCAGTAAATGCACTGAAATGGTCTATAACATTCGTTTTTTAGTTGGTTATTTAACGATGCTGTATCAATTACTGGATTATTTAGCGTCGATGGGATTAGTGATAGCGAGATGGTATTTGGCGAGATGAGGACGAGAATTAGCCATGGATTATCTGACATTCGACCTACGGTTGGAGTAAACTTCGGAAAAACAAAACCAGGTGATCAGCCCAAGCGGGAATCAAACCAACGCCCGAGCTCAGCTCAGCGCCTCACCCAACTGAGCTACACCGGTGGCCTATAAAATTCGTTATATACACCATCGAGTGAAGAGTTAATTTCATGAGATTTTCATAGGTTCAATATTATGAAAGCAGCATTTTAAGAGAATACAGATTCAATAATAAAGATAAGAGGGATATAGAAGCTTTGTACAAGTAATTCCAATGTAAACAATTTGCGGATGACATCGCAACATTTGTGAAGCTTTTGTCAAACCACATGCATACACACGGAGATTTATTCTAATATCATATTCATATTCGCATGTACAGCTAATACATAAAATGGATTTAGCTTAATTTTTAATAACTAAAATTAATAATCAAACAAATTTAAAAAGCTTCAAAATATTTACTTACGCTCAATATAATCTTTCCTTTCAAAGTGATGTCTAAATACAGAGTGATTTATATAGAACTGGCACATTTCTTTAATTATTCCGTTGGAAATTCATTCAATGACCCAATTTTAGCACCAAATTAAGCAGAATGTTCTGGAGTTTCGATTCCTTGTCACTAGATGCGCAGATGTTTATGTTTCATTCCTATTGTTGGCAGCAATGACCCAATTTTAGCACCAAATTAAGCAGAATGTTCTGGAGTTTCGATTCCTTGTCACTAGATGCGCAGATGTTTATGTTTTATTCCTATTGTTGGCAGAACTAGATCCGCAGATGTTTATGTTTTATTCCTATTGTTGGCAGCTGTTTTCGACATTTTGTGTCAACGTGAAAATGCAGTACACATTAAATCAACGACTCTTTATGTGAACTCTCAGAACTCATGCCATTGGGCCATCGAAAATCCACATGTCATCCATGAAGCACCTATGCACCCGGTTAAAATCGGAGTTTGGTGCGCAATATCCGCACAGACAATAGTGGGGCCAATTTTTTTTTAACCAGACTGTGAACACTGCAGAGTACCGACTGATTTTCATAGAGTTTGTTGAGCAACTGGACGATGTAGAGCTGAGTCAAGGATATTTTCAGCAAGATGGCGCTACATGCCATACAACAAATGAATCCATGGAACTAATTGCAAGTTTCTTTGACGACCGAATAATTTCCAGGAACCTGTGGCCACCGAGATCTCCGGATTTGACAACGCCGGACTTCTTTCTATGGGGTTACTTAAAAGACAGGGTTTACGCGTCCCCAGACATTGGACGATCTGAAGCACAACATCACACAGGAGATTCAAGCTATTGACAACAGAGTCCTCCAACGAGTGGCCAGTAACATGGAACGACGTGTTGAGTTGTGCCTTATGCAGGATGGAGGACATTTTCAACATTTGCTATAGAGGTAAATAATCTCCCAAAATTCCTCTACATTTTGGGTATAATAAGTTGTCGCTAGCACAATTCGTTTTGAAACAATTAATGAAAGAAATGTGTCAGTTCTATATAAATCACTCTGTATATGAGTGTCCAAATAGACAACTATACTAGGTTTTATACAGAAGGAATCGTCCCGCCAAGATATTCAAACCGGTCGGGTTAGCATACCAACGACATTAAGGGCCGATTGTATAAAGCATTTAATCTTAGATCAGAGGTTAAATTGATCCTCGTTCTAGCTGAACTTTGAATTTTGTGTTGTATAAAGCCTAATCTGAGAATAATTTGTCTTAAACTAAAGTCTACTTCGACTGAAGAAATTTCTCCGATTAAGTTAGATGATCGAAGTTCAGTTATTTATTTTCTGTTTGAAGTATACGAGTGGCAGATTGTGCAAAAAGAATAACCATTATTATATATATATATATATATATATATATATATATATATATATATATATATCAATTTCTTGCCTTAATATACAAACATTCTTATATTTTATAAGGCTTTATCGTGTTCAGCAGTGTCAAATAACATAACTTATATCATTTTTATAACAACCATGGATATGATAGGTACATTCATAAATTTTCAATTAACTGTATTATTAAACGAAAATTATCATTTTATAAAGATTTATTATGTTTAGCAGTATCAAACACCATAACATAACAATTTGGAGAACGGTCAATCTTCTTCTTATTGTCCGTCATTATTTACAATGCACAAAACAAATCAGTGTCTCCAACAGAGTGTGCGGAAAGTCGCCAAAAAGTAGTTAGAAAGTCGCTAGATTTATTATTATCAACAAAGAAAGATTAAATTTTGTCACTATGGGTCGCTAAAAAGGTCGCTAAATCCCTATTTAAGCAATATAAAAGTTAAAAGAAATTGTCGTCGAAAAAGAGTTAAGTCGCTAAATTGGCAACACTGAACAAACTTGTACAACATGGCCCGCGCATCACATACTTCACCTGTTTATGCGATGTTGCCAAGTCCTTTTTCACGTGAACTTAGATTGCATTTGAACCTAGGTATTTTGATCGCAGAAAAGTTTTATACAATATAAGAAGTGTCTGAACTCGGTTCACTTTCCGATCTTCGATCAAAATTGATCTTTAGCAGTGGCGGCTCGTGAACTTGTGGATTGGGAGAGCTGCAGTAGATTTTGGTACATACAAATTTCACTTCTTGATATCATTACTAATAAGTATAGGACAAAAATAAATGCACTACATATCGAAAAATCAAAACTTCCTGACTTAGTTGGGAGATGTCTGTGGCATCATTTGCCATAATCGCTAAAAAAAACTGATACCATCGATTTCAGTCTGAATTTCAAATCGGCAGACACTCAACATGCAATCTACCAGTTCATCCTGAATTGTTTTAGAATTACCTTTAAACAGTGGCATGTTCCAAATGATTTGTGAGAGACTCTTTAGATTACTCACGAAATATACCAGAGTTCTTCGAATAGTTTTTTCATCATGTTCCTTAAGGGGAGGTTCATATTGGCCACAAAATTTTATACAATCAATTTTTTTTAATAATCTCACGATTTTTTCTCACTTCTGGATTAGGTTTGAGAATGTTTGTTCTGTTCATTTCACTTAATTGCGCAGCAATACTAGTTATTCTTACATAGCCAATGAAACAACATTTTTCAGGTGAGACTGCGAAGTTTCGTGCATTTTGCTTTTTAGGGGCAAATGTCCTAAATGTGTCACGCCACTCCTAGTCCATGCAGTATCACCAACGAAGAGGAGGCAAGGAAAACAAAATACAGATTTTTTTCGTTCACATCCACGTAACCACAAATGCTTAGCGTAAATTTCATTGTTATACTTCCTTACATATATGCACTATTTCGGCTGGATGAAGCTTGAGTAAGATTTAAGTCGGGTAACGGACGACCCTGTAATTTCACTTCATTACATCAATATTCTTTGCAAGGAAAAGTTGAGAAAAATAAAATTAATATTCTGTAATTCACACACTCTCATGCTTGCATATTTGAACTGGTTTAGTTGCGGTACTAAGACGTCACACCAAAGCAACACTCAGATATACTGATGGTCAACAATGTTCTAAAACTGGAAAAGAAGTCTCTTTCGTATTTTACGTGCTATATCAGAAGGATTCTACTCATGCAATCATTTTGAGTTAAGGCAAATCCTAAGGTTCTACTGGGGACTGGATATATACGTAACAATAAGGCAAAAAAGAATATTAATTTCCTTATATTAACTCGATAAGATTCTACAACAATAAGTATGTGAAGAGAAAATTAAAATGTTGTCATTAAGTTTCAAGGGAATAGAGAATCCATTTGACGCAGCATTACAATAGCGGCGTGGGAGGGGAGGAAAGATCTTCCCTTACAGCCTGGCTCTGCAAGCCATTGCAGCGAAATATGGGTTTTAACAGCGGCAGTTTCCCTCTGCTTCCCTTCACCTCTCTACCCCCTGACCAAGCAAGACACACTCTCTATGAGCTGCCCACCCTGCAGATCCCAGGACGACTTTGAATGCATTGTCAATTCCAATACAGTCGACGCGCAAAAAGATTATGCATAAGATAATAGTACATATTCCCGGCCAGATGAAATATAAAGCAATTTACCAATAGAAGCTGTAACAATTCTTCTACAAATTAAAACAAATACTATTATTATTTTCCTGTCAAAGCAGGGAGTGCTGCAGCTCCGCAGCTCTTATTGACGAGCCGCCCCTGATCTTTAGTCAGGGAGTTTTATACAATTGGGCCTTAGGGGTTTCAGGTAGCAGGAAGGACACAAGCAAACCCTGCATGTGGTTGGCCTGATAGTCTGACCAGTTTAAAACTATTGGCGGGATGATTCATTCCATATAAAATACACGCTACAACCTTAACTTGTTTCAGGCTCTTATATAATGAACTGAAAAGCAGAAAAAAATATTCAATAAGAGAGCCAGAAGTTAATTTGAAAATGAACTAGAAAAGACTGGTTGGTTTAATGACAGAAAAGTGCGGCGGAAATGGGAGGACATCACAGCAACTGTGCACGTCGGGAGAATATATAGGAGTTATAATTAATGTTAATGTAAATATTACTAGAATCGTGTTTTTCGTAGAAAAATAGGTGGATATCGCTGACAAACAGGATGTTCTCCAGTCGCAGAAAACGTGTACCACCCCCAAACCTAGAGTACACAAATTTATTTCCTCCTAAGACATTGCTCATCGCTCCTAGGTCTCACAAGTAATGTCAGTGCTCAGGGAGAAGGAAATATGTCTTCTCAAGGAGAGAAAGAAGTATTCAATCATTAATAATTATTACCTATTAAATTATAATTAACTTTTTCAGTTGTATATTGTACGTAACTGATGAAGAGGCGATATGACACTGTATGAAAACCATGATCGTGGGCACACAAAAGCAGGATACAAATAAATTAATTTCTAGAGGTTCTATGTTTTATGATTTTTTTCAGATCAATGTGAACGCTTTAAGTTATATGTACACCTTTACATACAAAAAATTTTGTTTTTGCATAATTTTGCTCTGTAAAATTTTTATACAATTGAGAATGGTACCAGAAAGAGAATGAAGTGAACAGATCCCTTGAAATTATGTCTAAATTGTTTTTACATAATTTTGACATGCTACTTGAAACATGATAGCTCATGCAGTTTTTAAGATAGAGCGACAGTTTTTTCACTGTTTTATAGCTAAAACTATTCTTTAGTGCCTGACATACAGCTATTTTTTATTTTTATTTACATTAATTAAATATTACCATATATGTAACTTACAATAATATTTTTTTTTGCATATCTCATGTAAAAAATCCATAGATAATTAGTAATTATATTAATGTTATTTTACTCATTGTCAGGCACTGGGGGACATTTCAAGCTTCAAAATGACACCAACATCTTCTTGGTATCACCATATTTGACTGAGATATCATGTTTGAAAGAATTAATATTCTAAATTACTATTTACAGGAAATGAGCCACAAAATTTCAGAGCCTAGAAGACTCCATCATCATGTCACCTCTTAAGCACCTTCATGTCGGTCCAGTTTCAGCTTCTTTCTACCTCTCAAATACCACCGCCTTGTTTTAACTTCAGGTGTTGAATGACTTTTTTGGCATTTTTGTCCCTATTTCCATTGATACAACAAATCCTGCGATGGTGTTTGTCCCAGGGTTTATGCCCATCCTCCTCAGAATTGTAATTTCTACTTTTGGACTCTTATTAAAATTACGTACAACATCATTGACACACAAATTTACAGTTTTATGACTAACAGTAAAAGATTATAAATTACTTCATTATGTAAAAACGTGTTTTCAATCTAATGATCATGCCCTGATATCTATGCATCTATTTCGGGACTAGAAAGAAGTTTATTTTACAAGCCATGCTGGACGAGGGGATTGACTGCTACGAAGATCACTCCAAAAGTAAGTGACCGTGGATGATGACGCAGCATTTTGGAAAATGGAACTTATCTGAAAAACCATAAGGCATAAATCGAAAATTCTTATATCGAATTAATGAGGAGAAAATTCTCTATTAAAATAGTTATATTTTGAAAATTATAATTTTTCATCATTTTTTGCGTTTTCTGGGTGTACATATACCTCAAGCAACAAAACTGGCAATTAATCATTTGATGTAAAGTTAGATTAAATACATCTCTGCACAGCAAGAGAAAAACGTTAAAAATATATTTAACACAAAAATAAATACGATAATAAAGTTACAGTACCTTTTAATGCTGAACTGTATACAGCTGGAACAGACAGGATTTCTCATGTTACGAAATCTTTCAGAACGGCCCTGAGTTTCAATCAGCTATCAAATTGAGTATCGGGTCTTTCCCAGGGGTAAAAGGCGGTCGGAGCATCGTGCCGACCACAGCTCATTTTGATACCGGGACCAAGAGAACATGAATCTGTACCTCCATGACCCCAAACCTTATCTTTACTGTATACAGAAGTATACACGAAAAATGACAAGCTATTTTTTTTTACCAAATATTGCATGTAATTATAAAAACAACTTCACTTTTAATATCTTTGACTATTACACTTTTACTACGTCACACTACTTTTGACCAATAAAACGGTTCGAAGTGACGTCTTTCAACCAGTCATGGCTGCTTATCGCACAATTTTATCGCGTCCCTAGCATTTGTTTATTTTTATCACTACCCTAGCATTTGTTTCTTTGTTTGCCAACATTTAAAATTACACTGGTCTGGACGTCAAAAAACAGAAAATTACAAACCACTCCAGTCGATGCACAGCACTTTCAAATATGACTCGCATTGGCGTTTAAGAACAAGAATAAATAAAGATCACTGGTCATATATGAAGAGCACCATTCGGAAATCCTGAATAAGTTGAGGGATACACCATGTACATGAACGAGTTCACTTCTTTTACGGACACGTCCAATATAACATCAACTGAACCACCAACCACTAAAACATTCAAATTTGAAAATTGTACTTTTAATAATTGCTTCTTTTAAAATTATTCATGTTTAGTTTTTATTTCATCATCGTTAATTAAAACGTTTCTTGTTTATTTCATCATCCCTAATTAAAACTTTTCTAACACTTGTTTATATTATTTAGGTTATGTTTGTTATACCTTCTGCAATGTGATATTATGGAGATTGTTTAATACTAAGATTTATGGAAAATCATCTGTCAAGTGACGTTGATTACTGGGATCCGGATGATTGAAGTCGAATGCAAATGTTTTAATAAAAATGAAACTGAATCAATAAAGCCTTCTTGACTAGTAACCGTCCACAGAGTTCAATGAAGATTCCATAGTTGGCACAACTGATAACAAGAAAACAATCATAAAACACTACTGCCATCTAGCGTAGTGTTGAGCTGGCACAATAATACATTTTAAGACAGTTGTATTTTCGTAAGCCAATTAATATTTTATTGTATTGGAGTACCTTGTTACTTCTAATCTTTATATACTTTCTTCTAATCGTGTAATAGTCAATTAAATCCCACTCGAGTAGTGATTTTCTCTAGATAAATCAAAACCTCTAGTGAGAGTACTGTTGATAAAATATGAGTGACGAGTTTCTAAGGTCTTCACTACACTCGAAAAAATGTTATATGTTTAAAATCTATGGTGTTTATTTATTAATATTGTTGTTTAGTCAACTATCCGAAGACAGTTCTGAACCTCATAAGTACAACTACTATTAATTAATTACCTTCAAATTTGAAATAACACTCGCTAGTAACTTTCGTTCCATGACCGTTAGCAGCTTCTTGAAAGGCAAACGATGCTGTCAATAGAAAATAACTGCCAGCTGTAATATCTATCAGTACCGAACTTCCAAAAAGAACTGGCAAAAGAAAATTCAACCTGGAAACTAGAAAATCGCTATAATCCACTAGCATAGGATAAGTAAGAAGACCTGGACTATGCAGGGTGAATCATAAATAATGTCATTAATTTCAGTGAGTTATTCTTTGAGATATTTCAAACGAAAAAGATTAATACAATTTTGCTCGTTTTTTGCTTCCTTTTCAAGACAAAAATTATTTTGTATGAAACATTTCATAGCGTGTATTGGAAAAACCATTGATTTAATTCCCAATATGCTCAGTTAATTTAAGAGAGCAGTGTATTATGATGACAAGTGATTGAAAGAATTTTAGTTTTGTCCTTTAAATATGCAGAAATTTGATCCGAACAAGTGTAACATTGTAAAATTCCTTTGTAGAACAGAAAGTTATATTTCTTAGGATCAAATTTCTGCACATTTGAAGAACAAAACTAAAATTCTTCAAACCATTTATCATAATAATACACTGCTCTCTTAAATTGACTGAGCACATTGGGAAGTAAATCGATGGTTTTCCGAAAACACGTTATGAAATGTTTTACATAAAACAATTTTTAACTCGAAAAGGAAGCAAAAACGAGCAAAATTTTATTAAAGTCTTTTGTTTGAAATATCTCAAAGAATAACCCGTGAAAATTATATTAATTACGGTTTACTTTGTATGTCTGGGATATAGTTTGCATGATATATGTTCTCAATTTCTCTATATCACAACTGGTTGAATTGTTTATGCCTTAAATTTAATTAACTTACTTGTTTTGTATTATACATATAGCTCAAGTGATGAATGATCGTTTGCGTTCGTAAATTTAATAATCTGATTGGTTATGTATTGTAGCCTATACTTTTAGTAGAGCCATCGATGTAGCTCAGTCGGAAAACTCGCTGGGCTGCTGATCCAGAGCTGCGTTCGGGCTTGGGTTGGATCCCCCTTTGGTCTTTGGTTTCTTCCGAGATTTTCCACAGCCGTGGGACTGAAGCCGGATGGTCTATGGCGAGTCCTCGGCATCAACCCCTTTGATTTGATTACCCCCCTTTGATCTGATTACCTGGTTGGGTTTTTCCGAGGTTTTCCCCAACCAAAAGGCAAATGCCGGGTAATATTTTGGTGTATCCTCGGACCTCACCTCATCTCACTACATCTCGCCAAAATATTGTAAAAAAATTGCACAAAATTGTAAAAATTGTAAAAAATTACAAAATTGTAAAACTGTAAAAATTTGTAAAAATTGTAATTTTAATATTGTAAAATTTTGACTTGTTCCACATCTTAAAGCTTCATCGCTCATGTGAGATCTATGGAATAGAATGAATGAATGAATGAATGAATGAATGAATGAATGAATGAATGAATGAATGAATGAATGAATGAATGAATGAATGAATGAATGAAAAAAGCGTGCATTTTCGTGAAATCTAGAATTTTTTGTAACGTCACAATACATTCTCTCTATATTTATTAGTGAGAAAGTATGAACATGGGAAAATTGACTCATATCAACTCCACTAGTGGTGTACACATTCATTGCCCAATCCCACCATTACTGGACTGAGTCGGGCATATAATTTCATAATAATTTTAATAAAATATTAATGAACCACACAAATAAAGAAATGAACTGTTTATGAGTTAGAAACTATGTAGCAACAACCCAAGACATGTTATTTGAAAGTGTTGCAATACTGATTGATAAATGTATCTTTAATGACCTGTCTCGATTTAAATCGAATACAGTCGTTCTATATATAAAAGTTAGCTAAAAGCACAAGAATATAGAAATAAAGCGACCGGTATGAGCCGATATCGGGCCCTGTAGATCTGACTATGTGTTTATTATCTATACACCCATCGTGCTACCATTTCACTTCCAGCAAGCGGACGTTTCATTCAGACAAAGTAAAGTTATTAAACATCCAAGTGGAGGTTTTGTTAAACTAACCTTTTATATGTAGTACCTATGTGTATATTGTACGCGGTTTTAGATTGTCCATTATCATGACTTCAATTAGGTCTCCTACAGCGAGGTATAAAAAGAAAGAGAAATTCGCTGTGCTTGGCTATGATTGATGGCTGCAATTTAACCAGCTTTTGTTTCCAGTGACAAACATTCCCCGAAAACACACCCCAACACGGGGAAGTAAAATATATAGGCCTACATATATATGGTTTCTGTTGTCTTTTTTTGTTGTTTGAATGCATGTTTAACGGTATTTTATGATCGATCAGTTTTTCTCGTGCCAATAACTGAACTCGACTTTCTTTTAAGTGATGCATGTGTAAGTTTGATATATTCTATAACACCGATTCCTTGTTGAAATTTTACACGGGAACTGAGCAAATCTCTACTTCAAGAGAGAATTATACGAGATTACATAAGAATCGTAAGAATTACAGCTGTGGTAGAATTCAGAATACACTCAATTACGACTGTTCTTACGTCAGCCTCAAATGCCTTGCCTGGACCAAAAGTCTCTCCTTTAATTTTCAAACAAGACACAAACACGAATAATGTTACTCTACAAGCAATGGAACAGGTTATCACTCTGCGTTTCTTAGGAATAGGTGGAACAGAATTTTATCCTACTGCAGGAAATGTTGTTCAAACATTTTTCAGAAAGTAGTGAAATAAGCACGAAATATACCGGCGTACAGTTACAGTACAATACACAATTAAGTGATCATACAGCATTGTGTTAATGCTCGTGGTAGATGCAAACTATAGGCTATTGTACAGGGACATCATTTTATTTTTACTTCAATTTTTATTGTACCTGAGTCTTTGAATGTACTTCACTCCCACCCCTTCTACTAAGGAAGTTCCAACTCCACACAGAACCAAGACCGCAGATAGTAAGCAGTACTGAGTTACTGAGTATAGTACGTTCCAGAAATATGTTCGCGTTTTCCAGTGACGAAAGAGCTTTCAATATTGAATCATATTTTCGCACAGGTACTGTCAGTTTGCCTACGTCGCATCCCGATTTTCCCCGCCTGCTTCTGCTCGCCCCTCTGTAAAAGCTGGGCTGCCTTAGCTCTTTTCTGAAAACATTAATTTCTCTTAGGAATTGGACGTTTACGTAATATTATACAGCTGTTTAATTTAACTTAAATAAAAGGGCCTCGTTAAGTAATTAACTGTCACGTGATTTCCTCCCTTTCTACAATCCTGCGGCATAACCACTTGGACGGACAGTAGATAGCATGTCTGAGTAATTTTATATTTTCGGGTCGGGCAGAAGTGAAGATTGAATTTACAGTACGTAGAGTAGGTACAGAATTATTTCAACATGAGTTACTAGTACGAAGGACGAAACTGGCAATTGGAATTAGATGCAATAGTCTATAGTGTGATAATATGCACAAAAGAACTGAAGCCTGTATCGAAATGAGCGGCCACCATTTTCAAAATTGTGTTTAAATATTCATATTATGATTATTTTTCAATTTAACTTCTTTCTCTATATTGTACGCTAATGTGCTGTAGACAGTATACACTGCATAATGAATACGTTCGCATGGATAACTCACTTCGTGAGTAAAAACACTTATTCTTAATACAGTACTGTACTTTGATTAAAGAAAAACCTAATGAAATTATCAAACTCAAAATCGCGATATTTCCTAGTTTACGTAAATGGATGAACTACTTTTCTTCCATCCTATACCTAGTAGAGTGTTTTGTGTTTTACGCCAGTATCATCGAACTCCAGTCTTGGAGGGGGGAGCAAGCTGTGTTTCCGGTTCTCTAAAGGTATAGACAGGTTAATATTAAAAATGTTAGTAAAAATAAAATGATGTCCCTGTATATGTCCATATAAGTTATAATGGTAGAGATTCTGATGAAATCGTCTTTACCAAGATTCCTGCATTGTAATGCCTACAATATACCGGGAGTTCAACCACTTACGTGAAGAACAAATCCATCTGATAACTGACAATGCTTTTCCTATGACTCCCTGAATTTTAAAGCCATACCCTTTTGGAAAGCTAGAAGCCAATATACGTGTATACAATGAACAATCACAAATTTTCCTTAGTAACAAAACTGTTTTGGCTACATGACAAACGGATTTAGAGTCTTGAGAACCGTAATTTTAATCAGTTCTGACAACACAAGAAAAACTGTTACAGCAATATGCATTTTACATAACTTTCTGTTCGCAAGAAAGACTATGTTCCTATAAGGGCGTTTGACATTGAAGGTCGTGAAGAAGAAATGGAGTCTGGATTATGGCGCCATAAAGGGATATCTGAAAAAAATAATGTGCTACCTCTACAGACGCTACAATCTCTTAATGTCAGCCAGTACTACAAAGAGGTACGAGAATAACTGAAAACATACAACTTCATGAGTCCTGCTGGAGAAGCTACATATCAGTACGAGCACATCTAGGGTATATGTAAGTGTACGTTTCCTATTCTGCATAAGTTTATGAAAGATGACTTAATGTTCTTTTAGCTGTTGGAAGTATGAATCGTAAGCATTTTGTAACAGGTATCAGTAACAAATAAGAATTTACACCATCAAAATAATGATTTTGAATTATTCATTAGGGAGAAAATCACAGATTTTACTGGCTACAATTAGTAGAACAATTTTTGACAGCTGTTTGTAATAATTAAGACATACAAATAAATATAATCAATAAGTAAATAAATAAAATAATAAAGTATTTAGCATAAACTTGGAACATTAGTGAGAGTAGTGACACATGCAGCCTCTCCCAAAACTTGCAACAAATGAAAATGTTCCCTTTGTCTGGCGCATTGAACATCAATTGTGACGGTTCCTAATTTTTTTATTTTTCTGCTTCATTTACTGGGTAGAGAAATTGCCATTTTCTTTGTATTTCATCCAGCATAGGAACACTTGAACATTGTTCTTTTCTGCCTCTACCTATAATCCTTCTGGGTAACATCCCAATCTTGTGAAGAAGACTGACAAATTTTCTTTTGTCCAAATTATGTCCAGTTTGCTTTCCTTTTCGGGATAATCGACAGAATTCCACTGCAACCACTTCTCCTCTCGGCTTATACCGAGTGCCAAATACTTATTTCTAACCTCCCGGAAGTTCATAGAGCAGTGTACGAAACTATCCACGAACGATATGTCTTGGTGGGGACATAACTTATACGTACTCTGTTCTCGCTCATTTCGTCTTAACAAGGAAACTGTATGTCTGAGACAGTGTCAGGCAGTTTACTCTCACGTCAAGACGCAGCATAATATGCTAGAAGGAAGCATATCTATACAAATTGCATACCAATCAAGAGATGTACAAGAGATAAGCTGCTTAAATCTCAATCTCATCCAGGCACAATGTTGACTGCTATGGCTAGTTCGCACAACCGCCGCACGGGGACACTGTGGTGAAATAACGGTGAAGAATTGAGAAAATTCACTTAAAATTTTATTGTGACTCAATTTAGACTGAGCTCAAGAAGCTAATTAATGTATATTCCCATGAATATTTTAAGCTTTAGAGCCAATATCAACTACCATTTTGGAAAACTTTGTCGCAAGGAGCTTTTTAGTGACGTTAATATAAAATAAATTTAAAAATATTATTTCAGAACTATTAGCCCTAATGGCACCAAATTTTGTACCGATGATAGCATTGTAGGCGTGTTTATGTACTTTAAAATTAATACATTTTGGATGAAAATTGTAGAAGATTTAAAAATCACGAATGTGTCCCATTAATATGCTCGCACAATATACAGTATGTGTAATTTAACCACAAACTAATAACAACCTTACAGCAGTAATCTGCTTCCGATACGGCTCGTCCCTTGACTCCACAGTAACCTAACGTAACGCAATGTAACATAACATAAGGGTTCTCTTTCAATGCTTACGATTTTATAACTCTTTCAAAATCCGTCTTTCTGGTCGACTAAACCATCATGGAACGCATTAACAATATGGCGAGGAATGAGAAATTTATCGTTATTACTTTTTTATTTTTTATACTGCCGGAGTGAAGGTCATAGGGCCTTCCCTTACACTCTACCAGATCACAAGATACACAAGTGAAAAGAACAAAATACTAACATATTAGAAAATAATAACAAAACTGGGGCATTACCCACTTACTTACTTACAACTGGCTTTTAAGGAGTCCGGAAGTTCTGTACCGCCCTAATATAAGCCCGCTATCGGTCCCTATCCTGAGCAAGATTAATCCAATCCCTACCATTATATCCCACCTCCCTCAAATCTATTTTTATATTATTCTCCCATCTACGCCTTGGGATCCCCATAGGTCCTTTCCTCTCAGATCTTCCAACTAACATTCTATATGCATTTCTAGATTCACCCATACCTTCTACAAGCCCTTTCCATCGCAAACGTCTCCATTTAATGTCCCAAATTGTGATGGGTGAAGAATAGAATGCGTGCAGTTCTGTGTTGTGTAACTTTCTCCATTCTCATGTAATTTCATCCCTCTTAACTCCAAATATTTCCCAAGCATCTTATTCTCAAACACCCTTAACCTCTGTTCCTCTCTCAAACTGAGAGCCTAAGTTTCACAACCATACAGAACAACCGGTAATACAACTGTTTTATAAATTCTAACTCTGAGCTTTTTCGATAGGAGATTGGATGATAAAAGCTTCTCAACCGAATAACAGGCATTTACCATATTAATTCTGCGTTTAATTTCCTCTCGAGTGTAATTTATATTTGTTACTGTTGCTTCAGAATGTTTAAATTGTTCCACCTCTTCGAAGTATAAATTTCCAATATTTATATTTCCATTCATTTTTCGTACTATGTTCTGGTCACCAGACATAATCATATACTTTGTTTTTTTTTTTCGGAGTTTACTTCCAAAACTATATCCTTACTTGGTTCAAGTAAAATTCTCGTGTTTTCCCTAATCGTGTATGGGTTTTATCCTAACACATTCACGTCGTCAGCATAAACAAGCAGGTGATGTAACCAGTTCAGTTCCAAACCCTCTCAGTTTTCTTGGACTTTCCTAATGGCATATTCTGGAGCAATGTTAAAAAGTAGAGGTTATAGTGCATCTCCTTGCTTTAGCCCGCAGTGAATTGGAAAAGCGTCAGACAAAAACTGGCCTATACGGACTACTGCATGTTTCACTGAGACACATTTTAATTAATCGATCAAGTTTCTTGAGGTACCAAATTCAATAATAATAATAATAATAATAATAATAATAATAATAATAATAATAACAATAATAATAATAATAATATATAACTTCTCTCTTAACCGATTCATATGCCTTTTTAAAATCTACGAGTAACTGGTGTGCTGTATACTTATACTCACATTTTTTCTCCAATATCTGTCAAATACAAAAAAATCTGATCAATAGCCGATGTATTACACCTAAAACCACATTGACGATCCCCAATAATTTCATCTACATAAGGAGTTAACTTCTCAAAACAATATTGGACAATATTTTGTATGACATCAATAAAAGTGATACTCCTCGAAAGTTACTATAGTTGATCTTTTCCTCCTTAAATATAGGTACAATTTTGGACTCCTTCCATTGTTCGGGTACAATTTCCTTTTCCCAAATAGCATGTATAACCTTATAAATTTCACTAGATAATGCGTTTCCATCCTCTTGTATTAATTCCGCTGAAATTTGATCAATACCTGGAAACTTCTACTTTTTTCAGATTTTCTATCGTAATTTCGAATTCAGAAAGCGTAGGTTCGGGTATAAATGGCTCAGCAGTTTGTATTTGAATATCGTACTCCGATCAATTCTATTTGGTATATGTACATTTAGTAGTTGCCCAAAAGGATGGAATGCAAGTCTGTAAGGAAGTCACCATTCTCATCCTTGATCACGTTTACCCTTGCTTGATATTCTTTCTTAAATTCATTTATGACTTTAAATAAAAAAAATGTTTTTATTCTTACTATATGTTTCTACCTCATTCAGTTTTTCCTTCAAGTAATCTCATTTTTTTGTTCCTAAATGTAGGAATTTGTTCCTAATTGTAAGAATTTCAATTTTGCCTGTTTCCTTTTTTCTACTACCATGGAACAATCTTCATCAAACCACGGTTTCTTTTCCTTGTTTTCGTAATAGCCTATGCTCTGCTTAGGTACAATTTTGATATTATCTCTAATACTTTTCCACACGCTATTAATATCTAATACCTCCTCAACTTCGTACCAACTCCCTGAAGTGGCAAAACTATTTGAAATTTCAGACTGATAATGTTGCTTAGTTTCTTCATCTTTTAATTTCGGAATATTGAATCTCCTAATATTAACTTGTTGCTCTACTCGCTTGGCTACTGACACTCTTTCTCTTAAATCTCCAATTACCAAATTATGGTCAGAATCACAGTCTGCCACTCTGTAGAATCGAATTTCTATTATACTAATATGTCTTCGTTTATCTAATCAAGATTTGATCTATTTGGTTGTTTGTCAATCTATCTGGAAAACTTCAAGTATACAGGGTGTTTCAATAATACGGGGCATAATTTCAGGTATGTATTTCCCACATGTAGACAATCAAAATAGTTCATTACAACATGTGTCCGGAAATGCTTCATTTCCGAGTTATGGCCTTCACAACATTGAAATTCACCGGAACGTTTTTCTTTCCGCAGGTCGTTGTCATTACAGAAGATGTTCAAAATGTCCACCTCCTGCTTGAATACAGACCTCACATCGATGTCTCATTGACCTGCGAACACGATCCCAAACTCCAGGAGTATTGCGTATGTCCTCAGAACATGCCACAATTCGATTCCGAAGGGATTCCAAATCAGGCACCGGAGACGAATAAACCAATGATTTTAAATGGCCCCACAAGTGGAAATCGAGAGGGTTCAGATCAGGTGAGCGTGGAGGCCAAGCAATTGGGCCACCTCTACCTATCCATCGATCAGGAAACCTTTGATCCAAGTACCGGCGAGCCGTACGACTGAAGTGTGCAGGAGCGCCATCATGCAAGAAGTGAATGTGTTGACGATTGATCAGTGGAGTGTCTTCTAAAACATTTCCGTCCGCCTTACCGTACATGAAGTGTATCTCTGCCAGCTCTTGATTTGAATACATGTCGCACAGTCTAACGCCTACACAACACTGAATGTAACCTTCGCCTCGGAATGAACTGTCAGCGTGCCCTCTTAATGTCTCCTTTGACGGCAACTACCTGCGGAAAGAAAAACGTTCCGGTGAATTTCAATGTTGTGAAGGCCATAACTCGGAAATAAAGCATTTCCGGACACATGTTGTAATGAACTATTTTGATTGTCTGCATGTGGGAAATACATACCTGAAATTATGCCCCGTCTTTTTAAACACTCTGTATTTATGTGTAGTCTATCCTTATGAGGGAATGTTATACTTTTCACAATTAAACTTTTTGTTGTGGCTAAATTGACTCACCTAACACCATTATCATCACTGGTTGCAAGTAATGTCTCTTACCCAATAGTCGATTTAAAAATATCCTCCCACCCTACTTTAGCATTGAAATCCTCAATAAAATTTTCATGTGATATCTAGATAACAGGTCAAAAGTGTGTTCCAATTCCTCATTGGAGCTATTCTTTTTTTGATCGTCTTTCTCTTCTGCAGGGAAATGATTGTAGATTATGTTTTACTTAACGACGCTCGCAACTGCCGAGGTTATATCAGCGGTGTGCCGGAATTTTGTCCCGTAGAAGTTCTTTTACATGGCAGTAAATCTACTGACACGAGTCTGTCGCATATAAGGACACTTAAATGCCATCGACCTGGGCCGGGATCGATCCCGCAACCTCGGACACAGAAGGCCAGCGCTATACCGACTGTGCCACCCGAAGCTACTGTAGGGAAGTGAGCATACTTATATAAATATGATAGTGCACCATCTACCCTTAAGTACTAAATAAGACAACCTGTCACTGATAAATTAGACCTTTTTACTGCGATTTTATTATTTTATTATGAATAAAGAATCATTTTCTTAATTGGTGATTATTGTTTTCTTCTCCATAATATAATAAGTAATCTGTTCATGACAATATGCTTTACAAAATGAAAATAATACCACAGTACAAGAAACTAAATACACGCCTACAGATCTGAGTACAACAAAAGTAAGCCAATTAGTACAAATAGTAAAGAGGTAATATGTACGGAAGGACACAATAAATTAAATGTAATACAATGCAATAATGAGTGAATATAAAAAAGCACATAATATAAAAGGGTATGATGCTGAATTAACAATGCTTGGCAGAGAAAAGGGCTTATAATAAGAAGGAAAACTCTACTGATGACGTGCATAAAGAAATATCTCGAAATGGAAACGATAATGGAAACAAATTTATTCAGAGTAATTTCTGTCTATAGCGACTCCATTTCACAGTTCTTGTCGGGGACTGAACTCGGTTGTATGCTGCAATGGAGGAATTGAGAATCCCTAAAAAATTGATCTCTCTGGTGAAAGCTACGATGACAAATACCAAGTGCATAGTTAAAATTCAAAACATGATGTCTAACCCTGTTTCTACCAGGTGTGGCATCCGACAAGGAGATTCACTAGCTTGTCTCCTTTTTAATATAGCACTAGAGGAAGTCATGGGGGATTCACGTATTAATGCTAGGGAACTATTTTCTATAAGTCGATTCAGGTGCCGGCTTACGCTGACGACTTAGATATCATAGGGAGAAGTCAGGCAGCAATGAAAGAGGCCTTTATTAAGCTGGAAAAGGCAGCAAGAAAGATGCATTTACAAATTAATGAAGAAAAAACAAAGTATATCCCAGTCACGAGAGCTAATATAAATGGAACCCCTTACTTGGAAATAGGCTCTTTTAAATTTGAAACTGTCCATAGTTTTATTTATCTTGGCTCTGAAATTAATAACAAAAATAATGTTAGTTCTGAAATAAAAAAAAAAACTAATATTATCTACCAATAGATCCCTTTAAGGTCTTAGAAGACATATGAAATTTCAAATTATATTTAAGAATACAAAAATTATGATGTATAAAATTCTTATAAGGTCTGTAATATCTTACGCATCTGAGACTTGGCCATTGTCGAAGTCAGATGTGACATTATTATGTACATTTGAAAGAAAGATTCTTAGGCAAATCTTTGGACCAGTTAGAGAAAACGGAACATGGAGAAGAAGATATAATTTCGAACTGTACAGATTATATAATGAGCCGGACATTGTTAAATTTATAAAAATAAGAAGATTGGATTGGGCCGGGCATGTTGTGAGAATGCAAGATGATAGAGTTGTGAAGAGAGTTTTTAAATTTATTCCGATGGAAAGAAGGAAGGTTGGGAGACCGAGATTGAGATGGGAAGACTGTGTGATGGATGACATCAAGACTTTGGGTGTTAGAAATTGGAGAAGTTTGGCATTGGGTAGGGAGGAATGGCGAAAACTTCTGAAGAAGGCCAGGGCCCATGAAGGGCTGTCGTGCCGATGATGATGATGATGATGATGATGATGATGATGATGATGATGAACTCGGTTGTTTGGTGAAATCGCGTCAACAGACTAAGATAGGACCAGGCCCTGAATACACAATAACCCTGTATGAAGTGGAGTTGTAAAACTTCAGCCTTGCCACTTCCTGATGGCACTTGTCACATTTCCCATGCGACCATATGGAATACATCATTTTCACTGTACCTGACCCATTCCGTCTAATGGTATATGATAGATATGAAGTTGGGCATGATAATCTTTCACAGACTGATGCCGCTAAATCACAGATTTGTAGCTGAAGGGTTGTTCTTCCTAGCATTCGATTGCTCCTCTCAAGACTAAAGTGCGACATCGACAAACAAGTGGAGTCTGCTCATCTAACGCGGCGCAGACGATGCCTTGTTGACCGAGAGCAGAATGTACCTCACCGGTTGCACCAAAATATAGTCACTACAGAGCACATCACACACAGGGTTCGAAAATTTGTGATACTTCAAATTGAAGTGGAGATAAGAATTTTCTAACATCGCGTAAATACTTACAGATGGCTTTTAAGGAAACTGGAGGTTCATTGCCGCTCTCGCATAAGCCCGCCATCGGTCCCTATCCAGAGCAAGGTTAATTCAGTCCCTACCATCATATTCCATCTCCCTCAAATCCATTTCAATATTACCCTTCCATCTACGTCTCGGCCTCCCAAAGGTATTTTTCCCTCCGGTCTCCCAACTAACAATTTTATATGCATTTCTGGATTCGCCCATACGTGCTACATGCCCTGCCCATCTCAAACGTCTGGATTTTTTTATTTTAGTGGGTTGGTTTACGACGCTTTATCAACAGCTTAGGTTATTTAGCGTCTGAATGAGGTGAAGGTGATAATGCCGGTGAAATGAGTCCGGGCTCCAACACCGAAAGTTACCTAGCATTTGCTCATATTTGGGTTGAGGAAAAACCCCGGAAAAAACCTCAACCAGGTTAACTTTTCCCGACAGGAAATCGAACCCGGGCCACCTAGTTTCGCGGCCAGACGCGCTAACCGTTACTCCACAAGTGTGGACAAACGTCTGGATTAATATTCTTAATTACATGTCAGGTGAAGAGTACAATTCGTGCAGTTCTGCATTGCGTAACTTTATCTATTCTCCTATAACTTCATCCCTCTTAGCTCCAGATATTTTCCTAAGCACCTTATTCTCAAACACCTTAGCCTCAGTTCCTCTCTCAAAGTGAAAGTCCGGTTTCACAACTATACCGGTAATATAACTTTTATAAATTCTAACTTTCAGTTTTGTTTTAAGCAGACTGGATAACAAAAACTTCCCAACCGAATAATAACAGGCATTTCCCATATTTATTCTGCGTTTAATTTCCTTCCGAGTGTCATTTATATTTGTTACTGTTGGTCGAAGATATTTGAATTTTTCCAAGTCTTTAAAGGATAAATTTTCTATTTTTATATTTCCATTATTATTACTGAAAGTATTACTAAATAATTACAGAATTAAAATATTCCAAGGCCTATGAATGTCTATAGTATGTTCCTTACACAGGAGGAGTCGTCCCGCCAAGAGTTTTAAACCGGTTGGATTAGCATTCCAATGACATTTAGAGATTGCAGCTAGTAGGAGGGATACAAGCGTAGTAGGAGGGATACAAGCATTCCTTAATGTCATTGGCCTGCTAATCCGACTAGTTTAAAACTCTTGGCGGGACGATTACTCCTGTATAAAATCATACTATAATTCTTTTCATCAGTCAAGTATAACGGATCAACCAGAGTAAGCGGCTCTTTCAGATCTTGAACGATACGATTCTACATCTTGATTACACAACTTTTTACACTGTATCACTTCGGAATATGTATGATAAGAACTTTCTTGTGTTAAATTTTAACGTACCTTGTTAACATGTTTCGACCTATTTATTGGCACAGATACGTAGATGACATACTAATACTATACAAAGCAAACAAAAGACAGATCCAAAACCTACATCAACACACAAACAAAATACACCCAAAGCTACACTACACATTAGAAATTGAAAACAACAAATCCATAAATTTTCTAGATATCACAATAACAAAATTAGACAACAAACACACATTCAAAGTATACAGAAAACCAACAACACACACATACATACATACATACATACATACATACATACATACATACATACATACATACATACATACATACATACATACATACATACATACATACATACATACATACATACATACATACATACATACATAACACATCCAATCACCCCACACAACACAAACAAGCTGCATTCCGAACAATGGTACACAGACTACTCAACATACCAATGAACCAACAGGATTACAACGAAGAACTAAACACAATCAAATACACAGCACAAGAAAACGGATGCAACCCTAACATAATAGACAACATAATACGTAAGACAAAACAAAACCACAAAAAACAAAAGAATACAACACAAACACAAGAACACAAAAAATACATCACACTAACATACGAAAACAAAAAACACACACAAGATTGCAACCTCATTCAAGAAATTAAACTACAACATCGCATACAGAACAAATAACACTCTACAAAAACATCTCAACACACAAACAACACAAACAAACAAATACAACCACACAGGCATATACAAACTCAAATGTAACACCTGCAACAACTTCTACATAGGACAGACAGGCAGATCATTTCAAACACGCTACAAAGAACACATCACAGCCATAACGAAATTACAAAACACCTCCACATATGCAGAACGGATCACAAATGCCAACCACACCTACAGAGACATCAACACAGACATGGAAATACTGCACATCCAACCAAAAAGCCAGAAACTCAACACACTAGAACAATATGAAATATACAGACACACGAAAACACACCCCAACGATATTCTCCACACACAACTCAATTTCAAAACACATACACTCTTTGACTCTACACTACGAACGCACCCACACAGGAAACAAGAGGCGCCAAGACCAACAACGACCAGTTCCGAAAATAGGTCGAAACCTGTTAACAAGGTACGTTAAAATTTAACACAAGAAAGTTCTTATCATACATATTCCGAAGTGATACGATTCTAATGAAGAGTTTTTAGTGTGCTGTTGTACAAAATTTGTGCAATAATAAAACAAATTTTGTGTAGTAACAAAATATACAATAGAATACGTGAAAGCAATATTCTAATATTCATGAAAATTTACATTTTATGTTACTTTTTATTCTGTAACTACAAGCACATAGGAATTAAAACTTGATGCTATATGCGGTTTGATTATGTAAAACTATAACATAAAACTTGTTAATAAAATGTAGCCCAGATATAAATTCAAAAAAAACCTTCTCCTGTAAACTTTAGTTGTCTGAACTTGGGCTGTTACTTATCGGGAATCTCAAATGTTTTACCTGTAATCACAACTAAAGATGTAACTTTAAACTTCCTCAAAATGTAATAAGTAGTAAATAACAAATACAACAGAAATAAAGTTTCGCAATATTTCGAAGACATTACAACTAAAACTACTTCCGTCATATTGGATGTTGTTACTGAAAATGGCAAGAATATCTGCAAAAAAAGTTTCATATAATGTTCTCAGAATCAAGTTATCTAATACAGCATATTCTTCGTATTATTTCCTTTCAGACAAGCCAATATTTTGTAAAATAACACAATTTTGATTGCTTATAACGTACACATTGTTCGCCGGTGTGCAGTCCGTATTATCCCTGCTCCAGAGACATGGGTTCAAACCTCTGCGTCTACAAGCTAGAATTTGTACTTCACAACGAGTGTTTTGGAAGAGAAGAGGCTATTTCGAATATTTCTGTGTTGATGATGAATACAGTGAAAATAACGATAACCACGACGGTAACAACGGTGGTAATTGCATGGTGGTGGTGATGGCGATGGTGATTTATTGTGACTGCAATCCTTCTTGTTGTTATGGTGATAGCAATGTGATGGTTGTTGTGACAGTAGCCATGGTAATTGTGGCGATGTTAACGATGACAATGACGGTGTTTATGGTGATGATGAAAATAATGGCTATTGTGACGACGATGATGAACAAAGTGATAAACTATGGTGACAACAAAGGTGCTGTTTGAAGTGACAACGATAAAAGTGTAGTGATAATATGTCGATGACAATTATGATGACGATGATGGTCACGTGACTGTGGTGATGGCGATAAATGCGTCGACAGGATGATAGTTTCATAGCAGTGTTTCTGATCATGATGGTGTTAGTGCTGATGGTGGTGATAATGGTGACAGCGTTTGCGAAGATAATAAAGGCGGTGCTGTTCTTTATGATAATTGTGTCGGTGTTTGTAAAGATGATAGGCCTAATGGCGGTGCTGTATTTTACGATAATATTGCGAGTATTTGCGAAGATGATAATGGCGATGATATTCCTTATGATAATTGTGTCGATGTTTGTAAAGATGATAGGCCTAATGGCGGTGCTGTATTTTACGATAATAATGCGAGTATTTGCGAAGATGATAATGGCGATGATGTTCCTTATGATAATTGTGTCGATGTTTGTAAAGATGATAGGCCTAATGGCGGTGCTGTATTTTACGATAATAATGCGAGTATTTGCGAAGACGATAATGGCGATGATGTTCCTTATGATAATTGTGTCGGTGTTTGTAAAGATGATAGGCCTAATGGCGGTGCTGTATTTTACGATAATAATGCGAGTATTTGCGAAGATGATAATGGCGATGATGTTCCTTATGATAATTGTGTCGATGTTTGTAAAGATGATAAAGCTGATGCTTTATTATATGATAATGGTGTGAGTATTTGTGAAGATAACAATGGTGACAGTGTTTATGATTATATAGGTGGCAGTTCTTTATGATGATAGTGGTGGCATTGGTTTTTTAGATTATGGTGTCGGTGTCAGTGGTGATGATGATGATAATGGTGGTTGTGATAATGATGTTAATGGTGGTAGTGTTAGTGATGATAATTATTTTTCGCGATAATGGTATTAAAGTTACTGATGATAAATTTTGCAGTGTTAATAATTGTGATAACAATTTTGTTAACGGTGACATTGTTAGTAATGATAAAGGTAACAGTGTTAGTGATGTTAATGGTGGCATTATTTTTCGTGACATTGGTATTTATGTTACTGACGATAAGTTTTTCAGTTATGATAATTATGTTAAGGGTGACATTATTAGTGATTATAATGGTGGCAGCGTTAGTGATGTTAATGGTGGCATTATTTTTCGTGATAATGTTATTAATGTTACTGATGATAAATTTTGCAGTGTTAGTAATTGTGATGATAACTTTGTTAACGGTGACATTGTTAGTGATGTTAATGGTGGCATTATTTTTCGTGATAATGTTATTAATGTTACTGATGATAAATTTTGCAGTGTTAGTAATTGTGATGATAACTTTGTTAACGGTGACATTGTTAGTGATGTTAATGGTGGCATTATTTTTCGTGATAATGTTATTAATGTTACTGATAAATTTCACAGTGTTAGTAATTGTGATGATAACTTTGTTAACGGTGACATTGTTTGTGATGTTAATGGTGGCATTATTTTTCGTGATAATGTTATTAATGTTACTGATGATAAATTTTGCAGTGTTAGTAATTGTGATGATAACTTTGTTAACGGTGACATTGTTAGTGATGTTAATGGTGGCATTATTTTTCGTGATAATGTTATTAATGTTATTGATAAATTTCGCAGTGTTAGTAATTGTGATGATAACTTTGTTAACGGTGACATTGTTTGTGATGTTAATGGTGGCATTATTTTTCGTGATAATGTTATTAATGTTACTGATGATAAATTTTGCAGTGTTAGTAATTGTGATGATAACTTTGTTAACGGTGACATTGTTAGTGATGTTAATGGTGGCATTATTTTTCGTGATAATGTTATTAATGTTACTGATGATAAATTTTGCAGTGTTAGTAATTGTGAAGATAACTTTGTTAACGGTGACATTGTTAGTGATGTTAATGGTGGCATTATTTTTCGTGACAATGTTATTAATGTTACTGGTGATAAGTTTTGCAGTGTTAGTAATTGTGATGATAACTTTGTTAACGGTGACATTGTTAGTGATGTTAATGGTGGCATTATTTTTCGTGATAATGTTATTAATGTTACTGATGATAAGTTTTGCAGAGTTAGTAATTGTGATGACATTTGTGTTAACGGTAACATTGTTAGTGATGATAATGGTGCAATATTTTTGATGATATCTGCCGTGTTTGTGAAGGTATTTGTAATCACTGCAGTTTGTAATGATGATTAAGGCGGTGTAACGTTGCCACATTTTCTGACGATATTAAGTGCTAAAGCCACAATATGGTTATGGTAGTGTGATGGTCTGTCTACAAAAGCCCATAGCGCATAGCACAGCATAAACTGCTTCAGATTTCTTCCTTTGATCAGTGCCTCGAAGGAACTTGCAGAGCTTGACATTATGGGCGCCATTATATTGAATATGAAAGTAACATTTAGAGTTGCCAGGTGTCATATTGTACGGGATGTCCTGTGTTTGAGGTCATAAAATTCTGTCCCGTATGAAATTCCCGCATTTACGGATATTATGTTACAGATGGCCAACGGTTATTTGTTATTATTGTATTACTGTTCCTTATTCTTAGTATGGATATCGTGCTGTGCAATTATGAGTCACTTTTTTTTATTAATATCAATATTTTAATAGCATGAATACAACTGAATGAAGTAATATCTCAAGCCAATACTGCTAACAAAATTGCAGGTTACCTCAAGACTACCTTAAGGGAGAATAAAAATATAAGAAAGGAAACCAAAACTAGGATATAAAATAAATAATTATAAGACTCGTTCTTACGCATATGTGTAAATCTAGAGCAGTAAAAAATCTTATTTTAAGAAGAATTACAGGAAAATCACTAAGGGATCAATTAGGAGCGACAATGTAAAATTGAATATGTGATTAACTGGATAATGGATAGAAAAATAAATGGAATAAACACGTTGATCGTATGGAGGACAAAAGATTAGTGAAAAGAATTAGAGATGGGAAACGAAACGGAAAGAGAACTTTAGGACGCCCAAAACTGAGATGCAAAGACACGCTTACACAGCACTGATGAATGGACGCAACAAGCTGCGTACTTAATGCGAAAGGGGGGAGGGGGAGGGGGAGAAGAAGAAGAAGAAGAAGAAGAAGAAGAAGAAAGGTCGAAGTTTTAGAAACGTGACAAAAGAAGCAAATACATGTAATCTTCTGGCCGCCTGTGTTCAGTTCAAAGTAATTTTATTCTCAAACAGCAGCTGTGCATATTTAATGGTGCTGTTCAGTAATTTGTTGGACTGTGTGTAGAAGCCGTTCCACCGTAGTTGAAGCACAGCCTAGTCATCTCGCGCAGGTTATGTGTGGGGCAGCACGTGGAAATCTTACGGAGTAGACAGCGCATCCAAGGTCATACTTCAACCACCGTGGAACGGCTTCTAGTATGTGCGAAGACGTGAAACACATTTAAAACACAAATGAGTGTTTCTCCTCCGCATGAAACAAAGAAGACGTGTTGCATTTAGATAAATACGAGTTTTATTCAATATTTGTTTAAAGACAACTTTTGGAACTCCTCTTCCCAATCTCTATCATTAATGTCTCTTTTAAAATTGTATTAATACAAACAAATAAGCTAATGGTTAGGAATTTAACAGCTTCAGTGGCGTGATATTGAGATATTTTTTTCCTTACTCTGTGATTTAACGTGGTAGTATATGACCTGAGATGATGGCCACGATTTCTCAACAACTCCCCCTTTCTCCCCCCCCTCTCTCTCTCTCTCTCTCTTAGAAGTTTCTCATATTTTCGAGTTAATTGTTACAACTTTCCATTATTTATATTTTGAAAATCTGGCAATCCTATTAACTTTACATTCATGTTATTACTGGTAGTGTAGTGAATGTACTCGGAAAGTCAATTAAAGGATGTCAAATATAAAGGCTGCTTTGCTAAAGAGACTAAGTTTATATTTTGATAATTTCATAATTAGTTTACATATAATATGCTGATACCTGGCATTTACGAGAAAAATATCTCCAGAATTGTTTAGAACTTCCTTTCTCTTGCCAATCATACAATTAATTTCGTTGTCATAATCTCACCTTCCGCAGCAGACCGGTCAACTGTCAGAGAAATATCCCAATTGACTGGCTGTGCTTCCCTCTATCGATAGGAAGGAGTATTAGAGGCAAACCACTGAGAGTGTAAAAGCCTAACAAGCAGGTTAAACATTAAATTTATTATCTATATAATGTCCTTAATTGGTTATTTAACAACGCTGTATCAACTCAATCCAAGCGAGAATAGAACCCACGCTCCGGACTAGCAGACAAACGCGCTACTGCCTGATCTACCCCAGTTGCTTCTTATAATGTTAATATTAGTGAATCAGACTTCCTCAAATCCTGTTTTGGAAAATGAAACAATATAACATATTTCCCAAACTTGAGTAATATAGATTTATTATATGGACTACTTGAAATATGGACATATATTTTGTCAGTATTGTATTTAGATAGTATGGCTGAAACATTTTCATGGCGGCATTGCTATTTTTTAATTTGCTTTAATAAGATCTAGAGAAATATTTCCAAGATTAAACAATTCTGAACTGAATATTTTATTTGGATAGGAGGGTGAGGTGTAAGTTTTTAATCCCTGAAGTGTTAATTGTTTTATTAACGAATTTCTTTCAGAGAGGATTTCGGCTGAAAATTAAAAATCTAAAAACATAATTTCGGTTTAGCTTAATTCCGTGAAACATTCATACGACAAAGGAGTAAACGATTTAACAAAATGTTACTGTCGAAGGATTTATCAAGTTTTCCAGAAAACTTGCAGAAATGTTATATGATTTTGTCGTCATTACGGTCTTTATGATTTACTGGTCGCAGAAGAAAATTTATCTTCATATTGCTACGATTCTTTTCTTCATTTTCGTTTGCAAGGACGATGTTGATCACGGCCGCTACCCAGTTTGATGGTCCTCGCAAGCAATTCTAGCCTCACCCCACTCTTTCACAAAATTGCCGAAGAAATGTATAGTGTAAATACAGTACCTAGAGTCTAGATTTACTGCATCATGGTCAACTTTTCGTCAGTTAAAAAAATATATGGGATAAAAGTACCTTAAAGTTGCAACGGACCTGACAACCGATTCAGCGTATTTCTTGGAAACAAAGTTTCTTTCACAAGGAGGATTCTATTGGTATTAAAGGTCAGAACGTGTTTTCTCCATAGAGGCACAACCAAGTTTATGAAATGTTTGAAGGAAAGGACGCTCCACGAAAGTGGTGGTGGGAGAGATATTGGAGCTCATGTTGGTGCATCATCTCAAAGATTGGTTTGTTCCTCCGCCGCCCTCTTCGCTACTTAGTCATCCTCTTTGTCTTCTTGAATCCACAAGTCTTTCATCATATTGTTTTCTGCTCGGAATCTATGTTCCTCTTGAAAGAATTCAATAAAGCTACATTACTGTACGACGTTCGTACTTCATTAAATTAGCCGGGAATTAATTTGTGATTCGGTAATATGTCGAATGTGAACCAAAAACAATGTAGTAATAAACGTGCCACAGCCATGTGGGAGAAAGCAAATTACTGTCAATAGAAAGATTCTACAAAATACATGAGATACTTTAACGCTGGACAAAAGTGTTTTAAATGTTGATTCTTATGCGGCAGCGAAGTAAGAGCTTTTAACTCTAGTGCGAAAAGTATTTTAACAGTGACTTTAAACTGCATGCGCCGATTGTCAATTGTTTCCCACCAGATGACGTCACACGACAGCAATCGCAACCGATCAATAAAGCGGTTCAAAATTATTACATTAATGCTGCAGTTGTTGACAAAGTCCCTGTATGTAAGCACTACTGGTAATACACTTGCCATAAATTACGGGACGTAAATTATGATTTGAAACATTTTCTGAAGGAGTGGGAAAGATCTTTGTGCTGCACTTACTTGAACATTCTTTATCTCTCACCTTTCCATAAGCCTATTATAAGATATATCATATTGCTTTTTCTTATTTTACTGGTAATGATTCCAAAGTTCTTCTCCCAGCAGTTTCTCTCATTTCTTCCGGTTCACTTTCAGAATTACCGTCAACGCGGGCTACTTGGACCCTTAAGGTGTTACTTGAACCCAGAAGAAAAAAATGTTTACTTACCATTGGATTAACTAAGGTGAAAATATTTGTACAGATGAAAGTTTGCAGAGAAAAAAAAAACACAACTTTCGACAGCAAACTGTTATTTTACATCGACGAAAACATTTTTTTTCTTCTGGGTTCAAGTAACACCTTAAGGGTCAAAGTGGCCCGCGTTGACGGTACTGTACTCATTTTCGAACTCCAGCCATAATGTTTCGTAATTTTATCGCCAGATGGGATTCAATGCCGCACCTTTAATGTCGATTAATAATCTAACTGCAGTAATATATGCAAATAAATCGTAGATTTGAAATAAATAAGAGTCAAAGTGACATTTTCATGAAAATTGCGTTTCAATGGAATAATAACACTGGTCTACAGTGATTTTGCTACTGAACAAAAACAAGTGTACCAACCTTAATTTGAGTGTGTTGGTTACAGATCTGAAGTCCGTTTTTTCTATCACGTCACAATTTTTAAATAATATTTTTAATTTTTACATTTTAATACATTTAGATCCATTTTATTTATTTTACTGTGATTTTTCTTCTGGACAGAAACAAGTGTACCAACCCTAATTTGAATGTGCTGATTACAGATCTGAAGTCCGTTTTCTTCTAACACGTTACAATTTTAAAATAACAGCATTTTTAAGTTCTACATTTTTAATACATTTAGATACATTTTATTTCTTTTATTGTAATTTTTCTACTGACCAAAAACAATTTTACCAACCCTAATTTGAGTGTGTTGATTACAGATCTGAAGTCCGTTTTCTTCTAACACGTTACAATTTTAAAATAATAGTATTTTTAATTTTTAATTATGATGTAGGACACTACGTTCAGGTCAAAATTGAGAGCTCTTGAACTCGAAGCTTGGGACACATTTGTACTAGTGTTAACTAGGTTTTTAGGAAATTATCGAGCTGAAAATTATGCTGAGCTAGTATATAACATGCTTAGAGCATTTCAGAATCTAGGTTGCCGCATGTCTTTTAAAATGCAATTTCTTCATTCACACCTTGACTTTTTCCACTAAATTTCGGCACTGTAAGTGACGAACATGGTGAGAAGTTCCATCAAGACATATCAACGATGGAATACAGGTACCAGGGTCAATACGGTCCGAACATGATGTATGATTTCTGCTGGTTCCTACAGCGTTCAGCCACTTGCCAACATAAGCGGAAGGCACACTGAGCATCTTTTTTAAACGTTAAATGACGAGTTTCCAAACATGTACTTGTGACACAACAAAAGAAGAACAAAAACAAAGTAGGACCAATTCTCCAATGAATAAGCTTTTTCCGTCAATTTTTTTATTTTTGATTCGGGAGCACGCTCACGCGTTTTCCAAACATACTTATGACTCACCCTATATAGGCCTTAAAAATGTAAAAAATTGTTAATCATTTTTTTCTCCTTCACTAAGGGTGAAATACTTAACTAAATATTGCTTTAGAATTCACAAAATACATTACTTTATAACTTAAAAAAATACAAGAAATATAATTGAAGATTCTTGCAAATAATATGCACCTGAATATTGTGGTGCATTAGGCAAAGAGGGGGAAGAGATTATCAGTTGGGATCTTTTTAACATAGATGATAAATTAATTAGTTGTCTTTTATAATATTCATTTCAAAATTACTTACTGTATAAACGCGGCAATTTTTATTCTATTCTGAAACCAGGTGGTCCGGGTTCGGTTCCTGGTCGGGGGCAAGTTTCCTGGTTGAGGTTTTTCCCGGGGTTTTTCCTCAACCCAATATGAGCAAATGCTGGGTAACTTTCAATGCTTGACCCAGGACTAATTTCACCCGGCATTATCACCTTCATCTCATTCAGACTCTAAATAACTTAAGATGTTGATAAAGCGTTGTAAACTAACCTACTAAAAAAAATTCTACTCTGAGTACTAAAGGCCTAGAATTATTGAATTAAACTTTCGTATTGAAATGCGTCAATCGTACAGGAATCAATATTCAGTTCTCTTAAAATGCTGATTTTCGTGAAAATAAAAATAATATTATGAGTATTCGTGCATATTCCCACAATGTTAAATATGAGCAAAAGCCGCCCAGGTGTTCAGAAATGAGGCTGTCCACATATAGAAGAATTTCACAGGAAACAACAAGTGGCGCCAAGACCAACAACGACCAGTTCTGAAGATGACCCATAAACAGGTTGAAACATGTAAACAAGGTACGTTAAAATTTAACACAAGAAAGTCTTATCATACATATTCCGAAGAACAATTTCGTTATCCGGTATCACAAGAATGAACATTTCAGCAGATATACTTAAATAGTATCATATTTCCTCTTTTACTTGGCACAACAAAACATTAAGCCACCGGCGTGGCTCAGTCAGCTAAGGCACTTGCCTGTCGGTCTGAAGTTCCGCTCGGGCGCGAGTTCGATCCCCGCTTGGGCTGATTACCTGGTTGGGTTTTTTCCGAGGTTTTCCCCAACTGTAAGGTGAATTCCGGATAATGTATGACGAATCCTCGGCTAGCCTGCCGGTCTAAAGTTGCGCTCGGGAGCGAGTTCGATCCCCGCTTGGGCTGATTACCTGGTTGGGTTTTTTCCGAGGTTTTCCCCAACTGTAAGGTGAATTCCGGGTAATCTATGGCGAATCCTCGGCTTGCCTGCCGGTCTGAAGTTGCGCTCGGGCGCGAGTTCGATCCCCGCTTGGGCTGATTACCTGGTTGGGTTTTTTCCGAGGTTTTCCGCAACTGTAAGTTCAATTCCGGGTGATCTATGGCGAATCCTCGGCTAGCCTGCCGGTCTAAAGTTGCGCTCGGGAGCGAGTTCGATCCCCGCTTGAGCTGATTACCTGGTTGGGTTTTTTCCGAGGTTTTCCCCAACTGTAAGGTGAATTCCGGGTAATCTATGGCGAATCCTCGGCTTGCCTGCCGGTCTGAAGTTGCGCTCGGGCGCGAGTTCGATCCCCGCTTGGGCTGATTACCTGGTTGGGTTTTTTCCGAGGTTTTCCCCAACTGTAAGGTGAATTCCGGGTAATCTATGACGAATCCTCGGCTAGCCTGCCAGTCTAAAGTTGCGCTCGGGAGCGAGTTCGATCCCCGCTTGGGCTGATTACCTGGTTGGGTTTTTCCGAGGTTTTCCCCAACTGTAAGGTGAATTACGGATAATCTATGACGAATCCTCGGCTAGCCTGCCGGTCTAAAGTTGCGCTCGGGAGCGAGTTCGATCCCCGCTTGGGCTGATTACCTGGTTGGGTTTTTTCCGAGGTTTTCCCCAACTGTAATGTGAATTCCAGGTAATCTATGGCGAATCCTCGGCTTGCCTACCGGTCTGAAGTTGCGCTCGGGCGCGAGTTCGATCCCCGCTTGGGCTGATTACCTGGTTGGGTTTTTCCGAAATTTTCCCCAACTGTAAGTTCAATTCCGGGTAATCTATGGCGAATCCTCGGCTAGCCTGCTGGTCTGAAGTTGCGCTCGGGCGCGAGTTCGATCCCCGCTTGGGCTGATTACCTGGTTGGGTTTTTTCCGAGGTTTTCCCCAACTGTAATGTGAATTCCGGGTAATCTATGGCGAATCCTCGGTTTGCCTGCCGGTCTGAAGTTGCGCTCGGGCGCGAGTTCGATCCACGCTTGGGCTGATTACCTGGTTGGGTTTTTTCCGAGTTTTTCCCCAACTGTAAGGTGAATGCCGGGTAATCAATGGCGAATCCTCGGCTTGCCTGCCGGTCTGAAGTTGCGCTCGGGCGCGAGTTCGATCCCCGCTTGGGCTGATTACCTCGTTGGGTTTTTTCCGAGGTTTTCCCCAACTGTAAGTTCAATTCCGGGTAATCTATGGCGAATCCTCGGCTAGCCTGCCGGTCTAAAGTTGCGCTCGGGAGCGAGTTCGATCCCCGCTTGGGCTGATTACCTGGTTGGGTTTTTTCCGAGGTTTTCCCCAACTATAAGTTCAATTCCGGGTAATCTATGGCGAATCCTCGGCTAGCCTGCCGGTCTAAAGTTGCGCTCGGGAGCGAGTTCGATTCCCGCTTGGGCTGATTACCTGGTTGGGTTTTTTCCGAGGTTTTCCCCAACTGTAAGGTGAATTCCGGGTAATCTATGGCGAATCCTAGGCTTGCCTGCCGGTCTGAAGTTGCGCTCGGGCGCGAGTTCGATCCCCGCTTGGGCTGATTACCTGGTTGGGTTTTTTCCGAGGTTTTCCCCAACTGTAAGGTGAATTCCGGGTAATCTATGACGAATCCTCGGCTAGCCTGCCGGTCTAAGGTTGCGCTCGGGCGCGAGTTCGATCCCCGCTTGGGCTGATTACCTGGTTGGGTTTTTTCCGAGGTTTTCCCCAACTGTAAGTTCAATTCCGGGTAATCTATGGCGAATCCTCGGCTAGCCTGCCGGTCTAAAGTTGCGCTCGGGCGCGAGTTCGATCCCCGCTTGGGCTGATTACCTGGTTGGGTTTTTTCCGAGGTTTTCCCCAACTGTAAGTTCAATTCCGGGTAATCTATGGCGAATCCTCGGCTAGCCTGCCGGTCTAAAGTTGCGCTCGAGAGCGAGTTCGATTCCCGCTTGGGCTGATTACCTGGTTGGGTTTTTTCCGAGGTTTTCCCCAACTGTAAGGTGAATTCCGGGTAATCTATGACGAATCCTCGGCTAGCCTGCCAGTCTAAAGTTGCGCTCGGGAGCGAGTTCGATCCCCGCTTGGGCTGATTACCTGGTTGGGTTTTTCCGAGGTTTTCCCCAACTGTAAGGTGAATGCCGGGTAATCTATGGCGAATCCTCGGCTTGCCTGCCGGTCTGAAGTTGCGCTCGGGCGCGAGTTCGAACCCAGCTTGGGCTGATTACCTGGTTGGGTTTTTTCCGATGTTTTCCCCAACTGTAAGGTGAATTCCGGATAATCTATGGCGAATCCTCGGCCTCATCTCGCCAAATATCATCTCGCTATCACCAATCTCATCGACGCCAAATAACCTCGTATTTGATACAGCATCGTTAAATAACCAACTATAAAAAAGGAAAATAATAGTACATTATGCAACGAGCCTATAATGGTAGTAATTAACACGCTTGCGCTCGTTTCATAATATATAGGCAAGTTTCATACGACTTTTAATGCTCGACCATATTTCTAACTTGAAATTATTCATAAGTATTCATGTTATTCTTATCTGACTGAGGAGCGGAACTGACTTTGTGCAATACCTCGTAAATTGTGAGATGTGCGCAGACGCGAAAGTATTGATTTTTTCCGAGAAACAAATGTCGACACTGACCTTGATATAATCTAGAGAGTAAAATAAACATTAATCTGGATATAACCTTGAAATTGAATTAGACATTGAAAAACGAGATGACAAATTGAATTTATTTGAATATTATTTGCAATTAACGCTAATTATTTTAGGAATAGAACTGACTTTATTTCAAATATAGGTGATTTATAATGCAATTGGTGAAATGAATTTGCGGGAATGTGCTTTGTGAAAAGCTGGAAGATGACGGTGAATTGATGTTAATTTGTGTGTTGTTTTTTTCGACTGAGTTTAATATTGTATTTGAGATTGCAATTTTATTTTGGATCGATTCTTCAACATAACCTTCTGCGACAGTATTGGATTTCCAGCATCCGTGGCATATCCGAGAATAATCGATACTTGCGCTTTCATATTGCTACAATGGTATTTTCTGATTGGTGGAACACCTGAACTTTAATGAATAAGTGTACTTTAATGAGGTCCATTAAAGGGCTGCTACCAGGTGTATAATTACTACATTTCGGCATGGTCGGGCATAAAATAAAATAAATAACAAAATAAAAATTAATAAAAAAATTAAAAGAGCTAAAGAGATGCTGACCGCCAGGCATCGAATACTGAATCTCCGTGAAGAGGAGTCAAGTGTGACGCAACGGAACGGAACCACGGATATCCGAAGTGCAATATCTGGCTTTCCCTGTTGTCAGATTCTCCGCAAAACAAATTTAAAGAGCGGGGATCGCATTAACAGCGCCGCACGACTATTTAGCAATTAATTAGTCCTTTTGAGAGGAGAGGGTGTCAAACAGGGGTTCTTAAATCCATTTTACAACACTCAACAAGTGGTTGATTTAAAATAGCAGTCAAGCCTATCAACACCGAGTTGGCGTGGACGCAGGAAGAGATAGAGTGTGTGGATGGAGAGATGTCGACATGAAATCAATTGAAATTTGATTCGCCGAGTTCACACGAGGTCAAATAAAGAAAGGGGACGACTTCCATCCACCATCCACTTTATAATGCTTGTCTACTGAGGGGTAGACAAAATAACAAGACTGTATCCCGCCAAGGATGAATTCCACGCTTAGCCTTGAGGAAAGGGTTTCTTGCCTCAACAGTGATCAAAAGTGCAATTAAATAAAAGTGAGTCGAAATAAGAAAAACAGTAAAAACCAATATATACAAAATAGAACAAAATAAATATGTGAAGAGTTGAACAGAATAGAACAAAATAGATTGGAACGGAAAAGAACAGAACATAGCCCTATATAATAGAAGAGAAATACTGAAGAATATGTTAGAATAAAGTACACACAGAGTAAAAATGACAAAATTGAAATCATAGTATAATGGAGGAAAACAGGCTTAGGCGAAGGACATAGTACAGTGCAATTTTATTGTGAGGATAGTAAGCTGCAACAGAGGAAATGGAGTTGAGAGCAACTGAAGGATGTCGAATACGTTACGACACAGGAAAGCAGGAAGGAAGATCGAGGAGCAAGAGTAGTAATAGTAGTAGTAGTAGTAGTAGTAGTAGTAGTAGTAGTAGTAGTAGTAGTAGTAATAAGGTAATAGCAGTAGTAGTAGCAGCAGTAGTAGTACAATAGTAGTAGCAGTAGTAGTAGTAGTAGTAGTAGTAGCAGCAGTAGTAGTAGTAGTAGTAGTAGTAGTAAGGTAATAGCAGTAGTAGTAGCAGCAGTAGTAGTACAATAGTAGTAGCAGTAACAGTAGTAGTAGTAGTAGCAGTAGTAGTAGTAGTAGTAGTAGTAGTAAGGTAATAGCAGTAGTAGTAGCAGCAGTAGTAGTACAATAGTAGTAGTAGTAGTAATGGTGGTGGTGCTAAAGTAGTAGTAGTAGTATTAGTATTAGTATTAGTAAGGTAGTAGCAGTAGTAGTAGTAGAATAGTAGTAGCAGTAATAATAGTAGTAGTAGTAGTAAGGTAGTAGCAGTAGCAGCAGTAGTAGTAGAATAGTAGTAGCAGTAATAATAGTAGTAGTAGTAGTAGTAATGGTGGTGGTGCTAAAGTAGTAGTAGTAGTAGAGGTGGTGGTTGTGGTAAAGTAGTAGCAATGGTAGTGGTAAAGTAGTAGTGGTAGTAGTAAAGTGACAGCAGTAGTAACAGTAGTAGTAGTGGTGAAGAAGTAGTAGTAATAGTAGTAGTAGTAGTAGTAGTAGTAGTGGTGGTGAAGTAGTAGTAGTAGTAGTAGTAGTAGTAGTAGTAGTAGCAGTAGCAGTAATAGTAGTCGTGGTGGTGGTGGTGGTGGTAAAGTAGCAACAGTAGTAGTAGTGATAAAGTAGTAGCAGTAGTAGTAGTGGTGAAGAAGTAGTAGTAGTAGCAGTAGCAGTAATAGTAGTAGTAGTGGTGGTGGTGGTGGTGGTGGTGGTAAAGTAGCAACAGTAGTAGTAGTGATAAAGTAGTAGCAGTAGTAGTAGTGGTGAAGAATTAGTAGTAGTAGTAGTAGTAGTAGTGGTGGTGGTGGTGGTAAAGTAGCAACAGCAGTAGTAGTGATAAAGTAGTAGCAGTAGTAGTAGTGGTGAAGAATTAGTAGTAGTAGTAGTAGTAGTAGTAGTAGTAGTAGTAGTAGTAGTAGTAGTAGTAGTGGTGGTGGTGGTAAAGTAGCAACAGCAGTAGTAGTGATAAAGTAGTAGCAGTAGCAGTAATGGTAAAGTAGTACCAGTAGTAGTATTGGTGGTGGTAAAGTAGTAGCAGTAGTTGTGGTGCTAAAGTAGTAGTAGTAGTAGTAGTAGTAGTAGTAATGGTGGTGGTGCTAAAGTAGTAGTAGTAGTAGTAGTAGTAGTAGTAAGGTAATAGCAGTAGTAGTAGTAGTAGAATAGTAGTAGCAGTAATAATAGTAGTAGTAATAAGGTAGTAGCAGTAGCAGCAGTAGTAGTAGAATAGTAGTAGCAGTAATAATAGTAGTAGTAGTAGTAGTAGTAATGGTGGTGGTGCTAAAGTAGTAGTAGTAGTAGTAGTAAGGTAATAGCAGTAGTAGTAGTAGTAGTAGAATAGTAGTAGCAGTAATAATAGTAGTAGTAGTAGTAATGGCGGTGGTGCTAGAGTAGTAGTAGTGGTAGAGGTGGTGGTTGTGGTAAAGTAGTAGCAATGGTAGTGGTAAAGTAGTAGTGGTAGTAGTAAAGTGACAGCAGTAGTAGCAGTAGTAGTGGTGGTGAAGAAGTAGTAGTAATAGTAGTAGTAGTAGTAGTAGTAGTAGCAGTAGCAGTAATAGTAGTAGTGGTGGTTGTGGTGGTGGTGGTAAAGTAGCAACAATAGTAGTAGTGGTATAGTAGTAGCAGTAGTAGTAATGGTAAAGTAGTACCAGTAGTAGTATTGGTGGTGGTAAAGTAGTAGCACTAGTTGTGGTGCTAAAGTAGTAGTAGTAGTAGTAGTAGTGGTGGTGGTGG
The DNA here is from genome assembly GCF_040183065.1 of Periplaneta americana. Classification (NCBI taxonomy): domain Eukaryota; kingdom Metazoa; phylum Arthropoda; class Insecta; order Blattodea; family Blattidae; genus Periplaneta; species Periplaneta americana. The sequence continues at coordinate 172,485,786 of NC_091126.1, read as the reverse complement.
TGGTGATGGTGGTAAAGTAGTATCAGTAGTAGTAGTGTTGGTAAAGTAGTAGCAGTAGTAGTAGTGGTAAAGTAGTAGCAGTAGTAGTAGTAGTGGTAAAGTAGTAGCAGCAGTAGTAGTGGTAAAGTAGTAGCAGTAGTAGTGGTAAAGTAGTAGCAGCAGTAGTAGTGGTAAAGTAGTAGCAGTAGTAGTAGTGGTAAAGTAGTAGCAGTAGTAGTAGTGGTAAAGTAGTAGCAGTAGTAGTAGTGGTAAAGTAGTAGCAGTAGTAGTAGTGGTAAAGTAGTAGCAGTAGTAGTAGTGGTAAAGTAGTAGCAGTAATAGTAGTGGTAAAGTAGTAGCAGTAATAGTAGTGGTAAAGTAGTAGCAGTAGTTGTACAGTAGTAGTAGTGGTGGTGTAGTAGTAATGTAATAGCAGTAGTAGTAGCAGTAGTAATAGTAGTAGTAGTAACAGCAGCAGTAGTAGTAGTTGTGGTAAAATAGTAGCAGTACTATTTTCTTTTCCCAGTCATGAAAACAAAAATTCTGACCTCCTGCCCCTATATGAGTGTCTGAGGTACCAGTCAGTTTAACCGGTTATTTAACGCGGAGGATTATCATCACAAAGGACTTGATTCTCATACATTTTACTCCTCATCTTTCTAGGAGGAATATTACTATTATTTATTTATGTTCGCGGTTACCAGCGTCGATAAAATTTGGTCTTACCGAGGTAAGAGAATTCATCATGGAAAAATTTGACATTCAACTTAGTGTGGGAGAAACCTCGGAAAAACTAAACCAAGCGATTGAAAACCACAACTTAGTGCAGTCTCAAAACACAAGACCAATTGTCTCTAGATCACGCCTGTGTTTAGGGGCAGCCACGCAGGAATACGTCTGGCCGCGCATGCGTATTTCCACCCAATCATCACTCTTGTCGCAACCCTATCCAAAAGAGGGATCCAGTGCAAAATCCCATCAGTTTTAGATCTCAGTTTACAGGTGGATCAAGGTGCTTGTCGTTGTCCACGTCGTGATTCGTGGTCCTTGTGATCAAGTATCGTGATCTTTGTCGTTGACCTTATGTGGTTCTTGTTGTCTTTATCGTGGTCCTTCTGTATTTGTCATGACCCTTGTTTTCAATGTGTTCTTTGTTGTGGTCCATGCCAAGGACTTAGTGATGTTTGTCGTGGTGCATTTCGTGGTCCATATCGTGACCCTTGTCATCGTTCTTGTCGTTGTCCTTGTCTTTAACATTGTTGTGTTCCTTATTGAGTCTTGTTGTCTTTGTCGTGGTCCTTGTTACTTTTGTCGTGGTCCTTTTTTTGTCGCGGTCCTTGTTGTCTTTGTTGTTGTCCTTGTTCTTGTTTTTTCTTTGGTTCCTGTTGTCTTTCTTGGTCCTTGTTGCCTTTGTCTTGGTGCTTGTTGTCTTTGTCGTTGTCTTCATTATTTCTGCCATGGTATATATTTGTCATTTCAAAATAATATTGTTTGTCCCCATTTGGCAAGTGACTTTTTTATCACACAGTCGTAAACCTAGTCTTCATCGCAAGGTTTTAAACGCAGTACGGCATTCTGACCGATCACAGAATTACAGAGAAAGCTCTAGTTAATCAAGCGTCATGAAAATAATATTTGTGGTGACCTGTACGTGTTTGAAACCCTTCTCGAAGAGGAAAAGTCACCGCTCTCAATCGCATGTTTTCTATCTCGGGACGTCTTCCTAAATGGCACGGACTATATTATGGCTTAGTTTAAATTAATCTAATTTTTTGGTTATGGTATAAATTAAAATGCACAAAAAATTTAATAATTTATATGTGTAAACAGTACCACACAGAGAAAGCTGCCCCTCTGATGGAATTTAGCTATTGGTATAACATTGCTACATATGGATATAAATTATGGAAGTAAGGCAATATTTTATTGGACAAAGCAACTGTGGGGCAAACGTTCTCCGTATACTTTGGTTTCAGTAATCATTGTCATTCTACTTTCATTCCATTACCCGTCTACCACGACCTTATTCTCCCCGAAAAGCTTTTGCACTTTTAAATTTAAATGAGAAATTACAAATAGTAAAAGAAAATGCAATACTCTTTCTATGCACTGATATTAGCAGAGGTGTAGACGACTGTCACACACTGGTTACGATCCCAGACGGCAGATTTCTACGACACAGGGATACAAAAGTAACAAATGTAAATGACACTCTGGAGGAAATTAAAGCAGAATAAATATGGAAAATGCCTATTATTATTCGGTTCAGAATCTTTTGTCATTCAGTCTGCTTTCAAAATGCTGAAAGTTAGAATTTATAAAACAGTTATATTACCGGTTATTCTGTATTGTTATGAAACTTGGACTCTCACTTTGACAGAGGAACAGAGGTTAAGGGTGTTCGAGAATAAGGTGCTCAGGAAAATATTTGGGGCTAAGAGGGATGAAGTTACAGGAGAATGGAGAAAGTTACACAACGCAGAACTGAACGCATTGTATTCTTCACCTAACATAATTAGGAACACTAAATACAGACGTTTGAGATGGGCAGGGCGTGTAGCACTATGGGCGAATCCATAAATGCATATACAATGTTAGTTGGGAGGCCGGAGGGAAAAAGACCTTTTTGGAGGCCGAGATGTAGATGGGAGGATAATATTCAAATGGATTTCAGGAAGGCGAGATATGATGGTAGAGACTTGATTAATCTTGCTCGGAGAGAGACCGATGGCGGGCTTATGTGAGGGCGGCAATGGAACTCCGATTCTCTGAAAGCCATGTGTAAGTAAGGGATACAAATGTTGATCCTCGGTATGACAAGTGTCTCAATTCATGTGGAAAATAAATTGGAAAATAGCTCAACAAGTGCTGTATATGTTTCAATAAATCTTTCCATGAATTTTTGTTTTCTTTCTGTAAACGGCCCCAGGAAAACTTACTTCCTGGACGACCCTTTTAATTCGCAGGTGCTCGAGTAAGAGAGGTTAATTATGTATGATTTGGCTAAAGCGGGATAAGTAAAGATTTGAATCTTCCACGATTACTTCTGTCTTGTGTTAAAGGGGTTGAATCATGCTTCCATCCATGATGCAGTTACAGTGCTCCGTATTTTGTGACAAAGAGGTTTTGTTCAGTACCGTAAAGTGGGGATATTTCGGACGCAGGGGTAACATCGGACGGTAATTCAATGTATCATATTTTATGTTGGTAACACCAGTTCTTAGCATCTTTTCCGCGCTTTTTACTATGTTCGTATGTTTCTGACAACATTTTTAAAGACCCATTGGTGAACTGGTGTTACCAACATAAAATATGATAAATTGAATTACTGTCTGATGTTACCCCTGCGTCCGAAATATCCCCACTTTACGGTACCAAAGGAGAGAAATTTACGTACCTTACAATTTGACCTAACCCCCTTTACACGAGCACCCGCGAATTGCGCTCGAGTGGTAAAAACTTGTATAAGCACTTATTTTGATATTATTAAAATGGTGGAAGAAAAAAATTAACGTTTTTATCTGTCCCCATGAGAATGTTTGCTTGTTAGCCCTACACCGCACATACACACATCTTGTAAATTTGACTACACTGTAGACGGGCGACTTTCAATGAACAAAGAATACAGCAATGCCTTTAAATACATTTCGTTTACACGTGTGAACCGCGCTGTAGTGCTTTGCATTTCTAACGACCAAGAGTCGGCCCATTTTTTTTTTTCAAGAAGTGTACATATCTTGTCTTACCTAGGAGTGATAATAGACAATAGGGGAAATTGGAAGTTGCAAAATGAATTGGCACTGAATAAAGGTAAAAAGCACTCCAAGCAGTAGATAGATGCCTAAATAAATGGGCGAATATTGGGGTGAAGAATTTGGTCAACATCTATAATGCACTAGTAGAATCAAAGATATTATATAATATTGAGATCTGGGGTAGTAGGTTATCCAGCAGAAACATCGATAAAGTAAGAGCCAAAATGTGTAAAAAAATTTCTAGGAATACCGGAGAATGCTTCTAACCTGGCAGCGTTACTAGAGATAGGAATCGATTCGAGTCTGGGAATTATTCTAGAAAGAAAAATCAAATATTTAGGTAATATTCTGGGTAGGAATGATTCGGCAGCTATGAAAACATGTATCTTCTGTATGAAAGCCGCTAATTGGAAATCGAATTGGCTGAAGGAGCTGGAACGAGAAATAAGCAGATTAGGTCTAAATTGGCTATGGAGAGAACTAGGGTCTATAAACACGAAAACTATTGGAAGAATAGTAAAAGAGAGGGCAAACGAAACTTCGAGACAAGATATTTTTAGTGATATTAAAGACCTAGGATCACTAAAATACTATAGGGAGGTAAAGCAGTTTTGGGAACAGGAAGAATATGTTAGACTAAATTCAAGGGAAGAGAGAACAGGAATGGCATGGTGGAGATTAGGTATCTGGAGACTCAAGAATAGGAGAGGGAACGTAGAGAAGGATAAATGTCCTTTGTGTGGACTAGCTGAAGACGCAATGCATATTGCGCTAAAGTGTCAGGCAACGAATGATTTGAGACACAGTTGGGTAGATAATAAATTTCTACAAATAAACGCTATAGTAGCTTATAAAAATTGAATGGTCACCTAAACGCCAGCAATTTGCATAAACTAGGAAAATTTCTTTTTAAAGTTAAAATTAGATGGGAAGAGAAAGTCAAAGCTCTAACGGAGATGGAATTATAAATGTTGAGTAGTCACACGATAAGAAACTACGATGTCAATGAAGTTAACAGAATAATTCTTAAGAGATTGAGCATAAAATGAAATAGCTAAGGTAGGAGTTGTAAATACAAGAGCTATACTTATTATTAGTTGTGTATCATTATTATTACTATTATTATTATTATTATTATTATTATTATTATTAATATTATTATTAGTATTGTAAACAGAGGATACTTATAGGTTCATTAAGTATTAGTTTTTGTTATATTTGTATTGAGAGTGATGGCGGATTAAGAACTAGAATACATCTAATCCGCCATGACGTGAACATAGATTGATGAAATAAATAAATAAATAAATAAATAAATAAATAAATAAATAAATAAATAAATAAATAAATAAATAAGTAACTAAATAAATAAATAAATAAATAAATAAATAAATCAGTAAGTAAGTAACTAAATAAATAAATAAATAAGTAACTAAATAAATAAATAAATAAATAAGTAAGTAACTAAATAAATAAATAAATAAATAAATAAGTAAGTAACTAAATAAATAAATAAATAAATAAGAAAGTAAGTAAATAAATAAATAAATAAATAAATAAATAAATAAATAAGCAAGCAAGCAAATAAGTAAGTAAGTAAGTAAATAAATAAATAAGTAAGTAAGTAAATAAATAAATAAGTAAATAAATAAATAAATAAATAAGTAAATAAATAAGTAAATAATTAAATAAATAAGTAAATAAATAAATAAATAAATAAATAAAATAAATATCTTGTCTGAAGAAATGTTCAATCAGATAGGATTCTATAAACATTAGCTTATTTATATTTTTGCTCAATATCCGTAACGGCCGAGTTAAGATAAGTTGTGGCATAGGCTTTATCTTAAGGTTGTAAATTTTGTCCGGAAAATTTTTCGACTGGAGATATAATTTAGTAAGTAATTAAGTCTTCATAACACGGGAGTTTGGAGATATATGGCCTACACCAGCGTTTCTCAAACTATGGTCCGCGGACCACCTGTGGTCCCCGGGGTCTGCTCTTGTGGTCCTTCAAAAAGTACAGAAGAAAAAATAAAATTCAAACGAATTGCGTATCACACTATAGCTGAAAATCTCAGAGTTTGGAAATGACACATGACAATCGCCTTTCACTTTTTCTCTCAGTACTGACATTTTATGAAATTTACTACCCAACCTGTCGACCGAATTCCCACTCTACTCTCAGCAACAAAAGAGGGATTTAAAGCACTATGAACGTGGTGTTTCTCGACATCTTTTCCCCGCTCATCAGCTGATGACATGTGGCTAAGTACATTGGCATAGCTTTCAGATGTATTCTCAAAACTAAACGAACTAAATCTCTCTCTACAAGGTAATTCTTTGACTGTTCTCAATGCGCATGAGAAAATAAAGATGTTCGAGAGGAAACTTGGTTTGCGGGGCAGTTCCATAAAACAGAGCATTTTCTTCACTATTTCCAACCCTAGAGTCTTTTTTGGTTAAAAATGGTTTCGTTATTGGAAAAGAATTATGCATTGACATATGTTCGCATCTCGAAACTCTAAGGTCATAATTTGAAACTTATTTTCCAAGTAAATATGACGAAATTTCGTGGGATTGTGATCCCTTTCATTGCGATATTGAAAATAACAAACTTTCATTGAGTGAAAGAGAACAGTTAATTGAACTCTCGAATGACACCGGACTTAAAATGAAATTCCAAGCGGAATGTATGGTTTATTTCTGGACTATATCACAAGTGAAAAGAGAATATAGTGAACTGTACAATGATGCTTTACAGATTATAATTCAGTTTGCTTTTACGTATCTGTGGGAGAAAGGATTTTTATCTCTAACTTTAATAAAAACAAAGTACTGAAATCGACTCGACGTATGTGACGATCCCTGACTTAAGCTTACCAGCATACGTCCAAATATAGAACAACTGTGCAAGAATCGGAAGGCTTATCCATCTCATTAACGTGAGTACCAACATTTATTTATTTTGTTTGGTTAATAAGTTAAAGATTATCCAAACTCTAATAGTCTTGATTTATTAAAAAACTAAAATGAATTTTTTCTATTAACATTAATTTAATTAGTTAATACAAATCTAAAATAAAGTGAATTAAATTAATTTTAATTAATTAATTAATTTTGTTTTAAAATATAAATATACTGGTATTAAATTATGCTACAAAAATGATAAATTTGCTTTCGAAGGGAACAAGAGTAAGGTGGTCCGCGGAACTTTTATGACTTAAAAAAGTGGTCCGCACTTCAAAAAAGTTTGAGAAACGCTAGCCTACACCATTTCATTTAGCACATGTTAATGCAACTGCGTAACAAAGTCATGCAAATTTATAGCAATTGATTTCAGGTAAATCACTATTTTCAAATATAGTCTTCTGAGAATTTGTATTTTAAATTCCCGAGTGAATTGACTGAAATAAAATCTGTCTAACATGTAGCTTACAAGAAATCACTACAAAGACAGATGGTAGGGCGAAAATCACATTTTGCGTTTAAGAATGAATTAAGGATGTCGGTGTATATGTTTTAATCTTTTTGATCTGAACACTGCTAATGTGAAATCGATTAATGCACAGGAAGTCTTTGCTAACACCTTGAATTAATAATGTTTACATTGAAGATACATTAGCCGCTTCTTGCGTAACTTTAAGGCGACTGCAATTTTTCATGGCACCCATAAAGACAAGAGCTGCAACAAAACTGGTAACGTGGAATCTCTCCAATGCCAGAAATATGATTAAGACATATCTGTACACCCTTCAATTTAATGTACTACCATCCCCCTATTGTAACACGAATTCAACCCTTCATCCTACTCAAGACCCTTCCCCACTAAGCCGCGGTTGGGTTTCTAGAGTTAGGGGATATAAGGGTTGGGCGCGCGTAGTTAACACAGGGCTTGGGGCTCGAAGGGCATGAAGTTTGGTAATAAGGGGAATTTAGCTGTATATTTGTGGAAAGAGAGGAGGCGTCGCCAGTGCACCGTGGTTAATATCAAGTGAGGGAGTGAGAAAGGAGTAAACAAAACAAAAAGAATAAGAAAACGAAAGAGAAGAGGAATTAAGAAAAAAAGAAAAAATTGAGGAAGGTAAACAAAAAGCATGGAAGTAAAAGGAAGGAAGAAATAAGGATAAGAGAGGAAAAAAGAACACAAGAGGTTAAATAAAATGAGGGAAAATAAACAATTAACAACGGGAGAGGAAAAAAGAAAAACGAAAAAAGTAAAGGAAGATTGAATAAAATGAAATAAATCAAACACGAGAAAAGAAAACTTGAAACAAGAAATATCAACTAATTAATCAAATATAATAGATTTATTCCAAGTTCGTACTGTTTCTATTTACATGGCAATAGGGCCTTTGTAAGAAATTTGTTTGGGATTTTCAATTTGTCATTTTAATGTCGTAGTATTGTGTAACTCAATACGAGCGTATTCCGAATCTCAGCGCTGAGCAATCTGATGGCATCACGGTGTTCCGAATTTCACCGATGGCTTCACTGATGCTCCACTGGTGTCGCACCGGTGCCATCAGCTTGCAGAGGTGGTGGCAGTCTCCATCAGCCGCCGTCAGTGAATCTGATTGGTTCTTGTATAGGGCGGGAATTAACAGACGAATGACATCGTGCACTGTTGTGTCATGGCGGTGTGTCCTGCTGTATTGTTTGTAATGAGCACAACGTAAAAACAATATGTTATTGGCTTATGAGCGAACATGTCAACGGACCAGTTATTACTACCGGTTCAAGAAATAAATTGTTTATGCTCTCTTTTCTTTGATCGAGATCGCAGTACGGAAATTTCGCAAAATTTTGCTAGCGTAGCACAGACAACAACTTATACAGTCGCCATGACAGCCATCGATCATTCCAGCAGTTTTGTTCCTATTTCGCTGCAGCGTGATGTCATTGTTGTCCACCGGTCCGGTGAGATTCGGAATACGCTGTATGTCTTGAACTGTTCAAATTTTAACAAAGTCTATGTTAAGTGAGAGGTTAAGGGGGAGGACCTACAGGAGGACCTAGGGCCTCTATTTCCCTAACATAGCTTCACATCAATATTGTGAAGCCTTTTAATAAATACAACATTTTCACTTTTGTCCTTTGTGGTAGTCACAAACATAGAAAATGCAAAAAAAGCAGTATTATAAAGAAAATTATAAATCTGCGCTCAGGAGTAACACAGGATCACCAATCTTGTCTTAAATTAAAGCTAAAAGACTGCTAATCAATTCTGTTTGATGATTTTTGGAAATTTTAATTTTTATATTTCTATTTTTGTTTTGCACGTTTATGAACAGAAATAAAAATTGCACGTCTATTTGTAACTTATTCTTCAATTTGCAAATTTGATAATTTCCTCTAACAGAATTATTTATGTATAATGTGATAATATGCCCTGAAAATTTTATTCAATTATCTCTATTATTGTCTGAGATATTGCATATTTAATGTTAAAAAAGGTACAATAAACAAACTCCGGATATTCAAGGGGACTGGAGAGCAGCGGCTATTTAAAAATGGCGTAAAAGCAATTTTTTTCTTCCTAACGACCTTGAAATTTCTCTCAAATGAAGCCAATACTACGAAGTATTTTCAGGCTAAAAATAAAATAAATGTTAATTTTGGTACATATTTGGTCATTCCTGAAGGTCCTTTCCTTTAATCAAATGGAGCAAGCCACCAACGTAGCTCATTCAGCTGAGGCCCTTGCCTACCAATCCGGGTTTGAGCTCGGGCGCGGGTTCGATTCCCGCTTGTACTGATTGCCGGGATGAGTTTTCCCGAGGTTTTCCCAACCGTAAGGCGAATGTCAGGTAATCTATGGCGAATCCTCGGCATCATCTCGCTATCACCAAACCCATCGACGATAAATAGCCCAGTAATTGATACAAGGTCGTTAAATAACCAAGTAAGAAGTGAAAAGTGTCAAGTGGAAAGAAAACTAATATTTTCGACATATTCTTTTGAGTTTAACCGAAGAGTAAAGGCATCGCAGTCCGCTAGAATTTTTGCGCCGTTTACTGGGAAAGTACGGCACGCAAATGGGTTCCTCGTTCCACCTTCAGGAAGACAGTCCGACTTTAATTAAGACAGTCTGAACACTTTTAACTCACGATGATTCACGTCAGTGAACTCGGGAATTTACCAGTATAATGAATTGAAGCCTCCAATTTCAAAACTGTCTACATCCATTCTTAACAATTTTCAGGAAACGTCAAAAACTGATAACTCTTTTCCTAATTGTTTGCAGTGTTCTAATTTTTTTTTATTATTTTACAGTTGAGAAACACTCTTGTAATGAATGATATTCCTGAAAATCAAGGATCGATGTTTCAGGAGTTACTTCAGACTTTTGTTTGGATTGAGAGAGTTTTGAAACTGTAGGCTGGAACGAGAAAGTTTTGGAAAATTACACAATTCTTTTTCGTTACTAATATTTTAGAACAGGCTTCTTATTAATGTAAATAGTACTACAATAATCTATTACAACTACAATTTCTATTTTTTCAATGATATTGAAGTTATTGTAACCGATTGATTATTGTGCGAAATTTGCTTTCCATGGGGAAAGTTAAAAAATGGATGGATGTATGGGTACCGTACGTCATGAACGAAAACAACAAAGATCAGAATGTTACCATTTATTGTTTGCTTGCTCGTCACCGTTTAGCTCGTCAACAGATTGTTACTGGTGAAGAAATGATGCATTTAAATCGACATCAAGAAAAGAAAGAAATGGCTTAACCCCAACAAAAAAGCAACTCCCAGCGCAACACTGATGTCCATCCACATAAATTAATATTGTGTACCTGGCGAGATAAATAAGGCTTCGTCTATTACGAATTCTTTCCTAGAAACGTTATCATCACTGCTGAGATTTATTGTTAGCAACTCAGATGCTTTGAGGCCGCAATTCAAGAAAAACGACTGGGAACGCCGTATTAGGCGAGCTTTCATCATGCTAATGCTCCCTCGCATTCTCCTCAACTTGGTCCATGAGATTTTTATCTCCAGGGAATCTCCTTTAAGGGGAGAGGATGGTATTTTTTAGTGAAAAATGAGTAAATTAAAAAAAAATTCTTTAAAATACCCTGTGATATGTGCGGAATGCAAAGCATGACATTTTGTGCGTATTTGTGCCCTTATCGGATGCTGAGTCGCTATTTTCAAACTTCCTGCGTTATGGATTTTTAAATCACTCGCCCACTTTTATTGTTGTTTCTGATAAATTAAATTTTCAAATTTTTTTTCTTTAAAATACTCTTTGATATATGTGGAATGCATTGCATAACATTTTGTGGGTATTTGTGCCCCTATCGCATGTTGAGACGTCATTTTTAAACTTCCTGTGCTATGGATTTTTAAATCACACACCCGCTTTTATCGGTTTCCAGTAACTTCATTTTTTTGCTACATTGCCAGACAAAAATGGATATAATTTCGGAACTATTAAAGATACAAGAGGTGGAAAAATTCAAATATCTTGGAGCAACAGTAACAAATATAAATGACACTCGGGAGGAAATTAAACGCAGAATAAATATGGGAAATGCGTGTTATTATTCGGTTGAGAAGCTCTTATCATCCAGTCTGCTGTCCAAAAATCCGAAAGTTAGAATTTATAAAACAGTTATATTACCGGTTCTTCTGTATGGTTGTGAAACTTGGACTCTCACTCTGAGAGAGGAACGTAGGTTCAGGGTGTTTGAGAATAAGGTGCTTAGGAAAATATTTGGGGCTAAGCGGGATGAAGTTACAGGAGAATGGAGAAAGTTACACAACACAGAACTGCACGCGTTGTATTCTTCACCTGACATAATTAGGAACATTAAATCCAGACGTTTGATATGGGCAGGGCATGTAGCACGTATGGGCGAATCCAGAAATGCATATAGAGTGTTAGTTGGGAGACCGGAAGTAAAAAGACCTTTAAGGAGGCCGAGACGTAGATGGGAGGATAATATTAAAATGGATTTGAGGGAGGTGGGGTATGATGATAGAGACTGGATTAATCTTGCACAGGATAGGGGCCACTGGCGGGCTTATGTGAGGGCGGCAATGAACCTTCGGGTTCCTTAAAAGCCATTTGTAAGTATGTAAGTATTAAAGATACACACATCAAATTTAGAACACACATTCTTTAGACTATTAGGAAACTTTTCTCTGTAACAGAATTTTGTTAATTGATTTCATTTTAAAAATACGTCCGTTTGTTTGAAGAAATGAATTCAGAAAATTGTTATTAAATTTTAATTGTTTATTTCACAAACGTAGGGACTAATATCAAAATTCTGTTACAGACAGTTTGTAGAACATGCTTTTGCAAATACATTGCAAAAAACTGTTTGAATCTATCTTTAAAAAACGGTTTAGATATATCGGTTTTAGTACAATCCTGCATTGGGTATATATTTTTTTTTTAAATTTGAGCCCCCAAATAATTTTTTTTTTTTTTCAAAATATTTTTATTTGGTTTAGTTGCCACAGCTATGAGCTCTCTACATATAAAAAAATAATATTTTTCATCAAATAGGAAAAAAGTTTTAAAAAATACCATCCTCTCCCCTTAATAACGAAGCTGTCCTTCCAAATTGACTTGATTTCTTCAATAATTTCAAAGCACCGATTGCACCAGGCGTGGAGTCGAGTACGTTGGGAGGCAATCATAAATAATGCAAAAGAATGTATTTTGATCAGTTTATGAATTTGTGTATGTGAAATGAATAACTTTGGATTTAATTAAAAAACGCTACAGATTTATGCACAAACCTAACAGAAATTTAATACTGCACAAAATTATGTATACAATGAAAAATGTGAACGAAACAAACAGTGGGGATTAATAGTGGTACGCATTTCATTTAATGACGATTTTCCACTGCAGAGATTATTCACCGTTAAAATTTAAAATTATTGACAAATGGTCGTCTATTTTTACCTGAAACCTTCCACCGGGCACAGAATTCTTTAATATGACGTAAATATACGACAAGGATATCCAAGCTTTTATCAGTTATAGGAGAAAATGATGGTGAGCTTCAATTCCCCATTTAAATCTAACGCCCGCGGCGGGGTTTGAACTAGGGAACCTCGGACCCAAGAGCCGTAATAATAACCGTAATACTGCTGAGTACAACGTGGATGCAAAAATGGAGAAGATAAGAAACGAGGTGTAGAAAAGTTACAATTCTGAAATTTTCGGGGAAACGAGATTAAGTGATATGTGCCGAATTCAAGAAAGTGTTTGTTCAAGGAACACAAGAATTTGTCTCAAAACGTACAGCACATAATGCCCACTAGTGTAATCACGATAAATGATTCGTACGCAACTGCCCACAGTAATGGCCCATTGATTTTCCAGGCTTACAAGAAATCATTCCCATTGTCTGTTTTGATAGTTTGTTTAACGCATGAAACAGTTTGATAATGCCATTGTTATTTGGTTGGGGTATGTGGGGGGGAGGCAAATGTTCAATCCAAACTTTTATGTCCCTGGAAACATGTGGACAAATGGTTTTCTTGCATGTACTTTAACACGTAAAACATAGAGAAAAACAGTATTAATTTGACACTCTAATTTATGACTTCCTTTCAGATATGACCAATTTCACTCTACTTTTTTTTTCGTTTTATTTTTCTAAACATAATCAAAGAGAAGGCACTAGCAAACTGTTTCCAATTGATCTGTATCTTTTTACTGGTCTATTTGAGACTAGCAGCAATCTATTTTCTGAACTCAGAAAGCTTTATTGATAAAGTAATTAACCCGCCTTGTGCGTCCTTTCTCACGTGTCACTTGTCACACAAATGTTAAACAACACCAGTGGAATATTAATCAAAAACAAAGCTAAATAGAGTTTGCAGTGTTCAAATTACTTAAAGAGTAATAAGTAGCCTATAGCATTAGTCATGCATGCTGATAACTTGGTAGGCGTCGCCTCGATATTGTAGGCACATAATGAGAGCAATCTCACTACCGATATTAATACACAACACAAAACAATTTTCTGTATCCACTACACCAAAATTTTATTCTCAGTTACAAAATCTTGCACCAAAATTAATACTAATACATGTATTAAAGTGAATTACGGGTTAATTTAAAAGTGTTTATATAATGCACCCAAAATACATTCACAAATTCCCTGAGGTACGACAGTTTCATCAAAATTATTATAGAAGGGTAGGACCCCGATTATCCGTCACCCTATTAACCGATTGGCGGATTATCCGACTGTCTATATCTCGCGCTTTTTTTCTTCAGAAATAAATAACTTAGGGGAGAGTCGGGTAGTATCGGACATCGGGTAATATCGGACAGTGCGTTTCTTTCATCTACCACCATATGGCAGTACCTGAATGACATGGTTACGTTTCTCTATGCGACATCACAGAAACGTAACTATGTCAATCAGGTACTATCATCGTGTGGTAGATGAAAGAAACTCACTGTCCGATATTACCCGATGTCCGATACTACCCGACTCTCCCCTATATAAAGTACTGTTTTGTACATCATATTAGTAGCACAGACTAGTATATACAGTCACGAAGCTCAATACGTAGGGAATATGTATATGTAGATAGTTGCTAACCACTAGGATCGCTACTATCGCTACTACCGCCTCATTACAGACAATACGAAAAAGTACCGACAGAGTCTATTGCTCCTAGTACCCTCACAACTCAAGCTTCGTGATTGTATATACTAGACTATGTTAGTAGGTTCTACATATTATGTTTATTGCTATAGTGTTTTATTACAAGCCTTTATCGTTACACAGCATTGTTTACTGTTCGAGTTCCTGTTATATAATATAACTTGTATATAAAATGTCTTCCACGGGTGTTAACAGAAAATGTGTTGTGCTAAGTATCGAAAAAAAAATGGAGATAATTGAATGGTTCGAGAAAGAAAAACTGTGGCTCATCTCGCATCAGAATACGAGATTGGAGTTACAACTGCGCGATTTAATAAAAAAAACAAGGATAAAGAGTAAAAAAAAGTATGTAAATCTACAATATGAGACCTCCTGTATTCCTGTCTTTCCTGAGACAGTCATTACAAAGGGCTTCCTTGTCCTTTAAAAACCCGTCGTTTACAACCAGACTTAAATTAGTGAACTTCTGATCCACTACATAGCGAGTTAAATACAAGACAATGGAGGAAATTACAAAATCTTTCATGGTACGGATTATCCGATTTTTTTCGACTAACCGTTCAGTTCATCACCTTCATTACCACGGATAATAAACGTTCTACTGTACACTCAAAATTATTACTGCAACATCGTTTACGGGGAACCTGAGACCGTCTCATAAAGAAATTGTTATACAATTTAACAAACATTATTGCTATAAAATTATTCAGCAAGAACGAGATATGTCCCATCGCTTGTTTAGGACATACTGAGCGAACCTCGCAAAACTACCAAACATGAACGCAGAAACGGTATTAAATTGAAGTATTAAATAAGTAAAGATTAAATAAATTTAAAAAATAGTTACATAAAATGTATTCAAGCACAAAATTATGCCATGATAATCAATTCTATTCACTAGGATCCCTCATGTCAAAATTAATTACTGGTAATTAATTAAGCATCAACATTCTGTTATGTTGTGATAAAGATCATAATTTAATTACTTTTCTGTCATTAGATTTATTTTATAAAACTCTGTTATGTTTTGACAAACATATTTAATTTATTATACCTAATTTTCTGCCATTACTTTTATGTTACAAAATTGTGCTATGTAGTGGAAAAAGTAATAGGACTGTTATTTTGCTATTATTTTAAAGTTATATAAATAATTATATTTTCAGTTCTAGTATGTGCACTTCGCGTCCTCAGGTTGCGGATAGAGGAGACGGCCTCCAGATATGGAGGGTAGCTGCGAATATATTGAATAAGCAGTCGTGGACAGCCGATAAGGGGTGGTCCTCCAGCTTGGGGGTTGGGCGAAGGGCTAACAACCCATCACCGTAAAAAACAGCTTGTTACGAACTCCTACAGTAAGCCTCGGAATAGGACTGATTCTCTGGCACGACCACAGCAAAGGAATAAGGATTTGAGATTTGGCACTTGGAACGTAACTAGTCTTTATAGAACAGGAGGGGTAACATTAGTAGCAAAAGAACTAGCTAGATATAGAATAGACTTCGTAGGAGTACAAGAGGTTAGGTTAGATGGGAATGGCATATCACAAATAGGAGATTACTTGTTGTATTATGGGGAAGGAAACAATAATCACCAATTAGGAACAGGATTCTTTGTACATAAAAGAATAAAATCAGCAGTAAAAAAGGTCGAATTTATCAGTGACAGGTTATCATATTTAGTACTTAAGGGTAGATGGTGCGACATCATAGTTATAAATGCTCACGCCCCTACAGAAGAGAAAGACGACTATGTAAAAGATAGCTTCTATGAGGAATTGGAACATACTTTTGATCAGTTCCCTAGATATCATATGAAAATTTTATTGGGGGATTTCAACGCTAAAGTAGGACGGGAGGATATTTTTAGACCAACTATTGGAAAAGAGAGCCTACACGCAATTAGTAGTGACAATGGAGTTAGATTAGTCAACTTTGCCACATCGAAAAATTTAATTGTCAAAAGTACAACATTCCCCCATAAGGATATACATAAATATACTTGGACTTCTCCAGATGGATTGACACACAACCAAATAGATCACATCTTGATAGATAAACGGAGACATACTAGTATAGTAGATATTCGAACTTTCAGGGGTGCAGACTGTAATTCTGACCATTATTTGGTGATTGGAGAATTAAGAGAAAGATTATCAGTAGCCAAGCGAGTAGAGCAACAAGTTAATATTACTAAATTCAATATTTTGAAATTAAAGGACGAGGAAGCTAAGCAAAATTATCAGGTCGAAATTTCGAATAGGTTTGCCACTTTAGAAAGTTCCGACGAAGTTGAGAAAGAATTAGATGTTAATAGCGTGTGGGAAAATATCAGAGATAGTATCAAAATTGCAGCTGAGCAGAGCATAGGTTATTATGAAACTAAGAAAAAGAAACCGTGGTTTGATGAAGATTGTTGCATGGTAGTAGAAAGAAGGAAACAGGCAAAATTGAAATTCTTACAGGATCCAGTTGAGGAGAAGAGAGATAATTATTTCAATGAAAGACGGGAAGCAAGTCGTACACTTAGGAATAAAAAGAGAGGTTACTTGAAGGAAAAACTGAATGAGGTAGAAACAAATAGTAAGAATAAAAACATTGGAGATTTATATAAGGGTATAAAGGAATTTAAGAACGGATATCAGCCAAGGGTAAACGTGATCAAGGATGAGAATGGTGACTTGCTTGCAGACTCTCCATCAATCCTAAACAGATGGAAAAACTATTTTGCGCAACTACTAAATGTACATAGGCCAAATAGAAATGATCGGGACGAAATTGAAATACAAACTGCTGAGCCATTTATACCCGAACCCACGCTTTCAGAAGTCGAAATTGCGATAGAAAATCTGAAAAAGTACAAGTCTCCAGGTATCGATCAAATTCCAGCAGAATTAATACAAGAGGGTGGAAGTGCATTATATAGCGAAATTTATAAACTTGTACTTGCTATTTGGGAAAAGGAAATTGTACCAGAACAATGGAAGGAGTCCATAATTGTACCTATTTTTAAAAAGGGGAACAAAACCAACTGTGGTAACTTTCGAGGAATATCACTTTTGTTGACGTCGTACAAAATTTTGTCCAATATTCTTTTGAGGAGATTAACTCCGTACGTAGATGAAATTATTGGGGATCATCAGTGCGGTTTTCGGCGTAATAGATCGACTATTGATCAGATTTTTTGTATTCGGCAGATAATGGAGAAAAAATGGGAGTATAAGGGTACAGTACATCAGTTATTCATAGATTTCAAAAAGGCTTATGACTCGGTTAAGAGGGAAGTATTATATGATATTCTTATTGAATTTGGTATTCCCAAGAAACTAGTTCGATTAATTAAAATGTGTCTCAGTGAAACATACAGCAGAGTCCGTATAGGTCAGTTTCTATCTGATCCTTTTCCAATTCACTGCGGGCTAAAGCAGGGAGTTGCACTATCACCTTTACTTTTTAACTTCGCTTTAGAATATGCCATTAGGAAAGTTCAGGATAACAGGCAGGGTTTGGAATTGAACGGGCTACATCAGCTTCTTGTCTATGCAGATGACGTGAATATGTTAGGAGAAAATACACAAACGGTTAGGGAAAACACGGAAATTTTACTTGAAGCAAGTAAAGCGATCGGTTTGGAAGTAAATCCCGAAAAGACAAAGTATATGATTATGTCTCGTGACGGGAATATTGTACGAAATGGAAATATAAATATTGGAGATTTATCCTTCGAAGAGGTGGAAAAATTCAAATATCTTGGAGCAACAGTAACAAATATAAATGACACTCGGGAGGAAATTAAACGCAGAATAAATATGGGAAATGCGTGTTATTATTCGGTTGAGAAGCTCTTATCATCCAGTCTGCTGTCCAAAAATCTGAAAGTTAGAATTTATAAAACAGTTATATTACCGGTTCTTCTATATGGCTGTGAAACTTGGACTCTCACTCTGAGAGAGGAACATAGGTTAAGGGTGTTTGAGAATAAGGTGCTTAGGAAAATATTTGGGGCTAAGCGGGATGAAGTTACAGGAGAATGGAGAAAGTTACACAACACAGAACTGCACGCATTGTATTCTTCACCTGACATAATTAGGAACTTGAAATCCAGACGTTTGAGATGGGCAGGGCATGTAGCACGTATGGGCGAATCCAGAAATGCATATAGAGTGTTAGTTGGGAGACCGGAGGGAAAAAGACCTTTAGGGAGGCCGAGACGTAGATGGGAGGATAATATTAAAATGGATTTGAGGGAGGTGGGGTATGATGATAGAGACTGGCTTAATCTTGCACAGGATAGGGACCGATGGCGGGCTTATGTGAGGGCGGCAATGAACCTTCGGGTTCCTTAAAAGCCATTTGTAAGTAAGTAAGTAAGTTGTAAGTATGTGCACTTCGTCGACTGCTGGGAGAGAGACGTTTCTAGCAGCGCTACGAGTAATGCGTGCCACGTCACTACAACCAAACTTACAAGGTAACCTCTTATATTACGATTTCTCAGATTAAATATCTTCAGAAGAATATGAGCTCCATCTAGCCATTCGCATTTTATATTTACTGCTAGGTCCCTTGAATAGTTCCTCTGAGGTAAAGACGCTGCCAGTACGGGGTTACTCTTTGCTTCTTTCTTACTTGCCGGTAGACTAGCAAATTAGTTTCACGAGCATAGTCGTCTGGGTCATCGGATACTATAGCTACTGTCCACATTTCACGAGAAGATCCGAGCAAGGAATGCGAGTTTTTCCCCCACTCTTATAACCAACCCCCGACATGGAACCGGCCGGCCATTGACTGAGCCTTGTTTGTCCCAGCCGGCCACTGACATCACCCCATTCACCTGCTCCTTCAACAACGTTGAGTTATTGCCTTACCCTCTCCTCTTACCCCGCAAGGACCATACGCCCCCCGCAGGGATACTCTCGTGAAATTTGGACAGTAGACCACTTAGAAAATGCAGCTATGGCGGAAACCTAAATCATTTCCTTCTCCACTCCACACTCGCTGCGTGTTCCCCTCTGTGCATTCCCCGACGTCGATTGCCAATCAGAATCTGTGTCTTAACCGAAGTTGGCGGTACAAGGCCGCTATTATTGTGACTCTCATTGGTTTACGTTGTTTACTTCTGCCTCAACCATACACTTCTGGTCAAAATATTTGTCCCACAAATGCTCACATAATTTCCTCCATTTTTCGGGGGAATATTCATCCATGAGTTTATGATCAAACGATATTTCTCACGTAAAGACATGCTAATACTCTGGTTATAAATTAGAAACACAACACTATTACTAGTATTCATTTATTTATTTTATACTACACTTCACTTTGGCTCAACTGTAGTCCCTACGAACTCAGCGTTTGCCATGGACAAGAACTCTGGGAGGGGAGATTAGCGCATGCGCATTACAACTGCATTTACAAAGTGGTATACCTATACACTTCACAACAACGAAGTGAAACTCCAGAGGAAACGAAATTTTAAATTTGGATTGTACATTAATAATAATAATAATAATAATAATAATAATAATAATAATAATAATAATAATAATAATAATAATAATTGAAGAGTCCACTGCAAGAATTTATTTTTTATTTTAGTAGGTTATTTTACGACGCTTTATCAACAGCTTAGGTTATTTAGCGTCTGAATGAGATGAAGGTGATAATGCCGGTGAAATGAGTCCGGGGTCCAGCACCGAAAGTTACCCAGCATTTGCTCATATTGGGTTGAGGGAAAACACCGGAAAAAACCTCAACCAGGTAACTTGCCCCGACCAGGAATCGAACCCTGGTTTCGCGGCCAGACGCGCTGACTGTTACTCCACAGATGTGGGCCAATGCAAGAATGATGGATGTCATTTGGAATACATTTTGCAGGAGAAGCAATTGAAAGTTTGAAATGCTTGGCGCTCAAAGCTTAACTGAGATTTTCCGATCATTACTGGACAATGAGTATCAGTGTTAATGCCATATAACTCTCTATGTACATTCTATATGTCTTAAGCTATGCATTGACAGTCTTGGTTCATTTTCGACAAGAAAGTGGCATCCATCATTCTTGCAGTGGACTCTTCAATTTTAAAAACATTTTCGTTTGCGGACGATGAGAATTGTCACAAAATCAGAAAATGAATTACAGCTTGCTGTTAACCAACTTCAATTACAAATGAATTTAATTTAATTTAACGGAGGTCTATTGCGCTAATCCTCTGGCGACGCATTCCCAAACCCACACCGGTTGACTACACTAACGTTCTCTGTGCCCAGGTTTCCAGCAGGCATCCCCACTCGTCCCTAGGCCAGCACCGTTCATTGCTTCGCCAGCCGGCTTTCGGGGAATGCTATGGAATGATAACGAAATGGAGAAATGGTGACGGAATAATGTAAATGCCTATTTGGGGAAAAACGAGAGAACCCGGGGAAAAACCCCAACTGCGGCCTTGTCCGCCACAAGTGCCACTATGGACTTTTTCAATGAAAAAAATCCCAGACCTGACCGGAAATCGAACCCGGGCCGCCTGCGTGTCAGTCTGAAGGTCTGACCATTCAGCCACCGCAGAGTTCAATATTATCCACAAATGAAGCTAAAATAATAACATTCCAAGCCTCCAATCATTTACAACAAAGTAGCAATAAATTATATTTAATTATAAAGTGTATGCATTTTATCTTTCCACACTAATTTTTACTTGGTTATCAACTACGAGGTTATATAGCGACGACGAAATTGGTGACAGCGAGATATTTGGCGAGATGAGGCCAAAGATTCGCCATAGATTACCTGACATTTGTCGGAAAAATCCAACCAGGTAATCAGATCAAGCGGGAATCGAACCCACACCAGAGCGCAACTCCTGATTGGCAGGCAGCCGACTGAGCTACACCGGTGGCTTCCATACTTTCAACATGGTATTTGAAAAGATATATTTCAGCACTTTAAAAGTTTCGAATTGTAAAAAACTGTCCAGTCTCACATGTTGAGTCATAACCGAGCGATCAGTGTCGGCCGCGTGTGGGCAGCTGTGCCGAGCAATGCCGCTTTCACTCCACTTCCGCGAACGTGGAAAGATAAAATGTATGCAATATAAAATAGGTCTTGCATTTAACCGTCTAAACTGCAGAAGTCGCTATTGTCATAAAGAAGATCTAAATATGGAAATATAAACATTCCAAAAATGTATTACTATAGTACGTATTTCGTATTTCGAACACTCAAACAATCTCAGCGGACAACCCAATTAAAATTTTAGCGTGTCAGCTACATCTCTTCTGACATACGGATATGAAAATTGGACACTATCGCTCAGACAGGCGTAAAATAGAAACCAGCTAAATGAAATTTGTACGTAACGTTCATTCTTAATAGCCTCTTAGACTATCCGTGAAGCGAAGGTATAAGGAAAGAGTTAGAAATGTTAAACTTGAAGGAAAGAATACAACAAAATCATAACCGATACAAACGCATAAAAATGGACAACAAACTTCTCATGCAGCTACTAATTACATCATAATCTCATAAAAATTGCCCTAGACCTAAGACAAGATTGGTGAAAGATATTATCCCTAGAGGTCGCAACTGGCGTAAGACATGTAGTTGAAGAAAGAGAAGAAGAAATCACAGTCTAGTATATACAGTCACGAAGCTTGAGTTTATGAGAGTACTAGGAACAATAGACTGTGCAGGTACTGTTTCGCATTGTCTGTGATGAGGCGATAGTAGCGATCCTAGTGGTTAGCAACTATCTGTGGATGCATATTTACTACGTATTGAGCTTCGTGACTGTATATACTAGACTGTGAAGAAATTATGTTATGTTCACACCAAGGTACGAGTTTCATTGATTTTGTACTACTAATTTTGTTTTAAAATTCTGTTAATTTGTGACAAATGTACGACGTTTCTGATTTTGATGTTTCTACAATGTTAAAATTAATTTCATTTTTATAGTTTACGTTATAAGTACTGTTACATAGTCATAAAAGAAAAGGACTATTACAGGTATATTGTCGCTCCTGAAGTATTATATAGAAATTACACTACACTATGTTGTAACAAAGTACCTTTTAATAAAAGAATTTCTTTATATTTTTTTTTTCCTTTTTTATATAAAATTCTATTGAGTTTTGAAAACTTAATCTCTTTATGTATTTTGACTGATTAATGGTGTAAAATTCATGTAATATACTGAAGAAATAAAATACTGGTAGCTGAAAATTAATTCCTCACTTTCACATCACACAAATTTACAGCTGTTCTATTATATTACTTTTGGTTTATCTTGTCTCAGTAGCAATAAAACCAAGTCCCTTCAAATGAGGGTAGAGATTATAGGAGGGTTGTAAATTTTCAGGATTCCTTTCAAAACCTTGTTATTGTCTTGAAAGACAAGCTCAGTGACGGAACTACACAATAAGAAAAGAGATATTTTGTTATTTTATTTTGTGCTAAAGAATGTATCAACTAGTCCCTTCCGCCACTGGATGGATGGACGGCATCGCTCCACTCCCTCATCGCCATAACAATACAGACGAGGTAAGACATATCTCCTTGCTCTCTCTTTTCACAGTGAGACAAGATACATCACACAGGTTTTAGCAATACAAGAGAAATTACATTAACTCGTCTACGTAGACTACACTCTCAATCATCTTCGTAAATTGTCAAGCTACTGTTCCAACCCGAAATTCAAAGAGTTGCCTGACGCCTTCATTAGATTAAACCTACATGATGTATTTATCTTAGAGAAGTACAGCTTATAGTGATAGATGTTTCGATGAGTCGCTGGATATAGCGGCTTCCAGAGCAGGCATATCGGATACTTGCTTGTTAGTAACAATATATTTATGATAATAATACATAAGAATTGAACACTCACCAGCTTCTTCAAGCAGTTGCCTCAGTGTACTGCTGTTCCTGTCACAAGCAGATGAATCTCGCAGAATACAACGAATAGGTGAACTGGAAACCGGACCCGAATGATCTTGACGGACATCTGCAATGAGGACAGCGATACAGTTCGGCTAACGACCCAACTAGATACTCTGTCTTTAATTCTATTAGTGCAACCTTACGCAAGGAAAGAGTGTAACCAATTTTATGGAAATGCATATAGTTGAGGTCTGTCTGTCTGTCTGTCTACCTATTTATCTACCTATGTGTTTTCATTTATTTATTTATTCTAAAATGATTGTGGAATTATTTTATTTCATTCATTCATAGTGTTCTGCCCAAGGGCAGGTCTTTCACTGCAAACCCAGCATTCTCCAGCCTTTCCCATTTTCTACCTTCCTCTGTCTCCTCATACGATCCGTATATTCAATTCAATTCAATTCAATTCAATTCAATTTATTTGGCCATTAGACATACAGTTTTAAGCTTCGTCAGAATACATTGAAAAACATATAAATACATTTTTAAAACACTAATAACATAAACAGTAAAATTTAAGTAATACAATGAAAACATGAAATAATTTGAAACTTTTTAATTGAAGAAAACTAACTAAATTGCAATTAAACTTATTTATTAAAATACAATTTCATACAAATTTGTGTTGCAAAACTCAGCAACAGAATAAAAAGGGTTATTTAATAACCAATTGTAAAATCTAGTTTTGAAGCTACTGATTGGTAATTTATAATATTCACTTGGGAGCTTATTATATAATTTCATCCCCATAATTAAAAGTTTGTGTTGCTCTTGTGTAATCTACAATATGGAATATTAATTTGTTCACTATTTCTAATTTCACGATCATGTATATTGGCCACTAATGAATAATTTTCGATATTTTGTCGAGTGTAAAGTACTAGATCATATATATACAAATTTATGATTGTTAAAATCCGTGATTGTTTGAAAAGTGGCCGACTATGTTCCAGATAGTTTGATTTACATAAAATTCTAATGGCTTTCTTTTGTAAAATCAAGACGCTTCCAATTTTGGTTCCATTTACCCAGAAAATTAGAGCATATCGAATTATCGACTGAAAGAAAGAAAAGTAGGCACATCTTAAATAATTTTGAGAAACGCAAGTAGTTAATTTCTTTAACAAATATAAAACTCTTGAGAGCTTTGTGCATATGTATTCGATGTGCTTATCCCATGTTATACTGGAGTCTATAAAATGTCCTAGAAATTTTGTGTAGTTGAGTCTGTTGTCCTTATTTATTAGATAATTTAGGCTGAAAGTTATGTTGATAGTTTTTTCTTGATTAAGCAAGAAACCATTAGATTCAAACCATAAAGCCATCTGTGATAGAGTGTCGTTGTTGAGAGCATGTAATTGATTTAGAGCAGAGGAAGAACATAGGAAAGTAGTGTCATCTGCATACATAATTGATATTGCTTTAATGAATTCTGGAAGCTTATTTATTGTGGGTCCCTATCACAACGGCATGGCGCGTCCTCAGGTTTCGGATCGAGGAGACGGCCTCCAGATATGGAGGGTAGCTGCGAATATATTGAATAAGCAGTCGCGGACAGCCGATAAGGGGTGGTCCTCCAGCTTGGGGGTTGGGCGAAGGGCTAACAACCAATCACCGTAAAAAAACAGCTTGTTACGAATCCCTACAATAAGCCTCGGAATAGGACTGATTCTCTGGCACGACCACAGCAAAGGAATGACACACAACCAAATAGATCAACTTAAAATCCAGACGTTTGAGATGGGCAGGGCATGTAGCACGTATGGGCGAATCCAGAAATGCATATAGAGTGTTAGTTGGGAGACCGGAGGGGAAAAGACCTTTAGGGAGGCCGAGACGTAGATGGGAGGATAATATTAAAAAGGATTTGAGGGAGGTGGGGTGTGATGATAGAGACTGGATTAATCTTGCACAGGATAGGGACCGATGGCGGGCTTATGTGAGGGCGGCAATGAACCTTCGGGTTCCTTAAAAGCCATTTGTAAGTAAGTATTTATTGTTATTAAAATTAATGTCGTCTATCATCTGATATCTTCTTCTGCCCTGAACTCTTCTCCCGTTCACCATTCCTTGCAGTGCATCCTTCAGTAGGAAGTTTCTTCTCAACCAGTGGCCCAGACAATTCCTTTTCCTCTTTCTGATTAGTTTCAGCATCATTCTTTCTTCACCCACTACTTCCAACACAACTTCGTTTCTTATTCTATCTGTCCATTTCACATGCTCCATCCTTCTCCATATCCAAATTTAAAATGTATTTATTTATTATTTTAAATTTAATTTTATATAAAGTTTAAATTATTTTATTTACTTTAATATTTTTCAATTATTCTATTTATACTGAGGTACATTTTTACATTATGTATTATATATGACTCATTTTATTTACATATTTTTATTTATATGTGTTATTTATTTATTTATGTATTTACTGATTTACTTGTTTATTTACAGGGTGAGTCAAGAGGAAAGGTATATGGTTTGAGAAGTGATAATATTGGTGATTCTGAACAAAAACGTTTATACGTACACATGTCCTTTCCTTAACAGTTTCGGAGAAAACTAATGGAAATAATGTGGAACGGAAAAAAAAAGTGCAGGTGATAAAGGTAAAGGTATCCCCGTCACACGCCATGAAGGCACATGGGGGCATGGAGGCAGAGCCCCATGTTTTCCATGACTCGGCACTAGAATGAGGTGGTGTGGTCAGCACCACGCTCTGACCGCCTTTTACCCCCGGTAAAGATCCGGTACTCAATTTTATAGGAGGCTGAGTGAACCTCGGGGCCGTTCTGGAAGTTTGGCAATGAGAAAAATCCCGTCACCACTTGGGATCGAACCCCGGACCTTCCAGTCCGTAGCCAGCTGCAAAAGTGCAAGTGATAGTAAATTAAAACATCGTTACCTTATGTTCTATTTAATTGTGTATTTTTCTTTACAAGACATATTCAAAAAGTTCACCGTCAACTTCAATGCACTTTGCAGCTCTTGTAGACAGTTGCTGATCTGAGCTGATTCGGACATTCCTTTACTTGAGCAAAAGCATGTAAAATACGAGCGACAAGTTCCTCCCTCGTTTCCACTTTGCGCTTGTAGACTTCGCTCTTAAGCCAACCCCACACACAGTAATCCACTGGAGGAAGGTCGGGTGACCTCGGTGGCCAAGAAATGACTCCACCGCAGACGATCCAACGCCCAGGATACGTTTCATTGATCATACTACAATCTAATGTTTTGGTTGCGTCCGCATGTGAGTGTTAATGAAGGACATGAGACTGACGCCCGTGATTTTCAAATAGCTTTATTCAGACACTGTTAAAAACAGGGCATATTTTCATATAAACAAAAAAGTTCAGAATCCCCAATATTATCACCCCTCTGACTCACTCTGTATAAACCCAAGGATTGGGTGGTCCTTTGTGAATTAATATTTCATCCGAATTAAGAGTAATGATAATCAAAATTTATATTTTTTAATTGATGAGAGGCGGTTTTGTCAGATTTTATAATAAGTTTTTTATAAAACACCTTTTTAAATTGCATCATGACAATCTTTTCTTAAATATTCATGTAATGAGAGACGACAAATTAAGGTTAAATTTAACACTATTTTTATAATTTTATAATTTATAGTGTTATATATAAACGACCTTAATGAATATATGTATTATAGATGGTAAGGTATGCTGATGATACCACCGTAGTCATATCTGCAAGATTCATGGTGAAATTAGGGTAAAAAGGAAAAATTGAAGAATGCTGGATTTGCAGTGAAAGACCTGCCCTTGAGCGGGACACTATGAATTAATTAATATTGATATTGGAATTACCAAGTACATGAAAGTTAATTCTAAGAAATATGAATAAAACAGGGTTTGCGGTAATGTAATTGAGTGATATTTTACTGATGAAAGATCTAATTAGTATATGTTATTCATCAGGTTATTGTCATTTAATATATCGTGCTTTTACATGGGGCGATTCAGTAAATTGCATTAGGATTTTTATTACAGTAGTCAATGAAGAATTATGAGAATGGTTTTTAGACTTCGTAGTGAATATACTTGTATGCTGTATTGTAAGAAACATGAAATTTAAACATCACCTTGTACATTATATTTATAAATATCTAATTTTATTAAACCGAATGAAAACAAATGTCGTAAGATTCAAGATTATCATGATTATAATACTCTTAAAGCAATGTATTTTTACAACTGATATTCATCATATTAGGAAATCTCCTAGCTTTGCTGTGAGACAAGTATTTCATCATTCGAAAAAGGAAATTAAGGAACTGGTTTTGCAAAAATTTGAAATAACCTAAAAATGATATTATTCTGTAAATAGTTTCTAAATGATTGTATGTATATATATATATATATATATATATATATATATATTAAATGTAGCTTATGTGATCTGCATTTGTATTTATCTTATGTTTGTAATGATAATATCTTGACGCATGTATCAACTTCTATGGCACTTTATGAAATAAATAAATACTCCTACACATACCACCATCACCACCACCACCACCACCACACTTCTATAGCCAGTACTCTTCCGATTTTAAAAATGAAATCATTTTCAAAACACAGATGATCACGAATGAAACAAACAAACCGAGTTGATTGCTTACAAATTGTTTTACAGATATTTCTATAGAGCTTTTATTTTGTTTACACGGTGTGTGTTTCAAACGTTATGACAGATGAAAAGTACAAAGTGAAAGAAACCAAAATTCTCCAAAAAACATTGGTCCGAAATTAACCGTTGAAGCTATATTCCCATAGGGAGAGGAGGACCTGTACGGTGGCCTTCTAGGTCACCGGATTTAAATGCAATCACATTTCTGTGTTTGGGGTCATATTAAAACCCTGGTTTATATTCCTCAACAAACTTCAGGAATTACGGTTTAGGCATGGTGGAGAAAAATTCAGTCCTTGAGGCTTTCTAATGAGTATAAAGGTAACAATATTGACAACGGCAAATGGTTGCACTGGGTATTTGGTCTTTCATTTCTTCCTCCAAATGAAGTCGGAGATGCATTTGTTCAAGATTTAGTTAGCAACCAACCTGTTAATGAAAGTACCACAGCCTGGGCTGATTATTTGGTATCAAATTTCATAAAACTGGATTCGTTATTTCCTCATGAAATATGGGCTTCCGATACTGTTACATCAGACAGAACTAATAATGCATGTGAGGCGCTCCACAAAGCATTCTCTGTGAATTTTAATAGTACTCACCCTCATATACAGTTCTAAGCTCTGACAAGTACGGTACCAAGTTATCGGTACGAGCATTTTAAATTCTGACAAGTACCAATTTATCGATACGAGCATTTTTACGAGAGCAGCATTTTCAACCATACCTGTCGCAGTAGCGGCTCGTCGTAAAAAAAATAGGTGAAGTGCTGTTCAAATATACAAATGCATGAAACTTTTACCAATATAATGAGTAGGCCTACAATTCGTAAACTAAGTACAATTTTATTAGTTCTAGAACACATGCAAACAGGAATATTAATTTATTTCAGGACTCACCCAATTTCTTGCATACCAAGTCAATCCTCCTGTCTTTTAAAGCCTCAAATCTGTCGATAATGTCTTCATAAAATGTCTGAGTTTAACTGAGGGTGGAGGCTATATCTCTATGCAAAGCTATGTGGGGTGTATTCCTGATAAAATAACATAGAGCCAGTTAATTTACCGTTGCAGGGGTGGCTGCTTGAACACAAGGAATGAGGATACTATTCTCGAGTCAGGTATACTGTACTATAAAATTTCACAGCCCTTAAATAATAGTCCCCGGCCTTGGAGACCAACTTCAACCATTCTCTATTGTTAATACCGTTAGATCTGCAAACTGGTTACTCCAACTACAAGAAGTCTGACAGTTCTCCGTAACTGAAAGACTCAGAAACGCACTTCACTCATATAATCTTTCTTTAGTGCGTGACGTCACGTTACCATGGAAACCAAGTGCTGTATGAGAATGGAAGCCCAAATAATTTCACCTCTATAATATTGTAAATTTCAATAGATACCGCTCGGCGCTTGTAACTGTTGACATTATTCTATTCAGTGGACAGTTACAGGTACTATTTATACAACTAAACACTGTTCATAACGGCTGAAAAGAAAACTTTTTTATTTTAGAAATACAGTACCGGTAATAACTAGAATTATTAATAAGAGATAAAATTGTGTTTTACATGTAAATAGGTGAAGTGGCACTTCATCTACTTCACCTGAATAACCGCCCCTGACCTGTCTATGTACAGAGAGTCCTGCGTCTCTACAAAATGGGAAGGGAAATTGCTGCGGCTCATGTTAAACTGACCGCAGCGATCAACTGATGCATCCCAAAACGACCGTCGCGCTCAAATGATGCATTCAGTTCAGGTAAAATTTTATCTTGCGCTCAACTGATGAACTCCCAATGTGGGGAAGGTTGTTTTTTTTTTTTGTATAGCATCAACAGATAACAAAGGCTAAAAGGACATCAAGAACAGACCGTTAGCATACAGCTGACTTCCATTCAGTGCAGTTAATTTTATTTCGTGGCAATGCAGTACACATTAGAACAGCGAATCTTCATTTATAATACGTATATTACGAAGAAATTGTACAAAATATGTCGTTTTATACTTTTAGCAGCAGACAGTTCTAGCACGTATTATAAGATAAGCCAGGGACCGTCAAGTGACTACACTCTCGTGCGTACGTACAAACCCTCAAGCCCTGACGTACGGCTGCGGGCAAGGGTAGCTGCTTCCACAGTGGCGGAGCTAAGAACTTGTATGTGAACCAAATTTGTGATAAGAATGTAAATTAATTTCAGCTTTTAATTGAAGCACGCTTTCACTGTTAATTGCACTATACTGAAAAACAGTACTCTATACAATTTTGTACAGTTAACTATATACGAAACAAATTTTTGCATGTTTGCACAATAATGAAACAAAACAAAATATACACTTTTATACAGATTAATATACTGTTTGTCTTCTCATTGCTATACAATTCAATTAACAAAATAAAACAGTACAAACGTTGTCATTCGAATACAATTCTCTAATAATAGTACTTTTTCTTAAACATCAGAGATCCGCTGCGATTTTTGCAGTTTTCTGTTAGTAAGCAGCTATTTAATTCTCGGAGCTATTGTTTTAGTACCAGCCAATCGCAAACATGCTTTCAATTGTTCATCACTTAGTTGTTTCTGTGACGTGACTTTGTAAACTTCATTAAACAAAACAGTGTTTCGCATACGTAGGTTGTCCCGAACATTTACAACGTTCTTGCAGCAAGATTGTACTGTTTAGGAAACCTTTCTCGTGGAAAACAAGTATAGAAATGGTTAATACTTTTTGTTTTGATACTTATCCTTTAGCTCAATATCGCTTTGTAAATCAAGTATTTCTAATTGTAGTTCAGCAGGAATATCCAGGACACTCACTGAAAAAGATATTGCAAATATCTTAAATTGTTGTTCAAGATCTCTAATATCCTCAAATCTACGTTCGAAACTTCACACAATTGTTGCATTATTCTTATATATTCTTTCATGTCCAAGGCTTCTAACAGGTTTCCCATGTACATCCATAAATAAGGCAGTTTCATTTCTAAGTGCGAGAAAACGTTCCAGACTTTTTCGACTTCACCACCTTACCTCGGTATGGTAGAGTAAATCCCCATACTGTTAATACCATCAAGCAGTGCCCTGAAGTCCCTGTGATTGAGTCCTTTAGACCTTATGAAATTAATTGTTCGCATAACAACATCCATTACATTGCTAAGGTTCATGTTTTAGCACATAAATATTCCTGGTGCAAAATGCAGTGCGCCGGTGCCCCCAAGCGACCTCGATAGGTTCCACCACTGATAGACTGCAGTGTACAAGTGTACTGCCCGCAGTGGAAGCCGTAAGCAGGCCTGTACGCCCTCTCGCGATCTTGACTCGACTTGGCGGAGCCTGAGATAAGCCAATAATATTAATTTCATCTGCAATGTAATGTATAATTCGCGAGATTTTATCTCCCAAATTGAAGCGCTGAATCATCATTAAGGGAGTCGTTACTTGCCCATACCACTGCACCTGGTACACCTGTTATTTTATAGGGGTTTTGGCAAGTATAGCCTATTACATGCATCTACTTAAACCGTACAGCATATGAACTTAGAATTGTTATTTCCTTTGTATTTGTTATGCAATGCGTTAATTATATTTGTATGAAGATTAAGCAACTTCAATAACGCACGTCTTTCAAATTAAATTACAAGACAAACCACAAATAGGCAACATAATTAACGGAACTTCAGCAGATAAAATCCGACATCAAACGACAAACAGCTTAAGCTCTTTAATATTTAATATTTTACTGTGTATAAACAATACAGATACTCTGACATAGTATCTTTTTTTTTCTGCCATTCCCAAGAAACTAGTTCGATTAA
Organism: Periplaneta americana; assembly: GCF_040183065.1. Taxonomy (NCBI): domain Eukaryota; kingdom Metazoa; phylum Arthropoda; class Insecta; order Blattodea; family Blattidae; genus Periplaneta; species Periplaneta americana. The sequence goes on along the minus strand of NC_091126.1, from coordinate 172,454,004 downwards.
TTAAAATGTGTCCAGTGAAACGTACAGCAGAGTCCGTATAGGTCAGTTTCTGTCAGATGGGTTTCCAATTCACTGTGGGCTAAAACAAGGAGATGCACTATCACTTTTCCTTTTTAACTTTGCTCTAGAATATGCCATTAGGAAAGTCCAGGATAACAGAGAGGGTGTCCACACCTGTTGAGTAACGGTCAGCGCGTCTGGCCGCGAAACCAGGTGGCCCGGGTTCGAATCCCGGTCGGGGCAAGTTATTTGGTTCCTGGGTTTTCCCTCAACCCAATACGAGCAAATGCTGGGTAACTTTCGGTGCTGGACGCCGGACTCATTTCACCGGCATTATCACTTCATTTCATTCAGACGCTAAATAACCTAGATGTTGATACAGCGTCGTAAAATAACCCAATAAAATAAAATAAAAACAGAGAGGGTTTGAAATTGAACGGGTTACATCAGCTGTTTGTCTATGCGGATGACTTGAATGTGTTAGGAGAAAATCCACAAACGATTAGGGAAAACACGGAAATTTTACTTGAAATCCCGAAAAGACAAAGTATACGAAATGGAAATGTAAAATTTGGAAATTTATTCTTTGAAGAGGTGGAAAAATTCAAATACCTGGGAGCAACAGAAAAAAATATAAATGATACTCGGGAGGAAATTAAACACAGAATAAATATGAGAAATGCCTGTTATTTTTCGGTTGAAAAGCTTTTATCATCCAGTCTGCTGTCAAAAAATCTGAAAGTTAGAATTTATAAAACAGTTATATTACCGGCTGTTCTTTATGGTTGTGAAACTTGGACTCTCACTTTGAGAGAAGAACAGAGGTTAAGAGTGTTTGAGAATAAGCTGGTTAGGAAAATATTTGGAGCTAAGAGGATGAAGTTACAGGAGAATGGGGAAAGTTACACAACACAGAACTGCACCTGACATAATTAGGAACATTAAATCCAGACGTTTGAGATGGGCAGAGCATTTAGCATGTATGGGCGAATCCAGAAATGCATATAGAGTGTTAGTTGGGAGGCCGGAGTGTAAAAGACCTTTGGGAAGGCCGAGACGTAGATGGGAAGTTAATATTACAATGGATTTGAGGGAGGTGGGATATGATGATAGAGAATGGATTAATCTTGCTCAGGATAGGGACCAATGGCGGGCTTATGTGAGGGAGGCAATGAACCTCCGGGTTCCTTAAAAGCCAGTAAGTAAGTTAAAACTACAAAGTTTGTAGAAGTGACCGTTTATCAGTTACTTAAAATTTCATCATCGTGACAGACTAGAGTTACGGTCCACAAATGTTTTCTTCCAAGCACTTCATGGAGCATCTTAGTGATCCCACAGTCAATTTTAGTTCAAGACTGTCCTGGGAATTTTTGTTCTGGATAATTAGTTCACATGTTGACGCCAGTTACTTTGAGATATATTTATGTGTAAATGGTATTCCCTCCAGTATGGTTATATACATATACTCATGTTCCTTCTGTCACTGATTGCACTCGAGAAGTCATTAAACCTCGTACAATACCATGAATTCTGTACGACACACGTTCAATAATAATGACAATAACAACTGATAAATAATAATAATAAACGGCGATATGGGTGAAATACAGAACAGCAGAAGAGGCGGACACTGCATTAAATATTCTTTTCCTGGATCACAGCAGACATCGTATTTGTGGAATCAAACATTATTCGACTCCTCCCGCTACCATTAACTCAAGAAAGAACATGAGCATTCTGGAAATGTACTCGCATTCCAATTATCAAGCCCCTAGCGGCTGGATTCATTGGGGGACGATATTACGCGCACCTAAGACTGCCCTTTGCGAGAGAATTTTTCAACCTGTTTTCAACTTAAATGGTTGACCTGGTAAGATATCCCTGCTCTATTCCGGAAGACGTCCTACTAGTGGCTGGCAAGACCGCATAATTCATAATCAAACAACGAAAACGAGATGATGAAGAGAATCTTTAAAATACTAACATGGAAATGGGTAGTAATTGTTTAGTCAAATGTCCGAAGACAGGTCTGAACCCCACAAGTGATACCAACAAAGCAGCACTTACGAAGCAACTAGGCCAGGAGATAATAGGGTAGGGTGGCCAGTTCCTTTCCTCCTCCATTGCATGAAAATGAATGGGAAAAGGAAAGAGAAATTAATGAGAAAAGGAACAGAAATGAATGGGGAAAAAGAAAGAGAAATTAATGTGAGAAAGAAAGAAAAATTAATGGGAAAAGGAAAGAGAAGTGAATGAGAAAAGGAACAGAAATTAATGGGGAAAAAGAAAGAGAAATTAATGTGAGAAAGAAAGGAAAATGAATGGGGAAAGGAAAGAGAAATGACTGGGGAAAGGAACAGAAATGAATGGGGAAAAAGAAAGAGAAATTAATGAGAAAAGGAACAGAAATGAATGGGGGAAAAAGAAAGAGAAATTAATGAGAAAAGGAACAGAAATGAATGGGGAAAAGGAAAGAGAAATTAATGTGAGAAAGAAAGGAAAATGAATGGGAAAAGGAAAGAGAAATGAATGGGGAAAGGAACAGAAATGAATGGGGAAAAAGAAAGAGAAATTAACGTGAGAAAGAAAGGAAAATGAATGGGAAAAGGAAAGAGAAGTTAATGAGAAAAGGAACAGAAATGAATGGGGAAAAAGAAAGAGAAATTAATGTGAGAAAGAAAGGAAAATGAATGGGAAAAGGAAAGAGAAATGAATGGGGAAAGGAATAGAAATGAATGGGGAAAAAGAAAAAGAAATTAATGTGAGAAAGAAAAGAAAATGAATGGGAAAAGGAAAGAGAAATTAATGAGAAAAGGAACAGATATGAATGGGGAAAAAGAAAGAGAAATTAATGAGAAAAGGAACAGATATGAATGGGGAAAAAGAAAGAGAAATTAATGTGAGAAAGAAAGGAAAATGAATGGGAAAAGGAAAGAGAAATGAATGGGGTAAGGAACAGAAATGAATGGGGAAAAAGAAAGAGAAATTAATGTGAGAAAGAAAGGAAAATGAATGGGAAAAGGAAAGAGAAATGAATGGGGAAAGGAACAGAAATGAATGGGGAAAAAGAAAGAGAAATTAATGTGAGAAAGAAAGGAAAATGAATGGGAAAAGGAAAGAGAAATAAATGGGGAAAGGAACAGAAATGAATGGGGAAAAAGAAAGAGAAGTTAATGTGAGAAAGAAAGAAAATTAATGGAAAAAGGAAAGAGAAATGAATGAGGAAAGGAACAGAAATGAATGGGGAAAAAGAAAGAGAAATTAATGTGAGAAAGAAAGAAAATGAATGGGATAAGGCAAGAGAAATGAATGGGGAAATGAACAGAAATGAATGGGGAAAAAGAAAGAGAAATTAATGTGAGAAAGAAAGAAAATGAATGGAAAAAGGAAAGACAAATGAATGGGGAAAGGAACGATAAAAAGGAAGTGGTCAAAAAGAAGAAAAAAATAAAAATAAATAAACTATGGTTTATTTAACGACGCTTGCAACTCCAGAGGTTGTATCAGCTTCGCCGGTGTGCCGGAAATTTGTCCCGCAAGAGTTCTTATATTGACATGAGCCTGTCGCAATTAAACACACTTAAATGCCATCGACCTCGGCCGGGATCAAACTCGCAACCTCGAGCACAGAAGGCCAGCGCTATACCGACTATGCTACCCAGGGAAAGGAAGAAAATGAATGGGAAAAGGAAAGAGAAATTAACGAAAACAGAGAAATTGACAAACGAAAGAAAATTAATAAGAAAACGACAAAAATGGACAGAGAGAAAGGGAATGGAGAGGATAACGACTGAAATAAATGGGGGAAAGAAAGAAAGAAAGAAAGAAAGAAAGAAAGAAAGAAAGAAAGAAAGAAAGAAAGAAAGAAAGAACGAAAGAAAGAAAAAAGAAGCATTTATACAAATATATGTAAAGAAAACAAGTTGTGACAAGAAAACAAAAGTGAGTTTGAAAAATGGAAAGGAAGGTACAGGGACATCATTTTATTTTTACTAACATTTTTAATATCAACCTGGCTATACCTTTTGATTAATGATTGAGACGCGCAAACACAGTTTGCTACCTCCTTCCATGACTGGAGTTCGACGGTACTGGCGTAAAACACAAACAAATCACCTTACTAGGTATAGGAGGGAAGAAAAGTAGTTCATCCATTTACGTAAAGTAGGAAATATAGCGATTTTGAGTTTGATAATTTTCATTAGGTTTTGTTTCATCAAAATACACTGCAATGTTAACAATAAGTATTTTTACTCACGAACTGAGTTATCCATGCGAACGTATTCATTATGAAGCGTATATTATACTGTCTACAGCACATTAGCGTACAATATAGAGAATGAAGTTAAAGTGAAAAATAATCATAATATGGATATTTAAACACATTTTTGAAAATGGTGGCCGTTCATTTCGATACAGGCTTCAGATCTTTTGTGCCTATTATCGCACTATAGACTATTGCATCTAATTCAAATTACCAGTTTCGTCCTTCATACTTAGTAGCTCATGTTGAAATAATTCTGTACCTACTCTATAAAAGAATACCTTACGTACTGTAAATTCAATCTTCATTTCTGTCCGACCCGCACAGATAAAATTACTCAGACATGCTATCTACTGTCCGTCCAAGTGGTTATGCCGCAGGATCGTAGAAAGGGGGGGGGGGAAATCACGTGATCGTTAATTACTTAAAGAGGCCCTTTTATTCAAGTTATTTTAAACAGTTGCATAATATTACGTAGACGTCCTATTAATTCCTAACAGAAATTAATGTTTTCGGAAAAGAGCTAAGAAAGCCCAGCCACTAGTCTTTACAGTGGAGCGAGCAGAAGCAGGTGGGGGAAATCGTGATGCGACGTAGGCAAACGGATGACAGTACCTGTGCGAAAATATGATTCAATATTGGAAGTTTTCGTCACTGGAAAACGCGAACATATTTCTGAAACGTACTATAATCACAAACTCAATACTGCGGCCTTGATTCTGTGTGGAGGACAGTTCGTTAGGAGAAGGGGTGGGAGTGAAGTAGCCTACATTAAAAAACTCAGGTACAATAAAAATTGAAGTAAAAATAAAATGATGTCCCTGTATAATGAAATGAAGAAAATAATATTTATGGAAAAAATTAACTTGTTCTTCCTGGTTGTGCACAATGATGTGTGAAGATATCACAATGGGCCTGGGTAGTGATAATTGCTCTATGATTCGTGCAATGACTGGAGAAGTCGTGGCGGTCAGTTATGAAACAAAATAATGTGAATCATAGAACTCCACCAATTGAATGAATGCACCACGCCTTATCTTATCTTCTGCGAGCAAATAAAACTGAGCTCCCCCAGGTGCGTCATAACTTCCTGGCAGCGTAGGTGCCCAATGATCGGGTCCGACTGCTTTTTTCGACCAAATCACGTAATCCACTCTCGACATCTGGGTGTCTGTGTTTTTTGTCTTCATACTTCCTCGTGATGTTGCAGTAAGAGTAGAGTTTTATTTCGACAGAAAAACACGATTTTAGCATGTCTTATTGTAGAAAAGGTAATGTTTAGAAAACCGTTTGTCTGCTTGTCGCGTCCGTCTGTCGTCTTCGCTTAATCACTAGGGATTTTGTTTACAATTCACGAATCAGTTATTAAAACCAAAATTAATGTAGCCTATATTACAATCAATTGTTAAATAACGATGGCTTGTTTTAATCAAACAGAAAAAAAAACAGAAAATTAATACTTATCTACTTAGTTACTGGCTTTTAACGAACCCGGAGATTCATTGCCGCCCTCACATAAGCCCGCCATTGATCCCTATCCTAAGCAAGATTAATCCAATCTCTACCATCATATCCCACCTCCCTCAAATCCATTTTAATATTATCTTCCCATCTACGTCTCGGTCTCCCCAAATGTCTTTTTCCCGCCGGCCTCCCAACTAACACTCTATATGCATTTCTGGATTCGCCCATACGTGCTACATGCCCTGCCCATCTCAAACGTCTGGATTTAATGTTCCTAATTATGTCAGGTGAAGAATACAAGCTCTGCGTTGTGTAACTTTCTCCATTCTCCTGTAACTTCATCCCTCTTAGCACCAAATATTTTCCTAACCACCTTATTCTCAAAAACCCTTAATCTCTGTTCCTCTCTCAAAGTGAGAGTCCAAGTTTCACAACCATAAGAACAACCGGTAATATAACTGTTTTATAAATTCTAACTTTCAGTTTTTTTGACAGCAGACTAGGTGACAAAAGCTTCTCAACCGAATAATAACAGCATGTCCCATATTTATTCTGCGTTTAATTTCCTCCCAAGTGTCATTTATATTTGTTACTGTTGCTCCAAGATATTTGAATTTTTCCACCTCTTCGAAGGATAAATCTCCAATTTTTATAGTTCCATTTCGTACAATATTCTGGTCACGAGACATAATCATATACCTAGACTTTTCGAGATTTACTTCCAAACCTATCGCTTTACTTGCTTCAAGTAGAATTTCCATGTTTTCCCTAATCGTTTGTGGATTTTCTGCTAACATATTCACGTCATCCGCATAGACAAGAAACTGATGTAACCCGTTCAATTCCAAACCCTCTGTGTTATCCTGAACTTTCCTAATGGCATATTCTAGAGCGAAGTTAAAAAGTAGAGGTTACAATGCATCCCCTTGCTTTAGCCCGCAGCGAATTGGAAAAGCATCAGATAGAGACTGGCCTATACGGACTCTGCTGTAAGTTTCATTAAGACACATTTTAATTAATCGAACTAGTTTCTTGGGAATACCAAATTCAATAAGAGTATTATATAAAACTTCTCTCTTAAATGAGTCATACGCATTTTTGAAATCTATGAATAACTGATGTACTGTACCCTTATAATCTCTTTTTTTTTTTTTCCAATATCTGTCGAATGCAAACAATCTGATCGATAGTCGATCTATTACGCCTAAAACCACACTGATGATCCCCAATAATTTCACCTACATATTAACAGAAAATTAATATCAACTCAAAAATGGTTAAATGATGATTGAAAGAGTATGCATGTAGTAGGTTATTTTACGACGCTTTATCAACATCTCAGGTTATTTAGCGTCTGAATGAGATGAAGGTGATAATGCTGGTGAAATGAGTCCGGGGTCCAGCACCGATAGTTACCTAGCATTTGCTCATATTGGGTTGAGGGAAAACCCAGGGAAAAACCCCAACCAGGTAACTTTCCCCGACCGGGAATCGAACCCGGGCCACCTGCTTTCGCGGCCAGACGCGCTAACCGTTTTACTCCACAGATGTAGACTTGAAACAGTACATGGCATATGTTTAAACATGGACAATTTGCATTCCGTATGACAGAGTACAACAATTATTAATTCCGCTTACAAATCACTGGGATTTGTATTTCGAAATTATTCACGCAACCTTCTGTTTTTATTTTACTTTATAATCACTTAGAAGCAGATGAAATATGCTATATTAATTTGGAATCCCTCTTGCAAGAACGTTCATTCAATTGAATTAATACAGAATAAATTTCTAAGGTTATTATACTGTATTACAAAACATTCAAAGTACTGTACCTTCTCTAATCCAGTTCTCAACTAGATTATTGAGATCAATTTTTACTTTGCATACGTTCAATGATAGAAGAATCACTTACTCGAGGATGTTCCTGAGAAATCTATTAAGAAGCAATATCGATTTCGCTGAAGAGTGATTCCACTTAGATATAGAATATACTTGATATTTAATATCCCAAAATCGAGACACGTATTTCATATAAACTCACTATTAATTAAAATGTTAAAAAAAACTTAACTGAGTGAGGAAATTGGCATTTTTTTCCGGTACAGAAATATTATTCAGAAGCATATATATATAGGTTGTTTCCGAGGTAGTGTTACAAACTTTCAGGGATGATGGCGAAGGGCACGTGTATCAATTTGAGACAAGGAACCCTGGTCCAGAAATGACCGAGTCGAAAGTTACAAGCAAAAATAGTTCTGTGGAAATGAATTTTATTCCTCTGCACACCTTATTTATGTGTACATCTTACACATACTGTATTCATCTGACGTTGTTACGTTGTCTACTTACAGTAATCCACTCAATGCGCTGTCTGATGGATAGGGAGAGGAAACTACATTAAAGCAATGCAGATAGCGTAATGTGTAACGGACATGGTCGGTCCTGATATGCACGTCTGTAGACAGCAGTGTATGTGTACAAGTTGCAGTGTCCAGTCGATCAGTCCTAGTGAAATGGAGGAGTACACGAGAGCGGAATAAGCAGACCTGATTTCCGAATACGGATGAGCCAATGGGAACAGTAGACAAGCTCACAGATTGTATCGGACCAAATACCCACGTAGGAGACATCCGGCCCATACCATCTTTCCACGACTGTTCCAAAAGTTAAGGGAAGGAGGGCACGTGGTGCCAAATTACAATTCCATTTCCACACAAATATTTTTGCTTATAACTTTCGACTCAGTCATTTCCGGACCATGGTTCCTTATCTCAAATTGATACATGTGCCCTTCGCCATCATTCCTGAAAGTCTGTAACACCACTTCGGAAACAACCTGTATAAATAATTCGTGTCATAATAACAATATTCAGTTTCATTTTTCCTCGAAAATGTTTGTTACTCTACTTAAACACTGGAATGATCATAAAAGCAAAATACTCGTATTAATTTTACGTAAGCCAATATGTTAATAGTACATTATGCAACGAGCCTATAATGAAGGTAATTAAGAAGTGAGTATGGATATTTATGAAACGAGCGCAAGCGAGTTTCATAATTTTCATACGAGCTTCTTAATTACCATTATAGGCGAGTTTCATACGACTTTTTATGCTCGACCATATTTCTAACTTGATATTATTAATTTTCTTTGTATCTGACCTTGACCAATGTCCCGTATGTTGTGAGATGTGCGCAGACGTGAAAGTATTGATTTTTTCCGAGGAACAGATGTTCACATTGACCTTGCTAGGCCATAAGAACCTACAGAGATAACATTGAAATTAAATTAGACATTGAAAAACGAGATGACAAATTGAATTTATTTGAATATTATTTACAATTAACGCTAATTATTATAGTAACAGAACATAACCTTCTGCGACAGTATTGGATTTCCAGCCTCCGTGACTTTTCGCTAATTCTCTTTCGATTGGCATATCCGAGAATAATCGATACTTGCCGTTTCATAACGGTAGAAAGCTGACCTGTCATTGGCTGAACAGTTGTAACCTGAGTCGTCATTGGCTGAAAGACCTGACCTTTAATGAGTAGGTATACTTTAATGACATGCATTAAAGGTCTGCTACCAGGTGTATAATTACTACATTTCGGCATGGTCGAGCATAAAGAATCTAACAATACGAGGTAAATCACATTCAGCTCTAAACGAAATGTCGAAAAGAGATTAAAGTGAAGGGATTTCACATAAATTGACAATAAGTATAGGTCACTATTGCCACGTCATTTCGATCAATATTTAAGAAGCTAAAATATATAATATGTACAAGAAAAATGAAACTCGTAATTCAAGGACTGTACTTACTTCATGCAATTTTAAAGACGCGACGCCGTAACATTTTTATCAATAAGGAGTAGAATAAAATTACGTCATAATAACAATAATGAACATGCTATTAACTGACGTCAATACGAAGTCCCTGTCATCGTGCGGATGTATCCTTAATACGAGCGGGCCCGGGTTTAAATCCTCGTTGGGACAAGTTACCTGGTTAGGGTTCTTTCAGGGGTTTTCCCTCAACCAATCAAAGCAGAATTGCTGGGTAACTTTCGGCGTTGGACCTCGGACTCATTTCGCCATCATTAATTCACATATAATCAGCTTATAAACTCTTATATTTCTGGTAGATTACAGGCTGTTTATTGTAAAGGAAAGTGGCCTGATTTTAAAACGATGACAACTGTGGTCCCACAGGGTTCAGTTATGGGCCCATTATTATTTGTAATTTGTGTAAATGATTTACCTGCTTTTATGGCACCTACTTCTGAATGTGTTATGTTTGCAGATGATACTACTTTCATAATAACTGGTGAGAATATAAATGAAATGCAATTGAAAGTTGATGAAACAATACAAGCTTCTGAAAATTGGTTTAATAACAATGGTTTGTATGTTAACAAAGATATTTGTCTAATATTGAAGTTAATTATGCTAAGCTTCTTGGTCTTACTTTTGATAGTAAGTTAAATTGGAATAAACGTATTGATGAATTATCCAATAAATTATCTCAGACATTGCATCTGCTTCGAAGAATCAAACCTGTGCTAGTTAAAATATAGTATGCCTTATTCCATTGTCACTTGAATTATGGTATTAGACTCTGGGGAAATTGTTCACGTATTAATGACATTTTTCTGTTACAAAAGAAGGCTGTTAGAACTTTATCTGGCAGTAATGATGTAGCATATTGCAAACCATTGTTTATTAGATTTAAAATTATGACACTTCCATCTTTGTATATTTATGCATATTTGTTGTATGTTAAAAGAAATGAAACTCAGCTTCCTTTACGTAAAGACTATCACGAGCACGCTACCAGATATTGTAATGATATTCAGTTACCATTGATTAGACTTGAAAAAACAAATTCTTCATTTATGAAACAAAGTATAAAGTTTTATAACATGTTGGATAATGATGTTAAACTTTTGCATATGAGACATTTTAAGATTGTATTAAAAAACATTTTACTATCCATCCATATTATAGAATAAGTGATTTTCCTGGTATGCTTAACAATGTGTTGCCATGACTTATGTTGATTGTTTCTTGACTTATTTCGATTGACAGTAGACACAAGCCAAACTTAAAAAGCATATCTATCTATCTATCTATCTATCTATCTATCTATCTATCTATCTATCTATCTATCTATCTATCTATCTATCTATCTATCTATCTATCTATCTATCTATCTATCTATCTATCTATCTATCTATCTATCTATCTATCTATCTATCTATCTATCTATCTATCTATCTATCTATCTATCTATCTATCTATCTATCTATCTATCTATCTATCTATCTATCTATCTATCTATCTATCTATCTATCTATCTATCTATCTATCTATCTATCTATCTATCTATCTATCTATCTATCTATCTATCTATCTATCTATCTATCTATCTATCTATCTATCTATCTATCTATCTATCTATCTATCTATCTATCTATCTATCTATCTATCTATCTATCTATCTATCTATCTATCTATCTATCTATCTATCTATCTATCTATCTATCTATCTATCTATCTATCTATCTATCTATCTATCTATCTATCTATCTATCTATCTATCTATCTATCTATCTATCTATCTATCTATCTATCTATCTATCTATCTATCTATCTATCTATCTATCTATCTATCTATCTATCTATCTATCTATCTATCTATCTATCTATCTATCTATCTATCTATCTATCTATCTATCTATCTATCTATCTATCTATCTATCTATCTATCTATCTATCTATCTATCTATCTATCTATCTATCTATCTATCTATCTATCTATCTATCTATCTATCTATCTATCTATCTATCTATCTATCTATCTATCTATCTATCTATCTATCTATCTATCTATCTATCTATCTATCTATCTATCTATCTATCTATCTATCTATCTATCTATCTATCTATCTATCTATCTATCTATCTATCTATCTATCTATCTACCTACCTACCATCCATACTATAGCTCGAGATAAATTCACGATGCGGCGTGCTGTATTTGTACAAGAGCGCGGCTGTTCTGCTACCCAATCATTCACAGAATAGGAGTGGTAAGTACAATAAGCCTCAGGCTACAGTGTAAGCCTTCAGGTCCCTCCTCCGTACAAGAGAAAAATCCTTAATATTGGGGGCACGTGGTAGCGTCGCAGTTGAGGCGTTACGCTTTGCCTAAAGATCATGGGTTTGATTCCCGCTGAGGTTATGGATTTCCTCCATTATTCTATTCCTTCCGGCCACATGTGGCTCTGGGGTTTCTCAGCCTCTAACAGAAACATCAGAAGTATTTGCTTGGGGATAAAGAACTGAGATCCCTACTACTACTACTAATGAAGATTTTCTATATAGTTGGGAGCCTTAACCTAGAGCTACCCTGTGGGCCGTGTTCATGATCTAAAATAGGGATAACTTTACATTTTTTTACATGAATATGAATATTTATCAACAAAGATTCTGTAAAGACGGACCTAGTACAATCCCGTTCTACAGGTCTGTCTTAACACTAATAATTACAATTTCTGTGCAAAGTTTTACAGAGCCTTACAGGCCGCTCCTGTGGGCGCTAAGACAAATGTCGGAATGAGTCCTAAAAAAATGAGCCACGGACCTGCATTCTCTTCCCCAGACATTGGTGACGGCTCAAAATTAATGATTATTCATATCGAACTCGGGCTCTAACAGAATCTAATCGTCCCCTTCTACAAATCAATGGAGTCACCAAAGAGCCAATTGGCTATTACCGTTAAGATGATTAATTCTTACGCGTTCGAATCTTCAAACAGCCAAATTGGGGTATTACCTTTTCGTTGCCTAGTAAGACTTCGACCAATTTTCCTAGACTAGATGATACCATCGCGTTTCTAACTCCTCTAGGTCAGCTCGTTGTACTTCTCCCCTCCCTCCCCCGTATGTTGTAGCTAATGAGTTACGTCTATTTTCGACTTTCCCCCTCAAAATTTCCTAACACTTCTTCACTGGAGCGGCGAAAGCCGAAGTGAGACAAGTGGCCAATAGGCTTGGAACTCACATATTCAGTTTTTCATAGCCCCAACTCCCTTGCAAGGATGTTTTTTACGTACTTTTCAAAGTTTTTTCTCCCATTTCCCTCTCATTCATTCATTCGCTCCTGTGGTCCAAAATGCATCGCCTTCACTGCGCTAATATACAGGGTGTAAACTTTATAAACTGCCAAAAATTACTGATCGAAGACGATAAATAACTGAAGAAAAAGCCAAATAATATTTTTCTGTGACTGTCAGGGTTTTTCCCAGGAACAAAAAAAAAAAGTGTTCTGTGAGTCTAATGTTTTTAAAAATGAAGACAGTTAGTCATTACTTACTTTGCCCGATACGTACGCTTTCATTTGCTTCTGGACGGGTGAAAGAGAAGACCTGATTGCCTTAACTCCGACATAAAAAATATTTATTATTATTATTATTATTATTATTATTATTATTATTATTATTATTATTATTATTACGAAGCAATCGTTTGTTTCTACAGGGACATCATTTTATTTTTACTAACATTTTTAATATTAACTTGCCTATACCTCTGGATCAACGCCCTTTGCTACCCCCTTCCACGACTGGAGTTCGATGATACTGGCGTAAAATACAAACAAATCACTTTACTAGGTATAGGAGGGAAGAAAAGTAGTTCATCCATTTACGTAAACTAGAGAATATAGCGCTTTTGAGTTTGATCATTTTCATTACTTTTTTTGTTTAATCAAAATACAGTACAGTATTAACAATGAATGTTTTTACTCACGAACTGAGCTGCCCATGTGGACGTATTCATTATGCAGTGTATATTATACTGTCTACAGCACATTAGCGTACAATATAGAGAATGAAGTTAAATTGAATAATAATCATAGTATGGATATTTAAACACATTTTTAAAATCGTGGCCGTTCATTTCGATACAGGCTTCAGTTCTTTCTTGCATATTGTCGCACTATAGACTATTGTACCTAATTCCAATTACCGGTTTCGTCCTTCGTACTAGTAACTCATGTTGAAATAATTCTGTACCTACTCTATAAACGAGTACCTTACGTACTGTAAATTCAATCTTCACTTCTGCCCGATCCGAAAAGATAAAATTACTCAGACATGCTATCTACTGTTCATCCAAGTGGTTATGTCGTAGGGCCGTAGAAAGGGAGGAAATCACGTGACAGTTAATTACTTGGCCCTTTTATTTAAGTTATTTTAAACAACTGTATAATATTACGTAGACGTCCAATTCCTAACAGAAATTAATGTTTTTAGAAAAGAGTTAAGACAGCCCAGCCACTAGCTGGCGAATAGAAGCAGGTGGGGGAAACCGGGATACGACGTAGGCAAATGGACGACAGTACCTGTGCGAAAATGATTCAATATTGAAAGCTCTTTCGTCACTGGAAAACGCGAACATATTTTTGGAAGGTACTGTTTACTATGACCGTAAGGTTACTATGACTGTATATGCGGTCTTGGATCTGTGTGGAGGACGGTTGAACTTCATTAGTAGAAGGGGTGGGAGTGAAGTACATTCAAAAGCTCAGGTACAATAAAAATTGAAGTGAAAATAAAATGATGTGCCTGTACTTATACTCTTGTGTATTGGCATGTGTTGGGCGCAAGGTCATTAAAAATGACATTACGTTCAGTCGAAAAGTGAACCAATATTAGACTACTATCAGTCTTAAAAACATGGTATTTTACAAATTAAGACACAATTACAAGAAATATCACTGCGACTCTAAAGTGTCCGTTCCCCGCCGTGAGTGCGTTAGCAGCGCGCAGTGAGAACCCCGTCGTTCCTGTCCAGACCTCATCTGATCTCTCTGTAGTTGAACGTAATTTCAGGTTGTGTCAGAAGAGTCATTTAGGGGGAAGGAGAGTAGAGCAATTGCCCCTCTCTGAGTTTAAGATTTAAAAACAATAATAATTCAATACTACTAGTAAAGAAAAATGTGATAACTGTACTTGTGATATTAAAATATTGAATTTTATAAATGCTTAAGAAATAAAAAAACGAGTTAGTTATAGTAATATACGTTACAAGAGCGGTATGTTGACGTTTTCATATTCGAGGAAAAGATTGAAAAAGCGAAACGTAGTTGAGCTTTTTTAATTTCCGAGAACATGAAAACAAACATACCGCTCGTGTATCGTACATTACTTTGTGCGAAGATCATTTATTACATACCTGAAAGAGGAATTTCTAATGAGTTGCAATGAAATCTCCATCTTGGTTTCTGTTTAATGACGGCAACTTCGGAAAACCAAAATATCTTTCTTCAACATTGTTGCTATAAAATGTTTTCTGTGTTTACTATACTCCAGCAGGCCGTGGTATACGTCTGTCTTTTTTTCCCCCCAGTCTATAAATGCGAACTTAAAACAAACGGTAAGGTTATGTAAATTTTTATTTTTCATTTTAATATTTTAACAATATTATTTATATAACATATTGCAGTATAACATCGGCATCTGGAATCTTGTTGATTTTTTCACGGCTTCCTTAATGTTACTTGTATCAGGAATGCAATAAGTTTCGTGGAGTAGTAGACTTTATTTAATTTTTGCAAATATTTAAAAACAATAATTAACATTGCAATTTAGGTGAAATTGCAGTGGTAAGTTTCCAATTTATAATTATTACTATGTTAAACGTCTCTAAAAATAATATGTTAAAAGCCTAAAGCAGTAAAATGAATGTCGCGCTTAAGCGGTAAGAAGAGGGAAATTGTTATGTGTGTTACGTTGGGAATACTGAATGTGGTGTTTCACACTTACAGCGTATTGGTTCTGTGCGGAAAACAAGCAAATACGCACGATCTCGCACAAATAACTTTTCTCTAAAGAAACTAATATGTTAGCCTTTGCTACATTAGTGGTTATTACCTATTGTAAATAAAAGTAGGCCTACAATTCTTTTGTTAACTGAAATTTAAAATTCTTTATCAGTAAAACTGTTTGTTATTTGCTCGCAATTACGTCATATTAACAAGTGCATGTAAATTACGTATCGTATATGTAGGATAAGTTAAAAATAGTTGTGTATGTGGAAACTGGCGTAAACTTCACCATGAAACAAAGAAAAACAAATCAACTATATCAATCCTATGAACAAAATAATTTTAAAAATTACTTAAAAATGAGGAACAAATTTGAAACTTAAAAATATATTCAATGCGTCTAACGTCATGGGTTACTTATTTTTCTTTATGGTCAAATTTGTCCCAGTTTACGGTATTTGAAATAGTAATTTCAGAGAAATGAAATGAGAAGGAAGCACGCCACGTCATATTATACCCTATGAGGTAATCCCTATAAAAAAAAAATAAATGACGCCCCTAAGTTGTGTGTAATAAAATGTCTGTAACTACATTGATGTTTTTAATGTCCTAATGGAAGCTACTTTTCGGATAGCTTGAGTAAAACTTAATGAAAAACTTATGAGAACTTGTAAGAAGTACTCATGTTAATTTCAAAGTAGCTAGCAGTAATTTATACTTATATAAAACAAATTACGAACAACTTATCCCCTGTTTATACACATAAACATTAAACTTGTCCACTTTTCGATTTGACTCAATATGCCTCTAAATTAGCCAGGGAGATTATGATCTATGTAACAAGCCGGCTGGCGTCCACATTATTTGAGCATACAAAACAATTCAAGTAGTGGAGTTCTTCTGACGATCGCATTTTGAAGGTTACAAAGTAAATAAAAAAACATTAAAGATATCCACATACACGAGTAGTTAAGTGGCATAGTTGCCAAGTCTAGGGCAAGTAATACAAATACATTTAGTAAAAGTTGAAGCTAACGTTCAATTTATGGGGCACTAGAGCGGTAAATGTGATACTAATAGTCACTTTCGACTTGAATATGTTAAATTGTTTTGTAGATACAACACTCCCGTTTAAATATCGACGCGTTCTGGGGAGGGAATAGCAAGCGGAACAGCGGCAGTGTGTTTCAAAATCACTACCCTCGTTTTTCAAATGTTTATTCCTTGAACACAATAAACGCTCGATATGTAAAACGCGTCTAGATTACAGTAGAGCTCTTTCATATTTATGAACAGTTACTCAGGTAATTTAGAAACTTCTTTACTACGGTTGTCCAAGATAGTTTCAAAGCGATTCTAAAGGAATAGAAATTGTTTTACAGCTTCTCAATACGTAGAGTATAAAGAAAATTTGTGCGCCACAAAACCGAGGTTGAGATTTGAGGTTCTTTTTTCGCAATCTCCAATACCAGAAACTTTTGTCATACCGTTTTCATAAGACTTTCTGTCTCATCAATATATGTCCGTCCGTAGGCGCATTTAGTATAATTATTTTTAACTTATCTCACATAATTTGTTTGCATTCAATATTCGAGTCAATTTACTCAGGCAGCATGGCTAATCTTAGGCAAAAAAAAAAAAAAAAAAAAATGACCCGGCTGACATCCGCAAGTCCCCTTCGGAAGACTTCGGTCGAATTCGTGAGAGCTTAGGTTTTACACATGAACGAACTTCTTATGTAATACTCCGCTCTTCCCCCCCCCCCCATTGTGCTTGTTGCTTTCACTGTCTGTTTATAGATCAAATGTTATAAATAATTTGTAACAAACATAATATTAAAGAGGTAAATTAGGTGCAAAATAAATATCCTTTCAATAGTCACGTGAACTAGGCGCTGCCCAAATGTGGACTCAGAAAAATTCACGCTACAGAGGATCGGTCATTTTTTGTGTCTAAGACTGTACTGTACATGAACTGTGACAGTTTTAATTAAAGCAAAAGGTATATTAGAAAGAACACACTGATATATAATAGGTCAAAGGTTTCTTTAAAAAATATACTAGGCCTTATACCTGTGTTTCAAAAATACGGGGCATAATTTCAGGTATGTATTTCCCACATGTAGGCAATGAAAATAGTTCATTACAACATTTGTCCGGAAATGCTTCATTTCCGAGTTATGGCCTTCACAACATTGAAATTCACCGAAACGTTTTTCTTTCCACAGGTCGTTGTCATTACAGAAGATGTTCAAAATGTCCACCTCCTGCTTGAATACAGACCTCACATCGCTACCCTTCGTGTGCTGATAGAAGGAGTCATGTTCACAGCCTCCAGAATCTCCTCCTGTACTTCTGGAGTTGTAGATCTTGGTCGTCCCCTTCCCAAACCAGGAGAGTTAAATTTTCCATACTCGCACAGACGGTAATGGAGACGTACAAATGTCTTCCGATCTGGACATTGTCGCTGTGGGTACCTCTCCTGGCACAAACGACGAGCCAGCGCAGCATTGCTGTCTGCCTTACTGTACATGAAGTGTATCTCTGCCAGCTCTTGATTTGAATACATGTCGCACAGTCTAACGCCTACACAACACTGAATGTAACCTTCGCCTCGGAATGAACTGTCAGAGTGCCCTCTTAATGTCTCCTTTGACGGCAACGACCTGCGGAAAGAAAAACTTTCCGGTGAATTTCAATGTTGTGAAGGCCATAACTCGGAAATGAAGCATTTCCGGACACATGTTGTAATGAACTATTTTGATTGTCTACATGTGGGAAATACATACCTGAAATTATGCCCCGTATTTTTTAAACACCCTGTATATAAATGGTGGCAAAAGAGTCTATCGCTATTGTCAATAGATGTTTCTTCAACAGTGAGTCCTTTATATCAGAAAATAAAGTTTCCAAGATGAGATGACTTTAGTTCATTTGCATATGTTGTAAACAATCATTTAAATTAATGAGTTCCAATACTACATATTTAAATTGTTCATTATTTTATATTCTGAGAACTACTACGAAACTTGGAAATAGACTTTAATGGTATCAAACTTGGTTCGGTTAGACGAAAAAACTTATTCCTCTAACATCTTTCGAATAAATTTAGTTTCTATGGATTAATCAGTTATCAGCAATTTTCAAGCATTGATATTTCCCTTACAGTTATTAAGTTCAGAAATTCTGTAATTTTATAAAGTTAATTTGTCTTTTCAAATTCAAATTTATTTTTTTAATAATCCAAGGTTGCCTATCTTGATACAGATACTTTATCCGAACCATACTAATAAGTAATGCTGCAAGATATTATGTTCTATTTTATCAATTGCTTCCTAAACCCAAAAATCTGCCATGTACAAAATTAAATTAAATTAATTTTAACTAACATTAAAAACCCTAGACTGAACATTTTTAAACCAGTCTCGGCTGTAATGTATTTCTTTAGCTTTTGTTAAATTTAAGAAAATTACGAACTAATTGAAAATCAGTTTTATTAATTTAATGTATAATAGAATAATAAAACCTGCTAACACTACTCTCATCAATTCATGAGGGGAAGGGGGTGGAATTCATGTTTGCCCAATGTGACACAGATTCTAGCTGCAGTTCTGCTGGTGGACTAAAGTGTGTTATTTCTCAGCAGACTTTGAAGAAATTAACTGTGAATCAATTCATTACAATTCCTCCTTTCAGAATGGTTATTTGTCTAGTGCAGATTGTCAACACTTTAATAATGTAGTATCATCGAAATATCCCCACAAAGCATAATTATTCCTCCCAACAGCTGAAAATATTCGGATAACTTATTTGTTCTAATTGAGGACCGTTTTTTCAAAACTTGCTAACTGAAAAAAAAAAACTAAATTTTACAGGAGAGATAAAACACTACAGTAAGCAAGTTTTGCTGTAACTCTCAATTATAGCAGAAAGCAAGTTTTGTATTGTATTGTATTTATTAGCATTCCATGGTATTCATATATTGCTTACAGCTAGAATATGGAACAAGTCAAAAAACTTAATACTATTATAAAATCTTAATTTATAGTCACAGTCTAGATGAAATATATATACAGACGAGATTTACAATATAGTCTACTAGTACAACACAAAGTTTTAGTATCAATTTCATGAAGTGTTATTGAATGTCATGAATTCACCTACAGAATAGAAGGCATGAGAAATTAGGTACTCCTTTAATTTGGCCCTAAATAATTTTATGTTTTGAGTTTCATTTTTTATATTGATAGGGAGGATATTAAAAATGTTTACTGCCATATAACGCACTCCTTTTTGATAGCACGATAGACTTGCTGATGGAGTATGAAAGTCATTTTTTTGACGTGTATTTATGCTATGAACTGTTGAACTAGTTAAGGAAGATTATTAATGAAAAAATATACTGACAAGCCATGGGCATTATTTGTAGTTTTTTGAAAATAGTCCTACATGATTCCCTAGATTTGGCGCCTACTATTATTCTAATTACTCTTTTTTGAAAAAACGATCACACTTTGACACACTACAATGAAGAGAAATAACCCAATTTTACTAAGACGCCTTGAACATCATGTAGAGACCTGCCTTATGTTAATGAATCCAACAAAATCTAAATTTTGCAAATTTTGCAGTTAGCAAGTTTTGCAAAAATGGTCCTCAATTATAGAGACACAATTATGTACTTGTATACAGTGCAACTTGTTTAAAGCAGAATCTCAAAGAACCGAAAATTTTTTGCAGTTGGACTCAAATCTTGAAAAATAAATTGTATTAAAAACCAGTATAACAAAATGATCACTATTACAAACTTCTGTTTGTGAGTGAACTTCGGTGATGTGTAAGTAATGCACTTTTGTTAGTGCTACAATATGCTGTAATTACTACACTGTTGATTTCTTCGTTCCCAGTTATATTCGCCTTCTTTGTCATTAGACCATTTCCTTGTTATCACTCATTCAATATTTTACCTTTCTGTTTAGGTGTGTGGTAAATTTGTATTTTCCCACACTTTAACCACGTCAGTATTTCCTGTACTGAGAGCTTACCATTTTCGTTTACTTTAATTACTATAGGTATTCCTTTCATTCAGTGACAATGTCACATAGGATTTCGCCATGTCTGATGGGGGTTTACTCTATTATTTGGACAAATAATAACTTTTTCCCACGATTTGGAAGCTTTCATCCCTTTCCTCTCTATCTCTGTCTCACTTTCTCGTGCTCCTCTCACATCTAACCTTTAGAACAATGAAGATCAACAAAGTCAATGATGTGTAGTTAACTAGCGGTTTGTGGTATTGTACTGTACTCCAACCACGAGAAAGTCTCCAGGGAATGAGATGCAGCGGGGTGATGCTGTGAATGAATGTTGATGTCATAAGGTCACACACGTGGGTACTCGTATCTCTATTGGCTATCTCTCCAAGCACAAACGATAACACTGATATACACATTTTTATACTACCCTAGTTACAAAATTACATCACGGTTAATTCCCTGATCTTTTAATCCCTCCATAAAGGAAATAACATATGCAGGAGAGCACACGATTTTTAAACTGACGTTATAACGGTAATATTATCTACTTTTCTCCAATAGATGACGCAAAAGTAAGCACATTCCTTTCATGGTTTATCTCCTGGGTGGAGAACAGTACTGTATCTACCAATTTCTTAATCCTCTTTCACAATTTTCTGAGAAAACCTAGGGTATATTACATTGCAGCTGTTAAGACAGCTTTAACAAAAACTCCAGGAGAATGGAGAGGTTACTGCATTACTCGAAAGAAGCAGGAACATCTCTTCTACCTCCAGTTACTGCTACAGCTAGGGAAAGTACTATGATTGGCTATGTAGTGCGTTCAAGTTAACAAGTATCAGAGTATGCATAGCGACATTACTATTCACGTCGCTAGTATCTGTACAGGCAGGGCTGGGCAAAATACTGACGTGCAAGTATTTCAAATACAAATACAAAACACTTCAAAAAATTGTATTTGAAATACAAATACAAAATATTTTTAAAAAATTAACCAAAATACATTTGTATTTAAAATACTCAAAATACATTTGTATTTCAAATACCCGATACAATATATAGGCCTAAAGAAATAAGAATATTACTGAAAATCTAAAATATTATATTAACATTAAAGTATTTTTACTTCGAAGTTTTATATAAACACTGTAACTGAACATTCTTCCTTTACCCAGTCAGCAAGAAAATTATGCTACATATGAATAATTACTGCTCCCTTTGAAAAAACCCAGTTTATTATTATTATTATTATTATTATTATTATTATTATTATCCAAATATTGAAACCCTCTTTTACCTTTGGTATATTAGGGTTGTAGTTTGTTACATGTGAAATACATTATGTAGTGATAATACACAATTTTAAAGAATTAGTAGTAGGTCTGAATCATAGTTACAATATAAATACACTAATTAAGAGACAGTAAACAATAATAAATACGTTATGCAATAATTACTTTCAGTTAAACAAAATGAAATAAAATTAGAAATTATAATCGAAGGTGTAGAGAAATTGCAAGATTATTACATTAACTTGTGATTTTATACATAATTTTAGGCAATAGTAATGAGATAATGCACAGAATTGGCTTGGTTACAAATAAATCACCTATTATCTAGTTGGGGAAAAAAAAAACAGTTTCTCAAGAAGTTTATCAGATAAGGATTCCCTTGATGGTGAATGAATAAATCCTGCAAAACAGAACAGTCTTTCTAAAGGCACAGACAAACACAAACTTGTATTATACTTTATAAAAGCTTGTTTCACTGTTGGGTAATTCTCTAGAGTGCATAGGGTTGTCCCTTTGCCATTTAAGAATTGTATGAGCTCATACTCCACAGTAGACAAGTTCTGTTCTTTTTCTTTTCAAAGTCTGTTTTACTTGAGTTGAAAACATAAAAATTGTTTTCATCATCTGAACTGACCAAAGGTGTAGCAGAGAACTGCTCAGCTGATTTCACGCACATATTCTGTATCCTCTTCTTATCATTTGGTGAGGCAGCATCAGACAGCCATCTCATCTTCAATGATAGTGGAAGCAAGCTGCCAAAATAGTTCAATTTACTTCTGGGGTCAGATCAAACATCACTTCAAATCTTGATGAAAGCGAACTTATTAGGATTGGAGTTACTTGGAATAGATGGCGTAGATTGCTAGATAACAGAATATGTAATCTGTTTTTGAGGGAAATTAATGTGAACAAAAGTTGGCCATAATGGCACGTCTTCTCATTTTGCATTAAATCAAGGACTACGGCAATGGGTTTCAGAACTGCACAGTATTTTCAAGGTACTGAAACTCAACATTTTTTAAGGTTGGCAATCCCAGTTTTTCACATATACTGGTTATATCAAGTTTGAATTGCAATATTTGAGAGATTGAGTCATAAAGAGAATTCCATCGAGTTGGGCAAGGAAACTTTAATGAATATTTCAAGACATCTGATATAATTTCTGAGGATTTGGGTCTCCTAGATGCATTCCATAACGCTGAACATTTAGCAAGTGTTGGGTGATGGATCCTTGATGCTGTTGGAGATTTCTTTATGGCATTAAGGAAATCAGTTGTGGCAAGAAAACTAAGTGTGTTGCTAGCACATCTGAAATGGGTAGGCAAATAAGACAAAAGTTCATTCTTCAAATCCAAATCCAAAACTTGGACAAGAAGAAAGAAAGTATTTTGAGTATTTGAAATACAAAATACATCAATTTTATGTATTTAAATACAAAATACAAAATACTTTCGAAAATCCTTACAAATTACAAAATACAAAATACAAATGTATTTCAAATACTGCCCAGCCCTGTGTACAGGTAGTTTCCATAAACACCGACATGTACAGACAGTTCAGCTGGTAACAAGAGTAAGCTCATCAGAGCAAGTTCACTGTACTATTTTATTTCCTACTGAATTTCATCACGTAGCAGTCTAGTAAGTTGAAAAACTATGCCTAAAACAAAGAGTAAATTTCAATTAACAAAAATCCACTTTGAATGTGTGTCCAAAACAATAACACACCTAGAAAAGTCAGAAACAGAAATGCCAGAAGTCCTGAGACTCGTTGATAATCACAAATAATATGAAATTCAATGTACACTCATCACCAAAAAGTAAAGCGAAGACTAAACTCAGTTTTAAGAGAAAAATGCTGCGTATTCAATAAAGAAAGAAATGTGATGTTTTAATAAATAAATAACACTGTTCTACAAGGATCATTTTTCTTATATGAAAATATGTGTTTCCAAAGGATCTTCATATGGCAAATTCAAATCTGAAAACAGAAATTCGCTATCAGGCACAGTTTTTTAGTTATACAATAATGTACGTCTCATTTAACTAACTTGAGTTTAGAGGAAGTGAGTATTGTTTGTATACATGAAATATTGTTTCTGCATATGCACAATTCAACTCATGATGACATTCTGCAATGATGTTTGTGACCTAATGAATACTTTGAACTTCAAATACGAGCCACAAGAGTGGAGACTTTTTTATAGATGCCTCAAAATACAGTCTAAAGGGAATTCTGCTCCACAATGGGAACATAATGCCTTCTGTCCCAGTTGCCTATGCAAGTATGACTAAAGAGTCACATGATATTTAAAAAAAAATATGCTGAGATTAATAAAATATAATGAACACAAGTGGAAAATATGTGGTGGTTTGAAAATAGTTGCCATGATATTAGGTATGCAACAAGGCTACACCAAATATGAATGTTATCTGTGTGAGTGAGATAGTCGCGATAGGAATTCCCATTATAAAAGAAAGATTTGGCCTGAACGTAAGTGGAAAGTTGGAGAGAAAATATACTGAATGAGAAATTGGTAGCCAGTGAAGATGTTCTGCTGCCCCCTCTTCACATCAAGCTAGGCCTTATTAAACAATTTGTTAAGGCCATGAACACATCTGGAAGAGGGTTTATGTACCTTTCAAAAAAGTTTCCTCGTCTTTCTGCAGCAAAAATAAAAGAGGGCGTGTTTGTGGGTCCCAAAATTAGAAAACTTCATAAGGACTCAGATTTTGAACAATGCCTTGCACCAAAAGAAAGGAGAGCATGGTCTTGTTTCAAGAATGTAACGCAAAATTTTCTGGGAAGAAAAAGAGCTAACGATTTCGAACAATTGGTTCAACAAATGATAAATGCATATAGGAATCTAGGATGTCACATGTCTTTAAAAGTGCATTTCTTAGATTCACATATACATTATTTTCCTGAGAGCTGCAGTGATGTCTCCGACGAACATGGTGAAAGGTTTCATAAAGATATAATGTCCATGGAAAAGCGGTATGAAGGGAAATGGATGCCTGCGAAGCTTGCTGACTACTGCTGGAACATTATTAGAGACTGCAAAATTGAACACAAGAGAAAAAAATAAGACTTTTAAATTCTTTAGAAAAAATGTATTTTGTTCATATTTCCTAATCTTAAATAAGTTTTTCCATATAATATAATTATCATATTAAGGCTTGTATATATTTTTTGTTTTATAGTGCATAAAATGTTTGTAAATAATTTTGTAAGTGACTAAAATATTAATATTTACATGTTTTACCTACATAAATACATAGTGTGGAAACGAAAAATATTGAAAAAATGAAATTGCACATAACTTGAAAACTATGCGTGACACAGAGAAACTAATTACAGATTTGAATTCAGGAGGTAAATTTCCATATTAATCAAGAATGTTATACCCAGAAAAATGAATTTAATTTTTTTTTTGTAGAACAGTGTAATTTAAAAAAAAAACATTGCCAACTTCTCCTTTAGTTGATGCAGATATTTTACGTTGTGTATCTATCAAATCCTGTGATGTGGAACGAAGTTTCTCAGTCTATAAATCTTGCTTGAGTGAAAATAGAAGATTTTTTTTTTTAATTAAGGATGTATATTGTAATTCACTGTGATACCATACAGCACAGGTCAACGAAGCACAAATGGAATTTTTACTGTGAAGAGCTAAATGTGTAAAATAATTAATTGAAAACCTCCCTGGGAAAGTATTAACATCAAATTATTGAAATATGTGACTTTGGTGGAAAAAGTAATTTTGAAGTATTCATTTATAACAAAAATATATTCCACCCAATAGCTGAATAAACTTGTACCAGTATCATTGATTAGTCCAAGCATGCCAGAAATGAGACACAGAATTTGCAGTACATGTGTGTGCGGGATTGCCAGTCTGTGCAGATGACATCATTCACACGTTGCTCTTATCATTTCTTGGCTGGAATCTATTCTGCACTTCTGGTGTTGGATTAAACTGACATTTGGACATTATAAATACACTTAGCAGAAGGATAAAAACACAATTATTGTGAATATCTATTATTTGACAATTGTAACACAATAAACATTAAGTTTACTCAGTTATAATTCACAAAGCAGTGGTTTCTAAAGCATAATTTATTAACATGATTTTTATACAGTATTTTAAAAAATATAAATATTGCAGTAATTTCGAAACAACTAAAAAACGGACACAGTATTTCATTTGACGTGGTAAGTACTAATAATTTTAAAGTAACACTCTTTCATTGTTCGTGAAGCATTATTGGGACCATTGGTATAAAAATGTTGAAAAAATACTATAATCCCAATTACATAATGTGTTAAATTGGAAAAATCATATTAAAGAAATTACCCCCAAACTAAATTCAGCATGTTTTGCTATTAGATCTATGCAAAAGATAGTAAATATCAATACCTTAAAAACAATATACTTTGCATACTTCCACTTGGTAATGAGTTTTGGAATAATATTCTGGGGAAATTCCACAGATAGTAACAGTATATTCCTATTACAAAAAAGAGTAATTAGAATAATAGTAGGTGCCAAATCTAAGGAATCGTGTAGGACTATTTTCAAAAAACTACAAATAATGCCCATGGCTTGTCAGTATATCTTTTCATTAATAATCTTCCTCTTACGTAATCGTGAAAACTTTGTAACTAATTCAACAGTTCATAGCATAAATACACGTCAAAAAAAATTACTTTCATACTCCATCGGCAAGTCTATCGTGCTATCAAAAAGGAGTGCGTTATATGGCAGTAAACATTTTTAATAGCCTCCCATCGATATAAAAAATGACACTCAAAACATAAGGTTATTTAGGGCCAAATTAAAGAAGTACAGTACCTAATTTCTCACGCCTTCTTTTCTGTAGGTGAATTCATGACATTCAATAACACTTCATGAAATTGATACTAAAACTTTGTGTTGTACTAGTAGACTATATTGTAAATCTCTTCTGTATATATTTCATCTAGACTGTGACTATAAATTAAGACTTTATAGTAGTGTTAAGTTTTTTTACTTGTTCCATATTCTAGCTGTGAAGCAATGTATGAATATCATGGAATGTTAATAAATACAATACAATACATGCAGTAGGGCATTGTAAGGTTTTTACACTGAAATCACTTCCTTGCTGTATGTCAATATAAATTAACATTAATATTAATACATAATATAAATTAAGCTTAGAATTTTAGTTTACATATGTTGAGAGTAAGTATCGACAAGTAGGGAGCGTTACTGAAAGAAATTAAAAGTGTTGATCACAAGCTGTGAAGCGACGACTTTCTGTTTATGTCAGGTTTAAAGATTAATTAATGTAAGTATATTAACATAACATAGTGACATGTAATGAAAAATTTGCCATTATATATATTTTTCCAGAAAATGTTTCCACCTTGCAAATAGCTGCAGAGATTAGAGATGCTAATGTTGCGCATTCAAGTAGATATTTTGTCGGGAAAGATGGAAAAAAAACGAGGTGGAACGAAAAAAAGCCTCAAACAAACGTTCACACTCCTGCACATAGTGCAATAACGCATTCACTAGGTCCAAAGGGAAGAGATCATGAGATGTGCCCTGAAATACTATGTTAGATCTGATTTTTAGCAATATCGCCAAAATAATCGTAAATTCAACTGACATTTACATTGGAAAATTCGTAAGAATTTCAATAGAGCCAGGGATGCTAGCTAGACCTACTGATGAAACCGAAGTAGTGCTATATTTGGTGTTTTATATATAATTGGTAGCATGACATGCTCTAGAAAAAAATGCTTACCAGTTGTACGTCAATTCCAAAGAAAATTGATTTCTTTTACAGCACACTAACAATAAGTGAAAAGTGTTTCAGATTTCTGATATGCTGCATGTGTTTTGGTGGCTTAAAGAATAGAAGTTCCAAAACAGAAACAAACAACTTTGTGTATACGAGAGATCAGTGGCGGCTCGTGAACTTGTGGATTGGGAGAGCTGCAGTAGATTTTGGTACATACAAATTTCACTTCTTGATACCATTACTAATAAGTATAGGACAAAAATAAATGCACTACATATCGAAAAACCAAAACTTCCTGACTTAGTTGGGAGATGTCTATGGCATCATTTGCTAATCGTTAAAAAAACTAATACCATCGATTTCAGTCTGAATTTCAGATCGGCAGACACTCAACTTGCAATCTACCAGTGCATTCTGAATTGTCTTAGAATTACCTTAAACAGTGGCATGTTCCAAATGATTTTCGAGAGGCTCATTTAGATTACTCGCGAACTGTAGCAACCCACGAAATACACCAGAGTTCTCTGAATCGTTTTTTCATCATGTCCCCTAAGGGGAAGTTCATATTGGCCACAAAATTTGACACAATCAATATTTTTTTTTAAATAATTTCACGTTTTTTTCTCACTTCTTCATTATGTTTGAGAATGTTTGTTCTGTTCGTTTCACTTAATTGCACAGTAATATTAGTTTTGCCTAACATAGTCAATGAAACAACATTTTTCAGGCGAGACTGCGAAGATTCGTGCATTTTGCTTTTTAGGGGCAAATGTCCTAAATGTGTCACACCACTCCTAGTCCATTCAGTATCACCACCGAAGAGGAGGCAAGGAAAACAAAATACAGATTTTTTTGTTCACATCTACGTAAACACAAATGCTTAGCGTAAATTTCATTGTTATACTTCCTTACATATATGCACTATTTCGGCTGGATGAAGCTTAAGTAAGATTTAAGTTGAGTAACGGATGACCCTTTAATTTCACTTCAGTACATCAATCTTCTTCGCATGGGAAAGTTGAGAAAAATAAAATTAATATTCTGTAATTCACACACACTCATGCTTGCAAATTTGCACTGGTTAAGTTACGGTACTAAGACGTCACACCAAAGCAACACTCTGATATACTGATGGTCAACAATTTTCTAAAACTGGAAAAGAAGTCTCTTTCGTATTTTACGTGCTAGATCAAAAGGATTCTACTCGTGCAATCATTTTGAGTTAAGGCAAATATTAGGTTCTGCTGGAGGCTGGATACATACGTAATAATAAGGCAAAAGAGAATATTAATTTCGTTATATTAACTCGATGATTCTACAACAAGTATGTGAAAAGAAAATAAAAATTTTGTCATTAAGTTTCAAGGGCATAGAGAATCCATTTGACGTAGCGGTGTGGGAGGGGAGGAAAGATCTTCCCTTGTCGCCTGGCTCTGCAAGCCACTGCAATGAAATATGGGTTTTAAACAGCGGCAGTTTCCCTCTGCTCCCCTTCACCTCTCTACCCCCTGACCTTGCAAAAGACACTCTCTTACGAGCTGTCCCATCCTGAAGATCCCAGGACGACTTTGAATGCAGTGTCAATTCCAATACAGTCGACGCGCAAAAAGATTATGCATAAGATAATAGTACATATTCCCGGCCAAATGAAATATAAAGCAATTTACCAATAAAAGCTGTAACAATTCTTCTACAAATTAAAATAAATATTATTTTTATTTTCCTGTCAAAGCAGGGAGTGCTGCAGCTCCGCAGCTCTTATGGACGAGCCGCCCCTGGGTCTTATAAGACCTAAACCAAACCAAGGTAATGAAGAAGAAGAAGAAGAAGAAGAAGAAGAAGAAGAGGAAGATATTGATTATGACGATATCTATAGAGTTTCAAATAACAGTACTTTAGTGTTAATTTCAGTCTGAGTTTATTCACATAGGTTAAATAAGGTTAAGGTTAAACATTAATATTATCGAACATTATAATGAATATCGTAACAATAACACTAATTTTATGTGCCAGTTGCAATGTAGAACACGCAAATAAACTAAAAAAAAAATACAGTGAAACCTGTTCAAGACGGAAGTGACATGGTCCTAATTTATTTTCTGTTGTGGACAGGTTTCCATATTATTCAGGTGTGACATTAAAATGGAATATTTTGTCATTCATATACATGAAAAACAAAATGGGATGTCCCAAATTGCAAGAAGTACAAAATATTCCATTTAACACTTATCACATTAAATCAGCTTTCTGTCGCTTACTATGTTGGTGAATCATCTTGACTAAAATCTCATTTTCTGTATAAATATTATCGTAACTGACTCATTAGTCATTAAACATTACTAAAGTTCACAAATCTAATTATATTTAATATCTAACACTATACTCTAATACTGTACTGCATATCACTACACATTATTAATTAATTAGACTAGGAGCCATCCATTAGAAGCCTTGAATTCTGGTTTATTTAATTTCTTTCCCAGTTCAATAGCTTGCTTTGCAGAACAGATCCAGAAATTTGTTCTTTGAAATGTCCTGAAGAACTCACTCCCACAACAGTTCATTTATTTCCACATAAACAGTTGCTTTCTGGTTCCTTTTGTGTCACCAATATTGGCCACACGCCACTCACTCATTATGATCTTTATTTTTTAAAGTGTCACACCTGATTTTTCCACAACTGTACTTCAATATTATTTCATACAGACTTTGTTTCTAATTTTCCTTTATCTCGATAACTTTTACTTCATCACTTAATGTTAATGCCACATTTTGTGCAACTTTTTTTTTACCTGGAAATCACTACACTTGTGCTCTGTTTAGCTACGGGTGTGAAGCATTGAAAATCTTTGAAGGGACTCGTCTGCCTAGTCAACAGGATAATAAAATTTATGACCGACAGGCCAACACACCCTCGTACCCTCTGAATTTTGCAAAGAAAACTTGCTTTTATCTTAGTGACCTACATGTTTCGTATATTCCTTGAAATTACACGCTGTTTCAAAATATAGTTACAAAATATAGTGTGTCCAAAATATTGTTTCCGTTTTGAACAGTAGCAGACAGTTTCCGTTTCTGCGTTGGACAGTTTCCGTTTTATTCAGGAAAAATTACATATAATACATACAAATTTCGCTGGGACCAATAAATTGTTCCGAAATAGACAGGATTCCGGATTATTCAGGTTCCAATTTGAACAGGTTTCACTGTACTTAGACATCAGATGAGCTTCAAGAGAATTTAATTTGAATTAAAGCAGTGGGATACAGCTGTACCCCACGCGCCTAACCATGTCACAAAAAAGAATGCACCTAACGAAGGGTTAAATGTTACAAGACTAAAAATATGGTAGCTGTCGGACTTTACGACTGCATATTACAAACAATTTCAACATTGTTTTCTGTGCCCTCGATCATAATAAATTTAATCTCGTAAATAAAGATGGGAAAATTTGTTTTGTATTTTTAATTTTCATAGGCTATATTGTCAGTAAGTGTCCACGCGGCAGATAATTAACTTCGCTACATTTTTGTGTTCCTAAAAGTGGTGACACAATACTGAACTGAAACTTAAAAATTTACGAATTGTAGAAATTGTCAATCATTTACCTGTCATCTGACAAACTGTGTATCAAAATCTGGACAGCTAAAATCATTCAAAGTGTAAGTAAGTATTTTGAGGGAAGAGGATACTGAAATTTGACTAAAATTCACTTTTTTTTTTATTTATTTATTTTTTCGCTTAAAATCTTTTGACTGTAGAGAATATATTACAAATAAAATTTAAGTCCTAACTCGAAGCTAATTTAATCATGCCAATTTTAAAACTCTGTTAGCTGGGTATTTAAAAGGCTACACCCACTTCATTTTCCAATTTCATTTTTTTTTTTTCAAATTTACCACATTCTCAATCAGATTTTGGTTGTTTATTTTATACAATTTCATTCTTCAATAGTGTGGCAACCCTATCTCCAGTAGTTTTTCGTTTTATTCACTAGATAGCAGGAGATGGTATTATTCCTTCAGTTGTTTTTGTCAGACATGATTGGAAATTGTTTTGATCTGAAGTATATAAATGTGGTTGTTATATTATCTTGACAGAAATAGTTACTGTGGTGTCTAAAACACATATTATGTAAAGAGTGTGATTATATAGGTTGCAGTTAGTGTAGTTCTGTGTTTTAGAGTGCATTTGTATTTATATAGTACACATCATGGAAGAATTAGTAAAGAGAATGCTAGACTTGAAAATAATATGAAAACTATGAGGAACTGCTCGAAAAACGAGGCAGAAAAAGTAAAATAAAAGGTAGTAAATATAGTAAGCCAAAAAGAATCATTGCCTGGCCCTTTCAGTGAAAGTTTACATAAAGTGATTTCTTAGACGTTTTTACCTTACATTGCTGTTTTGGTCACTGTGCTCAGCATAAATTGATATAACTAAAAAACTATTAATAATAGGAAGCTCAAAGTTTTGTACAGATCTTAAACAGACTATTTAAAAAAATTCGGCTTCATTAGAATTTTGATGTTTAAATTGAATATGAAAATAATAATACGCAAAGAAGTGGACTCGAAAACTGAAATTCATGATATTGTAAAATCAGTTATAATGTTTCTGTGAAGCGTATTAAAAATCAAGTGAAGTCATTTTGTAGTAAATCTTCTTGTGAATATAATGGTGAAAGAACTTCTAAAATATAAAAAAAAAAAAAACTGAGTTATGTCAATTTTTGTAAATAGTTAAAATTGGGGGCTAATTGCCAAATTTGGGCCCCCTTTTGCATTTTTAAAGATCTAATACTCAAATTTAGATGTTATACATATGTCCATGTTGAATCTTTCGTACACTACTTTTAACACTTGAATATAAATAAATGATTAAATGGCGATCTTACTCATGTTAATTACGTAAGCATGTGCGGCTTACAGCTGTTTCGGTGCTACTTCACACCATCCTCAGAGCCTTCTGTGTCTCGGCGCCATCTCTTCATCACATGAACGCACCCACACAACAGGCAGCGAAGTTGAGATGCCACCAAGACACAGAAGGCTCTGAGGATGGAGTCAAGTAGCACCGAAACAGCTGTAAGCTGCACATGCTTACATAATTAACACGAGTAAGATCGGCATTTACTCAATTATTTATACATATGGTTGTCTAGCACTAAAATTGCAGGTTTAAAGGACAAAACAAGGAATTTCAAATTTTCAACATTCTCTTCCCTGGGAGGAGGACAATACCAAGACACACTCATGTAAAACCATAGCTGCAATAGAGTACTGCGCTCAATGTGGGTTCATTGCTTCTGTGGTATGGGAACTCGTATTCAATACCCATTGTTATGCTGTGGGGAGCACTAAGAATTTTGTCTATAGGTGGGGTGCATGATGTGCACAAAATTCACAAACTGTTCTTCAAATTATCATACTTACTCAAATATAAGCCAACCCCTAATTACCCAGTGGCATCTGAAGAATTGAATTTTTTAAGATACCTTTGTTGATGAATTTACAGACAATCCATATGGTTCTAGAACATAACATTTCAAGTTTACTTACTTTTTCAAATAGATCTTCTTGATGAAATGAAATTACCCCAATTGGACCTAAAAGTCTATTACAAAAAAAAAATGTACACGAACTGTTAAGGGTTGAAGCTGTACATGCGAATTTTTTTTTTGGTCATATACCACACAATTCAATGCCAACACACAGTTACAGCAGCCCTTGACATATTGTGCAACCTTCTTATGTTGGAATGATTGTTGAAGTCCGTTAGGATCGCTTCTTCAAGCACATGGTGTCATCATATTGATTCAGCCAAAGCATCCAGTTCTGACTGGAGACCTGATCCTTTGCCTGCCTGTGATGCAGTTAATAAGTTACTTTTTTTTTTTTTTTAATAGTCTGCATCACAGTAAGTGTTCATTTAAAGAAAAATGAAGAAGCAAATATTTAAATGTCGTCGTGTACTGTCAAGTTTGCTCAAAGGAAGTAAAATGCGGAACAAAATTTCAACTAGAACATTCATGAATAACTGCACATATTATGGCAAAGGTGGGAAGAAGAATAGCTCACCACAACTAAGGTACTTCTTACACAGGTCAAACC
The DNA here is from genome assembly GCF_040183065.1 of Periplaneta americana. Classification (NCBI taxonomy): domain Eukaryota; kingdom Metazoa; phylum Arthropoda; class Insecta; order Blattodea; family Blattidae; genus Periplaneta; species Periplaneta americana. The sequence continues at coordinate 172,420,202 of NC_091126.1, read as the reverse complement.
CAAGTTCTCTGTTAATACATTTTCAGCCGATCTTTGTAAGGTTTTAGACTAGACGGCATTTCGGAAGGCGGTCAGCTGCTATGTGTGCCATAGCATTTCTGGTATGTGACGTCACAAGCTTGTACAGTAGAACCAATCGGAATCAGTCTATAACAAGCACTTCCCGGGTATGTTTGTTCACGTGTGAGTGTTTCAATACATTGAATAACTAAAACTAACATTTTCTGTGTGTGTGTAAGATAAATAAATGGAAGAAGAGACTGTAAAAAGGCAAGTATTGCACAGGCAGGCACGGAAAATAATGTTTAAGGTGTATAATTATTTTAAAAACGTTGACGAGCAGAACGCTGCCAGCCATTTTGATGCTGGCTGCAACATTGCCAATGCGCAAGAAATGACTGCAGAAGCATGTGGTGTGGGATTGAGAACCGTGCAAAGAATATTGTTAGTGAAGGAAAAAGGATTTGTCTGTTGTCATGTTTACAGTAATCAACGGCTAAGGTCATTACTGTCTTTTGATAATTTAAATTCTCTCCTGCGCTATTTGTATTGCACGTGCGCATGAAGTACGATGTGGCAATGTTGTACACTGCCTTGCTCTCTCTATCTGTCTCTCTCGACGCAAATGCTAGCAGACTACCACCTTTCGAATTGCCATAGACTCTAGTAATATACACTAATGTTTGTGGAAATTGCAACATCAAGAAGGATACATGTGACAAATGAAATTGATACCACAGATTAGGTAATGACAATACACAAATGATTAGAGTTACAACTGTACATGATCGGTGACCGTGAGATTTCAGTATGGTGTGAAGCCTCAGGAATCTTCTATGCCAAATCAATAAATTTAAGAATGCAGACTCCAAAGCAGCTATTCTATCAATACTCTCTAGACACACACAATCTCAAACAGCCGAAATAACTAAAATGTTCTCTCAATTAATAACACTCAATAAAAGAATTGCATTCCAATGGATACCATCCCACTGTCAAATCCTGAGAAACGAGAATGCCGGTGCTTTGGCAAAGATGGGCAGCACTGCTACTTACAGACCTGTTACTAAATCTATGTATTACCCTGTGAAAAGATTTATTAAATCTACATACTTAGACTTCAACAAACAAAATTTGATAACACAATCTCAAGGGAAAAAATGGAACTCCCTGCATCATTATCCACAGATAAAAACCCGATTTACCACGCAAATCGTCTGTAGCTGCATTTAGATTGGCAACAGGCCATAACTGTTTGTTTGGCCCAGCACCTGCATAGAATTGGAATACATCAGTCTCCTAACTGCCCATTGTGCAACTCAAAACAAGAAATGGATTCGGAACACCTCAAAATCTGTGCTTCAGTGGCTGACCATGACAATATCTTCGAAAAATATTGGAATGCAAGAGGTCAAATTACTTTACTGTCAAATGCCTGGCATTAGAAAACAACATCTCCCGAGTTTGGAGTCGTTTGGGTCATTCTTTCTGGGTGTTGCACTTTTCACAAACAGTAGTGTACATATAAATGGCTGCACACCCCTATTCATGAATCTTCGATTTACAAGCATAAAATAAGAGATTTGAACATTAAAGAAGGGTCGCTCATTAGCCCCATAGTTGAAGACCTCCCCAGAATAAGGGTGTAACCAACAATCTATAATACACGTTTCAGGAGAAAAAATAATTTCAGGGACATATTTCGTTAGACCTATATTTACTAGCAGAGCCATCTGATGATAGGATGCTAGTTTATTCAGCTTTTGGATGTAATCATATAATGTTATGAACAAATGCTTCAAAATTACTTTTTCCATCTAAGTCACATTTTCATTAATTTGATGTTACATCCTTTATCTGGGGAGTTCTTCAATTGTAGATAATTCAAGGTCTTGCATTTACGTTAAAGACTGGATAAATGCAATACCTATTGTAAGGTTTTGTTCCAAAGATGCAGTTCAATAGAAGCATAGAGGCCATTACTTGTGTTACTATTTTAATTATTGTAATTGTTCTTGAATCATGTAACTTGTAACCGTAAATCATTACTTGTAATATTTCTTTACTACTCTTAACTGTTTCATTGTTCATGAATTCAGTATTAATTTGTTTTATCAATCTACTATTGATTATCTTTTTAAAGTCATGTATTTACTCTGAAATGGTTAGACATTCTTGTATATCTTTTGCGTTAATTATTCCTCAAACATCTCATTAATCACTAATGTGCGTACTTCTACATAATTCACGTGAATTGTAACTGTGATCACTATTTTATATTATCACTTTATTTTGTATATTGGTTATAAAATATATATTTTGATGTCAACTATAACCCTAATATACCTGAGGGTGAAATAGGGTTTATTAAATTGGATAATAAAAAAAATAGAAGCATCACTTGAAGTAGATACAGTAGAAGCCCTTTTCAATGAATCTATGAGGGATTACTTTTTTTTTTTTTTCCTTAAAAGGGGTTTTACATGAAATGGTAGGGAAAGACTAAAATAACTAGTACTAATATGTGTGTTACTTACCAAACATAATAATTATTTAATTAGGTATAAAACTATTATTTACAATACATTTCATTATATTTTCCAACACTTCAAATGTTTTTTCTGTTTGGTTGAACCTGAACCACACTGAAACTCGGTACTGAAAATTTCTTCCTTCTTCATTATTCCCCACAATGAAGTAGCTGGCAAACCATGCCTTTTTGCCATATGCGATAGTGTTATTGAAGATTAACCTCGACATCCCTTATTGTTTTCACTTTCCGTCCAATAGTTCATTTCTTCTGTTTATTCGCGATTATGAAGATGCATAAACAGCATAAACTAACAAAAAAAAAACTTGGAAACAGGATCAGCACAATTCGCGAGAACAATGCAAGCAAAGCAACTACTCTACAAAAGCAATGCAAAGCAAGACCATAATGAACTATAAAGAATAATGTCGCCATGTGGTGCCAGGTTACTATCGATTCAGATGCACTATCGAATATGCTGGTACTATTCATTATTGAAAACTGATTAGATATTTCGTGCTTCATTATCACAAAATTCAATTGAAAATTATTTCTTAAAAGCAGGATTTCCCTCAAACCAGTTTCCTTAAAAGCAGCAATTAATTACATTATTCTTAGGCCTGGTTACAGAAAGACTGATCAAAATATGATTGGCGATCAAGGAGGGTTTGATTAGCCATCAGTTCTATTTCTGTTGCAGAAAGAACAATCAGTATTTGATCGGAGATCAGTTTTCCATCAGATTTGATCAACAGATTTTTGCTGGTTAAGTCACTGATCATTGATCAAGTATTTATGTTGTTCTTTTTATAGTGCACTTACTGTAATTTATACAGTAAATAGTTATAGCGTTACAATAGTTTTCTGATGAAGAAATTTTAGAATGAAAAAATATTAAGAAGACGGCATTTCCGTGAGACATGAATTGTTTTTATGTATAATGACAGAGAATTTGAGCAAAGATTTAGATTAAGTAAGGATTCGTGTGTTTTGTTACTTCCAAAAATTGAAACAAATATATGCAGACAGACAAATCGAAACCTTCCACTTTCTCCTATGAACCAAGTTCTAATAATGCTGAAATTTTATGCTGTTGGAATTTTTCAGGGAGTCTTACGTGATCTTGTTGGGGTCCACAAATCAACTATTTGCCGAGTAGTTACAAATGTTACATATGAAATTGCTTTGTTATTGCAGGATCTCATAAAGCCCCCAACCTCAGACAGGGAACGACTTGAAATCCAGAGAGAATTTTCAGCCATGTCAGGATTTCCAAGAGTAATTGGTTGTATATACTGCTCCCATACCCATCGAATCACCTGGTTAAAATTATGCCGAACTTTATCGAAATAGAAAAGGTTTCTTTTCTGTGAATGTACAGGCAATATGTAGCTTATACCATCATTGAAATTCTGGAATGTTGTAGCCCATTGGCAGGGTTCTACACATGACAACACAATATTTTTAATGAGTAGGTTGCGAGCTCAATTTGTAAACAGAGAGATGGGAAATGGAATTCTTTTGGGCTATGGAGGCTATGCATGTTACAATTTCTTGTCGACTCACCTAGCAAATCCCACAACAGAAACCCACTCATGTTTTTTGTTTGCTTCATTTTTTTCACTATATTGTAGCCTATATACAAATAGACTACGCCTGTTTCCTTTCTACAAAAAGCAACAAAACAGCAAAGCATTCACTTGTTTTCCTAGTCACCGCCCGCTTGATGCATTCGTTTCGTGACTTTTAAAGAGCATCAAATTGGCTGTGGTTGCTAAATAGCGCTGTTGTCAAATGCATTTCTTTCTCAAATCAGCAATTAGTAAATTGAAACAAGTTGATTGGAGATTCACGTTTGTGCAACGCAATGAACAATCAAATAAATCAGACATCAACTGATTGGCGATCAGGGACTGATTTGATTTGCGTTTCTGCAACCGGGCCTTATGGTGACTTGGCTAGGACTTAACAGATCATTCCTTAAAAATGAGAATGTTAAAATGGGGTTTCCCTCAACCCATTAAGAGCAAACACTGGGTAACTTCAGCGCTGGACTCTGGAATCATTTCGGCGTCATTATCACCTTCATCTTTATCCATCTTGCCTACTTCCATACACGTATGTCATTCTATATGAGGCAAACAAAATCTGACCTAATGGGTAATCGTCATCATAATTGACAAAAAAGTACGCAGAGGCGCAAATGGCTACACATCAATATGCACGGTGTTAAAAAAACAAACAGAAAATTTAAATCGAAATATTGTAGATGGCCACGAATTTAGCAAGTTATTCCAATTGTATAATTGTTGTTGTTGTTTAGTCAACTGTCCGAAGACAGGTTTGAACCTCATAAGTAACACCAATAAGGCATCATTCATGAGGCAACTAGGCCAGGAGATAATGGGGTAGGGTGGCCAGTACCTTTCCCCCTCCAAAGCATACATCGCCGATTAGCTACATATTCCACTAATCAGACTTCAGATGCATACAAACAATTGTTCTTCCTCTGACACATATCATCAAGTGAAATGCACTGCCTGATAATAGACGTACATATCAGCCAGAATCACAGGTAAAATTGTATAATAAGTAATGGGAAATCAATCAACGAAAACAAAATGATGCAGAACTAACAATACAATTAAAAAGCAAAAATGAGATGCAACATACCGAAGTTCAGAATATAAATGACACACAGACTGATTTCCGAAGTTTCTAAAAAAAAAATAAGACAAAAATCCTATGCCTGTCTTGTACAAAAGCATAGTTTCTACACACAAATATGTGCTTTTCCCCAAAATGCATCTGATGTTGCAACTGGGAAAATTATAAAAAGTGAAATCCCATCACTCTAAAATTAGCATACCCATATTCCATTTGACTTTATTACCCAACTAACCTCCTGTGTCCATCATCGTCACATTTTGACATCAGTGAGAGGAGAAAACAATTTAACTAACATGTAAAATAGGCATGTCAATTGATGCACACAGGATCAAGCACGCGCTTTAGAGCCCAGGAGAGCCTGAGAGCTTTATAGCGGAAAGGAAAGAGACAGACGAAAGAGGTGGTATATGCCGCTTGGTCGAGCTATATTCAGGGATGGCCAGCACTGATTCAATAGATAAAGGGAAGAGAACTTATTAAAACTGTATCCATGTTAATTTTTATATTTGCCTGAGAAGTATAAGTGCATTATAAGAATGTAAGTTTTAATTTTAATGCTCATTTTTCACAAGTTTGATTCTTTTATTCAAAAGAAATATTTTCTCAACTTCTCGTATAGAAAAGTGAAATTTTCAGATATAGGCCTATTTATTTAGTAGCCTTACAGAATGTTTTCGTAAATCTAATATACCGTATATACGTATTACTGAAGATAGTGTATTGACAATTTTGAAAATATTCGCATGGAAATTGTTTGTAAGTAAAATAATTAACAAAGCAACTACTGTTACATCATAAGCAAAATGTCAGCTCTATAGCTTCAGCACATTTCGAGAAAATAATTTAATATTCTGATGATAGGAAGTTGCTCACAAATATCACCTTAAAAGCATAATGCAATAAGAGTTTTGTTATGTAATACAGTATTAGTTACACTTAAAACAGATACAATACCTAGGTAACTTTGCTTTGTATTGTAATATTGTTTTGATTAGTTTATTGATTACTTTTGTAAGGATAAAGATACCATCAATATAAATTCCAACTTATGTCATACTCAATCTCTTTCTTTGGAATATCACTTTCTTTATGAATGATGTGTTTCATCCACTTAATACAGTATAATATTATACTACTATGGAATTTAAGTGAATATTCCTTCTTAACGCTCTATTATGTTATTAAGATTTAAAACACAAGTGCAATATTAAGAAATCAGTGTTAGTACTTTTGTTTTACAGACAATATAGGTAATATTAAACAGAAAGGCGCCATATAAAAATAACGACATAAAATTTCACGTTCTGCTTGAATTTGTGCACCACTGTTTTCTTAATCCAACAGGTTGCTTATTCATATACAGAACCCTTCCTCTTTCCATACTTAGCGCTTGCTGCCCACGCACGACGTCAAGGTCAGAAAAATGCGCTTGCTTTGACATCACTGATGTAAAAGAACACTGACAATCTTGGGGAACAATTGACTGAATAATGAAATTATATATAATTACGCCAACTAGCTACTGCAGTTCAGTATGACTTTTCAAAGCAATAATTATAGATTACCATACCAGCACCGTGACAAAAATTTACTCCACCACCACATAGCACCGCAATAGTGAGACAGACTTACATGGCAAAGCATCCAGGCTGTAAGCGATAAAAGCATGCACAACAGAAGCAAAGCCGAAATCAGAAGTTATAGAGACACTTCACTTCATGCCACAGTCCTTTACTTCAATGGAATTAATTATCTTCTATCTTCCACAAAATATTCTGTAAGAAAAAAAAGAGGGTTAAAATTATTTCAAACACCAATATTTTTTTTAATGCATGTGCTACTTCCACATTGGATCACGCCTTAAAATTAACCCAGATATGCCTGAAATATTTTTTTGCAATTTTTGTGTATTTTTCAAATCTCATTTAATGCAGTATATAACTGAAATATTTGTATGGTGTCGAAGCATTCTAGTTGTAATTGGTTGAACTAGAAACAGGTGTCCTTTTAAAAGGACAGTAGGCATATGAGCATACATTTTGAGGAATAATTGTATACTATGCTTACATGAAAGGAAACAATGTAATTGTTGTAATTTACAATTATTATTATTATTATTATTATTATTAAATTATTATGTTATTTTATTATAGTTTCTTTATTATTACTAATAATATTATTCTGAAGAACGATGCAGTGTGGCTAAATTCGTTTTAACTCTGGAATGCTTTCGTCATTGAATAGTACCGTATTGCTATCGATACGTAATAGTAATATGCGTTACAAGAGCGGTATGTTGACGTTTTCATGTTCGAGGAATAGATTGAAAAAGCGAAACGTAGTTGAGCTTTTTTAATTTCCGTGAACATGAAAACAAACATACCGCTCGTGTATCGTACATTATTTTGTGCGAAGATCGTTTATTACATACCTGAAAGAGGAATTTCTAATTAGTTGCAATGAAATCTCCATCTTGGTTTCTGTTCAATGACAGCAACTTTGGAAAACAAATATATCCATCTTCAACATTGTTCCTATAAAATATTTTCTGTGTTTACTATACTGCAGCAGGCCGTGATATACGTCTGTCTTTTTTTCCCCCCAATCTATGTTGAGTCTGGAATCTTGTTGATTTTTTCACGGCTTCCTTAATGTTACTTGCATTACAAATGCAGTAACTTTTGTGGTGTTGTAGAGTTTACTTAATTTTTGCAAATATTTAAAAACAATAATTAGCAGTGCAATTTAGGTGAAATTGCAGTGGTAAGTTTCCAATTTATAATTATTACTATATTGAACGTCTTTAAAAATAATATGTTAAAAGCCTAAAGCAGTAAAATGAATATGACGTTTAAGCGGTAAGAATAGGGAAATTGTTATGCGTGTTACGTTGGGAATACTGAATGTGGTATTTCACACTTACCGCGTATTGGTTGTGTGCGGAAAGCAAGCAAATACGCACGATCTGGCACAAAAATAAGTAATAGGCGAAAAGAGTGTTGAAGTTTCGAGGAGGAGGTTATATTGGGAGAGAAGTGACGATACATATAATGAAGCAATTGCTGTGGCAATGTCGAAAAACAGGTTTCAATTCGTTTTCTAAAATCGACATTGTTATCATAATGACAATTTAGATAGAAAATAAGACCTCTTCCGAAAATACTAAATGAAAAACAATAGTCCGTTTATGTCCGTTCAATACCTCCCTCCAGAACGTCACCAGTCCTCCACTTGTAAACAGATCTTGCTGTGCAAATCTGGCTTTCAGGTATATCTCCCTGTGAAGCAGACTTGAATAATTTCAAGGGAAAAATTGTTCGGGGGCCGGGTATCGATCCCGGGACCTTTGGCTTAGCGCACCAATACTCTGCCGACTAGCTACCCAGCAACTACACCCGACACACTCTCAACTTTTCCCTTCATATCCACACACCTCAGTGGGCTGACAAGACGCCAGAAACCCAATTTTGAGTGCACACGAACTCTGTGTGGCATTTGTAGGCTGCATTATAGTTATATGTCTGTATTTGAGATGAAATTTCGCCCATAGCATAATTTTCAAATGTAGATAGCACTTCATGCAGGGAAAATCCACTAAAATTGAAAAAGCGAAACAATTCCAAAATATATGGGGATATCCCTACTGTCCTTTTAAAGGATACATAAGTTTTCGTCATTGTCATGTCGCAATGAATAGATATTTCGAATGCATTGTGGTTTCACGTTATATTTATGTTTATTAGGAGTCATTTGATCTACAACAATTTGTAAAATAATTCCGAACTGTAAAAATATTTAACATTCTTATCTGATTTGCGTCTTGGATGCCACAGCTGAAATAAACGAACAACTCTAATGTCCAAATCTCACACTCAACGATGACTAGAACTCTCATTACTAGTCTTTCCACACCTAGCAAGCCTCTAATTAAGACCGGTAATAGTGACACCTGTGAAAAAGTAAATGCGTTAACTGTAGAGAGGGTAATTTGAAACATTGACAACTGTCCTTTTAATAGGACAGTAGGCATATCTGGGTTAACTTCTTGTAAGATATAAAAATTTCCAAATATTTAAGATACATTATCAAAATGAATAATGATATTTCAATACAAATTAATTCAATATAAAGGTACGAACAAGGTAATTTAACTCGCATCTTGGGTAATAAAATGAAAAAAAAAAATGAAAAAAAAAAATTTAATAAATGGATTATAGCTAGAGGGTTAGACATATCCAAGCGATCTTAGACCAACTGAGGTCACTGTTCTACCTCCGAAAATAAATTTACATGGGTGACAAATGGCCAGTAAATTTAGCCAGGAGCTCTCTCACTCAGAAACAAGGTTATTTTACATGCCATCAATTTGTGATGCAGGTCTTATCTTAGAAAAAAAAAAGACATTCTAAGGATATTTGTCACTCTTTAAAATTCACTACCATCAGCCACATTTGAACCCCTGCATCCCATGACAAACACTAAACCAAATGGACGAAAAAATTCGCGTAGTGTCATATCCTCTGTATATGCTGGCAGCACTGAAAAAATGACATAATATCACAGAAGTTTTGTAGAAATAGCGTACATTAAATCTGTTTCACGATATTTTAGTATGTAAGAATGGATACAATTTGGGGTGGGTGAGTGGATTTATATCCTTCACAGTGTTCACATTATATCAGTATTTCCCCTGGGCCAAAAATTAAAAACAAAAGGAGTAAAAATTATAATATTAAATTACTAATATGTCGACAATAGGCCTATGTTAAACCCAATATGATATTCTAGTTAAGGCTTAAATCAACTTAAAATCATCATTGATATGGTAAAATTATAAAGCGTTTTACATGTTGGCGCTAATCGAGACAAAAGACAATTTTCTAAAAGAAATCGGAGTTATTACGTAGCAAGAATCGGCCAGGTCATTTTCCCTGCAATAAAGGTCCAGGGGCACATCAGATACGTATATTTTACTTACATGTTCAACGTTTTCTTACGATTGACAAATTGTCAGCTTCTTTACATTCTAATGGGCAAGTGATAAATCCCGATTAACAGGGACGTCTGGTCATTCCATAGCCAAAAGTTTCCTTATTCAGACAAAAAAAAACTGCCATCATTAGGATATTTGTATAAACGTCAAAGAAATTCCAAACAGAACCTGCCTGTATCAGATTTTTATCTGGGGTCTATTTCATAAAATGTGACAGATCCGACAAACACGAAAATTCTACAATTGTGTCATTCTACATGCAACTATTTCGTTTTACTAACCAACAATTCTTACAAGTACAACATCCGAGATATTGTAGGCTAACATATTCAAATACGTTTCATAAATGTGATGGGCGATGGCATAATTGCCGCGTTTCGTAAAAAATTAGAGATCTCGCCATATTAATATCGATACAGAAAGAGACTTGTCGATTATAATAATAAACTGAAAAGCGATTATTCAAAGTCGATTAATGAGAAACTTCCGATAATATAGCCTTCTGTCGACCATGACAAACTATCGATTATTTAGAATCGAAATTCTATTGGATGGTGTTATTAGCGGGAAATATGAGTACCTGTAAGCAAAAGGTTGCAGCATTACTAAATTTCATCTTCCTTTTATGCAGCCGCGTAGCCGGGTTTATGTGAACGGGGGCTTATACAGTCAAAGAATCACGTACTATAAATATAAATAAAATATGAACATAATATAAGAAAATGTCCATATTAATAGTCATATTGATATTAGATATACCTACTGTAGTTACCTAAAGCAGAACACCGATTATTAAATCACAGAAAATGCAACATAATAAATAACTTTATAACAGACAGATAATCTGTATTTTGATCAGTCCTGTGGCTCCATTCGTTGAGACTTTAGTTTCGTGAAATCGTCTAAAATCTCACTGGCATCAACTATGATATCTTTATGAATTTCAGCAAGGGCTAGGCCACTGAAAAGCTTCTCTTTCGTTAAGAGAAGGCGGATTTTGAGTTTTCTTAATGTAGAGAAACTCTTCTATACAGTAGCAATGGATACTGGAAAAATTGCTAAAAGCTGTAACAACATTTTTATAGCTAAGGGATTCGATGGCAATATTTTGGAATATCTGTAACTCCAGCCCACTTCTTTCGCCAAAAACGAGTTCAGGTCTTAGTTCTGTCACAATCTAGTATATACAGTCACGAAGCTTGAGTTGTGAGGGTGCTAGAAACAATAGACTGTGCCGGTACTATTTCTCATTGTCTGTAATGAGGTGATATTGGCGATCCTGGTGGTTAGCAACTATCTATGGATGCATATTTACTACGTATTGAGCTTTGTGACAGTATATACTAGACTGTGGTTCTGTCATAGAGTTTGCCATCAGATCGTTGTCATAAATATGTGCTGCACTTAAAATGTTCAAATGTTTATCGAATTTAAATGGAATAAGTGCCTCAAGTAACACTTCTCAAAATTAACTTGTATTTCAGTTCCATAACAACTTGGTTAATAAATACACCGTGTTCCGCTTATAAGTATAATAAAAGAAATAGTTATAATTTCATAACAATGCATGCAAATGGGTTAAGATTGGTACCATTGTAAAGAGGAAATTGGGAAGTTTTAATCCATTGTTGTTACTTATTTTTAGAAGACTCACGCATGCGCAGATCATTAAATAAGAGAATTCGTATCGTATCTTTAGTCAGTCAGCATGTGGACGCCACAGCAGAAAGCCTTTTGTGTGCTGTCATTAGCAGAACATAGATCCATAATTCGTGTACAGCGCTTGTTTCGCCGTCAGTACAATCTTAGACCGAGGGAAGCTGTACCGACGTACGTCTCAATAATGAAATGGGATAGGCAGCTCAGAGAAACAGGAAGTTTGTTGTCTAATGCAGGTAAACATTCCAAGCATAAAGTGTCTGACGAAAATGTCGAACGCATTCGCGAGGCATTTCAGAGAAGCCCGCGGAAATCCATTCGACAGGCTAGTGTGCAGTTGAACATCCCACCAACAACAGTGCATACAGTGCTCCATAAAAGATTGCGTTTGCTAGCGTACAAGCTGCAACTTCATCAGATGATTACGCCGAATGATAAACTGGAACGAAAACGCTTTGCAGAAACAATGTTGGATAAAGTGGACGATGACGACACATTTCTAACTCGAGTCTGTTTCTCAGATGAGGCAACCTTCCACGTCAGTGGAAAAGTAAACCGACACAATTGTCGCATCTGGGGGTCGGAAAATCCAAGTGTCGTAATTGAACACCAACGGGATTCCCCTAAATGGAATGTTTGGTGTGGGATCATGCGTGACAGAATCATTGGTCCCTATTTCTTTGCTGAAAAGACAGTCACTGCAAACACGTACCTGGATATGTTGCAACTGTATGCTGTGCCACAACTCCCAGATGGAGCAATTTTCCAGCAAGATGGGGCTCCACCACACTTTGCCAACATGGTTCGCACATTCTTAGACGAACAATTCCCTGCAAGATGGATCGGAAGAGGATCACCGTACATCACATGGCCTGCCAGATCACCAGATCTAACACCACCTGATTTTTTCCTGTGGGGGTTTGTTAAGGACCAGGTCTACAGGACGCCAGTACGTGATTTGGCAGACTTACAAGAAAGAATTTATGCTGCTGTCAACAATGTTACACCACAGATGCTTCATAACACTTGGGTCGAGGTTGAATACCGTTTGGATATTTCCCGTGCCACCAATGGAAGCCATGTTGAGGTTTATGGAACATAAGGTAACAAAAATTCCCAGTTTTCATTCTTTGTAGCAGTTGGTTTCAACTATATACTTGTATTAATTCAGAAGTTATAGCTATTTCTTTTGTTATACTTATAAGCGGAACACGGTGTAGTATAAGTACTGCCATCCTAAACCAGGGTTATTTGATTTGCCAGCCACATATCCTTGGTGTGGTAATAACAGTTGTTAATGAAGTGGCTCATTGGGAAACAGTTACAAAAAGCAACTTAAAAGTTTCTCAACACTATTTCTCATATCCATGAAAATATTTACTAATATTTCAACATTTTGAGGTAGCAGCTGAAAGATTCTTATTTGAGCTTTGTAGATTCTTCCTTAATTGCAGTGTGCAGGAGAAGCAGTCAACAAGTTCTAAGCAACCAAATCACGTCATGTGATCGGAGAACTGAAACTTGCAGCTATGCTTGCAGTATCAGCATCATGGTCATGCTCTAGTTCTACAAGAGTAATCACAATATAAGGAAACAGTTTTTGAAATGTAATGACTAAAGTCCAATGTTTGATCACATTGAACTAGAAGTTTAGCGAACATATGCCTATGCTCTGCACCGTTTTGTGCAAGAACGATGTGGCAAGGACCCAACTACTGATACTAAACATGTATAAAAACTTGTTCAATCAGCTCACGAAAAAAGTTAGTGCATTCATTTGCAAAACACGGTTTTAGGAAATGATTATTGTTTATATTATAAGAAGAATACATTAAAAGCTAAATTAGTACAAAAATCTACAAGAATAAAAATATGCATTACCCTCCCTTTTATATGGAAGCGAGATTTGGACATTAAAGAAAAAAGATATGAACAGAATCAAAGCAACGGAAATGAAATTTTTCAGGACAGCAGGATATAATCTTTTAGACCGAAAAAGGAATGAAGAAATTTTAGAACAATTAGAAGTAGAGTCAGTAGAAGAAAAAATCAGCAGATACAAATTCAATTGGCTAGATCATGTAAGAAGAATGGAAAATTCAAGAATCCCAAAAATTATGATGCAGTATAAACCTAGAGGACATCGATGACCAGGAAGACCTTTTAGAAGACTGCTAGATGGGGCCGAAACAGGTCTACAGAGGCCTAATTCGTGAAGGATGATGATGATGATGATGATGATTATAAGAAGAATATATCGTTGCTGCGCCTCCAAAATGCGCTACATGTTTTTAAAAAGATATTGCAGGAGAAAAAAAAAGCAATGTCACTTAATTCCCTTGATATTCAAAGCTACTTTTCTATATTTTCATCATTAATGATGTAATGATTGACATTATATCGAAAGCAGATTTTCAAATCATGGGACTTAAGAGCGACAATGCTTTTCCTTTCTCCTGGAAAATCTTATTAAAAACACACAGTGGATTTTGGAGGCACAGCGACAATATATGATTATTTATAATTTTAAAAAAGGAATTGATCTACAGCATACAGGTGTATCTAAATTGGTGTCAAATATTTCGGGGACGTGTTCCTAACATCAAAACAATTAAAGTTAATTAGAACATGGGTCTGAAAACCATTCGTTAGGGAGTTATTAAAGGATTTGTCCCTCCATTGACCGCTGATTGTTTGGTGGTTTTTTTGTTTGTTTGTATTTTGTAGAGCAAAGAAATCAGAAGAAAATGTATTCTGTGAGTGAACAGAACGAAATGATTTGCATCATTTAATTGAAGATGTGCTTCTGGATGTCATCCAACGAATGTGTTTTAACATGATGCTGCTCCAGCTCATTCCAGTCTGATAGTTCCTAATTTTTTTAATGATCGATTTCCCCAAAGATGTATTGGTCGAAGGGGATTCATTGCATGGCCTGCTCGATCGCCTGATTTGAATCCAATGGATTTCTTCGTCTGGGGACATTTAAAGTCCCTGGTTTATGCGACTCCTGTACTTAATGTTGATATTCTGAGAGCGTATCCAAACTAGATTTCACGAAATACGAAATACTCCAGGAATTTTCAACAGAGTACGCCAGAGCATGTAACGCAGGTTTAGGGGACACATCGAAGCAGAAGGAAGCCACTTCGAGCAATTTTTGTAACATTAAATTTTGTCTTGTAACTCTGAAATAAATTATTTTGAGACCAATGTTCATATGAACTTTTTGTAATGTTTTGGTGTTAGGAACACGTCCCCGAAATATTTGACACCAATTTAGATACACCCTGTATAGTAAATTATAATTGTAATTGCAGGAATTTCACAACAATTAAAAACTATAATCTCTGTTCAAACATAAAAACAATAATCTTTATGACTGTGACATTCAGCAGTTTTCTTTAAATCTATTAAGCCTACAATAAATGACTATGCACATTTTACAATTTTCAAACAAAACTGTCCTCCTTCTTTGGGATAAGCAATGATAGATAATACTTTGTGAAACGTGTTTGAATTTCACAAGACGTTATTGGTGCATAATATATAAAATGTGTGTATTGGCATGATCCTCGTCCACCGAAACATGCAGACCTTCACTAATTTTATTGTAATCACGCCAGGTGAGATGGGGTGAATTGTGCGTTTATGATATGGCTGTATGTTCCAATTTCCTTCACAGGTCGGTAAAAAAACAGTTTAAATCAGACACCTATCCATGTTACCATCGATACTCTTTTACTCCTACATTCCGCGCTGCTTATACCTTACATCCCATGTGCGTGTGCTATCATTAGGGTTAACAACTCTCCCATATTTCCCGGGATCTCATGTATTTGGCCCTAATTTTTAACAGACTTCCAGTTCGCGTATTTTTCTTCTCTTCAAGCATTTTTTCCTCTTATTTTTGCATAATGTAAACATTTTCATTCGAAACATTCGATTTTCCCGGGAATTATGATGATTTATATGATGAATTTTGAGATGCACTAAATACTAAAATGTAGAAGGTAATGCTTGCCAGAAATTAATTTTAATGCTCACTCGTTTAACATAAAATCATTTTAATGTTATACATTTGAAAAAAACTGGCGAGTTTTAATTCTAAACATGCCAAGTAGTTAGTAATGCTCATAAAAGAGGGGGTGTTTCATCTCATGAACAAGAATTTCAACTAATCAATCAGAACTGTAAACTGCAGTCAATTTCACCTATTACACGAGACAAAATCTGTCTTAAAATACTCTAAATTTAAGTCTTGCTGCGAAAGTGTAGAATAAAGTTGTTTTTAGTAACGGAACTGTATAATTTGTCTATTTTCTATGTGAAATTTTGTCGATTCCTTAGTCTCCCGTATTTTCTTCAAAAAAAGATGGCAACCCTAGCTATCATCTATATCCCACAGCACAGCTAACCTGTTTTCTTCACTTGTTGACCAAGCGCTGGCCTTATTAAAGAAAGAATCATGACTAACAGCCCGCTTTGTAGCATACAATGATTTCAGTCGTCTCCTTTGGTGGATAGAGAGTGTCAGCTTCAGAAATAATAATTTTAAGTACAGCCACTCTCTTGAGTGATGCTGACAAAAATGTAGAAACTGAACCCAGTATTCCCATCATGTTGTTTATGTATGACATATCGCAGGGTTTAGAAATGGAGAATTAAAACAATGTGTGTAGAGTGATCTTTTAAGATGAGAGCCAGCAAGCCATTCAACTTCCCTAACATATTCGATCCTCCATTGTATCCTTGTCCACGAATTAGTATAGACCCAGGATCTTCAATTCCTGCTCAATTACCCCCTTTATACATTTTCTTGAGGTCACCAACATGAAAATAAAAAATTCTTGTGTGATAATGAAGGTCGTCATACTCAAATATCTGATTCAATATCATCTGTTCTGTTGTGTCGATGTCTGTAGTTTCATCACATAAAACTGAGAAATATTTCGCATAATTAATGTCTTCGCTTCTGATTGTGTGAGTAACTTCCCAGTATATATTTTTTACTTGGGCTTATCATGGTACAATTGAGGCTTGCCCTCCAAAGTGATTCTGTACACCTTTATCTCCTGCATCTCTTCTAGATGCCCTGAGTACCTGATAGAAGTGGCTCTACTGAGGACTGAGGTAATAGCTAGGAATCGAATTTATAGGTTTTTACCTAATTTTTTTCCTTACTTCTAAACTCAAAATTTCTTAGATAATTTTCCGATTCATGGTCATAAGAGTCATATATGTAAATTCTATTGAATCTAAAAAAAACCTAAATTGAACCTTAAGAACTAGAAAAACCTAAATCATAATTAATATGTATTCTTCTATATTTACTGCGTTTTTATAAAAATACAGTATATTTAGAAATTTCAATATAACTTACAATTTTTATCATCTCCTGCATTGGAGAAAGTGACCCAATCTGCAGTCTTTATCCCTTCAGTTTGGATAAAATGATTAATAGGGTGGATGATGAATGATGAATGAAAGGGGACGAAGAAAGAATGAATGATGTTTAAAATGGCAGGCAGGGTAAGCATCCCATGCCTCCATTGGTTCCCGACTTGCAATTCACTAACTTTAGCTCGAGGTTCCCAGCTAAAAGCCGTTTGCCCTCTCATCTAACAGTAGTGTATTTTCCCCTGTAAATGGTAAGATGAGACATAGGGAATTCCGTTTTTCTTTATATAGTGAGCTGCCCTTCAGAGGCTTTACCCTCTCAAGGGCAATGATTGGGACTGTAGGTATCATGGAATTTCCATTGATCGCAGATATTACATGCCAGTAGAAGAAGTGACTGAACTTTCTCTTGAGGTGAATGACCTGCAAAAAAGTCGCATTGCTGAAATTGGTGACGTTTCCAGGCATGTCCCCTTATAGGAGACTGCGATCTTGCATGTTCGGGTACGAGCTGTGAACTTTTCTGAGGTCTCTGTGCAGTCTGTTTTATTCTTGTGCTTCTGGTGTTAACATTGAATTTCTATATTTTGTCTTTTATTAAGCTATACTAGAACAAGTGAAATTACATTTATTACAACAATGGATTGTAAATGATGTCACCTTCACTACCAAGGGAAAAGTTATGTTATTTAAAAGAGTACATTTTTAACAATCACGCAATTTTTGCAACACCTTCACAGTTCGGACAAAAAACTCCTAAATCCTATTTCATCTACTCCAAGAACCTAAAATGGACTTCTTAGACACCTAAAAATCTGGTCCCTAGTAATAACACTTAATGGATCATCATCACGATGGTCTCTTATTGGTAAATAAATGCCGGGCAGAGGACAGTTTTGTTTTCATTATTGGAATCTTTTTCGGTTTGTCTCGATTATTGCTGCCTTGTCCTAAACAATTGAAACATTAACTGTGCTGTCTTTTGATTCACAGATTTTCAGCTGCAAATAAGCTCGCAAATCTATAAGGTCATTTTTAAACATTTGCAATTGCTCCAAATAGCATATTGAGGGGCGGTTGGCTTGCCTCATAGACTAATCACCAGGCTTCGAGACTTTGGACCCGATACAATAAGTTTACTGTGCATGCACTATAGGTTGTTGACTCGCTGCAGGTAGATAGAGATGTGTTGAGGTAACAACGTTGCTATTTAGAGTAGAGTACAGTAGTATGGGGAAACACACACATATGTACATTCTGAAAGTAAATGTACATTACACAATGACAATCTCAAAAGAATGTGAAAAGCATTTATTCTCCTGTCTTTTATAAGCATTTGTGTTTAATTATACACAGTGTTAATGGTGGAAATAAGCATGTAGCAATTTTAATTTTTTCATTTATCCTATTGGTCGTCTTTAGGAAGTGCAGTTACAGTACCAAATTGCAATGTACTACAAGATACATTCTCAGTGTCTCAAACATAAATCTTTTTCGGTTATCTGCCAAAGTTTGTACTGTAGAAAGCTGCGCTCTACGTCGCATGACGTAATAGGAGCAAAACGAAAAAACCTAACATCATTCCAGTCTCTAAGACACAGTTCTTTATTCTCGGGTGACTCTATGTCCACTAATTTACTGTTTATGTTACACAATGTTCCATATCAGTTATTTTTACATAAAATTGATTTCCACTTCTGTTTTACACATTCAGTAACCGGTGTATTTGGTGTCTCATTAATTCTCTGCATCATTTTCTAAATTAATTTGAGGGCTTCCGGCATCTCTTGTTCTGACTTTTCTAACCGTGTAATAGTTTCAGACACAGTTTGAAAATGGGTTTGTATGAAAACCAAATTATTCGTCAGAACCTTCAAATCCAGAGTGTTTTCCTTTGCGTATTTGTTGGCATTCATTCTACAGTACGCTTTACCAGTATACTCAGCACGCCGTTAGGTGGATTTCCCACTGAACTGCTCTATTGGGTACGAAGTCTCGAAGCCTGCTAATCACACATCCTGTAACGGTATTTACTGAATTTAAAGAAGTCGAATACTATTGTAGGTGAATGTTCTGTTCTGGGTAATGCATTGGCCATTTACTGACGTACTATAAAGTATGAAACTAAATACAAAATATTTTTATTTGAACGTATTTATCTAGTGCATGCTGTGGTCCAAAGGAGGGACTAAAGCCCATTCAGCCCTCCCTTGGCTATGTGCCTGCTTTCATGTATTTGGACTAATTGCCTGTTACAGTCTAGATTTAGCAGGCATTGCCATCATAAATTTAATGTTTTAAATTATAACTCCCAAAGCCAAGGAAGTTACTTCTGGTAGCTCTGTAATACCTATTTTTGAACTCTCTTCCACCCCAATTCCTAGATCCCCCAGCCACTGGAAAATGGATTCATCACTGGCCTTTCTGGCGCCACAAAGGAAATGAAGACAGCATTGAAATATAGATCCTTCCTTCTGCATTTATCAGAAATCAACTCAAAATTTTTTCCTGTCCATCCATCTGCCCACCTGCTGCCTGTCATCTGTCTGCAATCGTGGTAAGGGGAGGGGAAAATTACTTTCCCTGCGATTATTGTAAATGACAATGGTGTTTGAAGGTCAAGTAATATTCTTATTGAATTTGGTATTCCCAAGAAACTAAGAGGGGGATCCAGGAAATAACGACCGTTCGCGCATACCCGCCGCGCAGCTGACTCCCCTTCCTTGTTTGAAGGTCAACTGGCTTCCTTAACATGTGTTCTCATAATTTTGTGAGTACTGGTTGCAACAAGTCGCCATTGTGCATTTTGTGTTACTTCAAAATGAACGACGTGATTGATAATCCCGCCGACTGTGAGGTGAGGAGTGTGATTCGATTTTTGAATGCCTGACATTTGAAACCTGCAGAAATTTACCGGCAATTGAAAGAAGTGTATGGTGATACTGTAATGAATGAAAGAAATGTGAGAAAATGGTGCGAAATGTTCAACAATGGGCGAACAAATGTCCACGATGAAACTCGACCCAGATGCCCATCACTCATCACAGAAGACCTGAAAACTAAATTAAACGACAGAATCTTGCAAGACAGGCGCACATCACTCGACGAATTGCATATTGCCTTTCCTGACATTTCTCGTTCTTTGTTTGGTGAAATTGTGTCCCAACATCTTGGCTACCACAAAATCTGTGCCCGCCCGCACACTGCTGCTTCAACTCGAGAATTGCTGGATCAATTCGGTTGGGAAATCTTTGATCATCCGCCCTATAGTCCAGACCTTGCTCTCAGCGATTTTCACCTTTTCACTAAGCTGAAAGACTTTCTGGGTGGTACGCGTTTTGGAAGTGATGAAGAGTTGAAGAAGACAGTGAACACCTGGCTTAATGAACTGGCGGCAGAGGAGTATAACACGGGAATTCTAAAGCTAGTGAACAGATACGACAAATGTTTAAATGTAGGTGGTGATTATGTAGAGAAGTAAAGGAAGCTTCAGTTATGTAACAGATTTTGTTTTTTCAAATAAATATATTTTTTTTAATTATTACAACAAAACGGTCGTTATTTCCTGGATCCCCCTCGTAGTTCGATTAATTAAAATGTGTCTTAGTGAAACTTACAGTAGAGTCCGTATAGGCCAGTTTCTATCTGATGCTTTTCCAATTCACTGTGGGCTAAAGTAGGGAGATGCACTGTCACCTTTACTTTTTAACTTCGCTCTAGAAAATGCCATTAAGAAAGTTCAGGATAACACAGAGGGTTTGGAATTGAACGGGTTACATCAGCTTCTTGTCTATGCGGATGACGTGAATATGTTAGCAGAAAATCCACAAATGATTAGGGAAAATGCAGAAATTCTACTTGAAGCAAGTAAAGCGATAGGGTTGGAAGTAAATCCCGAAAAGACTAAGTATATGATTATGTCTCATGACCAGAATATTGTACGAAATGGAACTATAAAAATTGGAGATTTATCCTTCGAAGAGGTGGAAAAATTCAAATATCTTGGAGCAACAGTAACAAATATAAATGACACTTGGGAGGAAATTAAACGCAGAACAAATATGGGAAATGTGTTATTATTCGGTTGAGAAGCTTTTGTCATCTAGTCTGCTGTCAAAAAATTTGAAAGTTACAATTTATAAAACAGTTATATTACCGGTTGTTCTTTATGGTTATGAAACTTGGGCTCTCACTTTGAGAGAGGAACAGAGATTAAGGGTGTTTGAGAATAAGGTTCTTAGAAAAATATCTGGGGCTAAGAGGAATGAAGTTACAGGAGAATGGAGAAAGTTACACAACGCAGAGCTTGTATTCTTCACCTGACATAATTAGGAACATTAAATCCAGACGTTTGAGATGGGCAGGGCATGTAGCACGTATGGGCGAATCCAGAAATGCATATAGTGTGTTAGTTGGGAGGCCAGAGGGAAAAAGACCTTTGGGGAGGCCGAGACGTAGATGGGAAGATAATATTAATATGGAGTTGAGGGAGGTGGGATATGATGGCAGAGACTGGATTAATCTTTCTCAGGATTAGGGACCAATGGCGGGCTTATGTGAGGGCAGCAATGAACCTCTGGGTTCCTTAAAAGCCAGTAAGTAAGTAAGTAAGTTTGAAGGTCAAGAATTATAGTACTTGTATCTCCAAAACCTTAAAAAAAAAATAGTTTTCAATACTTGGAAATTAATTTAAAACAGAAAGACATACTCAACTTCGACCAACGTACACTTTGCAATAGTCAGAATCCTATGATCCATTACAACATCCATTTGGATGTTAAATTTCAGAGACAAGCTAGAGCCAAGCAGAAGAACACTCCAAAGAGAAAAGGAAGAAATATTTGCAAAAATATACTCACTGGCGCATTATCAGATAAATGGCTATAATATCAGCTCTTTACACGGAAGTCCTAGGTTCAATTTCCACAATACCTGGAAAAATTTATGGTGGATGTACGTGTTTAGACCAGGTTTTCACAGGGTAATCTCATTTTTCTTGTCAATATCCCATAATTTCTCCATTAATTACATTATTTTCACTTCAGTTTAATGTAGGTTCACCTTCCATGGCACAATGTCGAGAATGCTAGAATGATTTGCAGTTTCAATATGTTACTTCTAGAAGGAGACATTTGCTGTCAAGTGATCATGAATCAAAATACCTCCCTCTGTTGGAATTGGGAACTGTAGTCACTGTTACACGATAAGTAAATATTATTACTGCTACATTTCTACCTTAAAGTTTGTACACGTGTGAGTGTATATAACCTGATTTTGCTCTGACAGCGTATTAATCAGCTTTTTGTCTTAAGGCACATTCACAATGAAAATTAATCATAACGTAAGCGTTAACATAAGAATGTAAATGTTACAGTAAAAACAAGAAGTCATACCATCATTCACGATGGGAACATAAACATAACAGCAAACATACTTGGTAACCATGGTAACATAACAACGACGCCATTTCCTCATATTCTGTCGTATACTTCAGCACTCCACGATTTTGTTCTGTTTGCAAATCACGTAAGCATAAGCATGAAAGTTTGGAGTTCGCAAACTTCCATGTTAACGTCTTACGGTAATGTCAGTGTTTATGTGAATCATTGTGAATGATCCCATTTGGTAACCTGGCCGCAAACTTCTACGTTTATGTTACGGTTATGTTTAATTTTCATTGTGAATGGGTCTTTAGATTCATATATCTTATGGATAAGTAATTCATAAAAACAAAACAAAAACATTGCAACATTATTATATATTTCCTTATAAACAATACAATTAAGTTTTAAACCAATGACCATGTCCAACAAAATACCACTATACCCAACTACACTAAATTGTAACGTCATACATGCTTCAGGAAAGTGTGATTCTGAGTTGTAAAAATTGTCTCATTCTGAAATTAAAGTATAAAGGCCACATACTCACTACACCCAACTACACTAAATTGTAACTTCATACATACTTCAGAAAAGTTTGATTTTGAGTTGTAAAAATTGTCTCATTCTGAAATTAAGGTATAAAGGCCACATCCTTACTACACCCAACTACACTAAATTATAACTTCATACATACTTCAGAAAAGTTTGATTCTGAGTTGTAAAAATTGTCTCATTCTGAAATTAAGGTATAAAGGCCACATCCTTCTGTAGGTGATTCAGTCTTCTCACAATGAGGATTCATGTTCATCAAACTAAACAAATATTCACAGAGATAGTTTGTTTTCCAGTCGTAGATGACATAAATATATTCTGCTCCAACGTATCAGGCAAGATTGGCACAACTGAACGGTCATCTGAAACATAAAAATCAAATATATTACAATGTTTTACTCAAATTCATAAATTAAGGACTAAATTGATATCTAATTAATCAATCAATTTCTTCATTACTAGTTCTTAACCCTAGACAGGTCATGCTAGTAAAATTTACGATGCAGGTTTTTATTTTCTCCATTGTTGGCGATTGTTTCACTGGAGACTTCTGGTTTCCTGAGTACCTTTTCCTTCCATGTTGAACTCTCTGCTAATGTGTTATAAACTGCAAAAGTAGTTTGTTTACCTTTAGTGAGAGCCTACTTGGGACATCAGTGCTACACAACATGCTAAGGTTTGTCTCTATTTTGTCTCGAGCTGTATCCTTGTGGTCTAAGGTCCAAGGCATCATACCTAGGACTTGCATTATGAAATAGGCTCTGGCATGGATGAATATATAATAGGATGCGAAACTTACTGAGTTTCCCGTAACACATACTAGAGGCGCTGTTGTAGAAATTGATCTTGCTGCCACCTGTTGGGAGGAGGGGCATTATTACATCTAGCAAAGCACCAAGTAGCAAAAAGAGTAACTAATTACTCCATGCATTTAGCAGCGCACCTGGTGACGAAAATGTTAAACTGTGCAGAAAGTATTCCTTCCCACCCTCATCGATATTCAAAACTAAACCAATTTAAAATAAACTATTTACACCTTTATTCCTCACAGCATCTTCTACTGAAAATTCTTACCGGAGCCAACAGGAAGATAAAAGAGACGATCTATTTTACACTACCCAATTAAAATATAACCAGACAGAGACAAAAAAATAAAGAAAAAGGTTAGATAATTGGGATTGTATTCTTTGGGTATTTATTGTACAGCGCAATGGAAAATTCTGCAAGAACTACTTAAATAGTTCAATTAATTATATTACTATTACTTTACAGTACATTCAATAACACTATTTTTACAACGTCCATAAACATCACTGTTTAACATGCACTGCTTATACACACGTAGTATCACTTTATGTTCACTTATTAGCAAGTTTCTGTCTGTCATCTTGTCTCTTCGAGCAATATCTCGAATGCATAAATAGAGAACTCTGGGTAATGTACCCAACGTGTAGTTCTAATGTTCACCACCTACGACATTGGGCGCTGATCATCTTATTTCAGCCCCCCGCTGCCAGATGGTGCTGACCGCAGTTTCGCATCCTATTATATATTTATCCATGGCTCTGGTTTGAGTCCTCAAGGGGAAGGAACTTTTTCTCATGAAATTTCGGCCAGTGTAATGGCACTAATACTTATTAAGCATTGTGGGAGCTACAACAGGTAGCGAAATCCGGTTGTGAAAACCACCTATAATGACTGGAATGATCATGCTGATCATACTATACCGCCATCCTGGTTGGATGATCGTTCACCTCTACTGGGGAATGTGGTCATGAATCCAGCAGCCAGCTCTTCGGCCTTGGCCCTTCATGACTATTTGAGCCATGGATTATTATTATTATTATTATTATTATTATTATTATTATTATTGTTATTATTATTATTTATTGTTTTTATTTCGTGCTAATGTTACTATCCAATGCAATCCAAATATTTAAACTACAAAAGAGAGCTATTAGAGCCATAGTTCAAGTGTCTCAAACTACCAGCTGCAGACCATTCTTCAAAAAATTACATATCTTGCCATTACCCTGTATTTATATTTATGAAACCTTAAATTTTATCAAATATAATTTGCATAGCTTTCCTACAAATTCAGACACACACCAGTACAATATAAGAAATAAAGATAATATTTTTATTAAAAGTTTTAACACAACTCTATACAAAAACAGTGTCATTCATGCTGGTCTTCTTATGTACAATAGCTTACCAAATTATCTCAGAGAAATATCTGCACATCAGAAATTTAAGAAAGCTCTTTATAAAATTTTAATCAAAAGCTGCTTTTACAGTATGAATGAATTTATTGAAAATTGTCATAACTGAATAGAAAGAACGCCTTACTTCAAAAAACTTCACTTCCTGTTTTCCAGATCCTGACTTCGAGAAGTATGTCTTCTCATGAAAGACGCGATGGTTGAAATTGAATCCTGACTTCAAGACATACTGCAAACGGGACTTACAGCCGAAATCTACCGACCTGTAGTTTTCTTCATTCAAGTTCCAAGTTTTTTTATATTTGTATTTGTGTCGCATTTAATTATAGTTATTACTTTTATGTATATTATGTAATTAATTATTAGTTTGTAAATATGACATGTTCCATATCATGTATATGATCAGTGGATGTAATAAATGATTATGATTATTGTCAACCAGAAGACAAAGAAACCAAAATTCCACAATATGGCCAATGGGATGCAGACATATTGGACCAAAAATGTATCATCCCCTTCCATACAACAGAAAGACAATTGCAATTTTTTACGACATTCTAAACGTTACTGGTATCAATTCCAGGATTATCTACACACAAAATATGACTCGGAAAAAAATTTCTATCCCAACTAAATTCCAGAAAATTTTCCAAATATGTGAAGAATTGGAAAACCATGATTGCAACAAAATTTTGAGAATACCAGGATTTCAATACTTACTGGCTTTTAAGGAACCCAGAGGTTCATTGCTGCCCTCACATAAGCCCGCCATCAGTCCCTATCCTGAGCAAGATTAATCCATTCTCTATCATCATATCCCACCTCCCTCAGATTCATTTTAATATTATCTTCCCATCTATGTCACGGCCTCCCCAAAGGTCTTTTTCCCTCCAGCCTCCCAACTAACACTCTACATGCATTTCTGGATTCGTCCATACGTGCTACATGCCCTGCCCATCTCAAACGTCTGGATTTAATGTTCCTAATTATGTCAGGTGAAGAATACAATGCGTGCAGTTCTGTGTTGTGTAACTTTCTCCAATCTCCTGTAACTTCATCCCTCTTAGCCCCAAATATTTTCCTAAGCACCTTGTTCTCAAACACTCTTAACCTCTGTTCCTCTCTCAAAGTGAGAGTCCAAGTTTCATAACCATACAAAACAACCGGTAATATAACTGTTTTATAAATTCTAACTTTCAGCTTTTTTGACAGCAGACTGGATGGCAAAATTAATGCATATATCAAGTATTTAAAAAAAAAAGTAATTAAAGTATAATTAAAATTACCTTTTGTCACATTCTGTACATTTCAATAATTTAACAATGGCGTATTATTAATTGATTTCCAATTTTTATATTATAATATTTTATGGAAAAATTAAACATCATAAAGTTACGAGTAATACTCCATGAGAAGTGTATGACAAATCTGGACATACCTTAATGTTGCACTTTCACTATGTCATACAAATCACTTCTTCTCTGACTGTAAACTGGAATCTGCTGTCTTACATTCTCCATCACTTGCAAATCTAAATATAAGAACAATACAACTGTTATAATATTAATTTTGGAAAGGACCTGACATTATACTGCCACAAAATTAAAATCCTCGTAATTAGGTAAATGCAGGTGTCAGATAAATTTTAAGATCATCCTTACAAATCACGTTACTTCCCTATCAGTCTTACACTCACACTTTTCTCTTTATCAACTCTGATATTCTGTCATAATTGGAAGCAAGAAGGAGAAAGACTTCACTGTTAAATACTGAGCAAAAAAAAAAAAAAAACACGCACACACACAAAAAAAAATCCTCAAACTTAAATGGCTTTTTGGCTATTTTTTTTATTTTTACTAGACAAGGTACACCACTTTTTTTACAAACAAAATTTTGTGATCCAAACATAGGCTGTAATAGACTAAGTTATGAAAGGATATTTAAATGCAAAGTGTTAAAAAATTATAACAATATTCCAACTTAAAATTTCTGGAGGTTTAATGTTCTGAAATCTGGACTAAAATCTTTATTTTTTTTTTATTTTACTTTTAGCAGATACCTTTCAAAATATCCATCTTCAGAAACATTATACCTTCCAAAATTTTAAGGTACAAATGTTTGTAATTTTTTCACACTTTGTAGTTAAATGCCTTCCATAATTTATTTCTGGAGAAATGACAAAGTGAAGAGAAGCGACTAGAATCATTTGAAATGTGGATATGGAGAAGGCTGGAGCATGTGAAATGGACAGTAAGAAACGAAGCTGTGTTGGAAAGAGTGGATGAAGAAAGAATGATGCTGAAACTGATCAGAAAGCGGAAAAGGAATTGGCTGGATCACTCGTTGAGAAGAAACTACACTGAAGGATGCACTGGAAGAAATGGTGAACGAAAGAAGAGTTCATGGCAGAAGAAGCTATCAGATGATAGACGACATTAAGATATATGAATCATATGAGGAGACAAAGAGAAACTCAGCATGCTGAGTTTGCAGTGAAAGACCTGCCCTTGGGCAGAACACTATGACTGAATGAATATATACACACCTTTTGGGCAGTTTCAGCTAAATAATTTTTTTTTTCAGCATAATCTTCCATGTTTAACGTATCATAAAGTTGTTAAACAAATTTTTGGAACCAGTAGTCAAATAAAACGATTTGTAAGGTTGAACTTAAAATTTTTCCAACAATGTATTAATATATTAGAAAACATTTAGTAATTCCATATCATTTATTTATTCTGATGTAGTTAAGGCCATCAGGCCTTCTCTTCCACAACACCAGGAATACAAATACAATAATAGAAATAAACAGAGAAAAAAATACACTATATACAAAATAAAGCTACACAAAAAATAAAGAGAGAGAAAAAAACACTTTAAACAAAGTAAACCCACACAAAATATACACAGGTTGCAGTCACACAAAATTTAAATGAGTGATTAAATATCATAATTAATTGTATCCTAACTAATTAACTAACATAAACAAGAAATTTACAATTTTAATCTGGATTAAAAAAGAAAAAGAAAGAAAAAAACACAAATCAATACTTCTAGCAATACCTAAAAACATTAACTAAGACAAAATTTTCCAATTTAATTTTGAATTGTAATAAAGTCCGGCAGTCCCTGACGTCATTAGGTAACGAATTCCAGAGGCGAGGTATTTCTACAGTATAGGAAGATGAGTATAAAGACGTTCTATGATGAGGGATAGAAAGAAGTGCTTGATGTCAGTTTCGAAGAGTTGTAAGAAATTGAAAGCGTGATAACAGATAATTCAGAGTAGAAATATACATGATTCTAAACAGAAGAGACAGTGAATGTATTGTTCTTCGTTCCTTCAGATGCACCCATGAAAGTAACTGGAGGGAAGGTGTTATATGGTCAAATTTACGAGTATTGTAGATGAATCGTATGCACACATTATGAACACATTGTAGTCTCTCAGCTAAGAGT
Organism: Periplaneta americana; assembly: GCF_040183065.1. Classification (NCBI taxonomy): domain Eukaryota; kingdom Metazoa; phylum Arthropoda; class Insecta; order Blattodea; family Blattidae; genus Periplaneta; species Periplaneta americana. The sequence continues at coordinate 172,391,333 of NC_091126.1, read as the reverse complement.
GAATTTATATTAGTTAGCAAGGAATCACAATAATCAAAATTGGGCATTACAAACGTCTGAATAAGATTCTTTTTTAGAGTAAGTGGTAGAAATTCTTTCATATGGAACAAGGAGTGAAGTTGAGAAAATATTTTTTTGCAAATGTGTGTTACTTGAATGTTCCAATTTAGATCGCTATCCATAAAAATGCCAAGATTTTTAACTGTTTCACTGTATTTAACAATAATCCCATTCAATATTATATATGGTATAGTACTACTATCAAGAGTGCTTTGTAGATGATTATGTCCCATTACGATTGCTTGCGATTTCTCTGGATTTAACCTTAATTCAAATTTGTGTGCCCACAGTGCAATCGAATTCAAGTCTTCGTTTATTTTGTTTGTCAATCAAGAATTTAGCCTGTCCCAATGTTGATTTTTCATTGTAATGGCTCTTGAATTACTTAAGAAGATCTATCAGTGCTCTGGGTACCAGTACTATTTTGTAGAAAGGCTTATAGAGGACAATGTTTCAATAACAAAGGATGAAGCCTATTTTCTAGCTAATGCACAAGTTTCTTCACTATACAAGATATCATTATGTTTATGAATCAACAGAGGGTACATTTTATTATATCTTACCGAGGGACAGAGGTCGTGCCATACAGTAGCGTGCAAATTAATCCGAACACGACATATTTTTACATTTTCTGTCATTGTTGGCCTCACAGCTGCTCATACCGCTTTAATTTGCATCTGTAGTACATGTAATTCCATTGTTGAAGGTCTGTCATTATTTTTTTTATAATATGTGACATTTTGCCTGTCGTTTTGTACTTATAAACATTTCAGGTGTGTTGAAGACTTAATACTGCAGTCCTGTGTACATTCTGTCATCTTCACAAATGGATACTACTCCACGAAAACGGTCTAAAATTATAACATTAGCAGAGCATTCTTCTATGACACAGAGGCAAATTGCTGCAGAATGTCACATCGGTTTGGCTACTGTTAATTCGATCATAAAACGATACAGGGAGACTGGATCCATCACACCCCAGAAGAAAGGAAACTGTGGCCGGAAAAGGAAGACTTCACCTGCAGATGATCGTTTAATTATCAGGAAAAGTAAAATAAATCCTAGACTAACTGCTGCCGACTTAACCCGCGAGTTAATGGCTACCACTGGGGCGAATATTCACGTCACAACAGTGCGGTGTAGACTTTTGGAAGCTGGACGAAGGGCTCGTAAGCCAATTAAGAAGCAACTGCTAACCCCTGTTATGTGCAAAAAACGCTTAATGTGGGCAAAATTACATCAACACTGGACAGTGAATGACTGGAAGAATGTACTTTTTTCCGATGAGTCTCATTTCGAGGTCCACAGCCACCGTGTTTCTTACATACGGAAAGGATCCGAAAAAGTAACAGCAGCTCATCTCCAACAAGCACCCAAATACACCCCTAAAGTAATGTTTTGGGGTTGTTTTACACATAAAGGGCCTGGAGCATTAATACCTATCAAGGGAATGATGAATTCTGACAAATATATTCACTTATTGGAAAACAGAATCGTACCCCAGCTGCAAAAAATCATTTCCGGATGGCAGAGGTGTGTTCCAACAAGACCTGGCACCATGCCATACGTCTCGAAAAACTACAGAATTCTTCAACAAGAAGAATATTCAGGTACTCCCCTGGCCAGGCAACTCACCCGACATCAACCCCATTGAGAACTTGTGGTCAATTTGCAGAAGAAGAATGCAAAAAATGGATTGTTCTACAAAGGTTGAAGATGATTTCTGCCCTCATTGGTGTATGGTTTCGCGATGAAGAAATGAAGAATATTTGTGGGAAATTAGTGGAATCCATGCCAAATCGTCTCAGAGCTGTTATTAGGAACAAGGGAAGCCACATAGATTACTGAGGTATGTCTTAGATCCTTTTTTTATCCCGTTTGAGTGTTTTTGCATAAGTAATTACGTTGTTCGGATTAATTTGCACGCTACTGTATCTTACCGAGATACAGAGGTCGTGTCATATATAATTTATCCACAATCATTAACTCTAAATCATGCAAATTAAAATGAACAAAATGGCTGACAAGAGGCAAATTATGAGGTCATGCTGGCACAATACCTATCAGTTAATATATAATTCCAAAACTTTCAGAGATGAACTCACCAATATCAGCATACACAATGCCTTCATCAAACTCAGTTTTTGCAATAACCTTGCCCCAAGGGTCCACCACTTGTGAATGACCGTAAGATACGTAGTCAGAGTTCTTCACTTGAGCAGGAGCTATGCACGCAACAAACAGCTGATTGTCCACTGCCCTAGCACGTTGGAGCAACTCCCAATGCAATGGTCCAGTTGTCATATTGAATGCTCCCGGATACAGCAACACATCACATCCTACAAACAACACAATTTTTAATACATCTTGATTACACAACTTCTAACACTGTATCATTTCGGAATATGTATGATAAGAACTTTCTTGTGTTAAATTTTAACGTACTTTCTTAACATATTTCGACCTATTTTGGGTCATCTTCAGAACTGGTCGTTGTTGGTCTTGGTGCCTCTTGTTTCCTGTGAGGGTGCATTCGTAGTGTGTTTTGAAATTGAGTTGTGTGTTGAGAATATTGTTGGGGTGTATTTTCGTGTGTCTGTATATTTCATATTGTTCTATATATCATAGCACATCCAAGCAAAAAGCCAGAAACTCAACACACTAGAACAATATGAAATATACAGACACACGAAAACACACCCCAACGATATTCTTAACACACAACTCAATTTCAAAACATACACTCTTTGACTCTACACTACGAACGCACCCACACAGGAAACAAGAGGCGCCAAGACCAACAACGACCAGTTCTGAAGATGACCCAAAATAGGTCGAAACATGTTAACAAGGTATGTTAAAATTTAACACAAGAAAGTTCTTATCATATACATTCCGAAGAATTTTTAAGTTTAAACATGGACAAATTTTCTACAATGCTGTTCCACTTACAGTCTGTCTGGTTGACAACTGTGGTAAGTATTAATTTCTTTCCATTAGCAATGGCTGGGTTTCAACTGAATGACCCAATAATTATGTTGTGATAAATGTAATCACATATGGAGTTATGCCATATGATTATGGGTTGAAAAGATGAAGGAAAATTCATCACGAATCATAAATGTTTTTCACAAAGGAACAGAAGCCGCAAAATTTTATACAGGCTGGCTCTTACAATTAAAAAATTCCAACAATTCTGAAAAGTGTGCTTGATGTAATAATACAAATTATTAAGTTTGATATATCTTCACCACTTCAATACAGGTTTTTTAAATGTTGTGTTATGAAATAGGCCTAGGCAGTTAGCAATCCTGCTATCCAAAGAAGTGAGGTGGGCTATCTAATAAAATTTGTAGGGCATTTTGGACTTCATAGTGACCTGCTATTATCCGTGGCAAATTTCCTGCATATGACAGCAGCCAATGGCAGATCACTGCAGTGTTGTATTATCGCTGTCTCCTATGATAGAGAGAAGTCTTGTGCAAGAGAGAGACAAAGATACTGGAGTGAGAGGAAGACAGCATCTCTAATAACGTACAGGGTCAAGTAGTTTATAAGATGTCATATTAAGATGTTAATGAGAGAAATGCTAATATAAAGTAGACATATTTTATTTTATTTTAGTAGGTTATTTTACGACGCTTTATCAACAGCTTAGGTTATTTATACCTGGTAAGGTTTATCTTGTCTCAGTAGCAATAAAACCAAGTCCCTTCAAATGAGGGTGGAGATTATAGGAGGGTTGTAAATTTTCAGGATTCTTTTCAAAATCATGTTATTGTACAGGCTATCGGAACTCAATTTCTTAAAGGACAAGCTCAGTGACGGAACTACACAGTACGAAGAGAGATAGTTTGTTATTTTATTTTGTGCTACAGAATGTATCAACTAGTCCCTTCCGCCACTGGATGGATGGACGGCATCGCTCCACTCCCCCATTGCCATAACACAGACGAGGTAAGACATATCTCCTTTCTCTCTCTTTTCATAGTGAGACAAGATACATCACACAGGCTTTAGCGTCTGAATGAGATGAAGGTGATAATGCCGGTGAAAAGAGTCTGGGGTCCAGCACCGAAAGTTACCCAGCATTTGCTCATATTGGATTGAGGGAAAACCCCAGAAAAACCTCAACCAGGTAACTTGTCCCGACTGGGAATCGAACCCGGGCCACCTGGTTTTGCGGCCAGATGCGCTAACCGTTACTCCACAGGTGTGGACAAGTAGACATATCTGACAGTGATTACTCCAGAAGGGCGGCAAGGGGCTATTCCTCACTCCCATCAGTCGTCATTGTTACCCACCACACTGCTTTCGTCCTCAGTGTCTTCAGTGTCACTGTCTTAAATTTATTACAATTGGTTCTAAACTACTGTCCTATCCTATTTCTAAACTACTGTCCTATCCTATCTCTTTCACAAAATCGTCTTCCTGTAATTTTTCTAAGCGTTTCACACAGACGGCCCATTGTTTTGGCATTACTTTGTCAAGTTCTTTTGTAAACAAATCTTTCAACGTCCACAATTTTGAATGTATTATTTCTCCTGGCAACTTGATGCTTCACTTGAGCCCACAGAAACTCAATGACACTGTATTGACATACACTATCACATTTCTGTGTCACAGAAGTTTGATAAAATATATATGATAATAGTACATTATGCAACGAGCCTATAATGATAGTAATTAAGAATCGAGTATGGATATTTATGAAACGAGCGCAAGCGAGTTTCATAATTTTCATACGAGCTTCTTAATTACCATTACAGGCGAGTTTCATACGACTTTTTACGCTCGACCATATTTCTAACCTGAAATTACCGGTATTCAGATGTATACATTTTATTTATAACTGACAAGATCGGAAGTGACCTTGTTCTAGGTCGTGATTGTGAGATGTGCGCAGACGCGAAAGTATTGATTTTTTCCGAGAAACAATAATGTCATTGACCTTGACGTAGTCCCGTTAAACTTGATAATATTATAATATTATAACCTTGATTACTGAATTCGACATTGAAAAACGAGATGACAAATTGAATTTATTTGAATATTATTTACAATTAACGCTAATTATTATAGTAACAGAACATAACCTTCTGCGACAGTATTGGATTTCCAGCCTCCGTGACTTTTCGCTAATTCTCTTTCGGTTGCATATCTGAGAATAATCGATACTTGCGGTTTTATAACGGTACAAAGCTGACTTGTCACTGGCTGAACACATGTAAGCTGAGTTATCATTGGCTGAAGACCTGTGCTTTAATGAGTAGGTGTACTTTAATGACATGCATTAAAGGGCTGCTACCAGATGTATAATTAGTACATTTCGGCATGGTCGAGCATAAAATCTTTTACAGTGTAATATATCATCTTTGATCACATCTAGCTGTGGGATAGTTCTGTGATAAAAGTTATAGTCATCATCATACCTTTGATAAAATCTGTGACTGAGAAGAAAGAAAATGGCGAACATTAAGTACACATGGTCTGTGAGAACTACAAAATTTTTAATATTAGATTATGAGACACATGAAATGTTTCACCATCCATTATAAAATACTTAGTATTCTGTATATAGGATTTCACATCTTCA